>NC_052405.1:23283827-23956375 GCF_009389715.1 Phoenix dactylifera
CGGAGTCCTGCCGGCGGGACTTCTTCGCCGGTGGGGCCCCGCTCGGAGGAGCTCGTTTCTTCCTCCGGACTGCTTCCAGTAGGGACGTCCTACCAACAGCCGTTGCCTTGTCCGACCGCATGACGTCGTCGATCTCTGCAAAAAGGACGAGGTGGTCGGAGGTTGAGAAACTGAAGGAGAGAACGAGACGAAAGAGGAGAAAAGAGCTAAAAAAGAAATGGTGGCGGGCTCACGGTCAGCGGGGACCGAGCTCAGACCGACGTTCACCAAGGTATCCTCGGAAATAAGGCGAGCCACCGGGGGGAGCCGGCAATCGGCAACCAACCCCTTCAAGACGGCGACGCCATCGGATTCCTCCCTCGACAACCTCGATAGGCCAATCGGGGACTTCATCGGCGTCTCCCAGGTTGCCCTGATTCCCCAAGAGGGATCTACGTCAATGAAAAAGAAACGCTCCTTCCAGCCGTGAATGGAGGAAGGAGCCTCCTTGACGAGGCCGCACCCTCGCCGCGCCGCAAAGCACCACCACCCTCTGTCCTGGGGGTGGCCGTTCAGGCCATAGCATTCCCAAAAGACATTCAGGGTGGCGGGAACCTCGTGCATGCGGCAGAGAACCTGGAAGGCCGTCAGGGCGTGCCATGAGTTCGGCACCAGTTGCGTCGGCGCCACTCTTAAACCCCGAAGCACCTGCACAACTAAGTCCGAGGGGGGAAAGCGGAACCCGGCCTGAAGAATGCCCTCATTGATGGCAACCTTCCCTGGAGGAGGATGGGACATCCTCTCCTCAGGCCCCGGAAGCGTAACATTGCAGGCTTCAGGAAGGTGGTATCGAGCCACGAACCTATCTAGGTCTTCGGCGACCAGCTCCGACTTAATGCGGTCTGCCCTCACTTCGCCCATCCCTAATGGCCAGTGAATCTACGGTCAGGACGGGGTCAAGAAGGGGGAAAGGACCGGAACGACTGGAGTACACTAATACAGAAGGAGAAAGTATGGAGAGCCTTAAATTGAAGAATAGGGCAACTCACCGGAAGAGAAGGAAGAACGGCTCCGAGAGCGTCAAAGGAGGAGCAAGCGAACAGTCCGACGGCAATGACGGCAGCGCAAAGGAGAAACTCGAAGATGTCTGTAAAGAGAAAGGCGGACGGAGGAGGGCCCCCGGTTAAATAGGCGGAAAGGTGGGTGACGCCTCGGTGACGCCAGAGGACGCCTGGCTGCCGAAGGGTCGCTCGCGCCCCAAAGGCGAATCGACGCCATTAAGGAAGGATGTCCGCCGAAATCCTCAGACTGCCAGGTCAGCAACAACCGCCATACGCCATAAAGAAGGCGGGGAGCTCGAAGCGCGCGCGCCTCTCCGAGGGATGGCGGCAATCTCGAAGCATCACTCCCTTCACCCGTTCCCCTTCTGGTTCCGGGCTCGGAAGTGGGGGGCTACTGTTACGGGGGAATTTAGCCACCATGCCCCACGTGACCGGCACGCGCGCCCAGGAAGTCTACGGCAGCCCCTTGATCCAGCAATCCGACCCCGAGTCGGACATCTTCGTCTCCGCAGCCCGACCCCGAGTCGGCAGCCTCTTGATCCAGCAATCCGACCCCGAGTCGGACATCTTCGTCTCCGCAGCCCGACCCCGAGTCGGCAGCCCCTTGATCCAGCAATCCGACCCCGAGTCGGACATCTTCGTCTCCGCAGCCCGACCCCGAGTCGGCAGCCCCTTGATCCAGCTATCCGACCCCGAGTCGGATATCTTCGTCTCCGCAGCCCGATCCCGAGTCGGACATCTCTCGATAACGACAGGCTATTCCCCAGAGGCACGCCGCAGCCTCCTGCTCCACTACTCCCTGCAACGGTTGTATCTGGCGCTGCTCCACGATCCCCTGTAACAGCCGTACAAGGCGGAGCTCCACTACGCCCTGTCATGGCCGTACCCAGCGCTGCCCCACGACGCCCTGTAACGGCCGTGTCAGTGGCAGCTCCATCGTGCCCCACGATGACGAACCCCCCTGAAAGACCCCCCAGCCTGGTATATATGCGGCTGGGGGGAGGAGGGGGGGTAAGCAAGAACTTCCAGTGCATTCTCTTACTTGCTACTATTATCTCTCCTTCTCCTCCAATCTCCTCTGACTTGATCGTCGGAGGGCCCCCACTACCCCAGTGGTGGTGCGAGGCTTGCTTGCAGGTTTCCCGGTGGAAGGTGGAGCGCAATCAACACCAACCAAGGCAACTCAAATGGAACCCCGTTCACACCGCCGTGCCAATCGTTCTCGGTTTGGACCACCAGCAACACTTACTTTTAATAAAGTACTTATTATCTTATTGTCTAATTTATGTAGTTATAGGATTCATTACTTACTAGGTTGTCTAGCTTATGACTTAGCCTCTTACTCTTTTACAAATTTAGAGAACTAATCCTGCATAGGATTTTGCTTCGGAAGAGTGGTTGGAAGCAAAGTTCTGATTTCTTTATCATAAATTAGGGTTTATCTAGAGTTTAATGTAAGACTTTTGAATATTATTGGATTTTGTTTAATAGTAAAGTTTAAATTTTAGTTTTTTAAATTTATTTCACTGCATAAATCATGATATCATGATAGAATGCCTTGCATACTTGTGGAGACAGTTCTTTATAATTATGCAGTAGTTGCCGCATCTCTGGCTTGCAAATTCGGGTCGGAGCATGACAATTAATATAGTATCAGAGCATAAGCTTATAGATTATAGAGCATAACTTTATGATTCCTATAGTTTGACTTAGAATGCATTTATTAGACTTTTGATTAGGATCACCAAGGCTAGGCCTAGGATGAGTGTAAGAGAGGTTGCGTAATTAATATATGGGAATGTACGTTGTGCTAAACCTAGTTGTAACATGGGTGTAGAAGATTGGCTATAATTCATGTACACTAAGAAGAAATTGTTTAATGTGCAGGCTAAGAACGAGTTGCTATAAGAAAAAAAGAAAAATAAAGCAAGAAATTATGAATTAGATTTGGAAATAGGATAAATTGAAAGAGTTGAGATGTCTTACTTGAGGATTTCTTCTTTGTTTGATATTTTTGGATCTTTTCAATTTTCAATATAGACAACTATTGTGGAGGGAATTATTTAGTGAGTTAGAAATTTTGAATCGAGTTGCATAGTGAAAGTATGGTGGATTGAGTTATTTTACAGTTGATCAGAAATAATAACTTTGATTTATAAGGTGTTATGATAAAAGACTTACCTAGTTTTTACACTAGAGGAGGCTTTAAGAAGGCATTTGGAAACTAAAGGATGAATTGAGGTTGAAATACCCCCTTTCCTTTTGAAGACCTGCATAAGGGGACAAAATTTTTTAAGAGGAGGACTATGTAAGGCCCTATCTGGTCCATTGACCATCTGACCTAGCAATGGCCTAGATGGCCCAGCTCTTGGGCTTGTGGCCTTGTGCAAGAGCACGGCCCAAGGGCCTGCTCCCAAATCTATCGCGGCTTTGCCCCCGTTGGAATCGTTGTGGGAGGAGGCGAACTCCACCTCCTCAAGTCCCAACGAGGTGGAGGAACCTCGTCGACTATTTAAGCCCCCCCTTCCTTTGTTTCTTCTTTGGATTTTGGCCGCCCTTTGCCGCTGTCACTATGGTTATAGAAGTTCCTCGCTGGAAAATGAGGTATGAAGCTCTTCTACCTTTTCTTTCCAGCCTTCTCCCTTCTCGATTTAGACTTCACCGGCTAGATTCTGACAAGAGATCGCTAGAAAATGACATGAGAACCCCTCCCCTATTTTGGATACCTGCTAATTTTCCTCCTATTTTTGGATCCAATCACCGTCGTTCCCCACCGGCCGTCTCCCCTGAAGGTCTACGATTGATAACGGAGCTCAGTCACTAATGAAGAGCAGGCTGGAGTCTCAATTTGTTGGAGCCAAGCCTCCGCCATTCAATCCTATATTTTCCACCCTATTCTTTTTGTTTTTGTGGCTGGATGTTGAAGCTTGGCCACTGGGCGAATGGCTGAAGCTTGATCCCCCAGCCTCCATGATTCCCCTATTTTTGGAGATAATTTTCCCATTTTCTCACCAAGTTCCTCCTACTTTCTTGCCTTCTGCCGGCTTTCGCCATTCTCGCTGTTGTTCGCTGCTGACCATGGTCATTGCGAACCATCACCCTCTGACCCCCTCCGCCCTTCCGCTGTAGGATTTTTAAATTTTAGAATTTATCATGATTAAATTCTAATAGAGATGTAATTTTGAATAGTAGGAGTTGAAGACTATTTCCAAAGTTAGATAGTTTAGTTACTGATCATTTTAAAATAATGCACTATCTTTTTCTAGATTTTTAGCAAATTATATAACATTTAACAAATTCTAAGTCATAATATATGTGATTTGTGAATGTGATGGATTAGTGTTTTTATTGTTGAATAATATATGTTATTCAGAATATTGTATGACTCGTAATTGAAAGTAATGTTTTTGTTTGGAATTATACTTATTATTTATCGGTCGATTTTGATATCACACACGGTTTATGTATCTTTTGATTTGGAATATGAAATATATTTTATCGAAAAGAGTTTTGATTTGAAGTAGTTTTGGACTTTCAACCTGACTATGTTAAGAATCCGCTAAAGGGGATTAATTGTTAGCACATGATTTATCTTGAAGGACTTATATTGCAAAAAGGGTACAGCACACTGTAAGAAGCATGTGGTCATAATCCATGGCTGATGATGAGTTGAGCGAGATATTTTGCAAGATTGGAATTACATGCATGATACTTTTCATGTGAAGTTATCACTATAAGATTTGATTATTGGTTAATATTGCATATCTAAGTTTAGTTTTGAATTGATGTATTTCATATACTTATTTTTAATAAAATACCTATTATCTGATTATCTGATTTATCTAGTTAAGATCCTCATTACTTACTAGGCTGTCTAGGTCATGATCTGGTCTCTTACTATTTTATATATTTAGAAAACTAATCTTGCATAGGATTTAGCTATGGAGGAGTGATTGGAATCAAAGTTTGTATTTCTTTATCATAGATTAGTATTTATTTAAAGTTTAATGCAAGACCTTTGCATATTATTAGATTTTGTAAAATATTAAAGTTTGAATTTTAATTATTTAAGTTTGAATTATAATATCATGATAGAACGCCTTATATATTTGTGGAAAAAGTTCTTTATGTGTATATGGTGGTTGTTGCATCCATGGTCTGCGAATTCAGGTTGGGGCATGACTTACTCTAGCAAAAGTTACTTTTGCATTCCCTAGGATTACCTATGTAGGTGCACCAAGATACATACCCTCAACTCAACCAGCAAATCCAGTTTCCACTCCAACTACAACCCCTCCCACATTGAAGCTTATTATTGGTGGCTTATCCAAAATGGTTTTAGCTTATGCCCTCCTTTTGCAAACATAGCTATAAAAAATACGGCACTAAAGAGAGATAGTACAGTTGCAACTCCATGAGAAAAGAGAATAGACTGCAAGGAGACAAAGTTTGATTATTCAAAACTACATTTCAGTAGCCCTAATTCTAGCTCGACATGTAATAAAATGGGACACATTACGAGGTTAGAAAGAGCTTGTAAGCCAGGCCTCTTTCTATATCCATGGAAAAGGGAAAAGAAGAAGGAAGAGAAACTTGAAGAACAGAAGTGCAAGTTGGAAAGGGTAGAATGAAGATATTTCTATTTTGACATCTTTTTGGCTAACCCCAAAATTCATTGGAAAAATTCTAAGAATGGTTTGTGTTCATTGAATCTAGCCATAGCTAATCTAGAAGATATTTCCCAAATCATTAACCTAATCATAACTTCCAAAGAGATTGCTTCCACTGATAATGATCTATCCCTAGAGGGAAACAAATATGTGCTCTCCCTAAACATTATCGTACGGTATGACCCATTTCGTGTTCCCATGGTATTTATCGATAATGGGTCAACCTTGCATATGTGCGACCTTAGAGTTGCGTTGAAGCTTGGATCGAATCCAAAAATATGAGAAAGACTTACCAAGGCATTAGGGGTTGCATCAATATGTGAAGGGATGTTAATAGAGAATCCAATATGGAGATACAGATTGGCCTTGCAAGTTTACTGCAACATTCCAAGCCTCAGATATTCACTCTACTTACAATATACTTCTTACAAGAGCATGGATATATGAAGCAAAGGTTGTACCCTCCACTCTGCATTACAGAGTGAAATTTAAACTCAGTGAAGAACTTGCCATTTTTGAATTTACATTCCTACCAATGTGAATGTTATTGGTAATAAAAAAACCCTTCTCAAAGTTGAATATGTTCTATCTGATGTGCTTCATCATAGGCTCAATTTGATATTCTAGATCCTTCTGATTCTCCCTTGCTGGACAATATGTTGATTGGAATTTATGCCTTTAGTCTTCGACAAAAAATCCATGTCTTTTGAGTCTGATTCCCATGATTCGTCTGTTAGAGTTTCCCTTGAAACCTACTGAATTTGACTTCCAGAATGATGCGGTTGGATCCACTAGACCGCCTCGGACTTAATCATTTGGTTATTTTTGCTTTTGAGTCCTTGATGTTAATTTTATTTCAGCATAGCCTTGCTCGGGCTAGCCGACTTGGCCTTTATTAGAGTCGCTTTGGGTTTAGTTGTTTCTTGAATTCAATTAGATCAAGTCAAGTTAAGGGGTCAGGTAGCCACCTATAAATAGATGTGGTGAGCACCTATTTCAGCATGCAAAAATTAATTGAAAGGCTTTTGCCCTAGCTCTCTTTCCTTCTCTCTTCTCTTCTTGCAACGCCTTCCCCCTCTCCCTAGGCCGCCGTCCAAGGCCGCCGCCCCCTCCTTCATCCGTGAAAGTGAAGAAAGCGAAGTCCTTCCTCTAAAGAAGCCCGAGCACAATGGGTACCAAGTCCAGTCCCTGTCTCGATAGGCGGGTTGAAGCCCTTTTTCTTGGTGCTAGCACTCTTTCTAGGTTCTTTATTAGCTTAGGTTCGAAGCAGCAAAAGCACGTACTAATAGGTCCAACTTAGAGTAGTTATCCCTCCTTCTAACCTCGCAAAGGTGACCCATATGTCATATTGGTTCAGGGGCGCGTCGGAACGGTAGCTGCTTAGTCTCATTCGAGAGTCCAATCTCTTTGTACTGTGCTTTTGTGTCTTTGAATAAAAAATAAAGAAGGGGGTCGATTTAGGCTCCTTCCCTTCCACTGCATAGCTGCGCTATCAGGTACTACGAGCCCTCTGTCCCACGCATCTAACCAGCTCGCGTGGTTCACCACAACAGGAGAAGCCCACCAGACTGCCCTCTAGAAGGGACTGACAGATTACAAGCAAAAGGAAAACGGGTTGCTAACAAGCGAGCACCCTTTTCATCCGTACGGGTGTCCTGGATGAATAGTACATCAGTTCGCAAAAAGCAAAAATCAAACGTCGGATTGAGTGGCCCAACCTAACCGGCCACTACCTTGACAATTCCAAGCTGTAATCCTCATGATTAATCCTCAGAGGAAGAGAGGTTCTCAACTATGTCCCTAGATCGTTTCTTGGGGCTGCGGTAACTAGTCCCTGGGTCATTAGAAGGTCCAGCAAAGGGGAGGGGTGCACTCATAATGGCTTCATTAGCTAGATCCAAGGCAGAGTCCTCTTCCTGGAGCAGTATATCCATTGGCAAAATATATGAGCTATAAAAATAAGAATCCATAAAAAACATTCCATTTGACATTGTCAGATCCTCTTTAGGTTCCAGATTACTAAGATTATGCATACGGATAGAGATCATCTAATGGCCAGCCACCTTCTCCCTCTTCTTCCTCTCCTCCTTGATCCCTTCCAGCCTCTACAAACAACTCCATCCCGTCGGATTATCAGCCCGTCCTTCCCTACGCAGTCATCAGTCGGAGGCTGATATCTCAAGATCCCGACGTCCTCTCTAGACCCACGACCTACCGCTGGAAAGCTAACGCGGAGATCTACAACATATCCAAAATTGAGACCGATCTGACGGACGGATCTTCGGAAATTATGTCTGCAATCAGGTCGGAACCACCCTTTCAGAAATCAAGAAGAGTCAAGAATTTTGAGATACGGATCAAATTCTATCGGATCGCATCAATTTGGTATCAGAGCAGTTCAATCCTTGGCCTTGGAAGATGGTGAACACCCGCTCTACAACCTCGAAGCAGCAAGAAGCGGCATCTTCAAGGGGCGTCGACCCACATCAAGAAGGCTCGCGATCACCCACGGCCTCGGCGGACCTGAGACCCGATCTTGATTCCACCGACCGTCTCTTGGAGTTCTTGTGTGGGAATCAAACAACTATGGAGCAGAGCCAACAACAATTGATGGAGAAGATGGATACCACGCAACGCCATATCGAGATGATGTTGCAACTATTGCTAAATCAGCGGCAAGAAACTCCACCGGGGGGAGCTCCGCGTCGGACCCGGGTGGAATCTCCGGCCCCTACCCGTGGACGACCAGGACGGAGGGGACCCCCTCCTCGTGAGCCTCTCCTTCCCAACCACCAGAGGAGATACGGCTGGACCAAGGAGAAGATCGACCTAGACCTCGATCCGAGCTCATACCGATTGGCGCATGCGCTAGGGCTCGGGGGATTAGCCCGATTGGCATCGACGACGGGTCGGATATGGAGGATGATCCCATCCAGAATTTTCAGATGAGGAACCAGCATGTGGGGGAGTACCCACGCCGAGGATATGAACGAGATCGGGACCGTAATGGAGATCGAGAGGGAGGAAATCGCGGACTGACTCTTAAGCTGAAATTTTCCAAGTTTAAAGACGGCGATCCTCTCGATTGGGTGTATCGAGCTGAGCGGTTCTTTCACTACCATGGCACAGCGGAGGACCAAAAGGTATTGATCTCATCTTTTCACCTAGAAGAGACCGCCTTGCGATGGTTTCAAATCGCCGACCGAGCCCGACCTTTCAACGGTTGGGAAGATTTTTCTGCAGCAATTTGTCGGCGTTTCGGCCCTACCGAGTACGATGACTTCCAGTCTATGCTATCAAGGGTCACCCAAAAGACTACTGTTAGAGCCTTTCAAGAGGAGTTTGAGAGGATCAGCAACCGAGTGGTGGGGTGGAGCGACTCCGCGCTGAAAAGCGTATACCTCGGAGGACTTCGTGTCGACATTCAAGCCGAGGTGAGGACTTTGCAGCCACATTCTCTAGAGGATGCCTTTGCCTTGGCCTGATGGTGGAAGAGAAGATCAAGACCACTCGATCAGCGGCATGGGGCAGCTGGACCAACCCTCGGGCCGGTCAAACCGCAGGGGGCTCCATCGGCCAGCCGAGAGCGCCGACGGCTGCAGCAGCCAACACAAGGCTGAGGACCCCTCTTCGCTTGTCAGGTGAGGTCAAGAGGGTTGAGCGTCCACCCGGGAGGACCTTGACACCAGCACAAGTGGAGGAATGTCGAGCAAAAGGCCTATGTTTTCGCTGCGACGAGAAATTTACACCGGGACACCGGTGTGCGCGGCCCGTCGGAGCGGTGATGTTGATCGACGGATTGGAGGACGAGGCTGTGGTTGAAGATGGTGATGAGGTTGCTGAGGACGAGCCCCAAGATTTAGAGGCCGAGGAAGAGGATGTGCCACCTCAAATTTCATTGCATGCCTACTCCGGATCGGCGACACCAAAAACGCTACGCGTGGACGGCATGATCAAAAGACGTGTGGTGCGTATCCTCATAGATACGGGCAGCACCCACAATTTTTTGGATGAGAGGCTCGTCAAACAGATCGGTCTCATAGCAGAGCCGACATTGGGCTTCGACGTGGCATTGGGTGACGGAGCCACGTTGAGGGTGGAGGGCATATGCCGAGGCATCACTTTGACGATCCAGGGCAGCCAATTCAAGCTCGATCTCTATCCGTTGGCATTACGAGGAGCTGATTTGGTCCTTGGTACGCAGTGGCTGCAGAGTCTTGGCCCGGTTATATTCGACTTCGCCGAGATGTGGGTGACTTTCAGACGGAGCAGACGGCGAGTTAGATTGGATGGCATTCGGCCTAGCCCAAGGGCTGCACTTCAGCCCCTAGTCGGCTGCCCGGACCCGGCGCGCACAGCTACTTGATGCAGCTCTTACCTCTGTCGACGGAGACCACGACGGAGGCAGGTATACCTACTGATTTGGCTGCTCTCTTACAGGGGTTCGCAGATTTATTTGAGGAGCCTCATGGTCTTCCACCCGAGAGGGAGCACGATCATCACATAGAGATTGTACCGGGAGTAGAACCAGCGAATGTGAGGCCTTACCGCTACCCACACGTTCAGAAGGAGGAGATCTCAAAGATGGTACGAGAGATGTTGGAGAGCGGCATCATTCAGCCCAGTAGAAGCTCATATTCATCGCCGGTGCTGCTGGTACATAAGAAGGACGGGACGTGGCGATTTTGCGTCGACTACCGGGCACTTAACACGATCACCGATAAGGACCGGTATCCGATTCTAGTCATAGAGGAGCTGTTGGATGAGCTTGCTGGTGCGGACTACTTCAGCAAACTTGATCTCCGTGCCGGATACCACCAGATTCGTGTCAGGCCCGAAGATGTGCAGAAGACGGCGTTTCGGACACACGATGGCCATTATGAGTTCCGGGTGATGCCGTTCGGCCTCACCAATGCACCAGCGACGTTTCAGGGGCTCATGAATGACATATTCAGACCATTACTACGACGGTGTGTCCTTGTATTCTTCGATGACATACTGGTTTACAGTCGTTCATGGCAGGAGCACCTAGAGCACTTGGAGGAAGTGCTGAAAATTCTGCGCAGAAATCAATTGAAGGTAAAGCGATCCAAGTGCCTATGGGCCGAGCCGAAGGTCGAGTACCTAGGCCATGCCATCTCTGCTGCAGGTGTGGAGCCGGACCAAGCAAAGATACATTGCATGACCGATTGGCCGCTACCCAAGAACCAAAAGGAGCTGCGAGGATTTTTGGGCCTAACCGGTTATTACCGCCGGTTTGTGGAGGGATATGGAAAGATCGCCGCGCCACTGACCCTGCTACTGCGAAAGGGCGAGTTTAGATGGACCGAGGCAGCGACGGAAGCGTTCGAGAAGCTCAAGGAAGCCATGACGACGGCCCCGATTTTGGCGCTACCCGATTTCGCCAAACCGTTTGTAGTCGAGTGCGATGCTTCCGGTGCCGGCATTGGTGCTGTTTTGATGCAGGAGGGACGGCCAATTGCTTTCATGAGCAAGGCGTTGTCCCCTAGGACCCGCTCGCTGTCCACATATGAGAGGGAGATGATGGCGGTCATCCATGCAATCACAAAGTGGAGGCCGTACCTTATCGGCCGCCGATTCATCGTTCGGACTGATCAGCAGAGCCTTCCATTTTTTTTTGAGCAGCGCATACATACTCCAGCCCAGCAGAGGTGGGTGTCGAAGCTTCTCGGCTACGACTATGAGATGGTGTACAAAAAGGGCGCAGAAAATCGAGTGGCGGATGCACTATCGCGCCAACCCGAGTCCGGCGAGTTGGCGGCTTTGACTACGCCGGTTTTTCCTTTTATTTCAGACTTGAGGACCGCCACATGTCGGGATCCGGACCTAGTACAGATCCAGAGGGAGTTGGCAGCAGACCCGAGCAGTCATCCCGAGATGGAGGACCGAGATGGGTTGATTCTGGACCATGGGTTGATCCGCATGCCCACTGATTCAGCCATGCGGCAGGTATTGATCTAGCACTTCCATGATACTCCTTTTGCTGGACACGAGGGATTTTTCAGGACTTACAAGAGGCTGAGCCAGAGCTGTACGTGGGTAGGCATGAAGGCAGCGGTCAGAGCTTATGTACAGCAATGCGATGTGTGCCAAAGGGCGAAGGCGGATTCACTGCGACCTGCGGGTCTACTTCAGCCTTTACCGATTCCTGATCAGGTTTGGGAGGATGTGTCGATGGACTTCATTGAGGGGCTGCCATTAGTTCGAGGGTACTCAGTGATCATGGTCGTTGTGGACCGCCTCAGCAAGTATGCCCACTTTTCGGCGCTCGCACATCCATTTTCTACTCGACGGGTGGCAGAGGTCTACATACGGGACATTGCTCGATTACATGGTATGCCTCGGACTATTGTTTCTGATCGTGACCGCATTTTTGTTAGCGCATTCTGGCAAGCTACTTCAAACAGCAAGGGACGAAGCTTGCCATGAGCTCGGCTTACCACCCTCAGACCGATGGGCAGACGGAGGTGGTAAACCGCTGCATCGAGCAGTACTTGCGCTGTATGATTGGTGATCGGCCTCGAGAGTGGCTTTCTTATTTACCTTGGGCCGAGTATTCGTACAACACCACTTTCCACTCAGCCATAGGGATGACACCCTTTGAGGCGGTGTATGGACGAGTACCACCGACGCTGCGAGTTTATGATCCACTGTCACATGCGGACCGGACAGAGGCAGATTTTGAGCTCTTAAACCGCGATGCTACCTTACGGCGGTTAAAGTTCCACATAACGACTGCGCAGAACAGGATGAAGCAGCTGCATGATCGGAGCACAGAGATTCAGTATACGAGGTGGGCGATTGGGTATACGTCAAGGTGCAGCCTTATCGACAGTTGACACTGCGGCCTATGGCGAACCAGAAGCTCTCTCATCGCTTCTACGAGCCCTTTCAGATATTGGAGCGCATTGGACCCGTGGCGTATCGCTTGGACTTGCCGACTACATCGAGAGTTCATCCGGTATTCCATGTGTCGCTTCTGAGGGCCCGGCTTGGACCCAAGACATCTGTCGGCCCAATCATACATGAGCCACCGGAGGACGAGGTAGTGGAGCCGGTTCGAGTGCTGGCGAAGCGCAGAATATGAGTAGAAGGACGACTGGAAACCCAGATACTAGTGGAGTGGCTGGAGAGAGCAGCAGACCAGGCCACATGGAAGTTTGAGATTGAGATACTTGATCGTTTTCCTGACTTCCGACCTTGAGGACAAGGTTAAGGGAAGCGTGGTGGAGTGATGCGGTTGGATCCACTAGACCGTCTCGGACTTAATCATTTGGTTATTTTTGCTTTTGAGTTCTTGATGTTAATTTTATTTCAGCATAGCCTTGCTCGGGCTAGCCGACTTGGCCTTTATTAGAGTCGCTTTGGGTTTAGTTGTTTCTTGAATTCAATTAGATCAAGTCAAGTTAAGGGGTCAGGTAGCCACCTATAAATAGATGTGGTGAGCACCTATTTCAGCATGCAAAAATTAATTGAAAGGCTTTTGCCCTAGCTCTCTTCCCTTCTCTCTTCTCTTCTTGCGACGCCTTCCCCCTCTCCCTAGGCCGCCGTCCAAGGCCGCCGCCCCCTCCTTCATCCGGCTGCACCACCTCTATCCCGAGAGGCCAGCCACCTTCTCCCTCTTCTTCCTCTCCTCCTTGATCCCTTCCAGCCTCTACAAACAACTCCATCCCGTCGGATTATCAGCCCGTCCTTCCTTACGCAGTCATCAGTCGGAGGCTGATATCTCAAGATCCCGACGTCCTCTCTAGACCCACGACCTACCGCTGGAAAGCTAACGCGGAGATCTACAACATATCCAAAATTGAGATCGATCTGACAGACGGATCTTCGGAAATTGTGTCTGCAATCAGGTCGGAACCACCCTTCCAGAAATCAAGAAGAGTCAAGAATCTTGAGATACGGATCAAATTCTATCGAATCGCATCACAGAACTTGTTGAGTCTCATAGACCTCTTGGATTTAATAATAGGCAGGCTTTACAAATGCGTATTGTGGAGGACCTTTGCCACAACTGCTGAATAGACCCAACAGAATGAACACATTTAAAAGGATGATTATTAGGATAAGAGTGACGATGAGAACCCCCTAATTTACCTGTAAGAGGATAATCCCGAACAAATGATCAGTAGTTTATTTGAGAAATGGTTGTACGAACGGGGACAGGGTCTTGGTGCAATAGGACAAGATATCACTTAATTGATCATTTCTAAAAGATGCCTTGATACATGGGGTTTGGGGTACCATCTTTGAGAAAAAGAAGAGGGTGGTAGGCAAATGAGTAGATCCAAAGGTAAACAAAAGGTGACTCCTTTCAGCTGCACTTTATGCACAAAAAGCACCCAAAATGATGTAACTCTTCTGAGCATGTAATTGTGGAAGGCGTAATTAAAGAAAATGTTGATGTAACTAAAAGAAAGGTTGATTAACTAAGAATACTATGGTTTTACTGGACAATTAATCACCCTTTGACATCTTTAAGTGTTGAAGTATGTTGGAAGACTAGATATAGATAATATCAAATGACCTAAGAAGAATGAAGGGCTAGCTATGTGATGACCATAGTGGCGACTCTACAATAAACTGATTATCATAGTGTTAATTATCATACTCTACATGGATTTTTGAAATTGAATGGACTGATACTTTTGATTCGCTCGCAAAGTAAGTACTATAACCTTTTTTCTAGATTTATTGATAAATTATAAATATTTTCTAAACTAAATTATTCTTGACTTATGAATTTGATGTATGGTGTTTTCTTATTATATGTGCCTTATTTCTAGAATATTATATGATTTTTGGTTGAACGTATTATTTCTAATATGGATTATATTTGATTGATTTTAATTTTGTATCTTACAATTTGGAACACTGAACATATTTTGAGATAAAGAATTTTGAATCAAAACATATTTAGACTCACAGCCACACTATATTTTGATAACTTGCCAGGGGGTTGTATATTGGTATTTTGATACTCTGCTAGCGGGGGTTATACGTTGGCATTTCGATATCCTACCAATGGGGGTTATACATTAGTATTTCGATACCTTGCCAGTCGGGGTTATACATTGGCACTTCGATGCCCTGCTATTGGAGGTTATGCGGTGACACTTTGATGCTGCCATAGTTCTTGGTTGTCGAGTTGAATTTCAGAAAAATCAAAGAAAATAGTACCCCTTCCACATCATTAATAAACCACGTTATTCCCAAATTTTAGGAGCCATGCTTTTGAATTTTGACACATTTTGAGCTATGTTGAACTTTACTAATTTATCAAACTTTTTAACCAATGTTGAATTTTGATGCATTTTGACTGTTTTGACCAATGTTTTGATTCATTATTCCCAAAGTTATTAAACTTTACTAATTTTATGACCTTTATTTACTATGTAAAGGCATAACATACGTCCATATTTAAGGAAGGTGCCAAGATGAGTGAAGAAACTTTGGAAATTATTCTCACTGATGTATGCAGATCTTTTTCCCCATGTCTAACAGGTGAAAGTATTTTGTTATATTCATTAATGACTATTCACGGTATATGTATATGTACCTTCTATTTGATAAGGCTGATTTTTTTGCGGTCTGTAGAAATTCAAAACAAAGGTAGAGAAACAATTAAGAAAAGTGATTAAAATGGTCAGATCAGATAGAGATGTCAAATACTATGATAGACACATAGAGATAGGACAAAGGTTAGGATCGTTAGCTAAATTTCTAAAGAAATAGGGTATTGTACCACAATACATAATGCTAGGCACACCAGATTAAAATGGTGTGGCTGAAAGAAGGAATCAAACATTTAAAGAAATGGTTTGGGCTATGCTAAGTTACTCTACCCTATCTATTTTTCTGTGGGGTAAGGCTATAAAGATAGCTATGATATCTTCAACATGGTCCCTAAAGTAGTTCGAAAAACTCCTTAAGAGTTATGGACTAGTAGGAAACCTAGTTTGGGATATGTATATGTATGGGGATGTCGAGCTGAAGCCAAGCTTTGCAACCCACAAGAAAATTTGTTTGACCTCAGAACGACTAGTGGTTTTTTCATTGGTTATCTAGAGAGGTCTAAAATGTATAGACTCTACTGTCCATCTCGTACACCATTAATCATGTTCCACTCCATGAGGTTCCTTCTATTGAAGAAGTAATTGTCCAATCACTGCCACAAGCGGATCAAGGGATAGCTCTCCAGATATCCACTAGGATAAGAAAATCTACTATACCTTCAGATTATGTGGTATATCTAACTGATATAGGTGAAAGGGATGATGACTCTAAGATGTTCTTATAAGCCATGAAAGGTGAGAACTCTTTACAATGGTTGGATGCCATGATAGAAGAGCTAAGTTCTATGGATGACAACTATGTTTGGGATTTAGTTGACCTACCTTAAGGGGTGCGACCAGTAGGTTACAAATGGATCTATAAGACCAAAAGAAATATTTTTAGGAAGGTTGAACGGTATAAAGGCAGACTTATGGTAAAGGGGTTCACACTAAAGGAAGGCATTGACTTTAAAGAGATCTATTCTCCAATTTCATTAAAGGACTCTTTTAGGATTATTGTGGCTTTAGTGGATCATTTTGATTCGGAGCTACATTAGATGGAAGTGAGAACGGCCTTCCTTAATCGTGATCTAGAGGAAGAGCTTTACATGGAACAATTTGAGGGTTTTGTTGTCAGTGGAAAAGAGCACATGGTTTGCAAATTAGAGAATCCATCTATGAACTTAAACATGCTTCCAGACAGTGGTATCTCAAATTTAATGGGATAATCACTTCCTTTGGGTTTGAAGAAAATATTATTGATCAATGCATATACTTGAAAGTTAGTGGAAGTAAGTTCATAATTTTGGTATTATATGCGTCAAAAATGATCTTGGTCTACTCAAAACCAAACAATTTCTATCCCAAAATTTTGATATGAAATATATGGGTGAAGCCGCTTATGTTATCGGTATTGAGATTCACAAAGATAGATCATTAGGGTTACTTAGACTATCTAAAAGAACTTACATCTCCAAAGTATTAGAGAAATTTGGGATGGAAAAATGTTCCCTTGAGGTTGCTCCTATTGTAAAGGGTGATAAACTTAACAAATTGCAACATCCAAGAAATGAGATCGAGAGAGAGGAAATGAGGTCCATACCCTATACATTTATTGTTGGGAGTTTGAAATGTGCCTTGGTTTGTATGCACCCAGACATTGCTTTTGCTGAATCAATGTTTGGGCATTATTTACATGACCTAGGAATGGAGCATTTGAAAGCTGCAAAAAAAGTTATGCATTACTTGCAAGGCATAAAAGATTACATGGTCACATATAGATGGTTAGATCATTTTGAATTATTGGCTCTTTGAATTCGAACTTTGCTGGATGCACCAATAGTAGGAATTCTACCTCCTTAATTCGCACTGATGATTACTTTATAAGAAGTTATACAGTGTATATCCTATAATTTATGGAGGATCCATGTCAATTTTTTAATTAGCAGATCTAGATAAATTGTGTTAAAGATTTTTGAATTTTGAATGGTTAAAATGAAGGTGATTGTGTTAGGTTGGGCCAAGTGGGAGAATGTGGGAATTTATCTGATTGAACCTATATGGATGTATCCCTCATTGACACACATCAAGATTTGTTTAAGTTGTTTTAATTTCCTTTGGACTCTAGTTCAAGATAAGCCTCTAATATGGTGATGGGATATATTTTGTGGTGGTTGCAATATAGTTAAATTCTACATAACTATAGTGGAGATAATATCAATCTTAATCTTCGTATTTAACTTTGATATTGCCTCTAATGGGTGAGGCATATTATAAGAGGATACCCTATGGACTTGGTCCCCAACTCATTCGAGAGTGCTTGTGAGATCCTGTCCATTGAGAATACTCAAAGTTGGGTTTGAAAAATCAAGGTTCTACTCATGGGCAGTGAGGAGCACATTCAGATCTTCTCATAATCGCAGTCAGACTGGTTTCAAAGATCAAGGCATTAATGGATTTATCTTCATATAAGTTATATTGCCCCATATAGTTTAACAATCATATCTCGAGAATTCATCCTAGTGCCAACGTAATGGAAGGCTATAAAAGATCATGTAAAGAATGTAGCATTTGAGTAGCTCCATGTAATCATAAAGTTATTTAAGGCTTATGTAGTTATTGTTCATTTCTTTATATAATTCATTTACTTATTATTAAAGTAACAATATGGTTATTAATATTTTTGCAGTCAAGATTTCATATAGGATTAGAGATGGATCATGTGAGAACAATATGTAAGAAGATACTAATGAACTTGTCTGGCCAAGTGCAATACATGTTATACTTGCATTTTAAGAAGCCCAACACCTTAGAAGATGCACTCCAATATTGCCTCCCTCAGATTTCTCAAGAAAATTGGAAAGTTCTTTTCATTATGTGGAACAATGACAAATTCAAGGTGAGTTTCTATGGATTTGAATTTCATTGATGTCTATCTTGTTTCATTGATACTAAGAATATATGAACTTATATTTATTGCAGCAAATATTTATGTCAAATTTTTAAATCTCTTGTTTGGTTGTTACGGTTTCAATTAGATAGCACATTAAAGAGACTGGTAAGGAGATGAATAGGATTGAGCTCTTTAATCATAACACCTGATGTAAAGAAGGCAAGATCGGTGTGCATGGAAGTTGAAGAGGCTTATGTAGGAAAATATTGTGTTCTACAAAATAAATATTATATCACGTTACTTGAGAGGTTAAACTTATATTTGTTACTTTTTTATTTTTCTAGAATAAAATGATAGATCTGCGGTCTCAACTCACACCAGAGGTGAGGTCCTTATAAGAGTCTTTGATTTAGGAGGATCCTCAAACTCGATGTGGACTACTTTGGCCACTATAAGTAGGGTTGAAAAGGGTCCAAGAGCGAGATTTGCTATATTGGAAAGCCGAATCGTAGGCCAAACATTCGAAGGCCATAATTGGTTAAACGACGTCTGATTGAAATGATATTTTTTTAAAAAAATTGGGCATTTTTTTATATCTAAAACATGATTCTACACTCTTATGATCGAGCCCAAATTCTATCGTTTAAACTTCAAAATAGGCTAGTTAAACCAAAACTTTTTTTTTCAAAAAAGACTTTGACTAGATGTTATCTTCCAATTCATGAAGAATTCATACAGAATGACAGAAGGCAAAGTTGATGTAGATGTCAAGATCCATCTTCTATAGAATTTTAATTTTTTAAATTATTTATATTAGTCAAATTTATTTTTGGAGAGGACCTCACTAGCATTATAAATAACAACTATGTAGTTCAATTTAGGAGGTATTGATTACCAATGAATAAAAATAGGATTTAAATCCTACTTTTGTAATTCTTACATCTTCTAATTTTTCTTTAAGAGACTCAAGTTGAGCAGGTTGAAAAAAATCGTCCTTCCCAAGCCGATCAAGTTGGTATCAGAGCATCAGTTCTCTATGTTTGTGGGGGCCTTGGTTCATGGCCAAAGGCCATCCATGCTTTAAGTACATCGAAGGACAAATGCAAGTATAGTTTTTAGCTCTTTCTCGAGAGGTGATATATTCAGCATAAGTACCAACAACTCCTATTACAAATTTGTCTCCTATGTTTGGAGAAGATTCACCATCCAGCGAGCAGGATGAGCAATCTACAAGTACAGAATCTATTTCTTCAACTTTTTAAAGTTGAAGCTCAAATCGAGATCCCTATATATGATGGGACTATCGATACAGAGAAGCTACATAATTAACTAGACTAGTTAGAGACCTATTTTACTATCTATGGATACTATAATGTTCAAAAGGTAGCTTTCGCCTGTCTTAGGCTTCTTAGTCATGCTCTTGGTAAAATTCGTACATGAGGAACGACATTTCTAATTTGATATGGAGCAAATTCAAGAGGATAATCAAGAAGCAATTCTACCTAATCAGCCACGAGGAGGATCGGTAGATCCAGTGGCAATACCTACAGCAGAAGTATGATCACTTTATCAAAAACTACACCACTGAGTTCCACCAGTAAGAAATCTCAGTTGGATTCTCTATTGAAGATCATGTAGTCTTTATGAAGTATATCGAGTACTCTATGAGAGCATTCGAAAGGAGCCGAAACTCATCAAATTTGAAGGCATCAATGAAGCTAGTATGAAAGCCATGGGGATTGAGGAGAAGAACCGGCCTAAGATGGGCCACCACAAGTTCAGAAAAGACAGTAGAAATCCAGGTGAGGAGAGGGAGCAGGGAAAGAAGCAAGCCAACATGACTCAGAAAATTTATTGTGATCACTATGACCTTCATGGACACACCAAGAAAGTGTTGAAAGCTTCACCCTGAGCTGTAGCAAGAGAGAAAGATGCAAAAGGATTCCAAGAAGAAAAAAAAGGTTGTTCTTAATGCTATAGAGATCGAGGAGCTTTCAGAGCTTGAACAAGCAGATTCCAAATTTAGCCTCGTAACAAAAAAAATCGAGACAAAATTGAGTCTGATCTAGAGGTGCAAGATGAACTTTTCCACTTGATGATCTAGATGAAGCAGAGCATCGTTGAGTCTATTGTAAATCTTGGAAGCTGAGGCTATAGATCAAGCCTCATGTATGTCCTTACACTCTTAGTTGGATTCAAAAGGATATCGAATTGAACATCACCAGGTAGTGTATCTTCAAATTCACTATAACTGATAGGTATATTGACAATGTAACTTATGAAGTAGTTCCTTTGGTTGTTTGTCAGGTTATCCTTGAGAGACCATACCTTTGGCATCAAGATGTAGTCTTCTACCAGTGTCTGAAAAAGTATTATCTCATAAAAGATAAGGAGTTCATAATCAATGCCTCTAGAACATAAGATAATATTGACTTGAAGCTACTACCCAAGCAATGCAACTTGTTAATGCCTGCAATAAGTTTGTGATGATGATATGAGAATCTGATACTACTTATTAAAGACTAAGCTCTTATTTGTTGGTTCCACTGATCGATCTATTGAGATCAAGGAGTTGCCGTAGCATCATCGACGAGCAAGGACAACAAGGAGCGTCCCTACCATAAAGTCAAATACAAGAGTAGGACAAGTGGTTCGCTAAGACTCAAGAGCAAAAAAGAGCCAAGCGAGAAACCATGTCCGTAAAAAGCTAGGTGGTTTGACTGCAAGATGGGAAAGAAGGCATTTTCCCACCATTAGTTTTGATTTGTTAGTAGCTAAATCTCCTAAATAGAGAGATTCTAATCCAAGAGGATCCTTAGACCTGATGTGGACTATTTTGGCTACTACACGTAGGATTGGACAGGGTCTAGGAATGAGATCCACCACATTGAAAAGTCAAGTCAAAAGCCAAACTTCAGAAGGCCATAACTTAATCATATGGAGCCCGATTAAGATCATTTTTTGAAATCAGATTATTTTTTGAGACTTACAACTTTAGGCCACCCTCTTAGAAGGTTAAATCGAGCCAAAATTCCATCATTTAGGCTCTGAAATAAGGTGGTCAAACCAAAACTTTCTTTTTTGGGAAGAACTTTGATTGGATGTTTTTTCCCAATCCGAGAAGAATCAGACGGAGCAATCGAAGGCAAAGTTGTTGTAAAAGTCGGGATCTAGCTCCTCAAGATTTTTAATTTTTTTCTAAAATTTTTAAAAATTTTAGCCTTTTCTAGAATATTTTTATTAGTCATATTTATTTTAGGACACCTAGTCTTATTCAAACTAGCAGAGGAATCCAACCTAAATTGTGAGGGGGGGTTATATACCTTAGTTCAGGTGATTATTAATGAAATAAAACAAAACTTAAGCCTTACTTTCAAAATTTTTCTATCTTCTTCTAGCTTTTTTTAGAGATTCGAGTCGAGCGTGTTGAAGAAAATCTTTCTTCTCCCTTATTGAATCGCGCTGTCTAACAAATGACCATGAATTGATGTGAATCCATGTCGATTAACAGTAGGTTACTAAATTTACGGTAATGAAGAGTTACAAACTAAATAAGGCATAGTTGGTAAGACCCACGTGCATTTCCACTAGCCTATCTGTCAGTAGTCTACTTCAACACATACCGATAGAAATTTCAAAATTCTAGAATTCATGAAAAATAGATTGGTGATAATTAATATAGCATAATAATAATTTTGATATATTATACAATATTACAGGCAAAGCACATATGCTGATAAGTATAAATGTACATAGGACTGCATTTGAGGTAAAAATGGATCATAAGAAAAAGAAACATGGTTGACAAAGCTTCGGTTTAGACTTCTTGACTCATGTTTTTTAACTTCAATTTACAACTTACCTACTAATTCATGCTTCATGAATAAATATTTTTCTAAAAAAAATATTCAAGGAAGATTTTGGTAATTTTCAACTTTGATATGCCGATGCTAGATAGAAGCATCGGTAATTTGGCTCACGCACCAAAATTTGTCGACGCTACTAAAAAGCTTCGGAATATTAAGGGCTATATCAATGCTTTTTGTTGAGCATCGTCGGAAGCCCATAATTACCAATACATATAAGTGTCAGGAGCTCATAATTACTGATGCTTATAAGCATTGTCGGAAGTCAATACGAGATGACGCTTATAAGCGTCATCGGGCTCCACATATACCCCAAACCCTCTAACTGCCCCCCTCCATCTTAGTCCCAAATTTCTTTCAGCCCCATTGTCTCAACCCCAAATCGATCACCACCAATTGAGCATCGCATCCGCCTCTCTGCGCCGGTCTCCTTATCCTCCTCCCCTCTCCATCGGCTTCCTCTCCTTCGCTAACTTCCTCCTCCTATTCTCCTCCTCCTGGCTATCCGTATCCATCGCCAATCTATAGTGTTCCTCAAAGCGCCAACTGACCACCCTCCTCCAGCCGATTGCCCTCCTTTGATTGCGGATTTCAGTCGTCCTACCTCTACGCTGGTGATTTTCTATTTTCAGATTATTTTTCTTTTGAACTGTTGCTTGATGCCCTAATATTCTGTTCTCCTAAGATTAATGAAAATCCAATAAGAAATCAGTTATTTCATGTTTGCTATTGTATCAATTTGATTAAGATGAGTATGAGACTGTTTTCTTAACCTAGTTATTTTTCCTTTTGAGCAGATATTTCATATATTGGATATAACTGGTCGGCAGGATCCAAAGTTTGTGTCCTTTATTCATGAAAATAATACTTAATATTAGTTCATGAAGGCACAAAGTATGTTTGTACTACTCACCATTATGGTGGCGGGGTTTGATGAAACATCAAATGGTTTAACCTACACAGATCTCACCCAAATTATGTCAACTCCATTATGACAATATTAGCATTTTGCTAGATTGGTTTTACTTTTTCTATATATGTTGATTTCTATATACAGTACTGCCTCATTTGTGGTTTCTTTATATTCAAAAATTAGGTTTACTTAAATGAAATTATTTGATCACATATAGAAGTATGAACTTTAAAGCTATGTTTGAAACATGAAAGAAAGTATTTTGAGTGAAAGTTTCCATTGGTTCATGATGACTTCAAAAATTTGTGTGTAATAATTGGACCTTTTCATGTGTTAACTGATGAAGAGTATTTTAATTTGAGAAATATTGTAAGACAAACAACATAACATTAGGAATAAATCAAAAAGAAATAAATAGATCAGTGTCTTGAATGGCTAGTGTAGGAAATAGTCTTATTTTTTTAATTATCAATTTTCGTAATTTTGGAATTTATAAGCATAAAACTATGAAATAATTATTTTACTGGTTTAAGCCACCATGTTTGTTACTGGAGTGTTAGCCAACAATTACCATTATAATGCTACAATTACGAAAGATTGAAGAAAATAGTCTGATATTTTTAACTAATTCCAATCAATTATAACGTTAGAATGATCAAGTCATCGCCACGAAGCATCTGACAAGAAGTTTGCTTTAGACAACTTGATACATGGAACTGCAACTATTAACAACTTGGTGAATTTATATATTCCTATTTCACTACTTTCTCACTTAGTGTGTAATTTTATTTATCTTTTGTAGATAAGTTGCAATTCAATCATTATTCTAATATGATGGACAAAATTTGGATAAATAAGTCGAGATTCAGCAAAGAATATTTGAATGAAGTTCAGAATTCATTAATTTGCTTTTGAAAAATCTAATATGAATAGAAAGATTTTACGTCCATGTCAAAAATGTGTAAATTATTTTTCTCTTACTCCAAAAATTGTTGAAGAATATTTTGTAACCAACCCGCCTATATAGAATACACCTCTAGTTTTGGATCTAGTAATATGAAAAAAATTCTATAGGGGAAGATGATATAAGGGGCTTACTCAGAGATGCTCTTGGATATGGTATTAAAAATTTAATAGATTTTAGTGGAGGATAAGAAGCAGCTACAATAGGTGATGAGCGTACATGTACTGATTTTATGCATGTTGAGAAACCTATACATTTATCTAATGATGATGCAACTCGGTATCATAACTTAGTGAAAGATTGGGATCAAAAACTATATCCAAATTATAGAATTTTTCATAGATTTTTTTTGTGTATTTATTCTATTTGAAATGTTTGAATGGGTGGTCTAGCAAGTCTTTCAATATGCTACTTCAATTATCAAAGGTTGCATTTTTGTAAAGTGTTACTTTGCCGTCATCTTCTTATGAAGCCAAGAAACTAGTTAAAAAATTAGATTTTGGATACAAGAAGATACACAGTTGTCCAAATGACTGTATTTTATGTCATGGTGAAAATGTTAACCAAGAGTCGTGCCGAATATATGGATCTTCATGATGAAAAAAATATAAAAAAGACGAGCATGATTTGTTGAATGAAGTGGTTACTGCATGATCTAAGAAAAAATTGCTTGAAGTTTTGCGGTATTTTTCTCTTATACCTAGATTAAAAAGAATATATACATCATCGAAGATAGCTTTCTCGATGAGATGGCATAAAGAAGGTTGTACACAGGATGGAATGTTAAGACACCTAGTGGATAGTTTAGCATGAAAAGTATTTGATGATAGGCATCACGAATTTGCTTCTGATGTTCATAGTGTTAGGTTGTGTTTAGCTACTAATGGATTCAATCCATTCCGAATGATGAGTGCTACATACAATACTTATCCGGTTGATTTGATTCCATATAATTTGCTACCATGGATGTGTATGGTAGAGTTGTACGAGCGTCTTAGGCAATTTCTCATACATCAGGCTCGAAGAGTTATGCGTGGCACAGAGATGAATTTGTAAGTTTCTTTTAAACTTTTTGAAACTCTTCTATCAAATATCACATATCATGGATGATATATAGCTTGCCAATATACTTTTTGTTGTAGACAGAAGAGCATGGGAGGGAGCCTGGTAAGATGGAGTTCTATAGTATGACTCATACCCACCAAGATGGCAGCTTTATTAGGAGTCGGGAGTTGTAGTTCTATGTATTAATCTTTTATTTGTGCAACAATTTTTTATTAGTTTTATTTTTTTTAAATATTAATATGTGACTAATTTTTTTAAGATCTAGGATAAGGCTACATTTCTTATTTCAAAGCATGTCAAAGAGTCATCATCATCCGGTGAGACCAGTCACGTCAAAGCTTAGGTGTTTGCTGAATTGATGTGCTCGAAGTGTTATGGTCGAGTGGGAGGTTATAGCGTTAGAGTAACCCCCACTCAGTTATCTGTAGTGAGCAAATATACCCAAGATGCCAAAGTAGTAGCACTGTAGAGATTTGTAATCCAAAAATAGTGATGTAGGAGATGAGGCAGAGCCATCAAACAGAATAAAATCTTTGAGGGCTCATGTTGATTAGTTTGCATCTATGTTGCATAAGTTTGTCCCTCCTCAGATTAATAACTACATCTATTTGAATATTTTGTATAATTATCATGTATTTTTGTATGAACATAATAATTTTCGTATTCTTAACTTATGAAGTTTCTATCTTTTTTTTGTAGGTTCTTAATACTTGCTCTACTCGTGGAGATGATGATGATAATGCTACTGTAAATACCGGACCAAATGGACCAACCTGGATCATAGTGTACGGTCCATTTGGAAACCCAAACCTGCAACCATGATCGCCAGCTGTTGAGGCGGTTATAACCGCCTAACAGGCACGATCACCACCCCTCTTCTCTTACGGCTGAAGGCTGTTAAAGCCCATGAATCCCTCGCAAAGGAACTCCATCACTCTCTCATTTCTTCTCACTCTCTTCTTTTTCTGCTACAAGGAACGGAAGAGTAGGGATCTGAGCCGCCGGAGGGAACATCATAGAGTTGTCCCGGAGCTAGGTAAGTCCCTGACTTCTTCCCTTGTATTATGCAAGTAGGATCCAGTCTAGCCATGAAACAAAAAACCAAAAAGGGGAAAATGAAATAGAACGGATTGAAGGGTGAAGAAGAGAAGGAAGAAGATGAGGAGGGAAGGGGGAGATCTAACCTGCAGTGTTCGGCCTCTGAGCCGACATTGACACGATCGGCCACGATCGTGGCCCCGACCGTCGATGGCCGAAGACCCTTCTCCTCCCGATCATCTCCTTTCCCTATTGGCCAAACCCTAATCGAGCACATCTAGATTTGGTAGCCGAGAATATGGCCGCCGGTGGAGGGGTTCTCCTTCCCCTCTGCTGCAACAGACTCGGAGAACCGTTGGCTCGGCTGCAGCCGCCATTGGTCTCGGCGAGGGTTGCGGCAGGGCCGAGGGGCTCTCCCTTCTCTCGGGTGACTGGGTTCAGAGATCCTGTTCCTCAGAGGGGGGATAGAAGAAGGGGGAGGATGAAGAGGATGGGGGGTCGGCCGCTACAGGCTGAGCCATGGGCGATGTTGGTCGGCCGCCGGCATCGCCGACCTCGGAACTCTCTCCCTCCCGAGTACTCCCGCGAGCCTCCTCGCTTCATATGAGAAGAGGAGAAGAGGAGGAGGAGATCAGGAAGGGAAGAAAGGAGGAGAAGAGAAGGAAAGGAAGAAGGGAAAGGAAGGTTCGGGAAGAAAGAAAAGAAAAAGAAGAAAAGAAGAGAGAAGAAAAGAAGAGAGAAGAAAAGAAAAAAAAAATGTGGTGGGCTGAAATGGGCCTGATTCCGGAGTGGGCTTCAAATAAATTTAGCTTTAGAAGCTTGAGGTTGGGCTGGGCCCTGATCCGAGCCCAGTGTTCTTAAAACCAAAACTAACTGGGCTTGAAGAGCTCAAATTTTAATATAGGGACTAAATTGAATATAGTTTGAGGCTAGGTTCTCTTTAAATTAATTAGAACTTATAAGGTTTAATTATAAATTAAACTAATTGTGTTTCTGGGCCTGAATACAAATGGGCCCAGTAATTAAATCAGGCCAAGGGCCTGATTCAGAACCTAATTAAACGTCGGGCCTGAATGCAAATGGGCCCAGACCTGAACCAAAGGGCAATTTGGTCTAAACCAGAAGTGAAATTAGCTCAGACCTGAACCAGAAGCTAGATCAGACCTGAATCAGAGGTTGAATCAGATCTGAACCAGAAACTGAATCAGACCTAATCCAGAAATTAAATCAAATCCGAACTAGGAAGTAAATTAGACCAGAAGCAGAAATTGAATTAGGCTATGGATCCAAAAATGAAATTGAATCCTATGGATGGGCTGTAAATGACTTTAAGATTATAAATACATAGAAATTAAATGTGCAAATGACATGTAATTTAATGATCTTACTAGGTATTGGAGAATTGGCATTTGGTAAGCAAATTAAGGTAAGTAACCTATCTTAATCTTATTATGGATCATGTATCATGTTTTATAAGATGAAAAAGTGATATTTATGCAATTGGAATTGTGTATATGAATTGTGGAAAAAGTAATCCAGATATAATCTTATGTTTTATCAAATACTTGTGACTACTCGATTATGAAATTGTATATGATTATTTATGTTTTCACAAAATTAGGATCAAGCATGTGTTAGCAAATGATTACATGATTTTGAATAAATAGCATCCATCATGATTATTATTATATTATGTACACATGATTATGATGATGTAGAAAGATGCATAGAAAAATAAAGTTTTTAGCATGATCATGAGTTTAATTTAGCAGGATGCCATTATTCACTTTCCAATGTATTTATGAGAAAAGATTTATGAAAAGCATGATATGTTTTAAGAACTCTCAGATCGCTATGCATGATCCCCGCCAGTGGGTAACAGTAACTAAGCATACGACCCCCGCTAGTGGGTAAAAGTAACTTGGCTTTACGACCTCCGCCAGTAAGTAATAATAACTGAAAGATGACCCTATAGTGGTAAAGGCCTTGCCGTGGGAATAAGAGCGGCCATAGCTACACTACCATCTGAGAGTATGAATTTCAAAGTATGGAATAATGACAAAAGTTTTATGATGCATAATCATATTTATGAAGTTGCATGAATGAACTTGCATAGTTTTATTACTGGTTGGATTATATGAAATGTTTACTTTATCGCAAGCACAGATTTCAAAGCATGAATAATAACAACACAGATTTCAAAGCATGCATAATGATAAGTACGGATTTCAAAGCAAGAATAATGACGAGTACGAATTTCAAAGCATGAAATAAAGACAAAAATTTTACGTCTGGTTTGATTATATGTTGTATGAAGTGCTTACTTTGTTACAACCGTTGGTTTCTTAAAATAATGCACTAGTATGAAAAATATTATGCTTGATCTAATAAGATTATGTATAGTTACTTGTTGAGCTTTATTACTCACACCCATATATTTATGTTCTTATAGATGAATAGGAGATGCTAGGAACAAGGAGTGTGACATGCTTCAGGGTTATGAAAAAAGATAAAATATTAAATGTTGATATTTTATATGCTCTGTAATCAACCCTTATTGATGAAATATTTGATGAGATTCATGAATTCAATTGTTCATAATTGATTTGAAGTTTTAAAGTGGCTGCGTGTTATTGTATGCTTAACTTAGCAATAGCACGACGATGTCATGATCCGATTTCGGAGCGTGACAGCTACCATCGACCCTTGATAGCTCTTAGACTATTTATTTAGGAGTTATATATATATATGTGTGTGTGTGTGTGTGTGTGTATTGATGCACATTGTAAATGTAATTAAAAAACGTAAATTGACAATGTAAATGTAATCATATTTGACAATATGAATATTTCAAATAATCTGTTTGATTGTGGCGTGTTATTATATGACTTTTGTTGTATATGTGTTTGGTGTATTTAAATGTATACAAAGTTTTAAATTTTTTTAAATAATTTTTTTTTAAAAAAATAACTTTATGATGCTTTAAAGTATCGTTAAAATATACATTAGTGACATTAATAAACGTCGACAATTAGCAATATTTAATTGTGTCGTTAATTAGAGACGCTTATAAGCGCCAATAATTAGCAATGCTTATAAGCATTGGAAATTAGTAGCGCTTTCAAAAAGCGTTGGCAAGTTAATTTTCGTCGGTCACATTGCCAATACTTTTACGTCGCTTTAAAAAGCATCAAAAATAAAATTACCGACGCGAATAAGCGAAGGTATATACATTAAAAAGCATTTGCAATACCTAATTTTCTTGTAGTGATGTTAAAGGAAGATTTTGGGTTTGCGTAAGTTGCTCAAAGAATACCATTACACTTCTTAAGTGCAGTCCAACAAATGAACTTGTATTGATGCAAATCCATATCAATTCACACTTGGTTATTAAATTTACAGTAACGAGGAATTGCAAACTAAAGAAGGAATAGATGGTAAGACCCACATGCATTTCCACCAGCCTATCAGTAGTCTACTTCAACACATAGTGATAGAAATTTCAAAATTCTACAATTCATGAAAAATAGATTGATGCTAATTAATATAGGATATTAAGATTTTTGATATATTATACAATACAAGCAAAGCACATTTTGCTGATAGGTATAAATGTATGTAATACTACATTTAAGGTAAAAACGAGTCATAAGAAAAAGAAACATGGTTGACGAAACTTCAGTTTAGACTTTCCTACTCATGTTTTTTAACTTCAATTTACAGCTTGCCTACTAATTCGTGAATAAATATTTTTCTGAAAAAAAAACATTCAAGGAAGATTTTGGGTGTGGCAAACTTCCTACTCATTCCTAGATTGGAAATTATAGGTTCAACAAGTACCTCACGAAACCCGAGGGAAATAAGGAAAAGAAAACCACGATATCTGCCCCTATTGCAAGCAGCAATAATCCCAAAGAAAACCCTACCAACATCCATAGAAGGAGCACATCAACCTTGATTTTGAAGAAATTGGCTTGAAGATCAAATTAATTAGCTTAAACAACAAAATATCCATAACAAAATTATTTTAGGGTAAACTGCATCGATCCATTCCACAAAATGTGAACTCATAAATTTTGAAACATCAGCAAAAGCCATGAAACAACACCTTAGCCTTTAAAGAGACACTATTCATCTGCAGCAAAAGTCGCTAAAGACATGCTCTCCCGGGATGGAAACTACATGCAGAAATCCTCTGGAATCCACAGAAACCTATTAAAAGTACTGTGCATTTTCAAAGCAGGATCTTTATATCATCTGTTCTATGGGAGACAAAGGATTGATGTTGATGAACATAATAAGGGGTCACGGACTACAGTGAATTAGAATCATTTCCAATGACCTCTGTCATTCTACTGAAGTCAAGCTGAGAAGAATCTTTGAGCATCAGACGCCAGGTCTCATCACTACAGGCAAACTTTTCTGTCATATGATTGAAATGTTCTTCTTCTATCATCTGCGAGTTCTCCACAACGTGATAACCAGAGCACTGTTGTTCAGAATTATTGGTTGAGGACTGATTAGCATTTATTACTCCTCCATCAGCAGCTACAACATTTGTCATATTTTCTGAAACCAGAAGAGTATTTTCTTCCATTGCATTATACTGTATCATAGGTTGCGGTTCAGAATCTGTGACTGAGTTAAAAGAAATGACATTTGTCATAATTTCTGAAACCAGAACAGTATTTTCTTCACATGCATTATGCTTCATCATTTGTTGCTGCCCAGAGTCGGTGACTGAGAAGTGATTAGTACTCATTGCTGTCCCTTCAATATCAGCATAACTCGCCAGGGAATTCTCCGAAACCAGATGAGTATGTTGTTCACTTGCATTATTAGGCATTGCATCAATATCATTGGAATTACTCCCAATTAATCCAGTGTCCGTAGACCCGGATGCTATCCAAGGAAAGTTGCCACCACTATCAGATACTTGGGCCATAGTATTGGATAGTTGAGTTGGCTGATGAATTGCTCTGAAATTTTCCAAGTCTTGAGTACCACTATCAAATTTTTGCCCTTGGATAAGTGCTCCAAAGGATGATGACAGTTCAGCATCATTATTTATTTGTTGGGTCTGAATGGATGCTTCAAATGAACCAGAATTCACAGCTCCAAACTCCAAAAAGCTGTTCATATTGTTGGCATGGGTGCTCAAAGAGTACAGCCCTTGGGTCTCTCCCGTTCTTCCAAAATTTGAAGTTCCTTGGTTATTGTTTGCTTTTTTATTTTGATGAAGCTGCAAATTGTCCAGGCATGGTTGATAACTACTGAAATTTGGAGGCAGTTGTAACTGAGATGGAGCAGCAGGACTCACAGGAACTGAAGTAGTCATGTCGGAGCTGTTTAAGTAGCCTGGTTGTAGATTAAGAAGCCCATATTGAATAGAAGATTGATTAAACTGACCCATTTCAGCACCTGGTCCTAACATGATAGGAATTGATGGGCTCCATGGTTTTTTCTTTTGCTTTAAACGATATTTCTGCATTGGAAACAAGAGCTGGCCACCATCAAATCATAGGAAAAGTACAAAGAGAACATTATGCTTATTGGAATCCACGGAAGAAATATGAATTTTGAATAAAATTAATAACTTATGAGAGAATATCTGGAGGATCCAGCTTCACATAACAACAACTTGTTTAAGCAAAAATGATAAATTTCAACTATCGGAGGTGTGAAATCTTAATTGATTACAGGATTGAAGCCATGTAAATAACAACAAAATGTACAAATATCGCCTTCTATAGAGGAATAGTTCAATGATTGCAAAGATGCCATCACTTCCATGCGTCCCTTTGGAGATATCTTGGAGCGAACTTCGGAAAATATAAGTGCAAAAGAGAAGAAGACAAGGGGTGCGCATAAAGAGAGAAAATTATATTATTTGTATGATCATTCTACCTTTCCATCTTTTATGTCTGCATGTTTGTGTAAAATGTATATTTCTCTAGTTATGAAACTTCTTTAAATTCATTGAATTTCAAAGAAGCAGAAAACATCAATTTGTGAGAATTGTTCAAAACTAATACTTTGTTTTACAGATGAAAATACATATGTAATGGAAAGTTGACTCAATTGATAATATCAATTTGGGAAACTGGCTATTTAGTATCTTCTAAGAGAACTCTATAGATCTCATTGTTTTTCCACTACTCTGAAAGAAATTTTTAAAATCCCACGCCTCCGCTGCCCCCTAATATCATACCAAAACCTTTCATACTCCTACCCGATAATTCAAATGTTAATTTGTGGGCTTATCTTGCTAAAACTTTACTACTCCTACCCCATAATTCAGCTGTTAATTTGTGCACTTATCGTGCTAAAACTTTGCTAATTGAACATAGCGACTAAATCTGGTTTAGTAAATTCAAATTGTATTGCTCTTGTTTATGAAAGTTAAATAGTTTATGATTTTTCAAGTTTGATTTCAAGGCCGGTCAATTGAGATCTGGACCTATGGGGGCAAGAACTATACTTCAGCATTCGTCAAGTAACAATATAGAAAATGTAAAAACTATTATCCTTCAACAATCTTGATTCTGCTAGAAGAGCTTTTCCATTAAGTAGGAATCCTGAAACAGAAAGCAAGTGAAGCAGGTTCCCCTTCCTTCTGTTTGTCTACTTTGTCTAGGCTAATTGCAAATTAACTTGAACCCATTTTCCCCTCTCTCATCTCTCCAACCATGTCAATTTGCGAGATCTCTCAAGTATGAACAAACTTATATTATAAATATATCAGAGCAATGTTTGATAATCTAAAGATAAAGCTAGGATTTGGACATGCAAAAGCAGTCAAAATGGTCATCCCAAAAAGAGTCAGAATGTGCTGAACATCGGTTTGCAATAAATTTAGAATAATTATATCATGAAGATTACGTTCTTGCTATTATATAGAGTGCTCAAAATGTAATGCATGCACAAAGAAAATAGGACGGAGCTCAAAACTAGACCTGCAAATGGCTTGTAACGTGTGCTCGCGTTATTCCCTCAACATTCATGTGCTTCACTATTTTGCTTGGAACAGCATCTGAAAAATGAAAGAATCGTCAGAGAATATAACATGTCATATCACAAGGGAGTGGTCAATGTCTAGCTCAAAAGAGAATAAATCTATTTATTTTGAACTGTGCGATTGCAGCATCTAACCTATGCCTAATGCCTCCATGGCATCACGAAACTTCTTCTCCAGGAATTCATCCCAGACGACTTGCCCTTTTGACAATTTTTTGGACTTTTGATCTTCTTGCCCTGTGATTTGTTCTCTCTTTCCACCTTGTTTGCCTTCACTTGATTTTGAGCTTCCCTTTTCTGATATGTTTTTATGATTGGTAGAATTATGCTTGCTTGAACTATCAGTGATCAATACATTTTTTCGTTTGTAATTTTTCTTTCTTTTTCTCGGATCATTTCGACACGCATCAGCAATTTGTGGTCCCTCTTCTGAACTTGCTTCTTCATTTTCACCATCAAATTTGTCCCTTTGAGGGTGCCTACTGGAGACCATATGCTGCCAAAGGTTGTTGGCGGTGTCAACGTCTAAAGGTTTCACGAGGTAGAAACAAGCTCCTAGCTCGTAACTTATCTTAACGGTCTCCAACCTTTTGTCAGTTGACATCACTGCATACCAGAAAGTTATTTTATTGAAAACAAGCGAAAAACTAGTATCAAGAAGAACAATATGATAAAAAAAAAATTAAGCAAGGAAGATGCTTACTAATAACAGGTAGTTCATCATTCACAACGGTCAAGAGCTCGAAACCACTAAATTCTGGCATATGCACCTCAACCAAAAGGAGGTCAAAGTCATTTTGTCGCTCTTGGAGAAGTTTTAATGCGGATCCAGGGTTTGCACAGGTAGTCACTGAAAAAGGGAGATCAAGTTGGTAGGAAGAAAAGAAAGTAAGTATCATGGTTCTCTGGTACTGAACCCATGTAGGTAATATTCTATTACTATATGTTGGTATGCCCGATATAGTACCTGGTTCAATGAACCAAGTGTCGGTATGCCTCTCATACCTTATACCGACTCGGTACTGGTACAGTTAATACTCATGGGTACCAATTGGTACGATAAATCTTGGTAAGCATAAATGACAACAAAACATGTGAAATTAAACAAGGCATTCTCCATGGAAGAGTATCATTGACCAGAAACAATTATAAAATATGTGACTTTTCTCTCTAGATCTTTTTAGTAAATCAAGAGATCTTCTATCATGTTTCCCTTCAATATATAAAATAAAATTTCGTACATATACTTTTATATCTATTGCAATAGATAAAAATTAGCTTGAAAGAAATGACTAGAATAAGAATACTTTTTCCTATGTCACCAATTTACCTAAAAGTAAGCACAAAATCTATGAAAGTTTAGAGCCTCCACACAAAGAAACCTAGATATGCCACATAAATTTTCTAGTATCTAAATATTTTGAGAACAATTTGTAAGAAAAAAGAAATAGGATGAATGCAAAAAAATCATACCTCTTTGTTAGAAAAAAAGAAGTGAAAAAGAAACCTAGATTTGGAGCACTAACCTATATTCGAAGAGATATGATCCCAAGAGTGCAAAATGTTCAAAAGAGTGTGAGAAAGAAAGAATCTATGCTCAGAAAAAATGAAAGCATTTTCCTCCAAAACAAAAGAAGGAATTTTGCAAGCAACAACACCTTTTTAAACCAAGGGGAGGAGAAAGGAAAAATCTCCAGCACGTACCTTTGTAATTACACGATACAAGAATCTCTCTTATCTCCTTGAGATATAATGGGTCATTATCAACAACTAAAAGTCTAAGACCCTTGGGAAACTTGTAATCCATGTTACAGTCCACGGAAGCTCTAGAAGAAGCACAGGGAACAATATAAGAAGATTAGTGAGAACTAAAATGGGGAGAGATGAAAGTGATGGGCAATGCATAGGTGGCCATTTATAATGAGTGAGAGAGGGCATATACCACTAAGCACCTTTTCCTTCCACTGCATTAATTACTTGTCTCATTTAAGATATAAAGTAAACAAAAAGAGTCATTAGAAGCATTTTACCTAATATAATAGAAAGGATGGGGAGTTCGATCATGCAGATTTTTAGACACCAAGGAGGAAGATTTTACATTTTTTTCAAAATAAATTTGTGAAGACTAAACTAGTTTATTTTCGCATCTATTGACCAACTTTTATTAAATCAAAGATATCTATAACTATATTTCAGAATATCTATGCATATAAGCAATAAATTTGGAAAATGAAATATTGTTTTATAGAAGAGATATGGTAGCATCTACTATTCTTAGTTATATATTATAGATTATTAGTTTCATGGAATTTATAATAATATTCAAATTTCATCTTGATCACTATTTTACATTATAATTTTATTTATTTAAAATAATCGATATGACATAATTACTCTGAGAAGAATTATGAGCATGTCTAATGAAAAATTAAATAAGTATATGATACTCTCTATATTAAATGAAAAATAATACATTTTTATTTTAACATAACTAAAGTAGTAGAAGAATACATGTAAAAATAACCATGATACTTTTTTAGAAAAAAAAATCCTCATCTATGCTCTTATAACCTTGATTATAATATATGAAAAAGAGATGCAACAATGGCATCTCAGCACTAATATACTTCTAGGGATGTCCTTTTATGTTAGTTTACTTTTCACATACTATACATGTTATACATACCCTAATATTTGATAGAAACATATAGGAAATAGTAGTGCCACATTTCTACTTATGATTAGATAATAGTAATGCTACAATTTTAGCCCATGATGAGGCAACTATAATGCCACATTCCCAACCTATAATGATCTAGCCTATAGCGGGGCAAAATAGTGCTGCACTTTTAGCCTATGATGGGGCAAAATAGTGTTGCCCTTTTAGCCTATGATGGAGCAATTATAGTGTCACATTTCCAACCTATTATGAGGCAATGATAGCATAGGTAGTCCAAAGCACCACATCTAACCATCCAGTTATATAAAATTCAGTTCCATGTTTGCCAAATCAAAGCATAATTTAATACGATATTCCATGCAAAATTCCTCGCAAATGAGTATCACATTTGTTGGCCCAACTAGGCAATCCAAGAGGGGGGGGGGGGGATGAATTAGATTTATAAAATTTTGCAGAAATAAAATCAAATCCCCTCAAATTTTTAAATCTAATGAAATAAGCTAGATGCAACAAGTATCGCAAATAATAATCACAAGTATGCAATTAAGTATGGAAAAATAAAGAGTGAAGGAAAAAAAAATACGCAACGATTTATAGTGGTTTGGTCTCCTTGTGAGCCTATATCCACTCCTCGGGACTTCTTTCCGAGATTTAATCCACTATGCTTTTCAAAGCTTTACAAACTGCTTGTCTTCCGGGTGCAAGCAACCTTTACACTTGGTGATATCCGAGCTAACCCTTGGTTGATCTACTCCCTCAAAGACTCTCTTGTTTATCTGGAGTACAATTCTCCCAAATAATCACTCTCTATCACTCAAGCTAACAAGAATTCAACAACTCTCTTACAATACTTAATCAAAATAACAAGAATGAAAGCATTACACTCAATTTTTCAACAAGAAAAACTTTTTACTTGTAAGCACAATACTCTTTTGATTTTTCTTCCATCCTTCTTACTGCAATATGAGGTATGAACCTCCTTTTATAGGCTTGAGAAGCCATTTTCTCGTTTGAAACAATTTGAAAATTTGGAAACCTTTTTTTAACACATTTAATGTAGGCAGATTCGGATCAGATTTGGTTTCCTATTTTGCAGCACCTTTTGACAAATCAAAAGGATGAATTCAACTTAGTGGCTAGAGATAAAGTTGTAGCCCTTTAAGTTATATTTCCAACCTGCTAATAATCATCTCAAAAAAATATTTGGTTGAAAAGTTATAGCTAAAAAAGTAAACATATGTCAGCCTGAATTATAGCTATGGATAGATAGATTGCAGACTATATTAGTCATAGCTAACATTCAAATTTAAAAATATATTAAATATAAACATTGTATCTCTTTAAGTTATCTTTCCAACATGATAAGAATCATCACAAAAAAGTATTTGGTTGAAACGTTATAGCTAAAAGAGTAAACATATGTCAGCCTGAATTACAGCTATAGGTAGATAAATTACTGGCCATATTACTTATAGCTACCGTTCAAATTTGAAAATATATTGAATATAAAAGTTGTAGATAAATAAGTCTTCTTTCTATATCATCTAGAATTACATTAATATTATATTTCAATAAAATGTTATGCCAAAAATACTAATATACATTTAGAATTCCAGCATCTGCCTTCAAAAAAATATCAATTCCTAATTTTCATTCATTTGCTATAATCATAATAATGAACTAAATTCATTTGTTTGTTGTCATCAAAATTAAATAGTAAACTATTGAAACTATAGAGTTAACAATTTTCTCCTTTTTGATGATGACAAACAATAGATGCAAACTTATATATTATTTTTTTAAAATAGCATCTCTTATTATTAATCATATATCTTCTCCCCCTTTTGGCATAAGAAATATCAAATATAAGAAAATATCAAATATAAGAAAATATAGATGTGATATCAAGGTAAATAAAATAATTGTTCATGAATCAATCTTATTTGATAACATTTATTCTCACCCTAAATAATTGCATTTTAGCACATGAGAAGAGAACAACATGAATTCGAATTCATCAAGATATAGAGAGATTGATAAGATTCAAAGTTATGCACAATATCTTCCCCTATCTATATGCATAGTATAGAAAAAAATATCATTTTTCAAAAGGATTGGACATACCAAGTTCTCTTCTAATATAACAAAATATTTTTTCGTTAAGAGGTTTTGTAAAAATATCCGCCAATTAATAATCAGTACTAATAAATTCAACTTCAATATCCCATTTTTGAACATAATTTCTTATAAAATGATGTCTAATTTCAATATGCTTGGTTCTAGAATGTTGAATAGGATTTTTAGTTAAATTAATTGCACTAGTGTTATCACATTTAATAGGAATATGAGAGAAATGAAACCCAAAATCTTCTAATTGTTGTTTCATCCATAAAATTTAAGCACAACAACTACCGACGGCAATATATTTGGCTTCGACCGTAGATAAAGCTACCAAATTTTGCTTTTTACTAAACCAAGATACTAGATAATATCCAAGAAATTGACAAGAATCACTAGTACTTTTTCGATCAATTTTACAATCCGCAAAATCTGCATCGGAGAAACCAATAAGATCAAAGGAAACATTTTAAGGATACCATAATCCTAAATTTTGAGTATCCAATAAATATTGAAAAATACGTTTCACGGCAATCATGTGAGATTATTTTAGACATGATTGAAATCTAGCACACATACAAACACTAAACATAATATTTAGTCTACTAGCGGTTAAATAGAGTAAAGAGCCAATCATACCTTGATATTTTCTGTCATCTATCGGCTTACCATTTTCATCTTTGTCCAGCTTAGCTAATGGACTCTTTGGGGTTCCAATTGATTTTGCATTCTCCATTCCAAACCTTTTAAGCAAATCCTTTATGTACTTGGATTGGTTAATGAAAATGCCTTCCTTTAGTTGCTTGATTTGGAGTCCGTGGAAGTAGTTTAGCTCCTCCATCATGCTCATTTCAAATTCATCTTGTATACACTCAGCAAAATTTTTGTACAAGCTTTTATTAGTAGCACCGAATATAATGTCATCAACATAAACTTGAACAATGAGCATGTCATGATCTTTACTTTTATAAAAAGAATATTATCTAGTTTTCCTCTTGTAAAATCATTATCAATAAGAAATTTACTTAATCTTTCATACCATGCTCTGGGTGCTTGTTTTAAACCACACAAAGCTTTTGAAAGTTTAAAAACATGATTTGAAAATTCATAATCTTGAAAAATAGAAGGTTGTTCTATATAAACTTTCTCTGAAATATAATCATTTAGAAAATCACTTTTAACATCCATTTGATATAACTTGAAATCTTTAAAACATGCAAATACAAGTAACATTCTAATTGCTTGAAGTCTAGCTACCGCTGCAAAACTTTCATCAAAATCAATATCTTCTTCTTAGTTGAAACCTGGGCTACTAATCTAGCTTTATTTTTAATTACTATACCGGATTCATCCACTTTGTTTCGAAAAACCCATTTAGTACCAATTACGGAATGATAATTAGATCTAGGTACTAATGTTCAAACTTGATTTCTTTTAAATTGATCTAGCTCTTCTTGCATGGCCAGGATCCAATTTTCATCAAGTTTTGCTTCTTGAAAATATTTTGGCTCTATTTGAGAGAGAAAAGTAAGATTACCACAAATATTACGAAGAGAAGAGCGAGTTTTATACCTTTCGAAGGATTGCTATTTATTAGATCTTTTGGATGATTGTGAGCATATCTCCATTCTTTTGGTAAGAGTTAAGGACCATTTTTTGTGCCATCATCTCTTTGATTCACACTTGAGCTTTTCTCTTGTAGATTGTCATTTGTAGTTTCTTTTTCTTCATCTTGGATGGTTACTTTTTCTAGACTTTTCTCAAATCTATATTATCATCATCACTTGCAACATTCTTGGAAGAAACATTGTTAGATTCATCAAATACAACATGCATAGATTCTTCCACTACAAGTGTTCTTTGATTGAAAACTCTATATACCTTGCTAGATATAGAATATCCAAGAAAAATAGCTTCATCCGATTTAGCGTCAAATTTACCTAAAATATCTTTATTATTATTTAAAATATAGCATTTACAACCAAATGCATGAAAATAACCAATATTTGGCTTCTTCCTTTTCAAAGCTCGTAAGGAGTTTTCTTAAGAATAGGCCTTATCATGGCTTGATTTATGATATAACAAGCGGTGTTAACGGCTTCGGCCCAGAAATATTTTGGTAAATCATTTTCACAAAGCATGGTCCTAGCCATCTCTTCAAGAGTTTTATGTTTTTTCTCAACTACAGCATTTTGTTGAGAAGTTCATGGAGCCGAGAAGTTATGGTCTAATCCATGTTCATTAAAAAAACTTTCAAAATCTTTGTTTTCAAATTCTCTACCATAATCACTTCTAATACTAGAAAAGAGAAAACCTTATTCATTTTGAACTTTCCTAAAAAGTTTTGTAAAATCATGGAAGGCTTCATCTTTGTTAATCCTAAAGGATGGATTTTGATGATCACAAAAATAATTAAGTTGAATGTGTACTCTAATGATGTTGGCTTAAATGTGAAAGGTTAGACCTCAAGACAAAAGTTCCATTTACAACATCCAAGAATCAAGAAAAATAAAATCAAAGCTCTCTAAAAAATCTGTGAAAAACTTAACGAGTTGACCCATATAGAAACTGAGTCGACTTCTATGTAGTTCAAGAAAAATAGAGAAGAATCACCTCCTGAGATCAACTACATGAGCCGACTCTCGTGTTTGAGGAGGCGACTCAAGTTATACATGAGCCGACCCTCGACATTATTGAGTCGACCCTCGGGGGAGAGCAGATAACCTATGAGCACTAAAGAAATGAGGCGACTCTTGCATTTGAAGAGCCGACCCTATATTTACATGAGTCGACTCCCGACATTGACGAGTCAACTCTAGAGGCAAACGCAAGAACTTTATATAGATTGAAGGAAAGAGCCAACTTCTATGTTCAGTGAGCTATCTTCCTTTGTACATGGGACACCCCCGAACCTAGTGAGTCGACCCATGGCATCCTGACAGCTCCAACGGCTACTTTCGACAGTACTTTTTTTGGATGAACAATGGATAGTTTCTTGGTGTGATGGATATCCAGTACTTTCTAAAAAGCTTACAGTTTATAAATTCAAAGTAACACCAAGGAAAAAAGATGACGAGGGAGAGGATCAAGTGAGAATATCAAATCACGCAAAATCTAAGCTTCAAAGAAAAAAATCCTCACATAAGAGCCTTCCAAGAAAAATAATATTGTGAGTAAACTAGTTGAAATATTCAACAGAGAAGTTGTTGCTGTACATTCAAGACCTTCAGCTACAGCTGCAGCCAACGACCATCATCAAAGCTTCAGTTTTACTTTTATTGTTACATTTATTTTGAAGCTTTATTTACCTTGTTACAACATTTATCACTTAGTCTTATTTCTGTTGTAACAATTATATTTGCTTTGAAACTGAGAAAGGTTCTTCCAAACCTTAATTGAAAGTTGTTGAATCAGGAGATTCAATAAGGGCTAAGGTTTTGGTTGGTGAGCCTGTGAAAACCGACTGGATTGTTTGTAAACCCAGAAAACAATCGTGTAAGATTTTGGTTGGTGAGCCTGTGAAAACTGACTGGTTTGTTTGTAAATCCGGAAAGCAAACGGACTAAGGTTGTGGTTGGTGATCCTGTGAAAACCAACTGGGTTCGTTGTGATCCTGAAAAAATAGCGAGTTGGGTTGTGAGCTCGAAAAACAGCCATACTATAATCTGGGTGGTTATAGTGAAATTTTCAAGAGTCTTAGGGAGTGGATGTAGGTGTGGGTTACATCGAACCACTATAAAATTTCTGTGTATGTGTGTGTGCTTTTTCTCTTTACACTATTGCACCTTAATCTCTGCCATCATTCATTCATTGCTCAAAACACACTATATCTTTGAAGTTGACATTATAGTTTATCCGCTGCATTCTAGTTAAAAAAAAATTAAAAACTCAATTCACCCTCCTCTTGAGCTGTATATCTGGGCAACAAGTGGTATCAGAGCTCGATACTCAACTTCTTTTGATCTAACCGTCAAGAGTTAAAGATCATGGTAGCTCCATTAGGAACCTCTATTGCCAAAGGGTAATCCACGAATAGACCACCACTCTTTAATGGAACCAATTACACATATTGAAAAGCACGCATGCGCATATTCATCCAAGCACTTGACTATGATTTATGGAACATCATAGTCAATGGGCCGCACACACCCACGATGATCATTGATAGCAGCATCTCACTATCCAAACCTAAAGGAAAATGGGATGATTATGATAAGAAAATAGCTCAGTTGAATACAAAGGCCATGAATGTTTTATACTGTTCATTAGATGCTAGTGAATTTAATCGCATATCCATCTGCATGTATGCAAAAGAAATCTGGGATAGGCTGAAAGTTACACATGAAGGCACTAACTAGGTTAAAGAATCTAAGGTTAACATGTTAGTGCACAAATATGAACTATTTAAAATGGAACTCAGTGAGTCTATATCTAAAATGTTTACTAGATTTACTGATATTATTAATAGTCTGAAAAGTCTTGGCAAATCCTATACTAACAGTGATCTTATCCGAAAAGTTCTCGGGTCACTTCCAAGAACTTGAGAAGCAAAAGTCATTGCCATCCAAGAAGCCAAGAACCTCAACGCACTCCCACTGGAAGAACTCTTGGGATCACTGATGATTCACGAACTCTCCATGAGACAAAGCCTAGAAGAGGATGAATTCAAGGAGCGTAGAACCATTGCTCTAAAGTCAACTCAAGCTGAAAATGAGAACGATAGTTTTGATTCTGAAGACAGTGAGGAAATGGCCTTGATCATAAGGAGATTTAGAAAGTTCTTCAGAAAGAAGAAATCTAGATTTAAGAAAGTAGCAGTGATTAGGGGGAGCAAAGTAGAGAAAAAAAAAGGAGCAGCAAGTGACCTGTTATGAATGTAAGAAACTGGGTCACTTCAGAACTGAATGTCCACTACTCAAAAAGGCTCCTAAAAAGTATAAAAAGAAGGCCATGATGACCACTTGGAGTGATAGTGACAAAACGAACTCTGAAGAAGAAGAGCAACAACAAGCAACTGCACTTCTATATTTTATGGCACATGAAAATGAGGTATATGCTAAAACTCAAATTGGCTTTTTATTTGAAGAACTTCATGAAGCCTTTTCTGATCTTCTCTTAGAATACAAAAAACTTGTTCTAAGAAATAAAGAATTAAAATACAAAAATCAACTTCTTACTGAAAGCAATGTTAAAATTCAGAAAAATAGTGAGAAACTTTCAGAAATTAATAAAAAGTTAACCAAAGAGATTAACAAGTTAAAACCTTTTGTTGAAAGATTTATCCTCAGCTCTGAAAAACTGAACTTAATTCTAGATAATCAAAGAGCTATGTTTGACAAGAATGGTTTGGGATATCATCCTTGGAACAAACAAAAATCACTCAAAAACATGTTTGTTAAACCCTCCTCTGTTTATCCTGCAATAGTTTCTACAAATCTGATGAGCAGAAACAGAAATCTGTTAAAAACATCCCTAAAAATCTGTCATCTGTGTATGCTGAAACCATTCTGTTTAGATTTAATAAGAACACATTACAATATACACCTTGTAATATGAAAACCTGCAATCCTGTTAGCAACATATCTTTTAAGAAAATCTAGGTTCCAAAAGGAACCATTATTGCTAATCAGCAAGGACCCAAAAGAGCTTAGATACCTAGGATGAAAATTTGATTGGTGTTTTACAGGTGTGTCTAGCTACCTAAGGATCCAATAGAAGATGGTACTTGGATAGCGGGTGTTCTAGACACATGATAGGGGATGAAACTCAGTTCATCACCCTTGAAAAGAAAAATAGGGGAATGGTTACTTTTGGTGATAATGGCAAAGATAAAAAAAGATTGGTATAGGTAACATTCGAATCACTCCATTCTCTTACATTGAAATTGATTAGTTGATGGACTAAAATATGATCTGCTAAGCTAGTTAATTTTGTGATAAAGGCTACAAAGTAACTTTTGAATCCTCTATGTGCTTAATCTCTAAACCCCATAACAGTGGCATTATTTTTACTGGACATAGGAATGAAAATGTGTACATCGTAGATTTAGATCAAATATTCATGAAAGATATACAATATCTAGTAGCTATGAAAACTAAGAAAACTAGCTGGTTATGGCACCGAAAATTTGCTCATGCTAGTATGGACTTAATTTTAAAGATCATTTGAAAAGATCTTATTATTAAGTTTTGAAAAGAACAAAGTGTGCAATGCATGTTAGCTAGGAAAACAAACTAGAACCACTTGGGAGCTAGAGGCTCTCTACACAAAATAACTCTTAGGGCTTCAGCCCTGTAAGAGTGAGAAGAGGGAGAGAATCCTACATTTGAAAGATTTAAAAGCCCAGAGAATAGGTTTTCTGAGACTACAACTTTGGCATTTCTCACCCAACCTACAAGACCACCATCACCCCTACTGACGGTGCTGAAAAATTCCCTAATTAGACCAGAATATGTGGGAATGTTAAGGGAACAAAGGCATTCTAGACCTAAAGCCCTAAGATGATCTCCTAGGGTGAAACCCTCCCGAGAGAGGAAGTGGAAATCTACTTTCCTACCGGTGGTTACGGCCCTACCAGCACGCGAATGCGGAGCGTCCGGTCTAAGGGAGGAAGGCGCCGGAGACTCAGAGTGTGTTGGCTCATTCCTAGCCTTGGACCTCCTCTCCATTTTGCTTGCCACAAGGGGGCATTTTCCGCATGAACCGGACGCCCTCTTGGGTGCCATCGGAACAAAATCTAAGGAAAATGGCAAGGAATCCTAAGAAATAAGGTCAAGGGACAACTCTAAGGATAGAGATGAAAGGAACACACAAAGACAAAAGGAGAAAAATTAGAATGGAGACGACTCAGCTAGGTTAAAAAGCCGTCAGTCTGTCCTCGAGACAACTCCTGCAAAAGCTCGAATCGACTCAAGCACGAGTCGACTCAGGGTTTTACTTCGAGTCGGCTCGAGCCCTATCCTGTCCAAAGATATTCAAAAGTTTTGGGTTCAAAATAATTTCGGATTGAGTTCAATCGATTCCAATAAACTAATATGACAAAGATAGGCTCAGATCAGATTGAAATTTAAGATAAAAAGATTAAAATCAATAGGAGCAAACAATAAATCATTGAAATGGGTCAATCACTTTTAATCCTCTTCTAAGAGTACAAAATCTATCTTCACTCAGAGGTTTAGTGAAGATATTAGCAAGTTGATCATCAGTACACATAAACTCAAACAATACATCATCATTCAAAATATAATCTCTTATGAAATGGTGTCTTTTCTCAATGTGCTTAGTTCTTGAGTATTGAATTGGATTTTTTATTAAGTTTATGGCACTGGTATTATCACAGTTTATGGGTATTTTAGATTGCTTAATGCCATAATCCTCTAGTTGCTGCTTAATCCATAAAATCTGTGCATAACAACTTCTGGCTGCAATATATTCGGCTTTTGCTGTAGATAGTGCAACTGAATTTTGTTTCTTACTAAACATGAAATTAAGTTTGCTCCTAAGAATTGACATGTAACACTGGTACTTTTTTATCTAATTTATATCCAGCAAAATCAGCATCAGTGTACCCTATTAAGTTTATGTTTGAATCTTGTGAGTACCACAATTCTATACTTTTTGTTCTAACTAGATATTTAAATATTCTTTTCTCAATCCTAAAGAATGAATTTTGATGATTACAAAATACTTGAGATAATGTTGTGTACTAATGATGTTGGCTTAATTGTGAAGGTCTATAAGCCAAGAAAAATTAGAAGAAATGAAGCACTGCAAAATCATTGTCCTTAATTCTTCATGAACACTTTATTGGATATGTTCTAAAAGGAAATGATCTTAATCCAATCCAAAGAAATCAAAGATGAAGTCTAAGGTTTTCTATTTGAGATACTTGAGTCGATCCCTAAGCAAAAAGGACAAGTTTGAGTTGACTCTGGCACGTTTTCACTTAAGTGGCACAGTCAATGAGTCGACCTCCACAAAGTATGAGTCGACCATTGGGTAGTTCAAATTAAACAGAGAGCTTTTATCGTCTAAGACAAGATTTGAAGAGTCGACCCTTGTGCCAAATGAGTCGACCCCCGATATTAAAGAGTCGACCCTTATGTTTTAAGAGTCGACCCCAGTTCAATCTCAGTGTTGGCTAGAGAAATTATTGGATGAGTCGACCCTTGTGTTTAAAAAGGCAACTCCTGAAGAAGATGAGTCGACCCTTAAAGTTAAAGAGTCGACCCTTTGAAGTTGCAACAGCAAGAGCCATCTCAATATTTTGAAGTACCGACCCAAGATAAACATGAGTCGACCCTTGAGTTACATGAGTCAACCCCTGCACTGCTGGGACCACAATGGAAAGCTTGTAACAACTTTTGCCTTTTTCTGTAACAAAAAAGATTCTCATCAGAACGGCAAGAAAGGAATTTGAATCCCTCTGAAGAACTTGTCTATAAACTGAAGGAAACCTCAGAAGGAAAATAACAAGGAAAGAGATATATATTCTATCAAGAAAGAAAAGTTTTCACAAAAGAAAGGAGAAGGAAAAAGCTAAAACGGCATCTGAAGCTTGCTCCTGTGAGGAAATCAGTCGAAGCTTCTCATTGCATCAAGAAGAGCTGGTGTTCAAGCATTGGGACACTTTTCCACAGCCAACTTCTTCATCAGCTTCAGCTTTTATTTCTATTGATTTATTCTATATTCTCTAAAGCTTTGAGTTTTCTGGTTACAACAATCATTTATTTGGATTATCTGTTGCTGTAACAGTTTCACTGTCTGAAACTTGTAAAGGCACTTCTAAGCCTTGATTGAAAGTTGCTGAATCGGGAGTATTCAGCAAGGAAAAAAAATTTTGGTTGGCTTGTCTGAAAACCAACTGGGTTGTTTGTGAGCCCGAAAAAACAAACGATGATAGATTTTCGATTGGTTGCTTGAGAAAACTAATTGATTTTTTGATTGTGAGCCTGAAAAATAATCAGGCTATAATCTGCTGGATTATAGTGAAATCTCAAGCGTGGCTTGGGAAGTAGATGTAGGTGCTGGGAGTGCACCGAACCACTATATATCCTTGTGTTTGTGTGTGACTTGCTTCTCTTCTTTCACTGCATATTTCTAACTGCATTCCTCATCTTATTCACTGATTTATTACTGCAACTTTAATTCCGCTGCTAAATCTCCAAGTTACTAGAAGATTTTAGTAACTCATTCACTTCACATTATTAATTTTAAAAAGACCCAATTCATCCCCCCCCTCTTGGGCTGCACCTCTGGGTAACAAGTGGTATCAGAGCTTGATACTCACAGTAACTTATTGATCTAACAATCAAGAGTTAAAGGTTATGGCAGCCTCTATGGGATCTTCTATTGCTGAAGGGCAATCTACCAACAGACGACCTCTTTTCAATGGCACAAATTTTACTTATTGAAAAACACGTATGCATATTTTTATTCAAGCACTTAACTATAATTTATGGACTGTTATTATTAATGGACCTCACACACCAACTAAGATTATTGATGGCATGACCTTATTCAAACCTGAAATTGAATGGGATGACCATGATAAAAGAATGGCTCAACTGAATGCAAAAGCCATGAATGTTCTTTACTATTCTTTAGATGTAAATGAGTTTAATCGTATAATTATTTGCATGACTGCTAAAGATATCTGGGATAGGCTGGAAGTTATACATGAAGGCACTTATCAGGTCAAAAAATCTAAAATCAGTATGCTAGTGCATAAATATGAACTATTTAAAATGGAAAACAGTGAGTCTATAACTGAACGTTTACTATATTCACTGATATTATAAACAGCTTAAAAAGCCTTGGTAGATCTTACTCTAACAGTGATCTTGTTCGAAAAATTCTTAGGTCTCTTCCTAGAGCATGGGAAGCAAAGGTCACTGCCATCCAAGAAGCCAAAGATCTCAACTCTTTCCCACTGGAAGAACTGTTGGGTTTCTTAATGACTCATAAGTTTTCAATGAAACAAAATCTTGAGGAGGACGAACCCAAGAAGCGTAGAACCATTGCTCTTAAGTCCACTCTGCATGAAGATGAGAGCGAGGATTCTGAATCTGATAACAGTGAGAAAATGACCCTGATTACAAGAAAGTTCAGAAAGTTTTTCAGAAGAAATAGAGAAAACATCAAGAAAATGTCTGTAATCAAGGAGGAGCAAAGCAAAGAAAATAATAATAATGAGAAATATATTTGCTATGAATGCAAAAAGTCAGGACACTTCAGAACTGATTGTCTCTTATTCAAAAAGGCTCTGAAAAAATTAAAGAAGAAAGCTATGCTGGCTACTTGGAGTGACAGTGATGACTCTGGCTCTGGAGAAGAAGAACAATAACAAGAAGCTGCAAATCTATGTCTAATGGCACATGAAAATGAGGTATACTTAGATACTAAATATAATTTCACTTTTGATGAACTTCAAGATGTTTTTTCTGAGCTAATGATTGGATATAAAAAACTTAGCTTAAAGAATAAAGAGCTGAAAATTAAGAATCAATCCTTGGAAAAAGAAAATGCTCTGCTTCTGAAAAATAAAAAGAAACTGCATGAAGAAAATCAAAATCTAGCTAAAGAAGTTGATAAACTGAAACCGATAGTAAATAAATTTATCCTAAGCTCTAAAAAATAAAATCTAATTCTTGAAAGTCAGAGAGCTGTCTTTAGCAAGGCTAGATTAGGATATAATCCTTGGAAAAGATAGAAATCATTGAGAAACATATTTGTAAAACCAACTTATGCTCAACCAAAATCTGCACTATTTAAGTTAGACAAACTGAAACAGAAATACACTGCATGCAATCCTAAAAGCCAAAATCTTGTAAGTAATGTTTTAATTAAGAAGATATGGATTCCAAAAGAAAGTATTATTGCTAACCTGCAAGGACCCAAGAGAGCTTGGGTACCTAAGATAAAAGCCTAAATTCTGTTTTGCAGGAGTGTCTAGGATCCCATGAATCAAACAGAAGATGGTATTTGGATAGTGGGTGCTCTAGACATATGATAGGGGATGAATCCCAATTCATGTCCCTCAAAAAGAAAGATGGAGGAATGGTTACCATTGGTAATAATGGCAAAGGCAAAATTATTGGTATTGGTAACATTCGGATCACTCCAACAACTTTTATTGAAAATGCTTTATTAGTGGATGGATTAAAACATAATTTACTAAGTATTAGTCAATTCTGTGATAAAGGATATGTTGTGACTTTTGAATCATCTATGTGCTTAGTTTCTAGTACCAATAATAGTGGTATAATATTTACTGGACATAGACATGGAAATGTGTATTTAGTTGATTTAGATCAAATACTCATGAAAAACATAAATTGTTTGGTAGCTATGAAAACCAAAAATAGTGAGACTAGCTGGTTACGGCATCGAAAATTAGCTCATGCAAGCATGGATTTAATTTCAAAACTGATCCGAAAAGAACTTGCTTTCGGCTTGCTTAAATTATCCTTTGAAAAAAATAAAATTTGCTCTGCATGTCAATTAGGAAAATAGACCAGAACTTCTTTCAAATCTAAAAATGTTGTCTCCACAACTAGACCTTTAGAGCTTCTGCACATGGCCTTATTTGGACCAACTAGGACTGCAAGCCTAGTTGAAAAACTTTATAGCTTTGTTATTGTGGTTGATTTTTCTAGATATACGTAGGTTTTATTTTTAGCGCACAAAAATGAAGCATTTTCAGCTTTCACTAAACTGTATAAAAATATTTCAAATGAACATGGACTGCAAACTATCAAGATTAAAAGTGATCATGAAACTGAATTTGAAAATCATGACTTTGAAAATTTCTGCACTGAAAATCGTATTGATCATAACTTTTCTGCACCAAGAACACCACAACAAAATGGAGTTGAAGAGAGAAAGAATAAAACTCTTACTGAAATGGCTAGGACAATGTTATGTGAAAGCAATTTACCTAAGTACTTTTGGGCTGAAGCTACAAACACAGCCTGTCATGTCCTTAATAGAGTTACTATTAGATCTATTCTAAAGAAAACTCCTTATAAGCTTTTGAAAAACAAGAAACCAAATCTTTCATATCTTCATATTTTTGGTTGCAATTGTTTTGTTCTAAATAATGGTAAAGACAACTTGGGAAGTTTGATTCCAAATCAGATGAAACTATTTTTCGTGGATATTCTTCATCAAGCAAAGCATATAGATTATTCAACAAGAAAACTCTAGTTGTAGAAGAATCAATACATGTTATTTTTGATGAATCTAATGACCTTTCTTCAAGAAGGAATGTAGATCTCGATGATGATGCAGGAGAACTAAATAAAGAAATCAAAGAATTGACCCTAAAGGATGTCTCTGCATTTGAAAATTCAAAACATGATGAAAATCAAGAAGAAAAAGAACAAATATTTAAAGGTAAAACTAGTATACCAAAAGAATGGAGGTATGCACCCAGTCATCCAAGAGATTTAATAATTGGTGATCCTTCACATGGTATTAGGACTAGATCCTCTATTAGAGATACTTGTAATCATCTTGCATTTGTCTCTCAAATAGAACCAAAAAAGCTGAAAAAGATAACAATTGGTTAATGGCTATGCAAGAAGAACTAAATCAATTTGAAAGAAACAATGTTTGGAATTTGGTTAGAAGACTTGAAAATATTTTTGTAATTGGGACAAAATGAGTTTTCAGAAATAAATTAAATGAAGATGGCATTGTAATTAGAAATAAGGCTAGATTAGTTGCTAAAGGATATAATCAAGAAGAAAGAATTGATTTTGATGAAACCTTTGCATCCGTAGCTAGACTTGAAGCTATTAGGTTGTTACTTGCATTTGCATGTTTTATAAACTTCAAATTATTCTAAATGGATGTCAGAAGTACATTTCTAAATGGTATTATTATTGAAGAAGTCTATGTAGAACAGCCACCCGGCTTTGAAAATCATAAACTTTCAAATCATGTTTTTAAATTGAACAAAGTACTTATAGTTTGAAGCAAGCTCCTAGAGCTTGGTATGATAGATTAAACAACTTTTTAACAAAAAGTAATTGTTCTAGAGAAAATGTTGATAAAACTCTGTTTATTAAAAAGAAAAATGTTGATATTCTGATTGTTCAAATATATATTGATGATATTATATTTGGTGCTACTAATGAAAGTTTATGTGAAGAATTTGCTAAGCTAATGCAAAGTGAGTTCGAGTTTGATGGGTGAACTCAACTTCTTCCTTGAACTCCAAATGAAGCAAACAAGAGATGGAATCTTCATCTTCCAAAGCAAATACTCAAAGAATATCTTAAAGAAGTTTGGTATGGAAGATTCAAAACCATTAGGTACTCCTATGAGCCTCTCTTGTAAATTAGAAAAAGATGAGTATGGTAAATCTTTGATTCAAAGCTGTATAGAGGAATGATTGGTTCTCTACTTTATCTTACAGCAAGTAGACCTAATATAATGTATAGTATTTGCATGTGTGCAAGATATCAAGTAAATCCTAAAGAATCACACTTTATTGCTGTTAAAAGGATATTAAGATACTTAAAAGGAACTCAACATTTGCGTTTATGGTATTCTTAGGCATCAACAATTGACTTAAGTGGCTATTTAGATGCCAATTTTGCTGGTTGTAGATTAGACAAAAAAAGTACAAATGAAACTTATCATTTTTTTGGAATAAACTTAATCTCTTGGTTTGGCAAGAAGCAAAATTTTGTAGCACTATCTACAGATAAGACTAAATATATTGTTGCAGGAAGTTGTTGTACCCAAATCCTATAGATTAAGCAACAACTCGAAGACTATGGCATAAAATAAAATAAAATTTCTATAAGGTGTGACAACACTGAAAGTGAATCCTAGGTTCTTCGGTATTAAGCATGCTGAATTTTTTTTTTTTTTAAAACCATGGTTGAACCTGATTGGGTTGCCTACGTACCCCTTCATAAGGGGGATCAAGCCATACGTAGTTCTTTTTAAGTTTTAAAACGCAGCTGAAAAATCGAATCAAATAATTTAATTCATGCATGCTTACAAGATCAAATTTAGAAATCAGCACCTTAAGAACACATAGGATTATGCTGGAATCATTTAAACAATTATGCTAAAACTTTCATTCATGATTAACTATCAGATCTGAAAGGTAAATACTCTATTCCGATTAATCTCTAAATATTCATCGAATGGATTCTGGAGATAACTCCGTAGGAGCCCCAAAGGAGGGTAAAATCTCAGAAAATCGGACCTAGACCCTGACTCCAAAATAAAAAGATTAATATAGAATTAATACCTTTTATGATGGAACAAACTTGTGGATCTGATCCTTGACTTCGCAGCCACGCACATGAATGGCCTCTATGAGAAGTACACGCGAAGCCCTAGGTAGATCGTCTTCCGCAGGAGTGCTAGCTCGCGTAGGAACGCAGCAATGGCTGAAGCTTTCTCCTTCTAAACACTCAACCTTTGATTGTTCTTCAAGGAGATGGAGGATGGACGTGAGGAAGAAGGAGAAGAAGGGATGGAGGCCCTCAGAAAAGTTTTTCAGAATTTTTTTGAAACCTCTAAATATGGTATATCTTGAACCCAAGGCGTGGGGGTCTTTTATAGACAAAAGATCCCCCCACGTATCACACCTAATTTAGCCAACTAATTTGGCTGATAAAATTCCCAAAAAATTCTGATGGTTTGGAAGCTAAGAGGAGATAAACATATTCAAATTTTGGGAATTTTGGATCCCTAAAGAATAGGAATTCATGCATCCAAAGTTCAGCCGCAGACCACCCTATTTCATGCGCCATGCAATTCCTACAAATTAGGAAATTCATCTAAATCTTTCTATAAAGATTTAAGGTGCCATTTTTATAGAAAATATAGCCCCACGCCTCCTCTCTTCTCACGCCAATTTTTGGCCAAAAATAAAAAGGATAGGCAAAGAAAATATTAGGGATAAATTAAGGTGTCATTCTTCTCCAAGAAGATAAGGATGGGTTCCTAAAATTTAGGGATTCTTCTCCTTATCTGTTCGTCCTTTCCTGTCTAACTAAAAATTATGCTAAACAGATCGTTGTTAGAACCGACAAATAAAGTTTAAATTAATTTTACTCTTACCTGTTCTACTCGAAGAATAGTGGTCGTAAGAGGTCGATCCACAGGAAGGCGATTGGAGTTGCTTAAAAATAAAAACGTTCATTTGGATTCAAAATCGATTTTTGAATGATAGAAGAAAAACATTACTTCGGGGATGTTAATAGATTCTCTAGTCTACCGGATAATATTTTTTAATTGAAATTAACTAGAAGACATATACTTAGATTCAAAGAGCATTTATATATTTAACTAATCAAAGAAGAGCTTTGGCATAAATTAAAAAGGATGAAACTAAGAGGATTGAAGCAAACATAAATTTCATAAAAGAAGATTTAATGTATTGCATAAAAAAAAATTAAAATTTCAGCATAAAAAAATCTTAAAAGTAAAACTCTCCACCAAAATAAAATTCTCTAAATTTAAAACTTAAAACATTGTTCTCAATTAAAACTCAAACTCAAAACTCATTGCTCTCAATTAAAATTCAGACTAAAAACAAGACATTGCTCTTAATTAAAATAAAACTAAACATAAAACATTGCTCTTAAAAATAAAACTAAACATGAAAAGAAAAAAAAAAGAATAAAAAAAACAAAAGCACTGTGCTCTATTTGAAAACAGAGCATGAACACTCCTCTCTGCTTCTTCTTCCCCGGACCAGCCGACCACCCTCTTTCTCCCCTGTTCTTTGGCTCAACACCCAACCGACTCCTCCTCTTTCTTGGACCAGCTGGCCACCTCACCGAGAGCTCCTCTGTTTCTTGGCCCAAAACCCCCACCGAACACCCCTCCCTGCTTCTCCTCCGTTCTTCTTATAGGCTCTTGGAGACATGTTGAAATTGCTGGGAGGAATGGTGATCGTGGAGCTCGGATGCGGCGTCGGAGGCTGTGGGATCGGCTGGCAGCGATGCGGATGGAAGGCGCGTTGATCTGCGGAAGGATTTGGGATGCATGCGGAAGGTGGGGACACGGATCCGGGCGCTGGAAGGAGGCGATCGCACGCAGATGAGGCGGAGGGAGCTGATCTGGATGGTGATCCGTGGCTGGGGCACTGCGGGATCATTGCTGGGAGACGAATCGTCCGGGATCGCACGCGGAAGAGGAAGGATGCTGGGGCTTCCTTCACAGACGCGGGATCGTTGCTCTTCCCTTCTTTGGGTGCCGGATTGGAAGCGGGATCGACGGGGAGGAGCCGTTCATGGAAGAGCTGGGATTTGGGGGAGAATCACGAATTAGGGAGAGCTTGGATCTCGGGAGGAAGGAGAGGGCGGTGATGCACTGCGGACGGCTGGAGCAGCTGCTTGGATCACGAAAGATGATTCGGGAGCTAGGAGACACCAAGTTCCGTCCAATTAGTCATATAGATAAAAAAAATAGTATAATATGAAATTTGGCTTGTAGACGGATGGACTTAGTTCGTCACGGGTCATCTGTTCTGACTGGAGGTCAATTGCAAGTCTTTCAAGTCATGGGTCACCCAGCATCTCATTGTTATGATATGGCCAAATTAGATTTGCCCAAAATTCTTTCCCAAAAGCATAGAAAAATTGGACCCGATTCGGATCCAAACCCGACTCGGACCCGACCCGATCTTCAACCGGGTCGGGTCTGGGAAGGGATTCTTCTGAAGTTAAATTTGTACTCAATGTACATTTTATCTCTAATTTATAATAATCTGTGTCAAACCCAAATATAATATTAATCCAGTGAATTTATCATTATCCGTTAGCAATAACACTAATTTTAGTGACATGTAGGTCTCACTTTTGTGCTCTCATCACACCCCCCAACTATTAGATGTATGCCCTAGAAGCCAATCTGGCTGACACATTGTTAATTCTAGGGACATAATTTTGTACTTGACTATTTATTATTGAATAAATAAAAGGCATCTTTTCATTCATATTAATGATGTGTCTATGAATCGTCCAAGAAATTAATAAGATGATGATGCATATTCTCAAGAGTTGAGAATTTGAGCCATGTATCATTAGTGATTAATTTCTAAATGCTCATGATCAATGGATCATCACGAGGATGGTGATCGATCCGATCAGTGCACAGATCACTTTCCTTCTGGATAGACGAGACTTGAGTCCACAGTGTAGGGACACTGAAGTGATAGTGCAGGTGCTTGTTAGAGAACAAGGGTACTGAGCGTGATCAGGACAAGAAGTTACTTGGACGTCTATCCACTCGTCAGTGACTTGCTTGATGTTGCAGTAGTATGACTGGTCCTTTGACCTGCGGTGCTTCGGCTACTCACAGTGAGGTTATTGTAGTTTGACTACACGTATACATGGTCTCTAGTCATATGGGTCCTTGTAGTGTAGATTGGCTGCAGTAAGTTCACTGTAGGAGTAGGGTATGCACTTACATAGAATCTATCGACCTTGATAGAAGAGGAGTGATCCTATGTGATTTGTTAGACTGAGTTCTAAGACCTTGGCCAGGGCAGTAATATAAAGTGGAGAAAGAGTTTTCCACTATCGAACTCGAGTCAAATAAATCTTGACATATGACAGACGAAGGGGTTTGACGAGTTATCCATGACCTCCGTCCTGTAGGGATCCACGATAGAAGGACCGTATCACATGATAACTGCACCTAGAGGTTCATCATTCTATTCTGCTGGGTAGCCACTACATGCTGCTAGGTGTCACTGGTGGATGGTGGGACTCATAGGGATTATCTCGATGATCGATAAGCCCTAATGAGTAGAGTTGGAATCGTTCCGACCCATTGAAAGGAGTTTTCAATGATATTGTGATAGAGATCACAATATATCTCACTACCAGTCAGAGTAGAACCTATGGGGTCACACACACTAGAGGCATTGACCGATCCGATGGTTGAATCGTGATTAGGAATCACAAGTAATCAATTTGATTGATAATAGGCTGAAGAAGGAACAAAGAGAATTAATTAATTGGACTTAAAACAAGAGTCCTACTTGGAGTAGGAATCCTAGAGTCCTAATTGGATTAGGACTAGGAATCCTACTTGGACTGAGATTCCTACTTGGACTGGGATTCCTACTTGGATTGGGAATCCTATTTGGAGTAGGACTGGGATTCCTACTTGGAGTAGGATTCCTACAATCCTAATTAGATTAGGAGTTTTGAATTAAATTTGGATTCCTACTTGGAGTAGGATTCCTAGAGTCCTAATCGGATTAGGACTTCGAATTCAAATTAGAGTCCTAATTGGATTAGGACTAGAATTAAACAAGTCCTAATTGGATTAGGATTTCTTAAGTCCTAATTAATTATTAATCTAATGAATCAACATGACTCCTAATTGGATTAGGATTGAAGAGTTCAATTGAGTCATGGTTCATTCAAGTTCTAATTGGATTAGGGCTAGCATAGATTGAACCCAATTGATTCATGATTTGGACTAGACCAAATAGGAGCCCTAGATGCCTTTATAAGGCTTTGAAAGGAGGTGCCCTAATGATAAGTGAAGCTCCTCCTCTCCATCACGTGGCCACCCTCCTCTCCTCTCTTTTCAGCCACCAACAACAAAGAGAAGAAAAGGATCTTGGTGGCCTCCTTCTTCCTCCACCGTTGGTTCCAACGCAAGGAAGAAAAAGAAGGCTGCAGGGCTTCGTTCCTCTTCTTCTCTTCATCCTTCTTCTTCCTCCTCCCAAGCATAATCAAGGATTGATTGAAAGGGAGGATATCAGCCATCAAAGTTATCTCTGCAAGGGAGCTAGCACCCCGGGGAGATAGAAAGCTTGGATCGGTTTTCTACTTCGTGTGGATACCCGTAGAGGCCGGGCACTTGAACGGCTTCAAGCGAACCTTCATCCAAAAATCACGATCATCAGTTTGCGGTGATCATCTACCCGCATAAGGTGAAGATCTGATCTTCTAATGTTTTAAAAAGTTTTTAATCCTTATCTATCTACGAACGTTCATGAAACAACGTTCATGCGATGAACGGTTGATCCCGCACATGCCTCTTCCGCTGCATCTGAATTATTTGAATTTTCTGTGGCATGGGCGGGTTCCCAACAGTGGTATCAGAGCCTAGGCTTCGTAGATTAAGGTAAGGATTAATTATTAGTAGGCTTATTAGATCTGAAAATTGAAAGATTATGCATGCTGAAAATTTTCTGCATGCAGATTTTTTCTAGGGTGCTGACTTTTTCATGCTGATTTTTATATGATAAGATGATGATTCTAATTGCATTGTTAATGGAATTACAAAGTTTAGAATCATGATTAGCATGATCAGCAACCTATGTCATAAGATAATCAATTAGTTTTCAGATTTGAAAATTATAATTGCTGCATGTGGTGATGATTATAGGATTCAAACTCTTTTGGTATCAAATGTAAAGACCTGCGATGTGATCTGCAATGTCATGTAATTTTTTAGATGCTTGCATGCATCTTATTTGATGTTTTGAGAGGCCTGCGTGCCTCCTAAAAGGGAGATATAATTTATTTTTATTTTTATTTTATATCTGGTTGTATTTCTGTAATGTGATGTACGTCAACGATCAAGTCGAAGACAAGGCATGAGATGAACAGGGGTCTAAGCGGTTGATGGCGATTGGATCAAGAGTTGGTCAAGAATCGAATCAAGGAGGCTTGGAACCAATTTAAGAGTTTGAAGACCAGTTGATCGATTGACGTGCATGTGCTTGTAATACGACCTAACTAGAATCCATGATCATCACCTATTTAAAGTTTAGCTTTAGTTACTTCTGCGATTATAAACTGCCTGCAATGCGCCGTTTGCATGTGATGTGAATGAGAGTCGGGTAGATAGGTTTACATGTGATGTAGCAAACCCAATTGAGACCTAAATTAAAACCTCCTCAATCAAGTCGAGAGTGAACCGACATGAGCAAGTCATATTAGATTAATTGATCTAATTGGTGTCTAGGAAAGCATGAAAGGTGGTTACTTAATTAGGACCTTACTCTCTGAGTAAGGGGAGCCTCCCACCTGCTTACCTGGCCAATTATTCGATTACCTCTTATGAAGAGCTCAAGTTGCAAACACTAAGACCTGATTAACCAATATTAAGTCAATAGGTCTTCCACTGTAGTAGAGCTGCTAAGGCCTTTCTGATGTTGATTTGTCTCGGCTGGATACAGTGGTCAAGTTGCATCGGGGGGCTGGACCTCTCTATAGACATGAGATGTTGTAGGGTAAAGGTGGGGTTGGGCACCAATAACTGGTAGGTGAGGACCCAATGACGACTTTATTTCTACGGTTATACGGTGGGTCTGACTTAACTAAAAAATGGGATCAATAACTGTTAGGTGAGGTCTTCATGGCTTAGAGACCAAGAAGCACTGCAACATGCTTGAGAAGCATTATACAAGAGTTGTACATTCATCAATCTATGTGTCATCAATAACTGTTAGGTGAGGTGGCATGTAAATCGGTGGGACCGCAGTACCCACTAGAAACCCTAGTCGTGTGGGATTTCCGTTTTCCTACTAGGGGAGTGTGAGGAATTCGAGAAAATAGTGGGAGTTACATTTGTTCTAAAAGACCTTAGAACAGATTAGGATCAAGTATAAAAGTCTAACTAGAATCTTTACTCTCTGAGGATTATAAAGTCAGCTTCTAGACTCTTATCTCATATCCTATAGAACAACCGTTTGACCAAACCCAATTATAAAGATTGGCTCAGCAAATTTCAAAAATAGTTTTGAATTGTGAGAAATTCGGGTATATGCTAGACCATGGAATCCCCATGTTACCAATCCGTCCGATCACTGATCAGCGTAAGACGCTTGTTAAGTGGACGAACAATGACAATAAAGTTAGGTGCTGCACAATGGCATCCATGTCTAATGCATTACAATGCTAGCATGAGAACATGAAGACTGCCAAGGACATATTAAATTACCTGCAAGAGTTGTATGGTGATCAGAGTCACGCAGCTCGATTTGAAGTGTCCAAAAGGCTCTTCAAAGCCAAGATGCACGATGGGCAGTCTGTCCATGATCATGGTTTGACCATGATAAAGGACTTAGAGAAGCTTGAGAAGCTTGGCATGACCATGCACAAGGAATTGCAAACGGATTTGATCTCGCAATCCCTTCCAGCTTCATATGAATAGTTTATAGTAAACTACCATATGAACAAGGTTGTATGCACTAAAAAAAAATTGTTAAATAAATTGGTAACTACCTTAGGGACCTTAAAGAAGTTCAAGGGGCATCGTTTTCGCTGTCAAGTTGGTTTCTACTTTCAAGAGAGAGTCTATTTGGAAGAAGAAGAAGCCTGCGAAGAAGCAGAAGACTAAGAAAACACCAAGTAAGGAAGTTCCAAGAAAAAGGCCAATTGCAAGGAAAAGTGTTTCCATTGCATCATGGATGGCCATTGGAAGAGGAACTGTCCTACATACATGGGAAGCATAAAGAACATGAAGGGTGACAGACCTTCAGAAGGTATGTCAGATATGCTCAGGATACTTAGGGACTGTTACCTATTGCTAGCAGAAATTTGATTTCTGTATTTTATTTAGCACAGAAAGATTTTTATTTATTTGAAAAATTAAATTGATTCAACATGGTTTTAAGATTGATAGTCTCTATCACATACATATGGATGTATCTGTGAATATATCTGAGCAAACAGTGAATACCATAGGATCTAATAGATCCAAAAATGAGATAAATCTAAAGTATTTAAGGCACCTCAGGCTTGGCCATATAGGAGAAGACAGAATAAACAAATTGGAGAAACATGAGCTTTTGGGCTCATTGACTTTCGAGTCATATTTGATTTGTGAATTCTGCCTTCAAGGAAAGATGGCCAAATTATCCTTTGTAGGACACAGGGAGGTCCACTGAAATACTTACCCTAGTACACACTGATGTGTGTGGCCCATTCGATGTGCAGGCTAGGGGTTGTAATTTTTTACTTCATTTTACCGATGATTACTCACGGTATGGATATGTGTATGAGACACAAATATGAAACTTTTGAAAGGTTCAAAGAGTTTAAATATGAAGTAGAAAAATATATAGAAAAACTCACTAAGGTTCTTCGATCAGATCGAAGAGGTAAATACCTTAGTGGAGAGTTCCGTGATTATCTCAAGGAGAATGGTATAGTTTTATAATGGACTCCTCCTGGTACACCTCAGTTCAACGGAGTGTCGAAGAGGAGGAATCAGACTCTATTGGATAAGGTCCGATCCATGATGAGCTTCACTGATTTACCCTTGTTTCTTTAGATAGATGCCCTATTTTTAGCTATTTACTTATTGAATAGAATTTCCTCTAAAGTCCGTTCCTACCACATCATATGAGATATGACATGGTAAGAAGCCGAGTCTTGGTCATCTCAAGATTTGGGGATGTCCAGCCCACGTCAAGCGACAACAAGCGGACAAGTTAGAGGATAGGACAAGTAATGCTCGTTTTATTGAATATCCTGAAAGAGTTATTAGGATACGATTTTTTCATCCCAAAGGATCACAAAGTGTTTGTGAGACGCCATGCTATCTTCATGAAAATAGTTTATCCTTGATAGAGGCAGTGGGAGAAAAATTGAGCTTGAAGAGAAAGTCTCTGAAAAGCAACGAGTCATGGATCCTATCGAACCCATTAATACAGAGCCAGTACACGATGTCCCTCAACCACCTCGCAGATCAAGTAGGGTCTCCCATCCTCCCGATAGATACTTAGGTATACTAGAAGAGGATACCGAGGAAATGTTCCTAGTGGGAGATAGGGATCACACGCAGGATCTCAAAACCTACGACGAGGCGATATCTGATATCGAATCCGAGAAATGGTTGGAAGCTATGAAGTCAGAGTTAGACTCCATGCATTCCAACCAAGTCTGGACCTTAGTAGATCCACCAGAAGGTATTGTACCTATTGGATGCAAATGGATCTACAAAAGGAAGATAGGTTCGGATGGAGAGGTAGAGACCTATAAGGCAAAGCTTGTGGCGAAAGGGTATAGTCAGCGCGAGGGCATTGACTATCAGGAGACTTTTTCACCTGTAGCCATGCTGAAATCCATCCGAACATTGCTTGCCATTGCAGCATTTCATGATTATGAAATCTGACAGATGGATGTGAAAACAGCTTTCCTGAATGGATATCTTGATGAAGACATCTATATGGAACAGCCTTTAGGTTTCACTTCCAGTGATGGAGATCACAAGGTCTGCAAGCTGCAAAAGTCCATCTATGGACTAAAGCAAGCATCTCGGAGTTGGAACACTCGTTTCGATGACGCAATCAAAACGTTTGATTTCATCAAAACGAAGAGGAACCATGTGTTTACAAAAGGATTAGTGGGAGTGCTGTTATATTTCTCGTACTGTACGTGGACGACATCCTCCTGATAGGGAATGATATTCCCATGCTAACCTCGGTCAAGGTCAGGTTGTCAAAAAGGTTCTCCATGAAAGACCTTGGGGAAGCATCCTATATTTTGGGAATAAGGTCTATAGAGATAGATCTAAAAGGATGCTTGGCCTATCACAGAAGATGTACATAGAGGAAGTGCTGAAAAGGTTCAGCATGGAAAACTCTAAAAGGGGCTAAGGCATGGAATTAATCTCTTCAAGAAGATGTGCCCCAACACATCTGAAGAGATTCAACGCATGAGCAAGATCCCCTATGCATCAGCAATAGGGAGCCTCATGTATGCCATGCTATGTACATGACTTGATATAGTACATGCTGTGAATGTCACGAGCATATGTCAATCAGATCCAGGCAAAAAGCACTGGATAGCTGTGAAGAACAGTCTTAAGTACTTGAGAAGAACTAAGGACATATTCTTGGTCTTTGGGAGAAGATCAGAGTTGAAGGTAGAAGGATGCACACATATTGATGATAGAAAGTCTACATCAAGATATGTGCAATGGTGGTTCAGTAAGTTGGAAGAGTTCCAAACAACCGATCATTATAGATGCTACCTTAGAAGCTGAATGTTAAGCCGTATCTAAGGGTGCAGTGGAAACCTTCTAGTTAAAAAGTTCATTGCAGAGTTAGGTGTAATGTCATTAGATGTCATAACACTTTTCTGCGATAATATTGGCACCATAGCACTAGCTATGGAGCCAAGGTCTCATCAGAAGTCCAAGCACATAGAGCGGCGCTTCCACCTCATACGCGACTATATTGAGAAGAAATATGTAGAGGTGCAGAGAGTAGACTCTGCGGATAATATGGCAGACCCGTTCACTAAGCAGCTAAGTCAGCAAAAGACTGAAGCCCACCTTGAGAAGATGGGGCTTAGATATATGACTGATTGGCTTTAGTGCAAGTGGGAGATTGTTAGATGTATGCCCTAGAAGCCAATCTGGCTAACACATTGTTAATTCTAGGGACATAATTTTGTACTTGACTATTTATTATTGAATAAATAAAAGGCATCTTTTCATTCATATTAATTATGTGTCTATGAATCGTCCAAGAAATTAATAAGATGATGATGCATATTCTCAAGAGTTGAGAATTTGAGCCATGTATCATTAGTGATTAATTTCTAAATGCTCATGATCAATGGATCATCACGAGGACGGTGATCTATCCGATCAGTGCACAGATCACTTTCCTCCTGGATGGACGAGACTTGAGTCCACAGTGTAGGGACACTGAAGTGATAGTGCAGGTGCTTGTTAGAGAACAAGGGTACTGAGCGTGACCAGGACAAGAAGTTACTTGGACGTCTATCCACTCGTCAGTGACGTGCTTGATGTTGCAGTAGTATGACTGGTCCTTTGACCTGCGGTGCTTCGGCTACTCACAGTGAGGTTATTGTAGTTTGACTACACGTATACATGGTCTCTAGTCATATGGGTCCTTGTAGTGTAGATTGGCTGCAGTAAGTTCACTGTAGGAGTAGGGTATGCACTTACATGGAATCTATCGACCTTGATAGAAGAGGAGTGATCCTATGTGATTTGTTAGACTGAGTTCTAAGACCTTGGCTAGGGCAGTAATATAAAGTGGAGAAAGAGTTTTCCACTATCGAACTCGAGTCAAATAAATCTTGACATATGACAGACGAAGGGGTTTGACGAGTTATCCATGACCTCCGTCCTGTAGGGATCCACGATAGAAGGACCGTATCACATGATAACTGCACCTAGAGGTTCATCATTCTATTCTGCTGGGTAGCCACTACATGCTGCTAGGTGTCACTGGTGGATGGTGGGACTCATAGGGATTATCTCGATGATCGATAAGCCCTAATGAGTAGAGTTGGAATCGTTCCGACCCATTGAAAGGAGTTTTCAATGATATTGTGATAGAGATCACAATATATCTCACTACCAGTCAGAGTAGAACCTATGGGGTCACACACACTAGAGGCATTGACCGATCCGATGGTTGAATCGTGATTAGGAATCACAAGTAATCAATTTGATTGATAATTGGCTGAAGAAGGAACAAAGAGAATTAATTAATTGGACTTAAAACAAGAGTCCTACTTGGAGTAGGAATCCTAGAGTCCTAATTGGATTAGGACTAGGAATCCTACTTGGACTGGGATTCCTACTTGGACTGGGAATCCTATTTGGAGTAGGACTGAGATTCCTACTTGGAGTAGGATTCCTACAATCCTAATTAGATTAGGAGTTTTGAATTAAATTTGGATTCCTACTTGGAGTAGGATTCCTAGAGTCCTAATCGGATTAGGACTTCGAATTCAAATTAGAGTCCTAATTGGATTAGGACTAGAATTAAACAAGTCCTAATTGGATTAGGATTTCTTAAGTCCTAATTAATTATTAATCTAATGAATCAACATGACTCCTAATTGGATTAGGATTGAAGAGTTCAATTGAGTCATGGTTCATTCAAGTTCTAATTGGATTAGGGCTAGCATAGATTGAACCCAATTGATTCATGATTTGGACTAGACCAAATAGGAGCCCTAGATGCCTTTATAAGGCTTTGAAAGGAGGTGCCCTAATGATAAGTGAAGCCCTCCTCCTCTCCATCACGTGGCCACCCTCCTCTCCTCTCTTTTCAGCCACCAACAACAAAGGGAAGAAAAGGATCTTGGTGGCCTCCTTCTTCCTCCACCGTTGGTTCCAACGCAAGGAAGAAAAAGAAGGCTGCAGGGCTTCGTTCCTCTTCTTCTCTTCATCCTTCTTCTTCCTCCTCCCAAGCATAATCAAGGATTGATTGAAAGGGAGGATATCGGCCATCAAAGTTATCTCTGCAAGGGAGCTAGCACCCCGGGAAGATAGAAAGCTTGGATCGGTTTTCTACTTCGTGTGGATACCCGTAGAGGCCGGGCACTTGAACGGCTTCAAGCAAACCTTCATCCAAAATCACGATCATCAGTTTGCGGTGATCATCTACCCGCACAAGGTGAAGATCTGATCTTCTAATGTTTTAAAAAGTTTTTAATCCTTATCTATCTACGAACGTTCATGAAACAACGTTCATGCGATGAACGGTTGATCCCGCACATGCCTCTTCCGCTGCATCTGAATTATTTGAATTTTCTGCGGCATGGGCGGGTTCCCGACACCAACTAGCTTATTGCTAGTCTCTAGCAATTAACAAGCAAACGATAAAATGAGGGCACAAAAAGATGTAGTCTAACTTATGACTCTCTTTTTTTTTCTTTTTTTTTAAGCTAAATACACAAAACTAAGATATGTACCCATTTTCATAGGGAATCACGAATCACGATTGCACTTAGCACTGCAACAAGCCTTTAAACCCCTAGGTTACCCTAGTGGATGAGTGTTGTCTCGTGAGGGTTTGCAGTGAAGTTATCCACAAACTTCAATCCCAAAATAAAATTTGTTTTATGAAATGAAAGTCTAATTTCAAGTACATAACTGATAAGAATTTCAAAAGCACACAAGGTTTTAATTACTAAGTAGCCCAAATTCTAGGTTAGTATGCAATTTAAGTTGAAATCATTAAGTTTTCTGTTAGGAAGTCGTAATACTTATTTATACTTGAGTGCTCAGTGAAGTCTGGACCATGCACCAGCTTAGGTTTTGAATCTCCAAAATATCGCTAATGCTAGTAGTTTCCAAGAATTGGTCGGACAAGACCTATTTACTGATTCAAAATCATCTTATCTGCAGGATTTCGAGAGTTGTGGATGTTTACTTTAATACCTCATGGGCTTTATCTGTAATATTCCAGTTTACTCGAATTTTTGCAACGACGACTTTCACACTATTGTCTTTCTTAAGGTCAAAATACAATTTTTTTTTAACCTTTTTTTTAACCTTTTTTTTATAAGAAACATGAAAATGTTTATATTGTGCACTTTTACTCCTGTGATGATTCCTCCATGTAGCGAGCAATTAGTCGACAATTCTCACACTAGTTGGCATGAGGTGTCGGGCATCAAGACTCCCCTACGGACCTATGTTCGGGTTTCTCATCACAAGCCCGCTGACCTTTGACAATAGGTAGCCCTTTTCGATGTACCTGACTAAATCCACCAAATAGTATTTTTTTTTGGATCAGAAAAAGATGGTTCATCAGGATTCGAGGTTGCTACCATATTCTCAACATAATGTCGAACCTATACCTTAGAAAATGTAGGCCAGATGTGTTGTGAAATTCAAAGCACTAATTAGCTTACAACTCACTAAAAGGAACTTAATAAAAAGAACTCACTTTGCACTACTTCCGACTAGTCATTGGGCTCTTAGATTTTATATACCTTGTGTGTTGTAAAATTTTTTTTTCAAAAATTTTAACTAAAAACTTTTTTTTTATTTCTATAAAATTCCAAATGCTTAAAAATACCCCCAAATCTAAATCTAGCATTATCCTTAATGTTAAAGAAAATTTAAAGCAGTAAGAGGACAGAGGATAGACATTACCTGATATTGGACCTTGATATGGCTAATAACTTGAAGATTGGGGAAAATACCCCCAACCTGCATGTTAGTAATTTTTTTTATTTTTTTTAATAATATTTATATGTTGGGTTGCCTCCCAAGAGCGCTAAGTTTTATGTCTTCAGTCAGACAATTCTAATTCATTTATGATAGACAGGATCGGTCAGAAGTGTCTCCTCAACTTCTGGACTCAGATACTCAAGGTATGGTTTTAAACGATGTCCATTGACTTGAAAGGACCTACCATCCTTGGTATTGCATATTACTACTGCACCATGCGGGTGCACTTTCTCTACTGTGTATGGGCCAGTCCAGCAAGATTTAAGTTTTTCAGGGAATAGATGTAATCGAGAATCATATAGAAGGACTTTTTGTCCTTGGTGAAATTTCTTACGAATGATCATTGATGAGAGCACAAAAGTGCGACCTACATGTTACTAAAATTAATGTTATTGCTAACTCATAATGATAAATTCACTAGATTAATATTATATTTGGGTTTAACATAGATTAGTATAAATTAGAGATAAAATGCACATTGAGTACAAATTTGACTTCAAATCGGGTCCGAGTCGGGTTCGGGTCCGAGTCGGGTTCGGGTCCGAATCGGGTCCATTTCTTTTGTGCTCTTGGAAAATAATTTTGGGCAAATCTAAATTGGCCATGTCATAACTATAAGGTGCTGGGTGACCCATGACTTGAAAGACTTGCAACTGACCTCTAGTCAGAACAGATGACCCGTGACGAACTTAGTCCGTCCGTCTCCAAGCCAAATTTCATATCACATTATTTTCTTCTATATAACTAATTGGATGGAACTTGGTCTCCCAGCTCCCATCTCAGAACCGTGATCCAAGCTCCCAGATCCTCCCAGCCGTCCGCACGCATCACAATGCTCCCGTCTCCTCCGCGGTTCCTCCTCCGTGATCAAGCCTCCCATGCACGCGTCTCCCCTTTCTGGGTTCAAGACCCCTTCTTCCGCCCGTGAAGCATCCGCCCCTCCCAGCAAGTCGGACTCCCTTGCATCCGTGCCAGGCCGTCCACATCTCCAGCCTCCGACGCCGCATCCGTGATCCACGCCTCCTCCCAGCAATCGGATCCCCCAAGACCAGCCATCCGTGATCAGCACCCATCGATCCCGCACCGCGTCTCCCACGTCCGCCCCAGCAGCCCGCGTTCTTCACGCGATGAACGTCCCAGCACCAATCAAGCCATGATCCAGCCACCGTGAAGGAGGAAATCAGCAGTCACCATGATTCCAGCCTCCTTCCCGTCAGCTAGATCAGCTCCACGGATCATCAACCTCCTTCTCCGTGATCGAAGCATCCCATATCAGCACCCGAGATCTTCTTCTTCAGCGCCCCAGCGTCCGTCATCAATCTCCTCCACGATCCGCCTAGCCACGGCATCCCACGCTGCAATCAAGTTCCTCCGTCTCAGCCTCCCCTCCCGCGGCCAGCTTCCGAAGACCCAATCCCATTGATCACGCTTCCATATTTCCCTCATCTCCACGTGCTTGCTGGGGATCTATATAAAGGAGCCATCGGCAGAGAGAGAGGGGCGTGCTCGGCTGGAGGGTGGTGGCCGGCGGGTCCAAGGAGGAGAAGGTGGTCGGCTGGTCCAAGGAGGAGAGAAAAAAACAAAAAAAAACAGAGCAATCCTCTGTTTTCGGGGAAGAAAGAAAGAAAAAAAAAAGTATTAGTTTATGTTGTTGTTGTTTAACCGTGGGAGAAAACAAAAGAAACTTTCTTTTATTTTATTTTATTATTTGCAGAAGAAAGAAGCATTAGGCTTCATCTTCAATTTTTTTTTACTTTTTGTAATCATTCCTTTTTATGAAATCAATCAATTTCTTTCATGCAATCCTTGTTCTAGGTTTAGTTAAATTTCTATTTTCTTTATGCAATCGTTAAATTTTTCTTTTTATGCAATATATCTAATTTTTCTTTATGCAATTTATGTTCCAAGCTTCAATCTTCTTAAGCATTGTTTTCATCCATGTCAAAGTTTTCCTTTGATTAATTAAATATTTCATGAATTTATAAATGCTCTTCTATTTCAAGTATTTGTCTTTTCGTTATTTTCAAATGAAAAATAATTCTTCGGTAGGCTAGAAAATATTCAACATCTTCAACATAATGTTTTTCTTTTATTATTCAAAAATCGATTTCAAATCCGAGTGAATGTTCTAATTTTTATGCAACTCCAATCGCCTCCCTGAGGATCGACCTCTTACAACCACTATTCTTCGAGTAGGAAAGGTAAGAGTATAATTAAATTTAACTTTTGTTCGTCGGTTCTAACAACGATCTGTCTAGCATATTTTTAGGTAGACAGGAAAAGGACGAACAGAATTTTGGCGTCGTTGCCGGGGAGGCAAATCGAGAAGCAAGAACGATCACGAAGATCAAATTGGATTTTGGATGCCCGGAGTGAACGCACTCCGGTAGTAAGTTTTTATTTTTATTAATTTTCCTTATTTTGATTATTTTAGTTAGTAATTTCGTAGTTATTAAATTCTGAAATTTGAAATTCGTAATTAAAGTTTTCTAAAAAAGAAAGTAAAAAAAATTTTAAAAAGAAAAATTTCAAGAATTCAAAAATTTAAATTCAAAATTTGAATTCTGTGATTCAAAATTTGAAATTTAATTTTAAAAAAAAAAGTAAAAAAAAATAATTAAATTCAAAAAAATATTATTTTTGCTAGTAATTGATAGGGTGCAATCCCCCGAGGTGATCATACCTCTATTGGGGCTCCTCACGGAGTAATCTCCAGAGCTTATTCAACGGGCATTCGGAGATTGACTGACGCATAAGGATTAGTTTTAGTTTACATTCAAGTTATTCCTATATTAAAAATTAAAAAAAATTATAAAATTAAAAAAAATTAAGAAAAATAAAAAAATAAAAAAAAATTGCTTGCTCATTTAATCAGTACAACCTAATGACATTGCATAAACTTTAAAAAAAAAATCATTGATTATTAGCTGCATTTAGTATTAAGCATTTGCATAAAGTAATTAAGGGCAAAACCCATTAAAAAGATAAGGTCGGGAAGTCATTACCTGTCCTTAGCCCAAAAATCACCACCTTGCATACTTATCCTAAGCCAAATTAAATTAAAATCAAATTAGATGTTGGCCTTAGGGTTTTCGAGCTCAATTAGGCTCTTGGAAAGAAGCGGCTGAAAGCCACTCCAGTGAGGATTTAGTAATTGGTGATGTCTAGGAAAGTTTTACAACAGTAAGAACTGTTACGGGTATTGTGGTATCGGTGTATCCCTTCTGCCACCACTGCACACCCCGGGACTTTTCTGGTCACTGGTTACTGGACCACTTAACTGGTAAGCTCAAGCTTAATCTGAAAGGGAGATTAGGAGCTGTCTAATCTAGAGAGAATTTCAGGAACTTTTTTTAACCTGATAAGTCTCTATGCAACTAGATATAAGAAGCTACTAAACCTCACTTAGCTCTAAAATTAATAGGGTCAAATTATTGTGTGGTGTTGATTGTGGTCATCTTGGTCTAGCCCTTCTTCTTATCTTTTAGGATTTCGTAAAAAAAAAAAAAAAATTGAGTCTAATTAAGTTGTGGAAAATGTATGCATGGTAGAAGGTCATTAAGGGATAAGTTAATCCCATTTGATCCTAAGATTGACAGAACTTTTTATCATAACCTGCGAACTGTAAACCAACCGTCGATCTCTACAATAGGAGAACATATTAGAACCCTGAATGAATTATTCGCTCCTGCATCCGCTAGTCCACCTACATGCATAGTATTGCCAATAAATAATGCAGCCCAATTTGAAATTCGGGCTGCAACAATAAACATGTTACCCAAGTTTCATGGGTTCGAGAGTGAACAACCCTATATTCATCTAAACAAGTTTTTGACAATCTGTCAAACATTTAGAAATCAAAACTTAGATGAAGAGGGTATTAAATTAAGATTGTTTCCCATGACTTTAGAAGATCGTGCTGCTGCATGGCTGTATTCCCTTGCTTCAAATTCCATCACATCATGGGAACAGTTGTCTAGGAAGTTCATGGCTAAGTTCTATCCCATGGTAAAAACTGAAAAAATTAAGGATGCCATCAGAACTTTTAGAGAAAAATCTGAGGAGGAATTTTCCCAAACTTGGGAACGGTTCCATGACTTGTTGGTCAAATGCCCACACCATGGGCTTGATAAGGCTGATCTGGTCCACTTCTTTTATAAAGGACTACCTCCAACACATAGAAACATGATTGAGTCCATGCACAAGGGTAGGTTCATGAACCAAACCCCGGATCAAGCCTATGAATTTCTTGTTGACTTAGCTGAAAATGCCCAAAATTGGAGTAGCTATGGTGAGGAAGTAATTAGAGATGAGTTTGGGTCTAGAAAACCAGGTAATTATGAAATGAAAGCAGACCCAGAACTCAAAAATGTTATGTCCAACCTAGTGAATGGGATGAACAATTTAAGTAAAAAGTTTGATGCTTTTACTGTTTCCACTAGTTCGAGTTCATACAAAGAGTCAAATCCCATCATGAAAGTGGAACACGAGTCATATAGTTTGTGTGTCTTGTGTAACAGTCCGGAGCATCTAGTGGAGTGCTGCCCTAATCTGCCCATCATAAAGGCCGAGCAAGCAAATGCTCTAAATTCATATAGTGCCTTTAAGAAGCCCACTCCCAACTCGTTCAGCCCAGTTTACCACCCTGATAATAGGTTCCACCCAAATTTCTCATACAAGCAAAATGAACCTATTTAGCATCAAAGTGGTCCACCAGGTTTTCAAAACAACTTCCCCAGGATAGGTCCACCACAAATGAACCAACCTTTGGTTCCATCTGTACCGCCTTATAATGCCCCTATCCCACAGCAACCTTCACAATTAGAAACCATGATGGCTAATATGATGAAACAACAACAAGATTTTATCAAACAACAACAACAGACCAATACAGCCCAAGCCCAGACTAACCAATTCCATGCGCAAGCAATTGCAAAACTTGAGGTTAGTCTGAGCCAAATAGCTAACTCTCTAGGGGATAGGAAGAAAGGTGAACTACCTAGTCAACCAGTGCCTAACCCTAGTAGACAACAAAATCAAGATCAAAGAGGTCAGTATCAAATCAATGAAAATCCGACCTATGAAGTCCAGGCAATTACCACTCTAAGGTCTGGCAAGCAAGTGGACAATAAAGTCCAACTTCCTGAAAATGAAAAAGAAAATAAATCTGAATCCGATAAGAACCCTATTCAGAAGAGGGGTCAAGAACAGGACAAACCCGAAAAAAGGGAAGAACCTATAGAAACATACAAACCCAAGGTTCCCTTTCCCAGTAGACTTCAGGACTCCAAGAAACAATCTAACTTTGATGAAATCATGGAAGTCTTTAAAACTGTTCAAATAAATATACCTTTTCTCGATGCCATAAGACAAATTCCCTCCTATACAAAATTCTTGAAAGACCTCACCACGGTCAAAAGAAAAACCAGTATTCCTAGGCAAGCTGTTATGGCTGCACAAGCCTCATCTCTCATTCAACAACAGATTGCCCCAAAATTCAAAGACCCTGGTTGCCCAACTATTGAAATAAAAATAGGAGAGACGATCATCCAAAGAGCTCTATTAGATTTAGGAGCCAGTGTAAACCTACTTTCCTACTATGTGTACCAAAAATTAGGTTTGGGGGAATTAAAGCCTACAAATATTACCCTTTCCTTAGCAGATAGGACAGTGAAGTACCCCAAGGGGATTGTAGAGGATGTAATAGTGAAAGTAAATGAGTTTTACTATCCTGTGGACTTCGTTATCCTTGAGACTGAGCCTGCAATACATCCAGACAGTCACACACCTATAATTTTAGGTAGACCTTTCTTAGCCACAGCAAATGCTGTGATCAACTGTCGAAATGGGATGCTGAAGTTATCTTTTGGCAACATGAAAGTCGAGCTTAATGTCTTCAACATAAGTAAACAACCACCAGACGACAAAGAAATCAATGAAGTTGACATGATTGAAAGTCTGGTTCAGGAGACTTTCTTACAAACTTATAATAAGGACCCTTTAGAAGCTTACCTTGCCCATTCCGAGGAAGGGGTCAAGCATGCGCCTCTTAGTTCTGTTCCCCTTAGGAGCATAGATCGTCATCAGCCGACTGTTCTTCATCGGACTCTTCCAAAACCATTCTTAGATAATGGTTGAAAAAAAAAGGAGATTTACATTTTGTCTGGCTGAAGACATAAAACTTAGCGCTCTTGGGAGGCAACCCAATATGTAAATATTTTCAAAAAAAAAAAAAATTGCAGGTTTGTGATTTTTGCCCCTATTGTCACTTTACCTACCATATCAGGTAACTTCTCCTCTATCCTATTACTGTTTTAAATTTTCTTTCACATTGAGGACAATGTTAGATTTAGGTATGGGGGAGAGAATATTTTTGATGCAATTAAAAAAAAATATTAAAATTTAAAAAAATATATAATAAAAAAAAGGGGATTTCAAATTTTTAACTCAAAATCTAATCTTTTTGGCTGTATAAAGTAGGAATTGCTTTGACAATAGCTTTGAGTTAAGTAATATGATAGCAGTTTTAGCTTGAGTTGTCGTCCCACCTATCTTCTGCTAACATGATACAAGATGAGTTAGCACCTACACGTAAGCACATGAATAGTGGGGTATGTAAACTTACGACTAATATGAATACTTTTAATCTTCGGGATAATTTAGAGTTATATGTGTGATGAACACCCTAACCTAACCAAAAAAAAAGAAAAAAAAAAGAAAAAAAGAAGAGATAAAATAAAATAATGAGTTTAATTTAAGTCTCCTCACTGAGTAACCGGGCCTCCTGCCTGGCAAGCAGCGAGTGTTCGCGTAAAAAGGTGAGGACATTGAGATTAAACTCTGAGTAACTAATTTGGCCTTGAAGCCTAGTTAACTTGAGTTATTAAGCCTGTTAGGGTGTCTCTACACCTAGTGCCCTGAGCCATCTGGATCGGGAGTCATTGGCCTAACACTCGCTACATGGGTTAGCTAGAAAGCTTAATAAGGCTAGCTATTGCACAAGTCATTCTTCTTAGCATTCAATCTGAAAAAAAAAAAAAGAATAAATAAATCCGGGGTGTTCATTACCATTTAACTCTAGAAAGTCTTGAAAATTGGAATGATCATGTTGGAAGTAAGTGAAAGCCACTCATTTATATGATACTATCTTGCACCTCACTACATTCTTGACTTGTTAGCAGATAGATGGGGTGTAATGAAACTTGAGTTAGAGTCTGTTTAAATATGATAACAACAAGTCTCTATTGTCCTTGCAATTCTAGTTTCATACAGTAATACTTATTCAAATTTCGAGTTAAAATTTGGAAATTCCTGACTGATGAAGTTTGTGGGTAACTTCACTGCAAACCCTCACGAGACAACACTCGTCCGCTAGGGTAACCTAGGGATTTAACGGCTTGTTGCACATGCTAAGTGCAATCGTAATGCTCTACGAAAGTGAGTATTTATCTTAGGATATTTATATAATAAATAACACTTTTGCTCTCTCATTTTATCATTTTCGCACTGAATTGCTAGAGACTAGCAATAAGCTAGTTGGGGGGTGTGATGAGAGCACAAAAGTGTGACCTACATGTTACTAAAATTAATGTTATTGCTAACTCATAATGATAAATTCACTAGATTAATATTATATTTGGGTTTAACATAGATTAGTATAAATTAGAGATAAAATGCACATTGAGTACAAATTTGACTTCAAATCGGGTCCGAGTCGGGTTCGGGTCCGAGTCGGGTTCGGGTCCGAATCGGGTCCATTTCTTTTGTGCTCTTGGAAAATAATTTTGGGCAAATCTAAATTGGCCATGTCATAACTATAAGGTGCTGGGTGACCCATGACTTGAAAGAGTTGCAACTGACCTCTAGTCAGAACAGATGACCCGTGACGAACTTAGTCCGTCCGTCTACAAGCCAAATTTCATATCACATTATTTTCTTCTATATAACTAATTGGATGGAACTTGGTCTCCCAGCTCCCATCGCAGAACCGTGATCCAAGCTCCCAGATCCTCCCAGCCATCCGCACGCATCACAACGCTCCCGTCTCCTCCGCGGTTCCTCCTCCGTGATCAAGCCTCCCATGCACGCGTCTCCCCTTTCCGGGTTCAAGACCCCTTCTTCCGCCCGTGAAGCATCCGCCCCTCCCAGCAAGTCGGACTCCCTTGCATCCGTGCCAGGCCGTCCACATCTCCAGCCTCCGACGCCGCGTCCGTGATCCACGCCTCCTCCCAGCAATCGGATCCCCCAAGACCAGCCATCCGTGATCAGCACCCATCGATCCCGCACCGCGTCTCCCACGTCCGCCCCAGTAGCCCGCGTTCTTCACGCGATGAACGTCCCAGCACCAATCAAGCCATGATCCAGCCACCGTGAAGGAGGAAATCGGCAGTCACCATGATTCCAGCCTCCTTCCCGTCAGCTAGATCAGCTCCACGGATCATCAACCTCCTTCTCTGTGATCGAAGCATCCCACATCAGCACCCGAGATCTTCTTCTTCAGCGCCCCAGCGTCCGTCATCAATCTCCTCCACGATCCGCCTAGCCACGGCATCCCACGCTGCAATCAAGTTCCTCCGTCTCAGCCTCCCCTCCCGCGGCCAGCTTCCGGAGACCCAATCCCATTGATCACGCTTCCATATTTCCCTCATCTCCACGTGCTTGCTGGGGATCTATATAAAGGAGCCATCGGCAGAGAGAGAGGGGCGTGCTCGGCTGGAGGGTGGTGGCCGGCGGGTCCAAGGAGGAGAAGGTGGTCGGCTGGTCCAAGGAGGAGAGAAAAAAAAAAAAACAGAGCAATCCTCTGTTTTCGGGGAAGAAAGAAAGAAAAAAAAAAGTATTAGTTTATGTTGTTGTTTAACCGTGGGAGAAAATAAAAGAAACTTTCTTTTATTTTATTTTATTATTTGCAGAAGAAAGAAGCATTAGGCTTCATCTTCAATTTTTTTTTACTTTTTGTAATCATTCCTTTTTATGAAATCAATCAATTTCTTTCATGCAATCCTTGTTCTAGGTTTAGTTAAATTTCTATTTTCTTTATGCAATCGTTAAATTTTTCTTTTTATGCAATACATCTAATTTTCCTTTATGCAATTTATGTTCCAAGCTTCAATCTTCTTAAGCATTGTTTTCATCCATGTCAAAGTTTTCCTTTGATTAATTAAATATTTCATGAATTTATAAATGCTCTTCTATTTCAAGTATTTGTCTTTTCGTTATTTTCAAATGAAAAATAATTCTTCGGTAGGCTAGAAAATATTCAACATCTTCAACATAATGTTTTTCTTTTATTATTCAAAAATCGATTTCAAATCCGAGTGAATGTTCTAATTTTTATGCAACTCCAATCGCCTCCCTGTGGATCGACCTCTTACAACCACTATTCTTCGAGTAGCAAAGGTAAGAGTATAATTAAATTTAACTTTTGTTCGTCGGTTCTAACAACGATCTGTCTAGCATATTTTTAGGTAGACAGAAAAAGGACGAACAATCATTTTATCATGCATGATCTTCATGCGATCTTTATACTTCTTGGCACACTCGTAAGCATCGTTTCCAATTTCTTCAAGCTCATCGAGTTGAAGCTTCCTATGTTCTCCTGCTTTGTCAAGATCGAAATTTAAATGTTTAATAGCCCAATAGGCCTTGTGCTCTAACTCAACAGGTAAATGGCAGGCCTTGCCATAGACAGTTCTATATGGAGACATTCCAATTAGTGTTTTGTAAGCCGTCCGATATGCCCATAGTGCATCTGTTAGCCTAAGAGACTAATCCTTCCGAGATGTATGAACAGTTTTTTCAAGGATGGTCTTGATCTTCCGATTGGAAATTTCGACTTATCCACTTGTTTGTGGATGATATGGTGTACTGACCTTGTGATTAATGTTGTACTTTCTCATAAGGGCTTTAAAAATTTTATTACAAAAATGTTTCCCCCCATCACTAATGATAGCACGAGGGGTGCCAAAACAAGCAAAGATAGATTCTTTAAGGAACTTGATCACCACTTTGTGATCATTGGTCTTACACATGATAGCCTCAATCCATTTTGATACATAGTCAACTGCCACAAGAATGTACTGATGCCCAAATGACATAGGAAAAGGACCCATAAAATAATCAATATCCCAAACATCGAAGATTTCTATAATTAAGATAGGGTTCAGGGGTATCTCATTCTTTCTCGAAAGTTTTTCTAATCGTTGACATCGATCGCAAGATTTACAATAGTCATCCGCATCTCGAAAAAGTGTGGGCCAATAAAATCCGCACTGCAAAACTTTTACAGCAGTTTTCTTTCCACTAAAATGACCACCACAAGCATGGTCATGACAAAAGAAAAGGACATTCCTTTGATCGTGTTCAGGGATGCATCGTCTGATGATTTGATCAGGACAGTATTTGAAAAAGTATGGTTCATCCCAAAAACACCATTTTACACGAGCTAGGAAGCAGAATTTCTCTTGTTTGGTCCATGAACTAGGCATTCGTTCAGTAACTAGATAGTTGACTACATCAGTATACCATGGAACATTGGTATGGAAAATCATCATTAATTGTTCATCAGGGAAGGTCTCGGACACAGGCATGGACTCTCCAGATGATTCAACAATTAATCTGGACAAGTGGTCAGCTACAACATTTTTAGATCCGTTTTTATCTCGTATTTCAAGATCAAATTCTTGAAGCAATAGGATCCAACGAATGAGTCTTGCCTTGGCATCCTTCTTTGTGAGAAGGTACTTAAGAGTGGCATGATCAGAATAAATAAGGACCTTGAATCCTATCAGATAGGGACGAAATTTGTCAAGAGCAAAGACAACAGCCAACAACTCTTTTTTAGTTGTAGAATAGTTAAGTTGGACGTCATTCAGAGTTTTGCTCGCATAATGAATCACATGGGGAAGCTTCCCCACTCGCTGACCTAGGACGGCACCTATTGCATAATCAGATGCATCACACATGGTTTCAAATGGCAGATTCTAATCAGGGGACCTTATGATGGGTGCTGAGGATAGTTCAGACTTCAGTCTTTCGAAAGCAGTTATACAAATCGACAAAAAATTAAAAATAGCATCTTTCCCCAACAGATCGCATAAGGGTTTCGACAATTTACTGAAATTCTTGATAAAGCGGCGGTAAAAATCCGCATGCCCTGAAAAGGATCTGACTTCCCTAACAGTTTTGGTAGGTGGTAACTTGGCAATTAATTATACTTTGGCTTTATCCACCTCGATTCCCCTTTGTGACACAATGTGTCCCAAAACAATACTTGATTGGACTATAAAATGGCATTTTTCCCAGTTAAGAACTAAATTTTTCTCTTTACATCGTTCTACAACAAGGGTCAAGTGATGGAGACATTCATTAAAATTAGATCCGAATACAGAAAAGTCATCCATAAAAACTTCTAAAAATTTCTCCACCATGTTGGAGAAAATGCTCATCATACACCGCTGGAATGTAGCCGGTGCATTGCATAACCCAAAAGGCATGCGACGATAGGCAAAAGTGCCATAAGGACAGGTGAATGTGGTTTTCTCTTGATCCTCACGTGCAATTGGAACTTGGTTATACCCAGAATAACCATCAAAAAAATAGTAATGAGAGTGGCCATCTAGACGTTCTAACATTTGGTCAATAAAGGGTAGTGGGAAGTGGCACTCGCCATCCAGTTTGGATCCCGCCCATGCCGCAGAAAATTTAAAAAAATTTCAGATGCAGCGGAAGAGGCATACGCGGGGTCAATCGTTCATCCTATGAACATCGTTCAATAACCGTTCGTAGATAGATTAGAATTAAAAACTTTTAAGCTAATTATGAAGATCAGATCTTCACCTTGTGCGGGTAGATGATCACCGCAAACTGAAGTTCATGATTTAGGATGAAGGTTCGCTTGAAGCCGTTCACGTGTCTGGCCTCTACGGGTATCCAGACGAAGCAAAAACTGATCCTAGCTTCTTTGTCTCCCCGGGGTGCTAGCTCCCTTGCAGAGACAACTTTAATGGCTGATGTCCTCCCTTTGAATCAACCCTTGATTGTGCTTGGGAGGAGGAAGAAGAAGGATGAAGAAAAGTAAAGGAACAAAGCCCCTGCAGCCTTCTTTCTTTTTCCTGCGTTGGAAGGAGGAAGGGAGGATGAAGAGGCCACCAACACCTTTTCTTTTGCTTCCCTTGCTTGCGGCTGAACCAAGAGGAGGAAGAGAGGGGGCGTACAGCTGAGGAGGAGAGGGCTTCAATGCCCTAGGTGCCGCCCCCTTCTTCTCCTTTTAAAGCATGTAGGGCTACTACAAGTTAGGAGCCCTTTGATTTATTTCCAAGAGGGGCGCCGGCCCCTCTTGTTGTGCCGCACCATGCAAGGAAGAGGAGGAGGGGCGTGAGCCCCTCTTCATATGTTGCCCTAGTCCTCCTCTAAGGAGGATTGGGAGGCCCCTATTTGGTTTAGTCATAATCACATTAGGTTTTAACCAAATCATGAACCATTTGGGTTTAATCTAGGTAAGTCCTAATCCAATTAGAACTCAAATCAATTATGACTCAATTGAACTCTTCAATCCTAATCCAATTAGGAGTCTTGTTAATTCATTAGATTAATAATTAATTAGGACTTAAGAAATTCTAATCTAATTAGGATTTATTCAATTTTAGTCCTAATCCAATTAGGACTCTAATTTGAATCCGAAGTCCTAATCCAATTAGGACTTCTAGGAATCCTATTCTAAGTAGGAATCCAAATTAAATTCAAAATTCTAATCTAATTAAGATTGTTGGAATCCTACTCCAAGTAGGACTTCCAGTCCTAGTCCAAGTAGGATTCGCAGTCCTAATCTAATTAGGACTCCCGGAATCCTACTCCAAGTAGGATTCGTGTTTAAGTCTAATTAATTAATTCCTATTTTTCCTTCTTCTACTGATTATCAATCGAATTGATTATTCGTGATTCATAATTACATTTCAACCATCGGATCGGTCAATACCTCTAGTGTGTGTGACCCCATAGGTTCTATTCTGACTGGTAGTGAGATATATTGCGATCTCTATCACAATATCATTGAAAACTTCTTTCAAGGATTGGGGGTTAGTTATGGTAAGTATACTCTATATAAATCGAGGACAAAAAGATCTAAAAATTTTGCTCTAGTTCTACTTGAAAATTTAAAATTTGGATTTTCTTAGTCTCGATGCAAAGTGATACTTTGGTCAGAAATTATTTTGTGACTTTAGAGAATTTGATGAGTTAGATCAGAGTGCGCAGCGAAAGTGTAGTGGTTTGAGTTATTTTGAAACTGATTAGAAAAAAAAAATAATAATATCTTGATCTGAAAGGTATTATTATGGAAGACTTGAGTTAGTTTTCTAGTAGAGGGGAATGCCGTTGATTCTTTGCCTACTGGAAGTAGTTATGGGCTCTCCTATTTTTGATAATTCTAAGAAGAATTTTGGGGCATCTCAAATTTAGCGTTAACGGATTGATAGCTCTGTGATTAAGCTAGGGCCTGGAATGATTTAACATAGTTCTTCGACTCCTAGCTTTGACATTGTTAATCTATCTATTTGAAAAGGTTTGCGGTTTTCCTAGGATAAAGGTTGATCATTTAATCACAGGCAAAGTTAAGAAAAGAAAAATGATTATAGAATATTAAGAGCATTTGATACTGTTGCCCAGATAGACAACCCAAGAGGGGGGGTGAATTGGGTTTTAAAATAATTATTGCAATTAAAATATCTGTGGATAACTAATTAATACTTTTTGCAAGTTAATTAATTAGATGCTATGTGCAGTGAATGAAATGAAAGTAAGAGATGACAAGGCAATCACAAACACAAAGATTTTATAGTGGTTCGGAGCTAACCCTTGCTCTTACATTCACTCCCCAAGCCTCACTTGGGAATTCACTATAATCCCTCGGATTACAGCCGGTTGTTTTACAAGCTCACAACCTAACTTGTTGTTTTACGAGGTCACAACGAACTCGGTCGGTTTTTCCAGGCTCACCGACTAGAACCACCCGATTGTTTTTTCGGGATCACAATCGAACCCTTACACGTTGGTTTCAACCTAGGCTCACCAACAAACCTTTACACCCTTGATTCAATCTCCTGATTGAATCAAGTAAGACCAAATGGATAGAAAGAACAAAGAGAAAAATACAGCTTCTAAATAAGCAGATATTCAGCAATATGAATAATAGAAAAATTAAGAGCCCTCAAACAAGTTTATGATGATGTAGTGGAGGGCTTCTCGAACTTTGGGTCTCCTCTTGAATGCCTTGAAGACTTGAAGGCAGAAGGAGACTTCTTTAATGCTGGGAAGAGTTGGTTGAATGGAGTTAATGGCTCTCTTCCTTCTTTTCCGCTGAAATCCCTTTGGCAGATGAAGTTATTGTGTTTTCTTTGAAAGGAATGTTACTTCTCTACCTTGCTACAGTTCTCTGTGGCTATTTAAGCTATTCTCCCCGGAAACTAGCCATTAGACACACTTTACTAGCCGTTCTGTACATTCTGCACATCCTGACAATGTGTCCGTTGGGATCGGAGTTGACTCGCACGATCTTGAGTCGACTCGGCTGTAGCAGGAGTCGACTCATGCTTTTCTGGAGTCGGCTCGGCAACTGTTCTGGATTTGAATTAAAGTGGTCTTCTCGACTGGGAGTCGACTCGACTTAACCCGGAGTCGACTCGCCAAAATCTGGAGCTGACCTTGCACTTTTGGAGTCGGCTCATTCCAAGGAATTCATAGAGATATTCTTCAACTTCACTCACTCGAGTCGACTCGGAAATTCTGGGAGTCGACTCGGCGCTCAGAGCCCGAACTCCCGATCTTCTGTCTTTTGGCTCGTGCAGTCTTGGAGTCGACTCGAACTGTTCTGGAGTCGACTCGGCTCTCAGTATCCGAAAAACAGTCTTCTATCTTTTTGGAGTAGCGCTGCCTTGGAGTCGACTCGAACTGTCTTGGAGTCGACTCGCGTCTCAGAGACAACCATACTGTCTTCTGTCTTTTTGGGGTCGCGCTGTCTCGGAGTCGACTCGGGCTTTGCGGGAGTCGACTCGGCTCTCAGTGCCCGAAAGTTGCTCTCTGACTTTTGCCTTGTATAACACTGAGAGTCGACTCTCGCTTCCTTTGGAGTCGACCTGCCAACCATCGGAGTCGACTCGCGTTCCTCAGGAGTCGACTCGGCTCTCAGGGTCCAAAATGACTTCTCTGTCTTTCTGTCTGTAACTCCCTGGAGTCGTCTTATACTACTCTGGAGTCGACTCGGCAAGCATCGGAGTCGACTCGCGCTCTTCAGGAGTCGACTCGCTGACAGGTTGTGAGTTGGGTCTTTCTGTTCGTCTGTCTGTTCTCAGTCGGAGTCGACTCTTAATGTTCCGGAGTCGACTCGCGCCTGTGCCAATGCTTCTGATACTCTTGGAGTCGACTCGTAAAATCCCGGAGTCGACTCGAGTCTCAGACTTTGGTTCAAGTTGACTTCTTAACTTATCCAAAATGTCTTGAACCAAATCTAGAGACACTTAACCATAAATTTACAAGATTTTCACTGAAACACTAGATTGAATTCATTAGTAAGCAAAAGATATACTCCAATGCTTTGAGCTCATCAAAATCAAATAGGGTTATAATCAATCACTCCACAATCTCCCCCTTTTTGATGATGACAAAACATTGAGTATATGTAAAGTGAATTGCTCAACAAACAAGGAGAATTATAGTAAAATTTGAAAATGAATTCAAGTGTCTAGTTAGTTTTAATTTATCCAGACTTGAAAGGTGTGAAACAATAAATTTCGACGTTAAGGCTCCCCCTTTCATTTGGAATTATATAAGCCTTCATATCATGCAATCAATTGTTTGGCTTATATATATTTAATGATTTTGCTTTCTTAAAAATTCAGATTCTCCCCCTCAACACATGCATTCAACTTTGTTTTGAATCTCAGAATTTTCTTTTAGTGCATTGAAGCTTTTGAACTTAAATTTTTGGTTTTTTTTTAGAGGAAAAATCTGTCAATTTGTTCTTAAGTATGATTCAACTAATCTCCGAATATTCCTTGAATAGATTCTGGAGATTACTCCTTTAGGAGCCCCAATAGAGAGATAATGAGCCTCGAGGTATCGAATCCACTAAGAACAAATTATTGTGTGTTTTAAAAGTTTTCTTTTTATTGATTTTCATTAATTCTCTTTACATGTCTATTCAATATATTTCTCCCCCTTTTTGTCATCATACCAAAAAGGAAGAAAGCACATCGCACAAGCAATTTAGAGATCAATTTGCACATTTCTGAAGAAAATGGTCTACTCCTTGTATTGATGTATAAGTGAGTACATTTGTGAATACAAAGAGGAAAGCAATAAATACATGTCAAAATACAATAAGTAAGCTAGGGCTTCTTGGAGGAGGATGTGGCTCCCTTGGGCAGTCTGGATTGTTCCATGAGTAGGGAGACCCCATCTGTGACGTGCCCTAGCTGTGTAATGATCGCCGAAGTAGCCCTGCTGTGAATCGAGGAGAGCTCAGTCACACTCTCCTGGAGTGTGTCCAGCTTGGCGATCAACACGTTCGCCAGACGCTCAGCCCCCTGGTTCAGGGTGCCCATGTCATGTCTGATGTCATCTCGCATCTTCCTTGTGTTGCTTGTGACATCGCTCATATTGGAGAACTGGGCTTGGATCAGACTTCTGACATTGTAGATTTCTTCCCTCAGATGGGCCGTCATCTCGGTCACGGCTGATAGGGAGGGAACCAATGCAGAAGATGGGGCAGCGGCTGGACCTCGGAGCTCTCTCAGAAGATCGTCCCGAAGATCTCGTACAATCTCCTGCCGCAACTCCCGGAGCTGCTCAGGAGAAATCCGGACCTCCATCGGCTGAGTGAGTGGAGCTGAGGAGGAGGGTCCGGCTGAGGTGGAGGGTGCTGAGGTGGAGGGAAAGGTAGGAAAGTCTGAATCTGGATCAGGACTGGGGGAGCGTCTAGTGGTAGGTGTGGAGGAGGATGGTTTCCTGACCCAGGTTCCCTCTACCTTATGAAATCCCATCCTGTGTAGGGTTCCCTCACCCATGCGATCTGTCCATCGCAGTGCGCGAGAGGGTTCCCCCTCAGGAATGGGGATCTCAGACTCCCTAAAGATAAGAGTGTATAGCATCCCATAAGGAAGGGTGAGCCTAGGTCTGTCTAGTGGCTCACATAGGTATCTGTAAATGAGTTTGGGGAAGTTAATTGGAGTATCTTGAAGGATGTAGAACATAAGGGCTAGGTCCCTCTCAGATACAAAATTAAAGCGGCCGGTCTTAGGAAAAAGGGTCCTAGAGATGATACTCAAGAGGAGCCGCATTTCAACTGACAGTGAACTAGCGGACACCTCATCGAGTGGGGACTGGGGTGGACTCCCTAAAATGGCCGTAAGGGCCTCAGTCCTATCCTCAGGATGAGTAGGAGATACCCCTACTTGGGGAAGATGGAGGATTTGAGCAATGATATCCTCCGAAATAAATAGTGGGACACCCGCTACGATCCCCTCTATCCCACCATTTCCTCTATGTACTGTTCCATAGAACTCCCTAACTAGACCTGGGTATGTGGGGAGATCTAGGGAACAAAAGAACTCGAGTCCCTGGGCCCTCAACCTATCTCCTATGGTGAAGCCCTCCCGGGAGAGATAGTCGAAGTTGACGTATCTCCCGGTGGAGACCGCCTTCCCGGCGCACGGACGCGAGGGAACCGGCCTCGGCGGGGAACGAGCCGGAGGTTGTGGCCTCACGGGATTATTTCGAGCTTTGGACCGTCGCTCGGTGCCGCTCGGTGCCGCTCACGGGTTGGGGTCTCTTCCGGCTTGGGACAACCGATTTACGGGGCATGGTTGACCTAGGGATGGGGTAAAACCCTAATGGACGGAAGAAGGTCGACGGAAAAAACTCTAACCGGGGTAGGAGACGATGTAGGAGACGGCTCTAGGGTTTTGTGAACAGTGGAGGCGATGAATAGAAGTGTTGATTAAATGCTTGGATTAGGGTTAAAAACTCGGATCCCGACCGTGAGTCGACTCCGGTAAGTCGACTCCCCCCTATACTGCCATCGACCTCGAGTCGACTCCCGTCAATGTGCGAGTCAACTCCCCTTATGCTGCCATCGACCTCGAGTCGACTCCCGTCTATGTGCGAGTCGACTCCCCGTTATGAGCCGACTCTGAAACGTATCTGAGTCGACTCGAACTCTGGCATGCACCTAAAAATTATGCTATTTTCGTACCAATCAAGGGACACTCACTAAGTTATGATCTGATTTGATGATCATAGATAAGAAACTCTATTTTTAACACAATCTAATCATCAAAATCCATGAACAAGAAGAGAACATCACTAGGATGGACCAATCACTCCTAATCCTCTCCTAGGCACACTAAATCTCTCTTCACTCAAGGATTTTGTGAAGATATCAGCTAATTGATCATCAGTACAAACAAATTGAAGTGTCACATCACCATTCAGTACATGATCTCTTATGAAGTGATGTCTTATCTCAATATGTTTAGTTCTTGAATGCTGAATTGGATTTTTAGTGAGATTAATGGCACTTGTATTATCACAATTAATGAGAATTTTGTCTTGTTTAATGCCATAGTCTTCAAGTTGTTGTTTAATCCACATGATTTGAGCACAACAACTCCCGGCAGCTATATATTCAGCTTCAGCAGTAGATAATGCAACCGAGTTTTGTTTCTTGCTAAACCATGAAATTAAATTTTTCTCCTAGAAATTGACATGACCCGCTGGTGCTTTTTCTATCAAGTTTACAACCAGCAAAATCTGAATCTGTGTATCCTATTAAGTTCAGACTAGATTCTTTAGAATACCATAAACCTATACTTTTTGTTCCTATTAGGTATTTAAAGATTCTCTTTGCTGCAATAAGATGAGATTCCTTAGGATTAGACTGATATCTAGCACACATGCATACACTAAACATGATATCAGGTCTACTTGCAGTGAGATACAATAAAGATCCTATTATACCTCTATACAGCTTTTGATCTACAGATTTATCTGATTCATCTTGGTCTAGTTTGCATGATGAGCTCATGAGTGTGCTGATTGACTTGTTTCCCTCCATATCAAACTTCTTAAGCATCTCCTTGATGTATTTAGCTTGATTGATGAAGATCCCTTCTTTTGATTGTTTGATTTCAAGCCTGAGGAAATAGTTTAGCTCTCCCATCATGCTCATTTCAAACTCACTCTGCATCAAGTCAGCAAATTCTTCGTAGAGGCGATTGTTAGTAGCACCAAAAATAATATCATCAACATAAATCTGCACTAATAACATATCTTTGTTTTTCTTCTTCAAAAACAGTGTTGTATCTACATTTCCTCTAGAAAACTCATGATCTAGTAGAAATTTGCTAAGTTTTTCATACCATGCTCTAGGTGCTTGTTTCAAACCATAAAGTGTTTTGTTCAATTTATACACATGATTAGGGTATTGATGATTTTCAAAACCAGGAGGTTATTCTACATACACCTCCTCATTAATATACCCATTTAGAAATGCACTTTTACATCCATTTGAAATAATTTGAAATCCTTAGAGCATGCAAATGCTAGTAATAGTCTGATTGCCTCAAGTCTAGCTACAGGAGCAAAGGTTTCATCAAAATCTATACCTTCTTCTTGATTATAGCCCTTTGCTACTAGTCTAGCCTTATTCCTAATTACAATTCCATTTTCATCAAGTTTATTTTTATATATCCATTTGGTACCTATAATTGAATATTCAGAGGGTCGTTCAACTAGGTTCCATACCTTGTTTCTAGTAAATTGGTTTAATTCTTCTTGCATTGCATTTATCCAATTTACATCTTTTTCAGCTTCTTCTATGTGTTTGGGTTCAAAATGTGAGACAAAAGCTAGATGATTATTTAAGTTCCTAAGAGATGCTCTAGTCCTAACAGGTTGAGATGGATCATCTAAAATTAAATCCTTAGGATGCCCATAAGCATACCTCCAAGCCTTAGTCAGCCCATGATCCACAACAGCCTCTTGGCTTGATGATGCATTTCCAATTAATTTTTGTTCATCTTCTTGTAATGTCATCTCATCAATCTTTTCTTCAAGTATTTCAGCATCATCGTCAAGATCAACTCTCTTGCTAGAAGAATTATCACTAGAGTCATCAAAAACTACATGTATTGATTCTTCAATAACAAGGGTTCTTTTATTAAAAACTCTATAGGCTTTACTAGTTGTAGAGTACCCCAAAAATATACCCTCATCAGATTTAGAGTCAAATTTACCTAGATTATCTTTTCCATTATTATGAACAAAACACCTACATCCAAAGACATGAAAATAGTTTACCTTTGGTTTTCTGTTTTTCCAAAGTTCATAAGGTGTTTTCTTTATAATGGGTCTCAATAAAACTCTATTTAGTATATGACATGAGATATTAATGGCTTCTCCCCAAAAGTACTTAGGGAGGTTACTTTCACATAGCATGGTTCTAGCCATTTCCTTTAGGGTTCTATTTTTCCTTTCTACAATTTCATTTTGTTGTGGAGTCCTAGGTGCAGAAAAATTATGAGTTATTCCCTTTTTACTACAAAACTCATCAAATAAATGATTTTCAAATTCGGTTCCATGGTCACTTCTAATAGCTATGACTGAAGTATCTCTAGCATTTGTTACTTCCTTATGAAATTTCTTAAAAACTGAAAATGCTTGATCTTTATGAGCTAAGAACATGACACAAGTATATCTAGAAAAGTCATCTACAATAACTAGACCATATTTATTTCCTTCTAGACTTGTGGTTCTAGTTGGTCCGAATAGATCCATGTGTAGTAGTTCTAGAGGTCTAGAGGTAGAGACACAATTTATGGATTTAAAGGAGTTCCTTGATTGTTTGCCATATTGACAAGCTTCACATATCTTATTCTTTTCAAACTTTAGTTTTGGCAAACCTATCACCGAATCTCTTTTAACTAGTTTTGATATTGTGTCCATACTCGCATGACCTAACTTACGGTGCCATAACCAACTAGCATCATTATCCTTAGTTTCATTAACAACTAAACATGGGTTATGTTTGGCAAGATCCTCAAGGTCTACTACATACACATTCCCACGTCTTATTCCTTTGAAAACTAAACTATTGTCATTTGAGTTGGTTATGATGCATAAGGTTGGTTTGAACAACACATCAAAACCTCTATCACATAATTGACTAATGCTAAGTAGATTATGCTTAAGACCATCAACATATCGAACATTATCAATAAAAGTTGAAGGGGTAATTTGTACTTTACCTATACCAATGATGTGACCTTGGTTATTGTCTCCAAATATCACAGCACCTCCCTTCTTGGGCTCAAGGGTGAAGAATTGGTCTTTGTCATCCGTCATGTGTCTTGAGCAGCCACTATCCAAGTACCAACAGTTTTTGTCGACCTTGGCTGCAAGACACTCCTACACAAGGAAATCATACAATTTTAGGTACCCAAGTTTTCTTGGGTCCTTCATGGTTAGTAATGTTGGTTCCTTTTAGAACCCAAACCTTTTTAATTTTCCTTTTAGCTTTTCCTTTCCTATGGTCACACATATTAGCTTTATGTCCTACTTTTCCACAGCAAAAACAGGTTATATTCTTAGTTTCACTTTCTCCTGCTTTCACAAAGAAATTACTAAGGAGCTTTTGCTTATTCTTAGGTTTATACCCTAAATCGGCTCTATTAAACACAGCTCGTTGACTATTGAGTATCATTTCTAATTTTTCTGAGCTATATGTAAATTTTTCTACAAAAGGCTTGTACTTTTCAAGTTCTAGTGTCAATTTTGTTTTTCTGTTTTTAGTGCATTTAAGTCTTTTGTGAAATTACCTCCAATAGTTTGCTTATCCTTTTTAAGTTCAGAAATTTCCTTGGTTAGTTTTTCGTTATCTTTACTTAAGGTATGAGTTTTTTGAGTTAACATTTGGTTGCTTGTCTTAAGTTCTAAATTTTCTTTAGTGATAAAATCCTTATCCTGAACTAATTTATCGTATTTATGGAGGTGAGATTGATTGGTTAGTTTTAGCTCTTTATTCTTAAGGCTTATTGTCTTATATTCATCCATTAATTCGTTAAACGCATCATATAACTCATCAAATGTAAAATCTAAATGCGTTTCAGATGTTACCTCATTTTCGTTTGCCATAAAGCATAGATTGGCCTTTTCTTCTTGTTCCTCCTCCGATGATGAAGACGATGTATCGGAGTCCGATAAGGTGGAGACGAGGACTTTTTTTTTCTTGTGCTTGCTGGCCTTCTTGAGCAAAGGACAGTCCGCTCTGAAGTGTCCCGGCTTCTTACATTCGTAACATCCGATTCCCTCATTTTTCCTTTCCTTACCTTTATCCTTGTAATAGGAACTTGAGGGACCTCTCCTTTGATGAAAGGACTTCTTTCGGTTGATGAATTTTCTGAACTTACGTACGAGAAGAGCCTCATCATCATCTCCCTCATGATCTTCTTCTTCACTGCTGCTACTGCAAGATAAATCCTTGTTAGAAGAAGTAGATTTGAGAGCTATTACCTTTTTTTTATGAGAGGATTCTTCTTCGCTGTGTTGTTTCATTGTGAGCTCGTGCGTCATTAAGGATCCAAGAAGCTCCTCAAGTGGAAGCTTGTTCAAGTCCTTGGCTTCTTGGATTGCCGTCACTTTGGCTTCCCATGACCTTGGTAGACAACGAAGAATCTTCCTGACAAGCTCACTGTTAGAATAACTTTTGCCAAGGCTTTGTAGGCCATTGACAATGTCAGTGAATCTAGTAAACATGCAAGTGATTGTTTCATTAGAATCCATTTTAAATAATTCATACTTATGAACTAATATATTTATTTTGGATTCTTTTACTTGATTTGTGCCCTCGTGGGTCACTTCAAGTCTATCCCAAATCTCTTTTGCAGAATTGCAAGTAGAGACTCTATTGAATTCATTTCTATCTAAAGAACAATAAAGTACATTCATGGCTTTGGCATTTAGTTGTGCCTTCCTTATGTCATTGTCATCCCAATCCTTTTCAAGCTTGGGTACAGTGACACCTTCTACATGAATGGATGGGATGTATGGTCCATTTAGTATGGTGGTCCACATCTCATAGTCTTGGGCTTGGATAAATATTCTCATCCTAGCCTTCCAATATGAGTAGTCGGATCCATTAAAGAATGGAGGTCTATGTGTGGACTAGCCCTCAATGTGAGAAGATCCAAATGGGGTTGTCATTTTGATCTTTTACTCTTTGGGTAGTAGAGTTCAGGCTCTGATACCACTTGTTGCCCTGATAGACAACCCAAAAGAGGGGTGAATTGGGTTTTAAAATAATTATTGCAATTAAAATGTCTGTGGATAACTAATTAATACTTTTTGCAAGTTAATTAATTAGATGCTATGTGCAGTGAATGAAATGAAAGTAAGAGATGACAAGGCAATCACAAACACAAAGATTTTATAGTGGTTCGGAGCTAACCCTTGCTCCTACGTCCACTCCCCAAGCCTCACTTGGAAATTCACAATAACCCCTCGGATTACAGCCAGTTGTTTTACAAGCTCACAACCTAACTTGTTGTTTTACGAGGTCACAATGAACTCGGTCGGTTTTCCCAGGCTCACCGGCTAGAACTACCCGATTGTTTTTCCGGGATCACAATCAAACCCTTACACGTTGGTTTCAACCTAGGCTCACCAACAAACCTTTACACCCTTGATTCAATCCCCTGATTGAATCAAGTAAGGACCAAATGGATAGAAAGAACAAAGAGAAAAATACAGCTTCTAAATAAGCAGATATTCAGCAATATGAATAATAGAAAAGTTAAGAGCCCTCAAACAAGTTTATGATGATGTAGCGGAGGGCTTCTCGAACTTTGGGTCTCCTCTTGAATGTCTTGAAGACTTGAAGGCAGAAGTAGACTTCTTTAATGCTGGGAAGAGTTGGTTGAATAGAGTTAATGGCTCTCTTCCTTCTTTTCCGCTGAAATCCCTTTGGCAGATGAAGTTATTGTGTTTTCTTTGAAAGGAATGTTACTTCTCTACCTTGCAACAGTTCTCTGTGGCTATTTAAGCCATTCCCCCCGGAAACTAGCCGTTAGATACACTTTACTAGCCGTTCTGCACATTCTGCACATCCTGACAATGTGTCCGTTGGGATCGGAGTCGACTCGCGCGATCTGGAGTCGACTCGGCTGTAGCAGGAGTCGACTCATGCTTTTCTGGAGTCGGCTCGGCAACTGTTCCGGATTTGAATTAAAGTGGTCTTCTCGACTGGGAGTCGACTCGACTTAACCCGGAGTCGACTCGCCAAAATCTGGAGCTGACCTTGCACTTTTGGAGTCGGCTCATTCCAAGGAATTCATAGAGATATTCTTCAACTTCACTCACTCGAGTCGACTCGGAAATTCTCGGAGTCGACTCGGCGCTCAGAGCCCGAACTCCCGATCTTCTGTCTTTTGGCTCGTGCAGTCTTGGAGTCGACTCGAACTGTTCCGGAGTCGACTCGGCTCTCAGTATCCGAAAAATAGTCTTCTGTCTTTTTGGAGTAGCGCTACCTTGGAGTCGACTCGAACTGTCTTGGAGTCGACTCGCGTCTCAGAGACAACCATACTGTCTTCTGTCTTTTTGGGGTCGCGCTGTCTCGGAGTCGACTCGGGCTTTGCGGGAGTCGACTCGGCTCTCAGTGCCTGAAAGTTGCTCTCTGACTTTTGCCTGTATAACACTGAGAGTTGACTCTCGCTTCCTTTGGAGTCGACCTGCCAACCATCGGAGTCGACTCGCGTTCCTCAGGAGTCGACTCGGCTCTCAGGGTCCAAAATGACTTCTCTTTCTTTCTGTCTGTAACTCCCTGGAGTCGTCTCATACTACTCTGGAGTCGACTCGGCAAGCATCGGAGTCGACTCGCGCTCTTCAGGAGTCGACTCGCTGACAGGTTGTGAGTTGGGTCTTTCTGTTCGTCTGTCTGTTCTCAGTCGGAGTCGACTCTTAATGTTCCGGAGTCGACTCGCGCCTGTGCCAATGCTTCTGATACGCTTGGAGTCGACTCGTAAAATCCCGGAGTCGACTCGAGTCTCAGACTTTGGTTCAAGTTGACTTCTTAACTTATCCAAAATGTCTTGAACCAAATCTAGAGATACTTAACCATAAATTTACAAGATTTTCACTGAAACACTAGATTGAATTCATTAGTAAGCAAAAGATATACTCAAATGCTTTGAGCTCATCAAAATCAAATAGGGTTATAATCAATCACTCCACAGATACTAAAGATTTCTCCTATTTCTATTATGCCAATTATGATCTCTATGTAGAATCAAGAGAAATTAATTTCTTTGGGATATAATTATGGCATTTTAATCCAAGGTTGGGAGTTCGGAATTCTTTTGAAGGAGATCAAAAGAACTTACTACGTGTGGTAAATAGAAAGGATTAAGTTTTGAGATGCTGTGATTTTTGTATGTCAAAATCTTGTGAGTAGGTACTTCGAGAGGAAGACTATTTGAGATCTCGGGGATGATATAATGGATGCATATTTTTAAAGTTTGAGGCTTCAAGTAAGCTAATTTCGAGAACAAAATTTTTTAAGGGGGAGAGTATGTAATACCCCAAAAAAAAAAAAGAAAAAAGAAAGAAAGAAAGAGGGTTGACGGGCCAGCCCGAAAAGACCAGGCCCATCCTCTTTATTACGATCGTGCCCTAGGCACGATCGTGGAAGAGGAGCATTGCAGAAGGGGGCGGCGGCGGCGTGAGTTGATCGCCGGAGGAGACGAGCGTCGGAGAGAGGATCCGCCGGCCGTGAAGGAACCCCTTTCCTTCGGTGAAGATCCCCAAATCAGGTGAAGAGATCTTGGAGCCGTGCGCGTCGATCTGTGGGTTTACTCACGAATTTCTCCACCGATTCCTCGCCGAAAGGGTCGCCGGAGCATCCCGTCGGACTGAGGTAAGCCCCTTATGCTTCATTTCCTGGATTTGGGGAGACGTTGGAGGGGTTTTGGCCGGTGAATGGTCAGAGAAGAGTCTGAAATAGGGTACCCCTGTTTCGGCCTCCCTCTTCCAGATTTTGTCGCCGTCGGCCGTCGGGTTGGCCGAGATTCTTGGCAGATGGGGTGGATCAGGTTTGTGTGGAGGTGGTAGAGGGATTTTCTAGGGTTTATTGGAGAAGGGGAGTGATGGATCCGAGGTCTTCTTCCTCGTGACTCCATCTCCTTCCTTTTCCCCTTTCCCTCTCGTTGGCGGCGATGACGGCGGCGGCGGTCGTGGGCCACCGTGACTGCCGTCGGGTGGGGGGAGCCGAGCCACCATCTCGGTGGTTTTCTGTTGATGATGGGGGAAGAGAAAGGGAAGAGAGAAGTCCATCCGGTTCTTGGGGGGGGGGAAGAAGAAGAAATTTCTTCTTCTCTCCCTCTCTTGGCCGGCCATCATCGCCGAAGTGGTGGCCGAGTTGTCGGGTTGGGGAAGGAGAGGGCACAGCCGCCATGGCTGTTGCCCTTGCATCAAAAAAATTTGAGGGAGGGAGATATATTCCCAACCATGAAGAGAGAGGAATCATCCCTTTCTCTTGGTCTCTTCACCGGGACCGGCCATCGTCGCCGGCGTGGCTGCGGCCACAGCTGGCGACAACATAGGCCGGTGGTACAAGGTGGAAGTCGGGCCACCCCGACTGCCCTATATTTGGAGGGATGGAGATGTTTGGGGACCTAGTGATGGACCCCATAGTGGATGTGAATTATGGTTTAGAATATTTAAATATTAAATAATTTAGTTTGTGATTTATAATTGATGTTGTTGGGGAAGAGTCAGCGGTGCCAGAAGATTTTGATCAGGAGACTCAGCACCCCAGCGTGTAGGTTATGACTCGGATTCGTGATTGAGTCAGTCTACAATTTCTGTAAGAATCCCTACATCTGAGCACCTCTATGCATACATTTGATTTATCATTGGAATTATTTTATAATTATGTTGTTATTTGTTTATGAGCTGATATGATACATATGAGGTGTGCATTTTTTTTTATTATGAAAGTATTGGAATAATTAAATTGGAAAGGAATAACATATTTTTGAGAATTTATGAAAATATGTATGTGATTGAAATGTGATTAAACATGTAAAACTAAACATGTAAAATAGGTTGGACTAACCTTGTCATGAGATAGCCTCTATGAGCTTATGCGTAGGATGGCCTCCACATGCTGATGCGTGGGATAGCCTCCATGGGCTTATGCGTGGGATAGCCTCTACGAGCTTATGCGTAGGATAGCCTCCACGGGCTTACGCATGGGATAGCTGCCACGAGCTTATGCGTGGGATTTGGGCAGTCTTGGACTGGGACATGAACTTGGTTAGTCCAAAGCCAAAAGTGAAAAGTCTGAAAATTTGTTTGTTGAGCCTTTGAAATGATGAAATAACATTTATTTGATGCTTTGATTATTTATTATTATTACTGTGTGTAGCTGTTGTTGGGAAATCCGCCCATGCCGCAGAAAATTAAAAAAAAAAATCAGATGCAGCGGAAGGGGCATGCGCGGGATCGACATTGATCTCATGAACGTTGTTCAAAAACCGTTCGTAGATAGATTAGGATTAAAAACTTTTAACTACATTAGGAAGATCAGATCTTCACCTTGTGCGGGTAGATGATCACGGCAAACTGAAGTTCGTGGTTTAGGATGAAGGCTCGCTTGAAGCCGCACACGTGTCCGGCCTCTACAGGTATCCACACGAAGCAAAAACCGATCCAAGCTTCTTTATCTCCCTGGGGTGCTAGCTCCCTTGCAGAGACAACTTTAATGGCTGATGTCCTCCCTTTGAATCAACCTTTGATTGTGCTTGGGAGGAGGAAGAAGAAGGATGAAGAGAAGAAGAGGATGAAAGCCCCTGCAGCCTTCTTTCTTTTCCCTGCGTTGGAAGGAGGAAGGGAGGAGGAGGAGGCCGCCAAGGCCTTCTTCTTTTCTTCTCCTTGCTTGTGGCTGAACCAAGAAAGAGGAGAGGGGGGCCACGGCTTAGAGAGGGAGAGGGCTTGATTGCCCTAGTGTGCCGCCCCTTACCCCTTTATAAAGGAAGTAGAGCTCCTAACTTTTAGGAGCTCCTTGACAACATTCCAAGAGGGGCGCCGGCCCCTCTTGTTTTGCCGCACCAAGGAGGAAAAGGAGGAGGGGCGTACGCCCCTCCTTCTAGGTTAACTTAATCCCCCTCTAAGGAGGATTAGGAAGGCCACTTATGGTTAGGTCCTAATCTAATTAGGCTTAGACCAAGGGTGAACCAATTTTGGGTTTAATCAATGCTAGTCCTAATCCAATTAGAACTTGAATGAACCATGACTCAATTGAACTCTTCAATCCTAACCCAATTAGAAGTCATGTTAATTCATTAGATTAATAATTAATTGAAACTTAAAAAATTCTAATCCAATTAGGACTTATTTAAATTTAGTCTTAATCCAATTAGGACTCGACTTTGAATCCGAAGTCTTAATCTAATTAGGACTTTTAGGAATCCTATTCTAAGTAGGAATCCATATTGAATTCAAAATCCTAATCTAATTAGGATTATAGGAATCCTACTCCAAGTAGGACTTCCAGTCCTAGTTCAAGTAGGATTCCCAGTCCTAATCCAATTAGGACTCCAGGAATCCTACTCCAAGTAGGATTCGTGTTTTAAGTCCAATTAATCAATTCCCATTGTTCCTTCTTCAACTGATTTTCAATCGAATTGATTACTCGTGATTCATAATCACATTTCAACCATCGGATCGGTCAATACCTCTAGTATGTGTGACCCCATAGATTCTATTTTGACTGGTAGTGAGATATATCGCGATCTCTATTATAATATCACTGAAAACTCCTTTTAATGGGTTGGAACAGTTCCAACTCAACTCATCAGGGTTTATCGATCATCAAGATATTCTCTGTGAGTCTCACCATCCACCAGTGACACCTAGCAGCATGTAGTGGCTACCCAGTAGAATGGAATGATGAACCTCTAGGTGTAGTTATCGTATGATTCAGTCCTACTATCGTGGATCCCTATAGGACAGAGGTCATGGACAACTCGTCAAATCCCATCGTCTGTCATATGTCAAGATTTATTCAACTTAAGTTCGAGAGTGGAAAACTCTTTCTCCACTTTGCATACTGCCCCGGTCGAGGTCTCACGAACTCAGTCTTATAAATCACATAGGATCTTTCCTTATCTACCAAGGTCGATAGATTCCATATAGGTGCATACCCTACTCCTACAGTGAACATACTGCAGCCAATCTACACTGCATGGACCCATATATCTAGAGACCATGTATATGTGCAGTCAAACTACAATAACCTCACTGTGAGTAGCCGAAGCACCGCAGGTCAAAGGACCAGTCACACTACTGCAACATCAAGCAAGCCACTGACGAGTGGATAGACATTTAAGTGACTTCTTGTCCTGGTCACGCTCAGTCCCCTTGTTCTTTAACAAGCACCTGCACTATTACTTCAGTGTCACCACACCGTGGACTCGAATCTCGTCCATCCACAAGGAAAGCAATGTGTGCACTGATCTCATCGGATCGATCACCATCCTCATGATGATCCATTGATCAGGAGCATTCAGAAATTAATCACCAATGATGCATAGCTCAAATTTTTAACTCTTAAAAATATGCATCATCATCTTATTAATTCTTGGACGATTCATAGACACATAAACAATATGAATGAAAAAAGGTGCCCTTTATTTATTCAATAATAAATAGTCAAGTACAAAATTATGTCCTAGAATTAATAATGTGTCAGCCAGATTGGCTTCTAGGGCATACTTCTAACAATCTCCCACTTGCACTAAAGCCAATCAGTCATATATCTAAGTTCCATCTTCTCAAGGTGGGCTTCAGTCTTTTGCTGACTCAGCTGCTTAGTGAACGGGTCCGCCACATTGTCCGCGGAGTCTGCTCTCTGCACCTCTACATATTTCTTCTCAACATAGTCGCGTATGAGGTGAAAACGCCGCTCTATATGCTTGGACTTCTGATGAGACCTTGGCTCCTTAGCAAGAGCTATGGCGCCATTATTATCGCAAGTAGAGTGTTATGGCATCTGATGACATTACATCCAATTCCGCAATGAATTTCTTGAACTAGAAGCCTTCCTTAGCAGCTTCAGAGGCGGCGATATATTCAGCTTCCATAGTAGAATCAGCAATAATCGGTTGTTTAGAACTTTTCCAATTCACCGTACCACCATTACACAAGAACACATATCCAAATGTAGACTTTCTATCATCGATATCAGTCATGAAGTGAATCTATGTACCCTTCTATCTTTAACTCTGATGTTCCTCTATAGATCAAGAATAAATCTTTAGTTCTTCTTAAGTACTTAAGAATATTCTTCACAGCTGTCCAGTGCTCTTCACCTGGATTCGACTAATATCTGCTAGTGACACTCACAGCAAGGGCTATATCAGGTCGTGTACACAGCATGGCATACATGAGGCTCCCTATTGCTGAAGCATAAGGGATCTTGCTCATGTGTTGAATTTCTTTAGATGTGTTGGGGCATATCTTCTTGGAGAGATGAATTTCATGCCTAAGGGGTAAGAGACCCCTTTTGGAGTTTTCCATGTTGAATCTTTTCAGCACTTCCTCTATGTACATCTTCTGTGATAGGCCAAGCATCCTTTTAGATCTATCTCTATAGACCTTTATCCCTAAAATATAGGATGCTTCCCCAAGGTCTTTCATGGAGAATTCTTTTGACAACCAGACCTTGATCGAGGTTAGCATGGGAATATCATTCCCAATCAGGAGGATGTCGTCCACGTACAATACGAGAAATACGATAGCACTCCCACTAACCTTCTTGTAAACACACGGTTCCTCTTCGTTCTTGATGAAATCAAACATTTTGATTGCATCATTGAAATGAGTGTTTCCAACTCCGAGATGCTTGCTTTAGTCCATAAATGGATCTTTGCAGCTTGCAGACCTTGTGATCTCCGTCACTGAAGGTGAAATCCAAAGGCTGTTCCATATAGATATCTTCATCAAGATACCCATTCAGGAAAGTAGTTTCACATCCATCTGCTAATTTCATAATCATGAAATGCTGCAATGGGCAAGCAATGTTCGGATAGATTTTCAGCATGGCTACAGGTGGAAAGGTCTCCCTTATAATCAGTGCTTTCGCACTGACTATAACCTTTCGCCATTAGCCTTGCCTTATAGGTCTCTACCTAGCCATCCGAACTTAATTTTCTCTTGTAGATCCATTTACACCCAATAGGTACTATACCTTCTGGTGGATCTACCAAGGTCCAGACTTGGTTGGAATGCATGGAGTCCATCTCTGACTTCATCGCTTCCAGCCATCTCTTGAATCGATATCTAACATCGCCTCATTGTAGATATTGGGATCCTTACCTTGATCCCTATCTCCCATGAGGAACACTTTCTCTACGAGGTGGAGGAGGTACTATAGGTACTGGCTTAATATAAATAAGTTCTATAGGCACAATGGCTCGTTGCTCAATTTTTCCTCCCGCTGTCTCTGTCAAGGATAAACTATTTTCCAGGGAAGATAGCATGTAGGCTCACAAACACTTTATGATCCTTTGGAATAAAAGTCGTATCCTAATGACTCTTTAGGGATATCCTATAAAACGAGCATTAATTTGTCCTATCCTCTAACTTGTCCGCCTGTTGTCGCTGGAGTTGAGCTGGACATCCCCAAATCTTGAGATAACCAAGATTCGACTTCTTACTATATCATATCTCATATGGTATGGTAGGAACGGACTTTAGAGGGAACTCTATTCAATAAGTAAATAGCTGAAAATAGGGCATCTTTCTAAAGAAACAAGGATAAATCAGTGAAGCTCATCATGGACTGGACCATATCCAATAGAGTCCGATTCCTCCTCTCTGACACTCCGTTGAACTAAGGTGTACTAGGAGGAGTCCATTATGAAAACTATACCATTCTCCTTGAGATAATCACGAAACTCTCCACTAAGGTATTCACCTCCTTGATCTGATCGAAGAACCTTAATGAATTTTTCTGTTTGTTTTTCTACTTCATATCTCAACTCTTTGAACCTTTCAAAAGTTTCAGATTTGTGTATCATACACATATCCATACCGTGAGTAATCATCGATAAATGAAGTAAAAAAATTACAACCCCTAGCCTGCACATCGAATGGGCCACACATATCAGTGTGTACTAGGGTAAATATTTTAGTGGACCTACCTGTGTCCTACAAAGAATAATTTGGCCATCTTTCCTTGAAGGCAGAATTCACAAATCGAATATGACTCGAAAGTTAATGAGCCCAAAAGCTCATGTTTCTCCAATTTGTTTATTCTGTTTTCTCCTATATGGCCCAAGCCTGAGGTGCCACAAATACTTTAGATTTATCTCATTTCTGGATCTATTTGATCCTATGGTAACTCACTGTTTGCTCAGATACATCCACAGATATATCCATATGTATGTGATAGAGGCTGTCAATCATAAAACCACGTTGAACCAATTTATTTCTCAAATAAATGTAACAGTAGTCTTATAAAAATCTTTCTGTGCTAAACAAAATACAGAAATCAAATTTTTGCTAGCAACAGGTAACAGTCCCTAAATATCCTAAGCATATCTGACATACCTTCTGAAGGTCTGTCACCCTTCATGTTCTTTATGCTTCCCATGTATGTAGGACAGTTCCCCTTCCAATGGCCGTCCATTATGCAATGGAAACACTTTTTCTTGCAATTGGCCTTTTTCTTGGAACTTTCTTACTTGGCGTTTTTCTCGATCTTCTGCTTCTTTGCAGGCTTCTTCTTCTTCCAGATAGACTCTCTCTTGGAAGTAGAAACCAACTCGACAGCAAGAATGATGCCCCTTGAACTCTTCAAGGTCTCTAAGATAGTTACCAATTTATTTAACAATTCTATTTTTTGGTGCATACAATCTTGTTCATATGGTAGTCTACTATAAACTATTCATATGAATCTAGAAGGAATTGCAGGATCAGATCTATTTGCAATTCCTTATGCATGGTCATACCGAGCTTCTCAAGTTCCTCTAGGTCCTTGATCATAGTCAAACAGTGATCGTGGATAGGACTGCCCTCACGCATCTTTGCCTTGAAGAGCCTCTTGGACACTTCAAAACATGCTGCACGACTCTAATCACCATACAACTCTTGCAGGTGATTTTAATATGTCCCTGGCAGTCTCATGTTCTCATGCTGGCATTGTAATTCATTGGACATGGATGCCATTGTGCAGCACCTAATTTTATTGTCATTGTTCGTCCACTTAGCATGCGTCTTATGCTGATCAGTGATCGGATAGATTGGTAATACGGAGATTCCATGGTCTAGCACATACCCTAATTTCTCACAATTCAAAACTATTTTGAAATTTGCTGAGCCAGTCTTTATAATTGAGTTTGGTCAAACGGTTGTTCTATAGGATATGAGTTAAAAGTCTAGAAGCTGACTTTATAATCCTCAGAGAGTAAATTCTAGTTAGAATTTTGTACTTGATCCTAATTTGTTCTAGGGTCTTTTAGAACAAATGTACCTCCCACTATTTTCTCAAATTCCTCACACTCCTCTGGTAGGAAAATGGAAATCCTACACGACTAGGATTTTAGTGGGTACTGCGGTCCCACCGATTTACATGCCACCTCACCTAACAGTTATTTGGTGACACATAAATGGTATGAATGTACAACTCTTGTACAATACTTCTCAAGCATGTTGCAGTGCTACTTGGTCTCTAAGTCATGAAGATCTCACCTAACAGTTATTGGTCCCATTCCTTAGTTAAGTCAGACCCACCGTATAACCGTGAGAAATAAAGTCGTCATTGGGTCCTCACCTAACAGTTATTGGTGCCCAACCCCACCTTTTACCCCTACAACATCTCATGTCTATAGAGAGGTCCAGGCCCCCCGATGCAACTTGCCCACTGTGTCTAGCCGAGACAAGTCAACACCCAGAAAGATCTTAGCAGCTCTACTACGGTGGAAGACCTATGGACTTAATATTGGTTAATCATGGCTTAGTGTTTGCAACTTGAGCTCTTCATAAGAGATAATCGAACAATTGGCCAGGTAAGCAGGTGGAAGGCTCGCCTTACTCAGAGAGCAAGGTCCTAATTAAGTAACCACTTTTCATGCTTTTCTAGACACCAATTAGATCAATTAATCTAATATGACTCGCTCATGTTGGTTCAGTCTCGACTTGATTGAGGAGGTTTTAGTTAGGTCTCTTTCGATTAACTATTCGCATCTCATGCACACATCCATCTACCCGCTATGTATAGGCATAAACATTAAACATCCAGGCATATATATAAGAAAGTAAATGTAACTGGTGATGATCATGGATCCAGGATGGGTCATAATACAAGCACATGCACGTCAATTGGTTTGATCGTCTTCAACTCTTGACTCGATTTTGATCCCTTAGGTTCAGTTGTAATCAACTCCTTGATCCATCTTCAATCAACCTATGATCTTAATCCGTGCAAAGCTTGCTTGTAGGAGGCGTGCATCATACATCACAGATTACATCCCAGATAAAATTCAAAAATAAAAGAATAATTACAATCCCTTTTTGATGAGACACGCAGGTCTCTAATACATGAATTTAAGATGCTCGCAGGCATCTGAAAAATGATTTACATGTTATCACATAATATCACAGATTACATCGCAGAACATTTCAGCACATTCACAAAGGGTCATCCATGATCATCACCGTATGCATCACATGCATAAATATAATTTACAGATCTGAAACTTAATTGATTACCTCATCTCATGAGTCGCTGATCATGCAAGGAATGATTCTAAATAATTGTAATCATATTAATTACACGGCAGAATCATTAATCAATCCATACTAAATTCAGCATGCAGAAAAATTCTGCAACCTGAAATTCTGCATGCATAAAAATCAGCAGGCTTAATTCTTTAATTTTTAGATCTAATATGTCTTAATCCTTTTAATTCTAATTGTAATCTACAAAGCCTAGGCTCTGATACCACTGTTGGAAACTCGTCCATGCCGCAAAAAATTAAAAAAAAAATTTAGATGCAGCGGAAGGGGCATGCGCAGGGATCGACATTCATCTCATGAACGTTGTTCAAAAACCGTTCGTAAATATATTAGGATTAAAAACTTTTAACTACATTAGGAAGATCAGATCTTCACCTTGTGCGGGTAGATGATCACCGTAAACTGAAGTTCGTGGTTTAGGATGAAGGCTCGCTTGAAGCCGCACACGCCGTCCGGCCTCTATGGGTATCCACACGAAGCAAAAAAACGATCCAAGCTTCCTTTGTCTTCCCGGGGTGCTAGCTCCCTTGCAAAGACAACTTTAATGGCTGATGTCCTCCCTTTGAATCAACCTTTGATTGTGCTTGGGAGGAGGAAGAAGAAGGATGAAGAAAAGAAGAGGATCAAAGCCCCTGCAGCCTTCTTTCTTTTTCCTGCGTTGGAAGGAGGAAGGGAGGAGGAGGAGGCCGCCAAGGCCTTCTTCTTTTCTTCTCCTTGCTTGCGGCTGAACCAAGGAAGAGGAGAGGGGGCCATGGCTTGGAGAGGAGAGGGCTTGATTGCCCTAGTGTGCCGCCCCTTACCCCTTTATAAAGGAAGTGGAGCTTCCTAACTTTTAGGAGCTCCTAACTTTTAGGAGCTCCTTGACAACATTCCAGAGGGGCGTGGCCCCTCTTGTTTTGCCGCACCAAGGAGGAAAAGGAGGAGGGGCGTATGCCCCTCCTTCTAGGTTAACCTAATCCTCCTCTAAGGAGGATTAGGAAGGCCATTTATGATTAGGTTCGAATCTAATTAGGCTTAGACCAAGGGTGAACCAATTTTGGGTTTAATCAATGCTAGTCCTAATCCAATTAGAACTTGAATGAACCATGACTCAATTGAACTCTTCAATCCTAATTCAATTAGGAGTCATGTTAATTATTAGATTAATAATTAATTAGGACTTAAGAAATTCTAATCCAATTAGGACTTATTTAATTTTAGTCCTAATCCAATTAGGGACTCGACTTTGAATCCGAATTCCTAATCTAATTAGGGACTTCTAGGAATCCTATTCTAACTAGGAATCCATATTGAATTCAAAATCCCTATCTAATTAGGATTGTAGGAATCCTATTCCAAGTAGGACTCCCAGTCCTAGTCCAAGTAGAATTTTCAGTCCTAATCCAATTAGGACTCCAGGAATCCTACTCCAAGTAGGATTCGTGTTTTAAGTCCAATTAATCAATTCCCATTGTTCCTTCTTCAACTGATTTTCAATCGAATTGATTACTCGTGATTCATAATCACATTTGTTGCCCAAGAAGACAACCCAAGAGGAGGGGTGAATTGGGTTTTTAAGTAATAATTGCAAATTAAAACTTAATGAGTAACTAATTAAGATTATTGCAGACCAATTAATTAGATACTAGTTGTAGTGAGTGGAGAGGATGGAAGAGACAATGAACCAATTACAAACATAAGAGATTTTATAGTGGTTCGGAGCTAACTCTTGCTCCTACGTCCACTCCCCAAGCTTCACTTGGGAGTTCACTATAATCCCTAGAATTACAGCGGTTGTTTTACAAGTTCACAACCAACTTGTTGTTTTCACGAGATCACAACGAACTCGGTCGGTTTTCACAGGCTCACCGACTAGAACCACCCGATTGTTTTCTCGGGATCACAATCGAACCCTTACACCGTTGGTTTTAACTTCGGCTCACCAACAAACCTTAAAACCCTTGATTTAATCCCTGATTGAATCAAGTAAGAAAATAGTTTGGGAAAAAGTTACAAGGAAAGCTACTTAGTAAGCAAATATTAAACAATATGAAAAGAGAAGAGTTAGAAAGCCCTCAAACAGATTTTGGAAGAGAAGAAGGGGGCTTCTCGAACTCTGAGTCTTCTCTTTGATGCGCTAAAGATTTGATGTCAGAAGGAGAGTCTTGAATGCGAAGGAAAGAGTTTGATGGATAGAGTTCAATGTACTTCTTCCTTCTTTCTCTTGTATTAAACTCTTGAGAGCCTTTGGAAGGTGGAAATCCCTTTTTGTTAGAATGGAATAGCTCTCTTAGTGTCTACTACTATTCACTCTGCTATTTAAACAGTCCCCATTGAAAACTAGCCGTTAGACCACTACTTTGTGACCGTTCTGCACAATCTGCAACTCGTGACAATGTATCCGTTGGGGTCAGAGTCGACTCGCTCGATCTGAAGTCGACTCGGCTGTTGCTGGAGTCGACTCATAATTTACTGGAGACGACTCGCCCACTGTTCTGGATTTGAATTAAAGTGCTGTCCCGTTTGGGAGTCGACTCGGCCAAACCTGAAGTCGACTCGCCCAATGTCCGGAGATGACTCGGCCCTCTGGAGACGACTCGTTCTCAGGGTTCTAGAGATCTATTTTTCTGCATTTCTTTCTCGAGTCGACTCGGATCATCTTGGAGTCGACTCGGCTCTCAGAGACCGAAAACTGATCCTCTGTCTTTGGAGTTGAACTGCCTCAGAGTCGACTCGGATCGTCTTGGAGTCGACTCGGCTGACTTGGGAGTCGACTCTGGAGCGCTTGGAGTCGACTCGGCTCTCAGAGTCCCCGAAGTTGGTTCTCTGTCTTTTAGTCTTGCTTCCTCTGAGAGTCGACTCGGACGTAACTAGGAGTCGACTCGCCAAACTTCGGAGTCGACTCGTAACCTTCTGGAGTCGACTCGGTTGCAGGATCTGAAATACATCATTCTGTCTTTCTTCTGTTACCCTTTGGAGTCGACTCGGAAACGTCGGGAGTCGACTCGGCAACCATCGGAGTCGACTCGAACCCTTCTGGAGTCGACTCACTGACAGGGTCTGAAAATCAACTTTCTGTCCTTCTGTCAGTTCTCAGTCGGAGTCGACTCGTAGTGTACCGGAGTCGACTCGAGCATGTGCCAGAACTTCTGAAACACTTGGAGTCGACTCGTAATCTTCCGGAGTTGACTCGAGCTTCAGACTTTGCTTCAAACTGAGTTCCATACTTAGCCAAAATATGTTGAACCAAAGCTAGAGACACTTAAACATAAATTCAACAAATATTTTGCCTAAAACACTAGATTGAATTCATTAGTATGACATAAGATATACTTAGTTGCTTTGAGCTCATCAAAATCAAATAGGGTTATAATCAATCACTCCACAATCTCCTCCTTTTTGATGATGACAAAACATTGAGTATTTGTAAAGTGAATTGCTCAACCAAGAAGTGATTCATAGCAAAGTTTGAAATGAATTCAAATGTCTAGTTTTTTTAATTTATCCAAAATTGAATGGTATGAAACAGTAAATCCTAAAATTAAAGCTCCCCCTTTCATTTGGAATTATATAAGCCTTCATATCATGCAATCAATTGTTTGGCTTATATGTGTTTAATGAATTTGCTTTCTTAAGATTTCAGATTCTCCTCCTCAACATATGCATTCAATTTTGTTTAGGTTTTCTGAATTTTTTTTAATGTCTTGAAGCTTTTGAGCTTAAATTTTTAGTTTTAGAGGAAAAATCTGACAATTTGTTCTTGAGTATGATTCAAACTAATCTCTGAATATCTTTTGAATAGATTCTAGAGATTACTCCTTGAGGAGCTCCAATAGAGAGATAATGAGCCTCAACGGTATCGAATCCACTAAGAACAAATTACTTTTTGCATTAAGGATGTTCTTTTTAGTAATTCCCTTTACATTTCAAATCTAGATATTTTCTCCCCCTTTTTGTCATCATAGCAAAAAGGCAGGAAAGCACAGAAAAAGTACAAGAACACAAGAATGCACAATTTTGAAAGAAATTTCTACTCATTGTATTAAATTCAAATTTGAGTACAAGTGTGATTATATATCAAAAGAAGTCCTCAAGGGACTGTACATCACAGAAACATATAAAAAATACACTAATTTTTCTTTGTAGTGGAGGATGTGGCTCCCGTACTCAGTCTAGTGTGTTTGTTGACCATGGTTAACCCCTCATTGATGTTCCCTAGTTGTTCGAGAATCTCCGAGGCGGCTCTAGACTGAGTCGAGGAAATCTCGTTCACACTCTCCTGGAGGGTGTCAAGCTTGAAGATCAACGCATTAGCTAGCCGCTCTGCACCCTGACTCTGGTTGCCTAGCTCATGTCTGATGCTGTCTCGCATCTTCCTTGTGTCGTCCTTGACGTCACTCATGTTCCAGTATTGAGCTTGAACTAGGCTTCGTATATTGAATATTTTCTCCTTCAGGTGTGCAGTCATCTCTGTCACAGCTGCCAAGGAGGGAACTATATCGGTGGAGGGAGCAGTCTGAGGACCTCGTAGCTCCCTCAGTAGATCATCCCTCAGCTCTCTCACTATCTCCTGCCTCAACTCTTGGATCTGCTCAGAAGATATCCGAACCTCCAAGGGCTGCTGCTGAGAAGGTGGGGCAGTGGAGGTGGAGGGCTCCAGTATGGGTAGGACCAGAGGTGGAAGGATAAGTGGGAAGATCTGTATAGTGCTCCTGATCATGATCAGGGCTAGGGAGTGATGAGTGGTTAGGGGTCAGATGGTGTGGATGTGGATGGTTCCGTGCCCAGACTCCCCCGACTTATGGAATCCCATCCGATGGAAGGTCCCCGCACCCATGCGATCTATAAAATGCAGTGAGCGAGAGGGTTCCCCCTCAGGGAATAGGGACCTCTAACTCCCTAAAGATAAGAGTGAATAGCATGCCATAAGGAAGGCTGAGCCTAGGTTTATCTAGGGGTTCACACATGTACTTGTAGATGAGCTTGGGAAAGTTGATGGGAGTGTCTTGGAGGATATGGTACATCAGTGCTAGGTCTCTCTCTCAAATAAAGTCAAACCTACCCATTTTGGAAAAGAGAGTCCTAGAGATGACACTTAGGAGAAGCCGCATTTCAGCCGAAAGCTGATTTGCGAACCACCTCCTCTATGGGGACTGAGGTGGACTCACTAAGATGGCCGTAAGGGCCTCTGTCCTATCTGAGGGGTGTGTGGAAAAGATCCCCTCTCTGGAGAGATGGAGGAACTCGAACAATCAAGTCCTCGGAAATGAAAAACTGGGGGCACCCGCTACAGTCCCCTGGATACCGCCGCTATCCCGTGCGACAAGTACCGTAAAATTTCCTAACTAACCCTGGATAGGTAGGGAGGTCAGGAGAACAAAAGAACTCTAAGCCTGGGCCCTAAGGTGATGCCCTAGGTTGAACCCTTCCCGGGAGAGGAAGTCAAAGTTGACTTGCCTCCCGGTACAGACAACCTTCCCGGCGCATGAGCGCGAGGGAACCGGCCTAGGCGGGGAAGGAACCGGGAGGTGGTGGCCTCGTGGGTTCGTTCCGAGCCTTGGACCGTCGCTCGGCCCCTACTCGGCAGAGAAGGTCTCTTCCGGCTTGGGACAACGGTTTTCCTAGGCATTTTTGACCTAAACATGGAGTGATGGACAAGAAAATGGAGGAAACTCGACGGAGAGGACCTAGGATGGGTTGGAGACGAGGTCGGAGACGACTCTAGGGTTTTTGGAATAGTGGCGTTTTGAAAATAGAAGTAAAGAGAAAACATTCCCGCTTAGGGTTAAAAGTCGGATTTTCCGACCTCGAGTCGACTCCCAAGTATGCGCGAGTCGACTCGTACTCTGGCACATAATCAAAAAACTTATTATTTCCGTGCCAAAAGAGAGAGTTATGGAACTATCAAAGATTTAAGAACTGATTTGATGATCATAGATAAGAAATCCTATGTCTAACATAAGCTAATCATCAAAATCAATTAATTAGAGGAGAGTATCACTAGAATGGATCAATCACTCCTAACCCTCTTCTAAGTATACAAAATCGATCTTCACTCAAAGTTTTGTGAAGATTTCAGCAAGTTGATCATTAGTACAAACAAATTGAAGTGTCACATCACCATTCAGTACATGATCTCTTATGAAGTGATGTCTTATCTCAATGTATTTAGTTCTTGAATGCTGAATTAGATTTTAGTTAGATTAATGGCACTTGTATTATCATAGTTAATGAAAAGTTTATCTTGTTTAATGCCATAATCTTCAAGTTGTTGTTTAATCCACAAGATTTAAGCACAACAACTCCCGGCAGCAACATATTCGGCTTCCGCCGTAGATAGTACAACCGAGTTTTGTTTCTTGCTAAACCAAGAGATTAAATTTTCTCCTAAGAATTGACATGATCCGCTGGTGCTTTTTCTATCAAGTTTACAACCAGCGAAGTCTGAATCAGTGTACCCTATTAAGTTTATGCTTGATTCTTTAGAGTACCATAGACCTATGTTTTTGTTCCTATGAGATATTTAAAAAATTCTCTTAACTGCAATTAGGTGTGATTCCTTAGGATTAGATTGATATCTAGCACACATGCATACACTAAACATGATATCAGGTCTACTTGCTGTAAGATATAATAAAGATCCTATCATACCTCTATACATCTTTTGATCTACTGATTTACCTGATTCATCTTTGTCTAGTGTGCATGATGAACTCATGGGTGTGCTGATTGGTTTGTTTCCATCCATATCAAACTTTTTAAGCATCTCCTTGATGTATTTTGTTTGATTGATGAAGATGCCTTCTTTAGATTGTTTGATTTGGAGCCTGAGAAAATAGTTCTGCTCTCCCATCATGCTCATTTCAAATTCACTCTGCATTAAGTCAGCAAATTCTTCGCAGAGGCGATTGTTAGTAGCACCGAAAATAATATCGTCTACATAAATCTGTACTAATAACATATCTTTATTTTCTTCTTTAAAAATAGTGTTGTATTAACATTCCCTCTAGAGAATTCATGGTCTAATAGAAATTTGCTAAGTCTTTCATACCATACTCTAGAAGCTTGTTTTAGACCATAAAGTGCTTTGTTTAGTTTATAAATATGATTGGGGTATTGATGATTTTTGTTACGGGGGAACTTAGCCACCAATGCCCCACGTGACCGGCACGCGCGCCCAGGAAGACTACGACTGCCCCCTTGATCCAGCAATCCGACCTCGGGTCGGATATCTTCGGCTCCGCAGCCCGACCCCGAGTCGGCTGCCCCTTGATCCAGCAATCCGACCTCGGGTCGGATATCTTCGGCTCCGCAGCCCGACCCCGAGTCGGCTGCCCCTTGATCTAAGCAATCCGACCTCGGGTCGGATATCTTCGGCTCCGCAGCCCGACCCCGAGTCGGCTGCCCCTTGATCCAGCAATCCGACCCCGAGTCGACAATCTCTCGACAACAACAGACTGTTCCTCTGAGGCACGCCGCGGCCCCCTGCTCCACTACTCCCTGCAACGGCCGTATCCGGCGCTGCCCCACGATCCCCTGTGACAGCCGTACAAAGCGGAGCTCCACTATGCCCTGCCATGGCTGTACCCAGCGCTGCCCCACGACGCCCTGTAACGCCATGTCAGTGGCAGCCCCATCGTGCCACACGATGACGAATCCCCGGAAAAACCCCCCAGCCTGATATATATGAGGCTGGGGGGAAAGGGGGAGGGTAAGATATATCTTCCAGAGTATCATCTCACCTGCTACCTTCTCCTTCTCCTTCTCCTTCGATCTCCTCTGACTTGATCGTCGGAGGGCCCCCACTACCCCGGTGGTGGTGCGAGGCTTGCTTGCAGGTTTCACGACGGAGGGCGGAGCCAACCAAAGCAACTCAAAGGGAACCCCGTTCACACCGCTGTGCCAATCGTTCTCGGTTTGGACCACCAGCAACAGTTGGCGCTAGAAGGAGGGCCGGATCTCAGAGCGATCGTAATGGCACGGCGAGGTGGTCGTGGAGCTTCCAATGCTTCTGGTCGCGGGGCCTCTCGCGCCTCCGGCCGGGAGGCCGCTGCATCTCCAACACACTCTCAGCAACACTCCACCACCCCACCGCCCATTCAGACGGTCGAAGCCGCCCAGTTCGACCAGCTAGCCCAGCAGGTTCGCACCCTCGCGGAGGCGGTGCAGAATCTGCAGGGTGCGATGTCCCGGGCGCCGCAGCGGGCTCAGGAGCCACTGCTCCCTGAGCGCTCGCCTGTCCTCCTCAACCCGCGCTCCTTCCTCTCCCATGGGGAGGAGCGCCGGCGCGAGGAGGATTCTCGAGCACGGTCTATTCTGCCGGGACCTTCCCATCAGAGCTGCGCGGGGTACGAGAGGCGGGCCCGGGCGCGTTCCCAGACCCCCCAGTCCTCGAGGAACCCGCGCTCCAGTCGGTCCCCCACTCGCCGCTCCTTGTCTCCCACCCACCGGTCGCGCTCCCTGGACCGGCGGGTGGACGATCTCCACCGACAACTCCAGGTCCTGAAGGGCCATTCCAAAGATCCCTTCGCCGACTTAGAGATCTCCTCCCAGCCGGCGCTTGCCTCGAGGATCCTGCGGACCCCGAATCCCCCGGGGTTCAAAATGCCGGCGATCGAGCCCTATGACGGGGCGGCAGACCCGCGGGATCACGTCGAGAGTTTCAGGACCCTTATGCTCCTCCACGGAGCATCAGATCCCCTTCTTTGCAAGGCCTTCCCGGCAACCCTCCGTGGCCCGGCGAGGGCGTGGTTCGCCGGGCTGGAGGCTGACTCAATCCGGTCTTTCGACCAGTTCACTCGCCTCTTCATCACTCATTTCGCCGTCAGTAGCCGGCGGCGACTGGTCTCCGACTCCCTCTTTGACGTCCGGCAAAACGAGGGAGAAAGCCTGCGGGATTATCTTACCCGCTTCAACAGGGCTACGCTGGAGGTCCGGAACCTGAGTCAGGAGGTAGCTCTTTTAGCCCTGAAGCGTGGCTTCCGGAAGGGCAGGCTCACCTTCTCCCTGGACAAACGCCTGCCGCGGAGCTTCCCAGAGCTGTTGTCCCGGGCGAACCAGTATGCAGACGCCGAGGAGGCGGCCGCCCACCGGAGCAAGGAGGCTGTCGAGATCCCTCCAAAGCTTGGGAAGAAAAGGCGGAAAGAGGCACGCCAGAGGAGGAGCCCGACGCCCCAGCGTCGGCGCAGAAGCCCGTCGCCGGCGAAGAACCACGGCGCCCTACGCCCTCGTTCTCCGCCCCGACGTTTCAACCGGTACACCCCTCTCCTGACTCTCCGGGCCCAGATCCTTATGGAGATCAAGGGGCGGGAGGACCTCCCGGCCCCGAGACAGATACGAAGGATCCCTGGAAAGAGGCCCTCCCGGGCGTACTGTGAGTACCACCGAGACCACGGCCACGACACAGAGGACTGCTTCCAGCTTCGGGACGAGATCGAGGCTCTTATCCGTCGGGGGCGTCTCGGTCGATATGTGAGCGACCGACGTCCCCCCGCAGACCCGCGTCCGGCCGACCCAGCTCCTCCGGAGCCTCGGGAGCAGAATCGACCCGTTGCGGGCGTGATCCACACTATCATTGGGGGCTGCTCTCGGCCCGTGAGGAACGCAGGGGGCTCGACGGAAGCGTCAGGGACGGCCGTCGTAAAGAGGCAGAGGGTCGGCAATGTAATCACCTTTTCTGATGAGGATGTAAAGGGGGTTCAGACTCCCCACGATGACGCCATGGTGATCTCCCTCACTATGGCAAACTATGATGTAAGGCGTGTTCTTGTGGATAGTGGAAGCTCAGCTGATATTTTGTTTTACGAGGCCTTCCAAAAGATGAGCTTGTCTAGACAGTTGTTGCACAAAATGTCCACCCCCCTCGTAGGATTCACTGGTGACGCTGTCCCGGCGGAAGGTGTCGTTGAGCTGCCTGTGACTGCGGGCGTCGCACCCGCAGAAGCCACGGTGCGACTCGGGTTCTTGGTCGTCCGTGTTCCCTCGGCCTACAACGCTATCCTCGGGCGACCCGGGCTGAACGCCCTTCGCGCGGTGGTCTCCACGTACCACTTGCTCATGCGGTTCCCCACGGCGGTCGGGATCGGAGAGGTCCGAGGTGACCAACCGACCGCACGGCAATGTTTTCTAGCAACCCTCAAAGGGAAGAAGCCCGTGGAAGCCCTAAGCGTCGAGTCCCTTGATGCCAGAGACGAGGTGGCCTTGCGGCAGGGGGAGCCGGCCGAGGGTGTGGTCGAAGTCCCCCTTGAGGAAGGCCGCCCCGACCGGGCGGTCCGGGTCGGCGCCAATCTCGACCCGGGAGCTCGGGCCCGGTTGGTGGAATTCCTCCGAGCCAATGCCGATGTATTTGCCTGGTCGGCGGCCGATGTACCTGGGATCGACCCGGAGGTCATTTCTCACGCCCTCAATGTCGACCCGACCCACCGACCAATAAAGCAGAAGAAGAGACACTGTGCCCCGGATCGGATCCGGGTGGTCGACCAGGAGGTAGACAAGCTCTTGGAGGCAGGATTCATAAGGGAGGTAAGCTACCCCGAGTGGCTGGCAAATGTTGTACTTGTCCGGAAGGCGAGCGGGAAGTGGAGGATGTGCGTCGACTATACCGACCTGAACAAGGCGTGCCCTAAGGATAGCTTTCCGCTTCCGCGAATAGACCAACTGGTCGACGCGACTTCCAGATATCAGCTGCTGTCTTTCATGGACGCCTTCTCCGGTTACAACCAGATAATAATGGCCCCACAGGACGAGGAGAAAACTGCATTTATAACAGACCGGGGGCTGTACTGCTACAAGATAATGCCCTTCGGTCTGAAGAATGCTGGCGCCACTTACCAGCGCCTCGTCAACAAAATCTTCAAAGAGCAAATTGGCCGGAACATGGAGGTGTACGTGGCGATATGCTGGTGAAGAGCCGCCATGCAGACCAGCACATCGCGGATTTGGAGGAGACTTTCACCACCTTGCGGAAGTTTCGCATGAAGCTGAACCCAGCGAAGTGCGCCTTCGGCGCTTCGGCCGGGAGGTTCCTCGGTTTCATTGTCAACCAGCGGGTTATCGAAGCCAACCCGGACAAAATCAAGGCCATCCAAGGTATGTCCCCTCCGACCAAAGTAAAGGAGGTTCAGGAGCTCGCTGGAAGGGTCGCCGCGCTTGGACGATTTGTGGCAAAATCGGCCGAACGCTGCCAACCGTTCTTCAAGGTGTTAAAACGCCCGAAAGACTTCCTCTGGACGGCCGAATGTCAAGCAGCATTCGACCAGCTCAAGGAATACCTGGCGTCTCCTCCCCTACTGTCCAAGCCGCAAGAAGGGGAGATGCTCTACCTCTATCTGGCGGTCTCCCCAACCGCGGTCAGTGCGGTGCTGGTTCGGGAAGAGGCAAAGCTCCAGAAGCCTGTGTACTACATCAGTCGGGTCCTACGGGATGCCGAGACGCGGTACACGAAGGCTGAAAAGATCGCCTTCGCGCTGCTGACCGCGACCAGGAGACTCCGCCCCTATTTCCAGGCCCATTCTGTCACCCTCTTAACTGATCAACCACTACGACAGATCCTCAGCAACCCCGAGAATGCGGAACGGCTGGTGAAGTGGGCAATAGAACTCGGTGAGTTCGACATCCGCTACCAGCCTCGACCCGCCATCAAGGCCCAGGTGCTCGCGGATTTCCTCGCTGAGTGCACGGTGCAGGAGGCGGAACCTAGACCGCCGGAAACGCCCAGCCTCGACCTCCCGACCTGGACGCTTCACATCGATGGGTTGTCGAACCCCGAGGGTGGAGGAGCCGGGCTGGTCCTTACCAGTCCTGATGGAGTGATAGCCGAGTATGCCTTGAGATTTGGATTTCCAGTGACCAACAACGAGGCGGAGTACGAGGCCCTAGTCACGGGACTCAAACTCACCAGGGAGCTCGGCATCCGGCGTTTGAAGGTCTTCACCGACTCCCAGCTGGTGGTCGGGCAGGTCCGTGGGGAGTTCGAGGCCCGGAGCCCGACCATGCAGAACTACGTCCGGAAGGTGCAAGCGCTCATTCCCGATCTCGGCAGTGTCGACATCCAGCAGGTCCCCAGAAGCGAAAATGCCAGGGCCGACAGGTTGTCCCGCTTGGTGGGCACAGAGGCGCACAACTTGTCGAGGGCAATCTACCTGGAGACCCTGGATGCCCCGAGCATCGGCGAGGCTGGAGCGGTGATGGCGATTGATCCGGAGCCGTCTTGGATGGACCCGCTCGTCGCCTACCTCGCCGAAGGGATCCTCCCTGAAGACGAAGATCAAGCTCGGCGACTCGTCAAGAAGTCCGCCCACTACGTACTCTATGAAGGGAGGCTGTATCGGACCTCGTTCACCGCCCCCCTCTTAAGGTGCCTCCGCCCCTCGGAGGCGGCCTACGTCCTCGGCGAAGTCCATGAGGGCGTCTGCGGATCGCACTTGGGGGCTAGGTCCTTAGCGCACAAGATCATGAGGCAAGGCTATTATTGGCCTACCTTGTTGGAGGACTCGAAGGATCACGTACGGAAATGCGACGCCTGCCAGCGCCACGCCAACGTCCAGAGAGTCCCTTCTGTCCCCTTGGCACCAATCACCGCGCCCTGGCCCTTCGCACAGTGGGGAATGGATATCCTCGGACCATTCCCCGTCGCTTCAGCCCAGCGGAAATTTTTGATTGTTGCAATCGACTACTTCACCAAGTGGGTGGAGGCAGAGCCGCTGGCCACTATCACGGAGGCGCAAGTCCGGAAGTTCGTGAAGAAAAACATCATTGTCCGATTTGGGGTACCTCGGGTCCTCATCTCGGATAATGATCGACAGTTCGACAACAAGCATTTCCGTGACTTCTGCGAGGAGTTCGGGATCGAGCATCGGTTCACATCTATGTCGCATCCCCAAACCAACGGTGAGGCCGAGGTCACAAATCGGACAATCCTCCAAGAAATTAAGGCGTGAATCGGTCGGACGGGGCAAGCTTGGGTCGAAGAACTCGAGAATGTCCTTTGGGCGTATTGGACCACGCATCGGACCCCTACCGGGGAGACGCCTTTCAGCCTAACCTATGGCACGGAAGTGGTTGTTCCCGTGGAGCTCGGACTCCCCTCGCCCCGGGTGGCCGCGCACCGACCCGAGGCCAATTCGGAGCAACTCCGAGGGAACCTGGACCTCTTGGAAGAAGCAAGAGGAATGGCACAGGTTCGGATGGCGATGTATCAGCGGAGGGTGGCCCGATATTATAACTCCAAGGTCCGACCGAAACTTTTCAGAATCGGAGATCTGGTGCTAAGGCGAGCCAAAGCATCTCAACCCGCGGAAGGTGGGAAGCTGGCGCCAAATTGGGAAGGCCCGTATAGGGTTCGCTGGGTAAACCGACCTGGCTCCTACCAGTTGGAGGCCCTAGATGGTCGAGAAATTCCGAGGAGCTGGAATTTCGCTAACCTGCGGGTGTATCACCAGTAGAACGACAAAGCCAGGAAGACAGTTCGAAAAATGTACAATTCTTTTCATTTCAATAATTCCTGGTTATAACGGTGTGTTCGTGTGATTACAAAGAATTCCCAGAGGGGAATTGGGGAGTAAAGAAAACAAGGAAGAGGTGGAGACTCCGTGGAGCTGAAGATCTGGGATCCTGAACCCTCCATCCGAAGCAGCTGCAATCCCACCGAGCGTGGATGCTTCTCCCCGGAGGCGCCATCGACGCCTCACGCAAAAGACGAAGAGCCGGCGCGGACGAAGAAGAAGTGGACGAAGGAGGAGTTCCCGCTGCCTCCAGAGGAACGCCACCTCCAAGGGATATTCTGGTCCTCCCCAGGAGAAGGGGAGGGAAGGAATACAAAGGAGAAGAGCGCGAGGAGGCGCGATCCCGGATGAAGCGTCTGGCGCAGAGCTCAATCGGGAGGCGGGGCTGAAAGGAGGGGGGATGTGATCCCGGATGAAACGCCTAGAGCGGAGTTCCGCCGGGGAGAACCTCCTTGTTGATCCCAGATGAAACGGCTAGTTGGCGGAAGTCGCGAGGGGTGCGCCTCCCGTTCCTCCGGCGGGGGTTTTCCAGCCACACGCCGGAGAGGAGGTCCACGATCCATGGCAACCTGAATAGCTCCGGCTTGGCAGGCTCCACTGCGCCTGCACTTATATTTATAGCCAAACTGTGGCCCCCCGGTCGTTCCGATGCGGGTGGCTCCAATAAAGGCGGGCGCACCGAATCCGGAGCCGTTCCAGCTCTCGAGGCGTATCCTCCCACGATCTTCCAAGCGTCGTTCTCCTTAATTGCATTCTTTATGCAGGACACTCCGGGCGGCGTGTATCCCACGGCACACGTATCTCCGCACGCGCCCAGGCCGCATCCGCCTCGAAGAATGCGCGTATCACGGCCGCTTAACTGGCACTCCTCGCAAGCAGCAACTGGCCGATCCGATTTCCCAGGTAACGCCTCAATTAGCATTTAATAGCCTTCTGGTGTTCCCCAGGCGACGCGTCGAGAGGAGGAGAAATACGATCGCAGCTGGCCACGGAGAAACCCCGTCGAGCGGCAAGTGATAGGCGCGCGACCAACGAGCAGAATTCTCCGAGGCTCGGCCCTCGGATGCCAGGCTAACCCGATGATCATCCCGGGAGCAGACTAGCCTGAAGCCCCGACCGGTCGCCTCGGCTTGCGCCAGCCTTGGCCGACCAATGAGCGGAATTCCCCGAGGCTCGGCCCCTCGGACGCCAGGCTAACCCGATGATCATCCCGGGAGCAGACTAGCCTGAAGCACCGACTGGTCGCCTCGGCTTGCGCCAGCCTTGGCCGACCAACGAGCGGAATTCCCCGAGGCTCGGCCCTCGGATGCCAGGCTAACCCGATGATCATCCCGGGAGCAGACTAGCCTGAAGCCCCGACCGGTCGCCTCGGCTTGTGCCAGCCTTGGCCGACCAACGAGCGGAATTCCCCGAGGCTCGGCCCTCGGATGCCAGGCTAACCCGATGATCATTCCGGGAGCAGACTAGCCTGAAGCCCCGACCGGTCGCCTCAGCTTGCGCCAGCCTTGGCCGACCAACGAGCGAAATTCTCTGAGGCTCGGCCCTCGGATGCCAGGCTAACCCGATGATCATCCCGGGAGCAGACTAGCCTGAAGCCCCGACCGGTCGCCTCGGCTTGCGCCAGCCTTGGCCGACCAACGAGCGGAATTCCCCGAGGCTCGGCCCTCGGATGCCAGGCTAACCCGATGATCATCCCGGGAGCAGACTAGCCTGAAGCCCCGACCGGTCGCCTCGGCTTGCGCCAGCCTTGGCCGACCAACGAGCGGAATTCTCCGAGGCTCGGCCCTCGGATGCCAGGCTAACCCGATGATCATCCCGGGAGCAGACTAGCCTGAAGCCCCGACCGGTCGCCTCGGCTTGCGCCAGCCTTGGCCGACCAACGAGCGGAATTTCCCGAGGCTCGGCCCTCGGATGCCAGGCTAACCCGATGATCATCCCGGGAGCAGACTAGCCTGAAGCCCCGACCGGTCGCCTCGGCTTGCACCAGCCTTGGCCAACCAACGAGCGGAATTCCTGAGGCCTAACCCTCGGATGCCTGGCCTAGCGCCGGAAGAATTTTCTGAGGCCTAACCCTCGGATGCCTGGCCTAGCGCCGGAAGAATTTCCTGAGGCCTAACCCTCGGATGCCTGGCCTAGCGCCGGAAGAATTTCCTGGGGCCTAACCCTCGGATGCCTGGCCTAGCGCCGGAAGAATTTCCTGAGGCCTAACCCTCGGATGCCTGGCCTAGCGCCGGAAGAATTTCCTGAGGCCTAACCCTCGGATGCCTGGCCTAGCGCCGGAAGGATTTCCTGAGGCCTAACCCTCGGATGCCTGGCCTAGCGCCGGAAGAATTTCCTGAGGCCTAACCCTCGGATGCCTGGCCTAGCGCCGGAAGAATTTCCTGAGGCCTAACCCTCGGATGCCTGGCCTAGCGCCGGATGAATTTCCTGAGGCCTAACCCTCGGATGCCTGGCCTAGCGCCGGAAGAATTTCCTGAGGCCTAACCCTCGGATGCCTGGCCTAGCGCTGGATGAATTTCCTGAGGCCTAACCCTCGGATGCCTGGCCTAGCGCCGGATGAATTTTCTGAGGCCTAACCCTCGGATGCCTGGCCTAGCGCCGGAGGAACTTCAAGAGTCAGGAGTCGGCGAGGCGCTACCGAGAGTTAAAAAGAGGAGGGATGAAAGTGAAATGAGGAAACACTCTGTTTGCATTAACTTTCGTTGCACCAGGGCCGAGACCCATACAACATGGCAAAACGCCAACATACAAAGAAAAGAACAAAAAAAAATACAGAGGGTCAGCTTGGAGGAATTCCTGGGTCGGGAACGGCGAGCACACCCGCAAGGGGTAGGGAGACAGTTGAAGAATCAGCAGGCAATAGCATCGAAGGGGAGTCGAGGAGGGAGACCCCACTCAGGTCAATTTCGGGGTATCTAGCGGACACCCTCGCCAGGCCTTCATCGAAGCCTAAGACAAAGGAGTCGGACCCCGTGTCCGACATGTCACGGATGAACTCGGCGGACTGACGATAGGCCTGTACCGCCTGACGCCCGATTTCCGCGCTCTTCTCGGCCAGCGCCGCCTCCGCTCGCTCCGTAATCTGAGCTTTCGCCTCCATGACCTTCACCACAATCCGGTCGTCCGCCTCGGAGGAGACCCTCAGCAGATCGGCCCGAGCTTCCATGTGCTTCGCCTCGGCAGCAACGCGAGCAGCCTCAGCCTCCTCCAGGCGCGAATGAAGCTCCTGGTTGCTCGCGCGGGACTCCTCCAAGGCCGATTCCAATTCGGCCAGCTTGGCTTCAAGAGATCGGGCTCGGTTGCGGGCGTTGTCGGCTGACTGCTGGGCCTTCTCCCACCTCTCCCGGAAGTCGGCAGCCTTCCGGGACTGCTCTTCGGCCCGCTCCTCCGCCTTCCTGATCTCGCCTTCGAGACCCGAGGCAACCTTGAGGCAGCCTTGAGTTTCCTCTCGAGGGCGGCGAAGCCGAGTACCCGCTCTTCGGCCACCTGGAGCCTCGTCTCGAGGTCCCTGGTCGTCCTCCCTGCCGCAGCCTGGCCTCCCTCCTCTACAGCTTTCAGTCGGCCCTCGCCAGAAGCCTCGCCTGTTCCTCGTGGCTTTCCTCCAGACGGATCATGTACTGGGCGAACTAAGAGATAGGAAAAATGAGGGCGTCAGGCGGGGATCAATAGAGCCTATAAATGACGAAAGCGGCTAGAAGAACACTCACCGACATGAGACAGACGCAGCTGGCAGCTCCGACGTCAGGGATCCCCATCTGCCGGACCCGCCTACGGTCACTCTCCAGCAGCACCGTCTCGATGAGGTTTCGGGCGCCGGCGAAAGTGAAGGCTGACCCCGACTTCGCCCTGGAGCCGGACGGTGGTTCTGCGGCCTTACCCTTACCCATTGCTTGGGGGAGAGTCATGCTGACCGTGCTCGGGGCGGGGGCTGCTCCAGAAATCGACAGGGTCCCGCTCGGCCGGGGCCTCGGCGCGCTCCTTCTCGTATCATCCGAAGCCGACCGAGTCGAAGGCCGGGCTCGGGACCGATCGCGTCCGACCCGGCCGTCTCGGGCGCGCTCGGGTGACGCCTCCGGAAAAGCGGTAGTCTCATCACCGGAGGGCTGATACGGCGTCAACTGTCGGTCCGAGCCCGCGGCGCCCCCTGATCGGTGGGTCCGGACCCGTCTGTCGGCGTCGGAGTCGCCTGCTGGCGGGACTTCTTCGCCGGTGGGACCCCGCTCGGAGGAGTCCGTTTCTTCCTCCGGACCGCTTCCAGTAGGGACGCCCTACTGACAGCCATCGCCTTGTCCGACCGCATGACGTCGTCGATTTCTGCAAAAAGGACAAGATGGTCGGAGACTGAGAAACTGATGGAAAGAAGAAACGAAAGAGGAGAAAAGAGCTAAAAAAGAAGTGGTGGCGGGCTCACGGTCGGCGGGGACCGAGCTCAGACCGACGTTCACCAAGGCATCCTCGAAAATAAGGCGGGCCACCGGGGGAAGCCGGCCCTCGGCAACCAGCCCCCTCAAGACGGCAACGCCATCGGACTCCTCCCTCGACAACCTCGATAAGCCGATCGGGGACTTCATCGGCGTCTCCCAGGTTGTCCCGATTCCCCAAGAGGGATCTACGTCAATGAAAAAGAAACGCTCCTTCCAGCCGTGAATGGAGGAAGGAGCATCCTTGACGAGGCCGCACCCTCGCCGCGCCGCGAAGCACCACCACCCTCTGTCCTGGGGGTGGCCGTTCAGGCCGTAGCATTCCCAAAAGACATTCAGGGTGGCGGGAACCTCATGCATGCGGCAGAGAACCTGGAAGGCCGTCAGGATGCGCCATGAGTTTGGCACCAGTTGCGTCGGCGCCACTCTTAAACCCCGAAGCACCTGCACGACTAAGTCCGAGGGGGGAAAGCGGAACCCAGCCCGAAGGATGTCCTCATTGATGGCGACCTTCCCTGGAGGAGGATGGGACATCCTCTCCTCAGGCCCCGGGAGCGTAATGTTGCAGGCTTCGGAAAGGTGGTACCGGGCCACGAACCTATCTAGGTCTTCAGGGACCAGCTCCGACTGAATGCGGTCCGCCCTTACTTCGTCCATCCCTAATGGCCAGTGAACCTACGGTCAGGACGGGGTCAAGAGGGGGGAAGGCACCGGAATGACTGGAGTACACTGACACGAAAGGAGAAAGTACGGAGAGCCCTAAATTGAAGAGTGGGGCAACTCACCGGAAAGGAAGGAAGAACGGCTCCGAGAGCGTCAAAGGAGGAGCGAACGAACAGTTCGGCGGCAACGGCAGTGGCACAAGGGAGAAACTTGAAGATGCCTGTGAAGAGAAAGGCGGACGGGGGAGGGCCCCCTGGTTAAATAGGTGGAAAGGCGGGTGACGCCTCGGTGACGCCAGAGGACGCCTGGCTGCCGAAAGTTTGTTCGCACCCCAAAGGCGAATCGACGCCATTAAGGAAGGATGTCCGCCGAAATCCGCAGACCGCCAGATCAGCGACAACTGCCATACGCCATAAAGAAGGCGGGAAGCTCGGAGCGCGCGCGCCTTTCCGAGGGATGGCGGCAATCTCGAAGCATCACTCCCTTCACCCGTTCCCCTCCTGGTTCCAGGCTCGGGAGTGGGGGGCTACTGTTACGGGGGAACTTAGCCACCATGCCTCACGTGACCGGCACGCGCGCCCAGGAAGACTACGGCTGCCCCTTGATCCAGCAATCCGACCTCGGGTCGGATATCTTCGGCTCCGCAGCCCGACCCCGAGTCGGCTGCCCCTTGATCCAGCAATCCGACCTCGGGTCGGATATCTTCGGCTCCGCAGCCCGACCCCGAGTCGGCTGCCCCTTGATCCAGCAATCCGACCTCGGGTCGGATATCTTCGGCTCCGCAGCCCGACCCCGAGTCGGCTGCCCCTTGATCCAGCAATCCGACCCCGAGTCGACAATCTCTCGACAACAACAGACTGTTCCTCTGAGGCACGCCGCGGCCCCCTGCTCCACTACTCCCTGCAACGGCCGTATCCGGCGCTGCCCCACGATCCCCTGCGACAGCCGTACAAAGCGGAGCTCCACTATGCCCTGCCATGGCTGTACCCAGCGCTGCCCCACGACGCCCTGTAACGGCCATGTCAGTGGCAGCCCCATCGTGCCACACGATGACGAATCTCCGGAAAAACCCCCCAGCCTGATATATATGAGGCTGGGGGGGAAGGGGGAGGGTAAGATATATCTTCCAGAGTATCATCTCACCTGCTACCTTCTCCTTCTCCTTCTCCTTCGATCTCCTCTGACTTGATCGTCGGAGGGCCCCCACTACCCCGGTGGTGGTGCGAGGCTTGCTTGCAGGTTTCACGACGGAGGGCGGAGCCAACCAAAGCAACTCAAAGGGAACCCCGTTCACACCGCTGTGCCAATCGTTCTCGGTTTGGACCACCAGCAACAATTTTCAAAACCAGGAGGTTGTTCTACATACACCTCCTCATTAATATACCCATTCAAAAAGGCACTTTTTACATCCATTTGAAATAGTTTGAAGTCTTTAGAGCATGCAAATGCTAGTAACAATCTAATTGCTTCAAGTCTAGCTACAGGAGCAAAAGTCTCATCAAAGTCTATACCTTCTTCTTGATTATAGCCCTTTGCTACTAGTCTAGCCTTGTTCCTAATCACAACTCCATTTTCATCAAGTTTATTTTTGTATATCCATTTAGTTCCTATTATTGAGTATTCATTGGGTCTTTCTACCAAATTCCATACCTTGTTTCTAGTAAATTGATTTAGTTCCTCTTGCATAGCATTTATCCAATTTACATCATTTTCAGCTTCTCCAATGTTTTTAGGTTCTAAGTGCGAAACAAAAGCTAGGTGATTATTTAAGTTCCTAAGAGAAGCTCTAGTTCTAATAGGTTGTGATGGATCATCTAGTATTAATTGTTTAGGGTGACCGTATGCATACCCCCAAGCCTTTGTAAGCCCATGATCATCAATTACCTCTTGGCTTGTTGAGGTTTCTCCAATTCGCTTCGGTTCATCCTCTTGTAATGTCATATCATCTAAATTTTTCTCAAGTATTTCTGCATCATCATCATCAAGAGCTACTCTCTTGCTAGAAGAGACATCACTAGTATCATCAAAAACAATATGTATAGACTCTTTAATAACAAGGGTTCTTTTGTTGAAGACTATAAGCCTTACTTGATGCAGAGTATCCCAAAAAGATACCCTCATCAGATTTGGAATCAAATTTACCTAAGTTATCTTTTCCATTATTGTGAATGAAACAGCTACACCCAAAAACATGAAAATAGCTTACTTTGGGTTTTCTATCTCTCCAAAGTTCATAAGGTGTTTTCTTTATAATTGGTCTCAGTAAAACTCTATTTAATATATGGCATGATGTGTTAATAGCTTCTCCCCAAAAATACTTTGGGAGGTCACTTTCACACAACATGGTCCTAGCCATTTTTTCTAGGGTTCTATTCTTTCTTTCCACAACTCTATTTTGTTGTGGTGTCCTAGGTGCAGAGAAATTATGATTTATACCCTTTTTACTACAGAATTCATCAAATAGATGATTTTCAAATTCTGTTCCATGATCACTCCTAATAGCTATAACTGAAGCATTTCTTGCGTTAGTTACTTTCTTATGAAATTTCTTAAATACAGAAAATGTTTCATCTTTATGAGCTAAAAATATGACCCATGTATATCTAGAAAATCATCTACAATAACAAGACCATATTTGTTTCCACCAAGACTTGTGGTTCTAGTTGGTCCAAATAGATCCATGTGTAGTAGTTCAAGGGGTCTAGTAGTAGTGATACAATTTATAGATTTAAAAGAGCTCCTAGATTGTTTGCCATATTGACATGCATCACAAATTTTATTTTTTTCAAATTTTAGTTTTGGCAAACCAATTACAGAATCTCTTTTAACTAATTTAGATATTGTATCCATACTTGCATGACCTAATTTACGGTGCCATAACCAACTTGCATCATCAACCTTAGTATCGCTAGCTACTAAGCAAGGACTGTTTTTAGCAAGATCTTCAAGATCTACTACATAGATATTACCACGTCTAATTCCTTTAAATACTAAGTCATTGTCAATTGAGTTGGTTATGATTCATAAAGATGGCTTAAACAAAACATCAAAACCTCTATCACATAATTGACTAACACTAAATAAGTTATGCTTAAGACCATCTACAAATCGTACATTATCAACGAAGGTTGAAGAGGTGATTTGTACTTTACCTATACCAACGATGTGACCTTGGTTATTGTCTCCAAATGGCACAGCACCTCCCTTCTTAGGCTCTAGGGTGAAGAACTGCTTCTTGTCACCCGTCATGTGTCTTGAGCAGCCACTATCCAAGTACCAACAGTTTTTGTCGACCTTGGCTGCAAGACACTCCTACACAAGGAAATCATACAATCTTAGGTACCCAAGTTTTCTTGGGTCTTTCAAGGTTAGTAACGTTGGTTCTTTTTGGAACCCAAATCTTTTTAATCTTTCTTTTAATTTCAGGTTTTTTGTGATTACACACATTAGCTATATGTCCTACTTTACCACAACGAAAACAAGTTACATTTTTGGTTTTGCTTTCTTCGGTCTTTACAAAAAAGTTTTTAAGAAATTTTTGTTTGTTGTTAGGCTTATACCCTAAGCCGGCTTTACTAAATACAGCTCTTTGACTATTAAGTATCATGTCTAGTTTTTCAGAACTAAAGGTAAACTTCTCAACTACAGGTTTATACTTTTCAAGTTCTTTTGTTAAGTTTAGTTTTTCTGTTTTTAGTGAATTTAGATCTTTTGTAAAGTTATCTTTTAGAGTTCGGCTACTGTTTTTAAGTTCTGAAACTTTCTTAGTTAGTCTTTCGTTATCTTTAATTATAGTATTAGTTTTTTGAGTTAGCAATTGGTTGCTTGTTTTAAGTTCTAAGTTTTTCTTGATGATAGAGTTCTTGTCCTTAATTAATTTATCGTGCTTATGAGTGTAAGATTGATTAGTTAGTTTCAATTCTTTATTTTTAAGGTTTATTGTCTTATATTCATCCATTAGTTCATTAAAAGCATCATACAATTCATCAAAGGTAAAATCTAAATGTGTTTCAGATATTACCTCATTATCATTTGCCATGAAGCAAAAATTTGCTTTTTCCTCTTGTTCTTCATCCGATGATGATGATGATTGATCGGAGTCTGTCAAGGTGGTGACAAGAGCTTTCTTCTTCTTGTATTTGATGCTCTTCTTCAGTAAGGGACAGTCGATTCTAAAATGTCCCGGTTTCTTGCATTTATAGCAACCGATTCCCTCACTTTTCCTTTCCTTACCTTTGTCCTTGTTGTAGAAACTTGAGGGACCTCGCCTCTGATGAAAGAACTTCTTCCGGTTGATAAATTTTCTGAACTTTCACACGAGAAGAGCCTCATCATCATCTCCCTCATTGTCTTCTTCTTCACTACTGCTACTGCAAGATGGATCTTTGTTAGAAGAAGTAGATTTGAGGGCTATTACCTTTTTCTTATGAGAAGATTCTTCTTCGCTGTGTTGTTTCATCGTGAGCTCATGCGTCATCAGGGATCCAAGAAGCTCCTCGAGTGGCAGCTTGTTCAAGTCCTTGGCTTCTTGGATTGCCGTTACTTTGGCTTTCCATGACCTTGACAATTGAAGAATTTTTCTGACAAGGTCACTGTTAGCATAACTTTTGCTAAGGCTTTTTAGACCATTGACAATATCAATAAATCTAGTAAACATGCAAGTGATAGTTTCATTAGAATCCATTTTAAATAGTTCATACTTATGAACCAGCATGTTTATTTTAGATTCCTTGACTTGATTTGTGCCCTCGTGGGTCACTTCAAGTCTATCCCATATCTCTTTTGCAGAATTGCAAGTATAGACGCTATTGAATTCATTACGGTCTAAGGCACAATAGAGCACATTCATTGCTTTGGCATTTAGTTGTGCCTTCCTTCTATCATTGTCATCCCAATCTCTTTCAAGCTTGGGAATAGTAATATTATCTACAAAAATAGAAGGAATGTATGGTCCATTAACTATGATGTTCCAAATCTCATAGTCTTGGCCTTGGATAAATATCCTTATCCTAGCCTTCTGATAGTCAACTTTAAAGACCACGCAATAGCACGTATCTGGTAGGATAGTGATTACGGGTATCGATCCACAAGAATTGGGGTACAGTTGTTTTCTTAAAAAAAAAATGTTTTAAAAGGAGAATTTGTAAAGAAAATTAAACTAAGGAATTTAAGAAAATGCAATTAAAAGGATATCAGTTTGGGAAAACTTAGGGCAAGGAATTCACCACTAACATCGAAACAAGGATTAATTATATTTTTAATTTATTCTTGGATAAACATGCAAATTGGCTACAAGCCTAATAAGCATTCGAATAAAATTTCACAAAAGTAATTTGGGCATAATCCATCTTCAGTTGGCATGAAATGTCTACCCTAATCTAAGGTGGCAGCACATCGCATCTTTCCTAAGCATGGACTATCTTATATTTACCTAGTGATCATGAAGAACAGTTGTACGAACATCATACTTAAAATCACAGAAATTAAATATGATTCAAAAGAAGATATCCATTAAAAACAATAAGTTCATACAACCCCAAGAATATAAAATAAAATATAAAACCCGTGTCCCTTTGTTAGGGCTGCATCCAACCCTAGTGAGAAGATCAGCCTTCCATGGAAAATTGAACAGCTGCACTGCAGGGGGACTTCATGATGATTGGCTCCTTCCTCCCGTCGGCTCTCTCCTCCCTTCTCTGTCTCCCGTGAGAACTCCTCCGAAGGATGAATGGGATCCACCGGATCCCTTTGAATGGTTCCAAAAGAGAATACCCCCTCTGTTCACGTCTGGGCTTTTTATAGGCTGCAAACTCCCTCTTTCCTCCTCTGTTTCGAGTGCAGATAAGGATGAAGACGTGGTGGGATAAGGATGCGGTTGTTAACTTGATGTGGCTGAGAAGGAATCCAGATTGGGATGAAGGTGGATCACGGACGACAAGGATGATTTGTTAATCCAAATGCTGGGAAGTTGGGGAGCAGAGGATGCTGGGAAAATCCGGAACGTTCGGAAAGCTCATCCCACCTGACTATGGGATAAGGATGAAGCTTGGACGTGGAGTGCGGAAGATATGTAATCCGAACGGGAGAAAATCTGGGAGTATTCCGGAAGGGAAGAAGCTGGGAATTTGGTTGGATTGGATGATGGGATGAATCCGTAGATGATTCGGCTAATGGTTGGGAGGAAACTGTGGACTAAGTTGGGATGCTCACGGAGGAGAATATCATGGGAGAGACGTTGGGAGGAGCTGGATCTTACGAACGGATTGAACGTGAAACAGGGGAGATAAGTTGGGATCTCGCTGGAGCTGGAAAGTCTGTGGGATTAATCTGGGAGTTTGGATTAAGCTCAATCTATTAGACGTTGGGAAGATCTCGGAGTAGATGATGGGTTGGTTCAGAAGCAGAGGAAATGGGCGAAGAAGATGGGCACAGGCGCGAGGGATTCGGAAGAGATGAAGCTGCGTTCGGAAGATGAAGATAAGATCCACGATGCAGGGGAGAGAGAGCTCTTCCGTGATGCTCGGGGAAGGAGTGCTGGGAACAAGGGGAAGTGAACCAGACACGTGGGAAAAAATCATGGGATTCGGCTGGCAGTTTAGATGAAACAGGGGATTCGGAGAGAGGACGCATGAGGTGCTGGGATTCCGTTCGTGGGATATTGGGAAGGATGCGGATGAGATCCTGAGATGGCTGGTTGCAAACGGGATTAGATTTGTCCCTTGGAGTTTGGTCACGATTGGCCTTGTTCATGGGATAAGCGTGGGATTTGTTGATAAATACTGAACGGTAATGAAGGGGATATGAGCTGGGAAGAAGAAGCTTGATCGCAGATGATTCGGGAGGATATGGCTCATGAACGGGATGCACGGAGATTCGTGAAAGGAATTTGTTCGGGATGAGCTCAATGTTGGAAAAGAAAATTGGGGTCGACTCTAATTGGTTGGAAAGATCCAATTCATTTGGTGCATGCGATTTGGATTCAGGGGTTATCCCAGATGAATTTGATTCGACCTGCATCCATTAGACTCAACCAATAATAATAATAAAAAGAATCAAACTTGAATAATTTATTAAAAATGAAATGATGAAGGAAAACATATTTTTTTTAGTTAAATTTATAAAATATGCGGATTAAAAATAATGATAAGTGCTATGAATAAGATATTAGTTTATGCATTATTTAGCACTTATCACACCCCCAAACCTGCATTTTGCTAGTCCTCAAGCAAAATAAAATAAAAAAAAAACTAACTCACTTTTGCAGGAATCGTGATTGCATTTACCGTATGCAATAAGGCTTTAAACCCCTAGGTGGCCCTAGTGGACGAGTTTTGTCTCGTGAGGGTTTCCGGCTCAGATACCCACAAACTGCGGTCTCTACCCAGTTTATTTTATTGTTTTATAAAATCTAATTTCAAATGCATAAGTACCAAGAATTTCAAAAGCACACAAAGTTTTATTACTAAGTCAGTCCAAATCCTAGGTCAAGATGCAACTTAAGTTGAAGTCATTAAGTTTCCGTTAGAGAGTTGTAAGGCTAATTTATACTTGGGTGCTCGGTGATGTCTGGACCATACACAAGCTAAGGCTTTAGATTCTCCAAAATACTGCTAAAACTAGTAGTTTCCAAGAATTGGTCAGATAAGACCTAATCACTGATTCAAAATCATCCTACCTTGCAGGATTTCGAGAGTTGTGGATGTTTACTTTAATACCTCATGGGCTTTATCTGTAATATTCTAGTTTACTCGAATTTTTATAACGACGGCTTTCACACTATCGTCTTTTTCAAGGTCAATATTATTTTGTCTTTTTCTCTTTTTTTATTTTTTTTATTTTTTATTTTTTTATTATTTTTTTATTTTATATTTATTACGCACTTTTACTCTTGTAATGATTCCTCCATGTAACGAGCATTCAGTCAACACTCCCACACCAGATGGCATAAGGTGTTAGGCATCAAGACTCCCCTACGGACCTATGCTCGGATTCATCATTACAAGCCCGCTGACCTTTGACAATAGGTAGCCCTTTTTGATGTACCTGACTAAATTCGCTTCTTTTTTTTAATAGCGAATTAGATAGGTATGATTCATCAGGACTCAAGGTTGCTACCAGACTTAACAACGTCATGTTAAACCTAACCCTTGGAAGTGCAGGCCATATACGTGTTGTGAAATTTCAAAGTAAAAATTATCTTACAACTCGCTAAAAGAATTTTTAATGAAAAGAACTCAAATTGACTTATTCCTGACTAATCATTAGGCTTTTTAGATTTTATATACTTTGTGTGATTATCATTTCAGTATTAAGGCATAGAAATTAGGTTTTTTTTTTGAAATTCACTTTTTTTTTGAAATTCACTTAAAAATGTGAAAATGCAAAAAATTCCTTTAAAAATTCGAATCCTATACCCCCCAACCTAGATCAGACATTGTCCTCAATGTTTTTTTTTTGAATATTATATTATTATTTTTATTGTTTAATATATTTTTTTATTTTGGACGAAAATATGATGCATATGGAGGATAGAAGCATTTTACCGTAGTTGCATCAGTAATATGAGGGATCCTGTTAAGAAAATAAAAAAAATGCGACAAGAAAATATGCAAAAATAACCTACGAGAATTGGGTTGCCTCCCAACAAGCGCTAAGTTTAACGTCTTCAGCCAGACGCAGTGCATCCTTATCAAATCATACCGGGTTCATGCTGGGTTCTCCAAGGAAGAAAATTTGTAGAAGACTGATTGTTGGGCAGGAAGTTGACTGCTTCTATGGCCTTGTCTATATCAAAGTCAAAATGGGCCAAGTATGTTTTCAGAGGGTTATCTGCCAAAATATAGAGAAGGGTTTCTTCTACAAGATCGTCCATTTTGTCTATTAGGAAGCACTCAACTTCCTTTGCAGGTTGATCAGAGGCACGAAATATATTTAACTTGACCTTCATATTTCCAAAGGATATATTCATCACCCCAGTTCTACAATTTATACTCGCATTGGCTGTAGCTAAAAAGGGGCGCCCAAGGATCACGAGGATTTGTTTCTTAGGATTAGGCTCATGTTCCATATCAAGGACGATAAAATCTACTGAAAAATAGAATTTGTCTACCTTGACAAGAACATCTTCAATTATTCCTCGTGGTATTTTTACAGATCGATCAGCCAACTGAAGGGATACCGAGGTTGGTTTTAACTCACCTAACCCAAGTTTCTCATAAACTGAGTAAGGTAAAAGATTGACACTTGCCCCTAGATCTAAGAGTGCTCGATCAATGAAATTATTTCCTAAGACACAGGAGATGGTGGGAGCACCAGGATCTTTGAATTTCGGTGGGGTGTTGTGTTGGAGAATAGAACTCATTTGCTCAGTTAGGAAGACCTTTTTAGGCACATGTGTCCTAGATTTTCGCTTTTGGGTACAAAGGTCTTTGAGAAATTTGGCATAGGAGGAAACTTGTCTAATAGCATCAAGAAGCGGGAGGTTGATTTTGACTTGTTTGAAAACCTCCATCATCTCCTCTAGTGAAGTTCCCTTTTTGCCAAAGGGAGAGGGTGAATTAAGAGCTTCAGGAAATGGGGCCTTTGGGATATGAGTTTTGGCAGAAAGTGGACTAGCTGAAGAAGAAGAAGAAGGTTTTAGACTTTCATTTGACACATTTCTATCCTCTTCTTTACCTTTCTTATTGTTATCCTCCCTAATCCTATTGTCTACTATACGTCCACTCCTTAGGATAGTCAAAGCATTGGCTTGTTCATGATGAATTGTATTTTGTTGATTTTCTTGAGCCATGTATTGTCCCCTAGGATTACTCACTGGTTGGCTTGGAAGCTTTCCTTCCTCTCGCTTGTTCAGTGCATTAGCTAGTTGCCCCATTTGGGATTCTAGCTTGGCGATAGATTGCGTGTGAGAGTGCACCAATTGTGTAATGGTTTCCAAACCTTCAAGGGAGCTCAACACTTTCTCCTCAAAAGCTGTGTTTTTTGGCGGTGCTGGAGGAGGGATATGTTGAAATTGTGAATAGTGAGTAGGAGGACGGTTCGGATGAACATTCTGGAATGGTTGAAAGTTTTGGGAATAAGGTTGGGAAGTATTGGGAGTCTACTATTTCCAGGAGAAGTTTGGATGGTTGCGCCACCCCGGATTATAAGTGTTAGAATATGGATCATTACCCGGTCGGGACTGTGCTTGGGCAGCATTAACTTGTTCTTGCACAAATTCAGGAAATTGTGCTGCCGAAGGGCACTCAAAGACAGTGTGAGATGGACTAGAACAGAGAGTACATACTTGTGCTTGGTGAAAGTTTGGAAGTTCTTCTCTAGACATTAGTGAAAGAGTAGATGCCCTATAAGCCAATCATTTGATGGGTTTCTCTTTGTAATCCTCCAAATCATGTATTTTGACACTCGATATATATCAATAAAGGCATTGTGTTTCATCATTTGCTGCTTATCTATTTTATTATTGGATGATGAACCCCATAAATTAGGACATTGATTTTAGGGTTATGATGAGATTATACCAGTGAGACCTAAAATCCTAAAATCCTAATTTAGAATATTCCCAGTCAAATTGGTATATTGAGTCGGGGATCAATATTACCGGAAAGACTGGCACATCTTATGTATGCTCAATGTAGAGGGTGATTGATCTCACAATCACTTGTGTGAGACACTAATACAAAGATGTGGGTGCTCATTAGAGGAATGAGTTCACTGAAATGACCAGCCATGAGAACATCTTATGGATTCTTACTTAATTATCAAAAGATGGTTCTCATAGTGGGAGTTGTGCAAGTGATCCTTAGACCTGAGATCACCATGGTACCTTGTGCACTTGAAGCTATATTTTAGTTTACCCTCATTCACGACATTGCGTTGTGTACGGGGTATTCTGGATATGGTGGATTTTGTACGAAGGTTGTGAGTAGGTCAACAAGGAATCAGTCACTTCTAGTAAGAGAAGGTAACATCCTACTTACTCTAATCTTATGATGATTCACGAAGCCTTTGATCAAAGCAAAATGAATATTAGAAAGAGTTTCTAATGTTTCATTGTTTGAATTATCATATAAAAGATTGAGAGAGACATGAATAAGTGATTGAGTTTGATATTGATCCATACTCGAGCACTTATTCAGGATGTAGTATGACTGAGGGATTGAATTGCACAGTAACTTTCCACTGAAGGGTATGTTTGGATTTGTCCAATACATTCCTCATCTTCCGGGTAGACATGATACGTTGCTAGACGTCAATCATGTCTTGTGGGTTGATCGGATCAAAGAGTTTGATTAAATCAAAGCATCAGAAAGGTTCTGATTGCTAAGTCAGGTTTAGCACTAAATTGAACCTAAATTGGATTAGAGGTATTCTAATCAGGTTAGGTCAACTTGCACCTGCACCTACTGCTGGCTAAGATAAGGAACCCAATGGGTCACACACAAGGGAATTGATCAAGGGTCTAATTGGATTAGATCATGTTTGCAAGATGAACATGCTAGCACGTGTTGCAAACCCTAGCTCCTGATTCAAATTAAATTCGAATATGATTCTTAGATTTGGTTGATCTAATATGATTAGATCATGACCTAATATGGGTTAGCCAAGAGTTGAAACCCATTTGGCTTTAATTAGACCTGATTTGATTAGGTTTAATGTTTTCTTTAAGTTGGTTAAACCCAATTGGATTGGGTTTGATAGGGCCTTCACTTCTGGACCATTGGATCGCTTCCTGGATGAAGGATCTGGTCCACTGGTTGGCGCCTTCATCTGGACCATTGGATGGCTTCCTGGATGAAGGATCTGGTCCACTGGTTAGCGCCTGAATCTGGACCACTGGATGGCTCTCTGGATGAAAGATCTGGACCGTTGCTCAGCGCCTGAATCTGGACCACTGGATGGCTCTCTGGATGAAAGATCTGGACCGTTGCTCAGCGCCTGAATCTGGACCATCGGTGATGGCATCTTACTTCTGGACCATTGGATGGCACCCTGGATGATGATGTCTTGATCTGGACCATTAGATGGCACCTAGATCTGGACCATTGGCTTTGGTTCACTGCATTTGGGCCCTTGGATCATCAGGATTTAAGAGGGAGATGTGAGAAAGAAGTTGATACACCCTTCTCCTTAGCACCCCATCATGATGGGATGCATCTCTTGGTACATGCCTCATCATGATGAGGTGCGTGGATGGGATGCATCCCTTTATGATGCATCCCTCCATCTCTTATAAATAGGAGGTGCCTTGGGGTTCTAAAGATCATCCAAAAAAAGGCCTCTCCTTCTCTCTCCCTTATCCCTTCTTTCTTACAAGCCTCTCTCTTTTGTCCTAACCCAAAACAAGAGGGTCTTCTTTAGGACAAAAAGGCTAGTGAATGTTTTAGAGGTAGAAAGGAAGAAGTGAAGGAAAATCAGCCAATTAAATCCTTTGGAAGGATTGAACAATTAGAATCAAGTTTTGGTGGAGCTAGAGTCTTGAACCCATTCCTGTGTGGATCAACATCGGAGGGTGAACATTTGGGCACCTTAAGACATCTTCAGACATATTGGATATAGCGTGATAGGTATTCTTCTATACCAAGATTATATTTTCTACATTATTTGGTTATACTATTAAGGTGATCTTGGCTTATTAGGGTTTTATATAATGGGTTTTATAAGAAAATTTTATAATCCCGTATCTTTCGCTGCGCCCTAGGGCACTGGAAAACCCTAACAGTGGTATCAGAGCCACCCTTAATCAGTTTAACCAAATGATAATACATGCTATTATCTTGATGCTATGAGATAGCTAGGTTGTTTGTATGCATGATTAGTTTATGCTATGAGATAGTATTATATTCATGTTGTAGCACAGTATAATTGCTAGTACTAAATTATAGAATATGCAATGAGACCAATATAGTAGTATGAAAACTTTGGGCTGACCCATTCTGGAACAATCGACTCAGTTGGTGTCTAGGAAGGAAGCCACAGGTGGTTACTTAATTAGGACCTCACTCTCTGAGTGAGGGGTGCCTCCCACCTGCTTTCCTGGCCAATTATTTGATTGTCCTTTATGGTTGAGCTTAATGTTAGTAAGATACTATTATTTGAAAGCCCTCACTAAATTCATAATTAAGTCGTAGTGTTAATTGCTTTAAGCTGAGCCATTCTGAATCAATTGACTAAGTTGGTGTCTAGGAAAGAGGCTACAGGTGGTTATTTAATTAGGACCTTACTAAGTAAGGAGAGCCTCCCATCTGCTTACCTGGCCAACTATTTGATTGACCTCCATGGAAAAGCTAATTGCTGATATAACACTATAAAGGTCCTTCCTTCATGCTTAGATATTATTATGTCAATATCTACGCTAGCTTGTTGTGATTCCCACAAGGCTAGTATTAGAGATTGATATTGTAATATCTTGGTGCATATGATGCATATGGCATATTTTAATATGTTGCCTTGTTGTGATTCCCACAAGGGCAGCATTATTCAAATATGACTGTATAAAAATGAAGGGTTTGACTTAACTAGACACAATAGTTTGTTGTGATTCCCACAAGACTATATGTGTGCTAGAGGACAGAATAAAGTTGGGAATTGCATGGGATACAATTGGAAAGAGTTTCCTACCTTTGAACTTATAAGGGCTTGTTGTGATTCCCACAAGGTCTTTTATAAGGAATTTGGATCTCAACCCCACTAAGAAAATTAGTATTTTCTCGTTCATCATATTTGAGGGTTATGACATTCGATAAAAATAGTGGGAGTAACAATTAGATAGAAGTCCTTGTCTGATTGAATACATGTCATCATGATTGGTCTGCTTATATTAGTGTTCTTTGTAATTATAGATTAATTCTGCAAAAATGGCATCTTCACTCTCACTTAGAGGTATCTTAGATACAAATAAATTGACTGGTCCCAACTATGTGGATTGGTTGAGAAATTTAAAGATTGTTCTCACACAAGAAAAACTTTCCTACATTCTTGAAACCCCTGACCTAGGGTCAGCAGGGGAAGATGCAACTGAGGAGGAATTGGCCACATATCGTATGTGGAAAAATGATAGTTTGACTGTCAAATGTATCATGCTTGCTTCTATGAATAATGAATTGCAGAGGCAGCATGATAGCATGGATACTCACTCCATACTCCTTAACTTAAAGGAGTTATATGGTGAGCAGAGCAGAACTGCTAGATATGAGATATCTAAACAGTTGTTCCGTGCTAGAATGATCGAGGGATCATCTGTGCAAGACCACTGTTTAAAGGTTATAGACTTAATCACTCGATTAAGTCAACTTGGTTTTGCTATGGACAGTGAGCTCAGTCAGGATTTGATCCTGCAATCACTACCCGACTCATTCTCGCAGTTTGTCGTGAATTATCACATGAACAAACTGAATTCCTCCCTGCCTGAGCTTCTAAATATGCTGAAAACAGCAGAGTCTCACATCAAGAAGGACAAGGGTCCGATCCTTCTTGTTGGTGAGAGCTCAAAGAAGAAGTCGGGCAACAAGGGTTCAAAGAAAAAACTAAACCCTAAGAGTCGCATCAAAAAGAAGAAGGGAAAGAAAATCTCTGGACCCGGTACCTGTTTCCACTGTGGCAAGACGGGGCATTGGAAAAGGAACTGCAAGAGCTTTCTTGCAAGTGTGAAGCCTGATGCAAGTGTTGCATCAAAAGGTATGTTTTTATTACATGCCAATATGACATTAAGTTCTTCTGATTCTAATTCATGGGTATTGGATACCGGTTGTGGTTCTCACATATGCAAATCTTTGTATGGACTGCAGAAAATTAGAAGTCTGAAGAAAGGTGACTTCGAGCTATATGGCGCTGGAGGAGAATCCATCCAGGCTGAAGCTGTTGGCACCTACATACTGGAGCTACCCTCCGGAAAGTTCTTGAAGCTAGAAGACTGTTATTTTATGCCAAAAATCATTAGAAATATAATTTCAATTCCTTTGTTGCTTAAGAAAGGATTCGAAATAAATGGAAAGAGCAATGGTTGCTCTATTTCTTTATCTAATGAGTATTATTGTCATGGCACTATGGAAAATGGTCTTTTAGTATTATGTCTTAATAATGTTATGTTTCATATTGGCAAAGATAATAAAAGAAAAAGAGAAAATATTAATAATACCCTCCTCTGGCATTACCGATTAGGTCATATTAGTGAGACAAGGTTACATAAGTTGTATAAAGATAAATTCTTTGACCCTTATGATTTTGAATCATTAGGAACTTGTGAATCTTGTCTTATGGGTAAAATGACCAAGTCTCCATTCTCGGAACATGGAGAAAGGGCAAGTGAGTTGTTAGAACTCGTACACACTGATGTGTGCGGTCCTATGTCAACTCAAGCTAGAGATGGATACTCTTACTTCATCACATTTACTGATGACTTATCAAGGTTCGGTTTTGTGTATCTAATGAAACATAAATCCGAAGCCTTTGATAAATTTAAAGAGTATCAAAGTATGGTCGAAAAACAAACTGGAAAGTGTATTAAAATCCTTCGATCTGATCGAGGAGGAGAATACCTTTCTAGTGAATTTTTAGACTATCTTAAATTAAAGGGTATACTCTCTGAATGGACACCTCCATATACGCCACAATTAAATGGTGTAGCTGAAAGAAGGAATCGTACCTTATTAGATATGGTACGGTCCATGATGTGCTTCACAAATCTTCCAATTTCCTTTTAGGGACATGCCCTAGAAACTGCTGCATTAGTATTAAATAGAGTACCATCTAAGTCTGTATCTAGCACTCCATATGAGATATGGAAAGGAAAGAAACCTAATCTTAAGTATCTTAAGATATGGGGTTGTCATGCTTATGTCAAAAGAAATTTTGGACATAAGCTAAGTGCTAGATCGGACAAATGTATATTTGTAGGTTATCCTAAAGACAGTTTAGGATATATCTTCTATGATCCTACCGAACAAAAGGTATTTGTTGCTAGGCATGCCACTTTCTTGGAAAAAGAGTTTTTCTTAGAAAAAGGCAAGGATAGAAGAATTGAACTTGATGAAGTTCAAGACCTACAAGGTGAGACACATAATAATCCTCAACCAGATGTACCCATGGAAGAGGTACAACCACTACACACTACTCCTCTCCGAAGGTTAGAAAGAGTGCGAAATGCACCTAAGAGGTATGGATTTATCATTGAGAATGATGAAGCCCACATCATTGATAACGATGACCCTCTGACCTATTCGGAAGCTGTCAAGAGTAGGGACTCTGACAGATGGCTAGACGCCATGAAATCCGAGATAGATTCTATGTATACAAACCAAGTGTGGACTTTGGTTGATGCACCTGAGGGAGTGATTCCAATAGGGTGCAAATGGGTATACAAGAAGAAGATAGGAGCTGATGGCCAAGTAGAAACCTACAAGGCCAGGCTAGTGGCAAAAGGTTTCAGGCAAAAACAAGGCATTGATTATGATGAAACTTTTTCGCCAGTAGCTATGCTCAAATCTATTCGGATTATCCTTGCTATAGCTGCATACTATGATTATGAGATATGGCAGATGGATGTCAAAACCGCCTTTCTTAATGGTCACCTTGAGGAAGAGGTTTATATGACACAGCCAGAGGGATTTGTCTCAAAAGGGAGAGCAAATCAAGTATGTAGGCTTAAGAAATCCATTTATGGATTAAAGCAGGCATCTAGGAGTTGGAACATCCATTTTGATATGATAGTCAAAGAGTTTGGCTTCATTAAAAATATAGATGAACCTTGTGTGTACAAGAAGACTAATGGGAGTGCTATTGTCTTCTTGATATTATATGTGGACGATATATTGGTCATTGGAAATGATGTTCCAATGATGCAATCGGTCAAGACTTGGTTATCAAAGAAATTTTCCATGAAAGACTTGGGTGAAGCATCCTATATACTTGGTATAAGGATCTATAGAGATAGATCTAAAAGGATGCTAGGTTTGTCCCAGTCTAGGTACATTGATAATGTGCTGAAGAGGTTCAGCATGGATGGAAGTAAGAAAGGTTTCTTACCCATAGGACATGGCATACAACTCTCTAGGAAGATGTCTCCTAAGACATCTGAAGAGAGGAATAGAATGAGTTCTATTCCCTATGCTTCAGCAGTAGGGTCGATCATGTATGCTATGTTATGTACCAGGCCTGATGTAGCTTATGCCTTAGGTATGGTAAGTAGATTTCAGGCAGATCCCGGGGAGGATCATTGGAAAATTGTGAAAAGCATTCTCAAATACTTGAGAAGAACTAGAGATGTTTTTCTAATTTATGGAGGATCAGAATTGAAACTAGAAGGCTATTCAGATTCTAGCTTTCAATCTGATCCAGATGATAGCAAGTCAATCTCTGGATATATCTTCACTTTGAATGGTGGAGCTGTGAGTTGGAAAAGTTCCAAACAGCAAACTGTAGCTGACTCAACTACTGAGGCAGAATACATAGCTGTTATTGAAGCTGCTAAGGAAGCAGTCTGGATGAAGAAGTTCATCACAGAGCTGGGTGTAGTTCCTGAGATTGTCGGACCAGTCCCAGTTTATTGCGATAACACTGGAGCAGTTGCACAGGCTAAGGAACCAAGGTCTCATCATAGATCCAAGCACATTTTGAGACGCTTCCACCTTGTTCGAGAGATAATCGAAAGACAAGACGTCAAGATTGAATGAGTAGACACAAAGAACAATATAGCAGACCCATTTACTAAAGCTCTACCACAGCAGCAATTCAATCGTCACCTCGATTGTATGGGGTTAAAATATAAGGGCGATTGGCTTTAGTGCAAGTGGGAGATTGAAAGAGTAGATGCCCTATAAGCCAATCATTTGATGGGTTTCTCTTTGTAATCCTCCAAATCATGTATTTTGACACTCGATATATATCAATAAAGGCATTGTGTTTCATCATTTGCTGCTTATCTATTTTATTATTGGATGATGAACCCCATAAATTAGGACATTGATTTTAGGGTTATGATGAGATTATACCAGTGAGACCTAAAATCCTAAAATCCTAATTTAGAATATTCCCAGTCAAATTGGTATATTGAGTCGGGGATCAATATTACCGGAAAGACGGGCACATCTTATGTATGCTCAATGTAGAGGGTGATTGATCTCACAATCACTTGTGTGAGACACTAATACAAAGATGTGGGTGCTCATTAGAGGAATGAGTTCACTGAAATGACCAGCCATGAGAACATCTTATGGATTCTTACTTAATTATCAAAAGATGGTTCTCATAGTGGGAGTTGTGCAAGTGATCCTTAGACCTGAGATCACCATGGTACTTTGTGCACTTGAAGCTATATTTTAGTTTACCCTCATTCACGACATTGCGTTGTGTACGGGGTATTCTGGATATGGTGGATTTTGTACGAAGGTTGTGAGTAGGTCAACAAGGAATCAGTCACTTCTAGTAAGAGAAGGTAACATCCTACTTACTCTAATCTTATGATGATTCACGAAGCCTTTGATCAAAGCAAAATGAATATTAGAAAGAGTTTCTAATGTTTCATTGTTTGAATTATCATATAAAAGATTGAGAGAGACATGAATAAGTGATTGAGTTTGATATTGATCCATACTCGAGCACTTATTCAGGATGTAGTATGACTGAGGGATTGAATTGCACAGTAACTTTCCACTGAAGGGTATGTTTGGATTTGTCCAATACATTCCTCATCTTCCGGGTAGACATGATACGTTGCTAGACGTCAATCATGTCTTGTGGGTTGATCGGATCAAAGAGTTTGATTAAATCAAAGCATCAGAAAGGTTCTGATTGCTAAGTCAGGTTTAGCACTAAATTGAACCTAAATTGGATTAGAGGTATTCTAATCAGGTTAGGTCAACTTGCACCTGCACCTACTGCTGGCTAAGATAAGGAACCCAATGGGTCACACACAAGGGAATTGATCAAGGGTCTAATTGGATTAGATCATGTTTGCAAGATGAACATGCTAGCACGTGTTGCAAACCCTAGCTCCTGATTCAAATTAAATTCGAATATGATTCTTAGATTTGGTTGATCTAATATGATTAGATCATGACCTAATATGGGTTAGCCAAGAGTTGAAACCCATTTGGCTTTAATTAGACCTGATTTGATTAGGTTTAATGTTTTCTTTAAGTTGGTTAAACCCAATTGGATTGGGTTTGATAGGGCCTTCACTTCTGGACCATTGGATCGCTTCCTGGATGAAGGATCTGGTCCACTGGTTGGCGCCTTCATCTGGACCATTGGATGGCTTCCTGGATGAAGGATCTGGTCCACTGGTTAGCGCCTGAATCTGGACCACTGGATGGCTCTCTGGATGAAAGATCTGGACCGTTGCTCAGCGCCTGAATCTGGACCACTGGATGGCTCTCTGGATGAAAGATCTGGACCGTTGCTCAGCGCCTGAATCTGGACCATCGGTGATGGCATCTTACTTCTGGACCATTGGATGGCACCCTGGATGATGATGTCTTGATCTGGACCATTAGATGGCACCTAGATCTGGACCATTGGCTTTGGTTCACTGCATTTGGGCCCTTGGATCATCAGGATTTAAGAGGGAGATGTGAGAAAGAAGTTGATACACCCTTCTCCTTAGCACCCCATCATGATGGGATGCATCTCTTGGTACATGCCTCATCATGATGAGGTGTGTGGATGGGATGCATCCCTTTATGATGCATCCCTCCATCTCTTATAAATAGGAGGTGCCTTGGGGTTCTAAAGATCATCCAAAAAAAGGCCTCTCCTTCTCTCTCCCTTATCCCTTCTTTCTTACAAGCCTCTCTCTTTTGTCCTAACCCAAAACAAGAGGGTCTTCTTTAGGACAAAAAGGCTAGTGAATGTTTTAGAGGTAGAAAGGAAGAAGTGAAGGAAAATCAGCCAATTAAATCCTTTGGAAGGATTGAACAATTAGAATCAAGTTTTGGTGGAGCTAGAGTCTTGAACCCATTCCTGTGTGGATCAACATCGGAGGGTGAACATTTGGGCACCTTAAGACATCTTCAGACATATTGGATATAGCGTGATAAGTATTCTTCTATACCAAGATTATATTTTCTACATTATTTGGTTATACTATTAAGGTGATCTTGGCTTATTAGGGTTTCATATAATGGGTTTTATAAGAAAATTTTATAATCCCGTATCTTTCGCTGCGCCCTAGGGCACTGGAAAACCCTAACAATTAGCTGGTCCAATTTGCGGGATAGTGCATCTACTTTGTCAGATAGACCTATGGACTAGCTAACTTCATATATGGTTCCTTTTCTTTGAGAACTCGGGGGTGCTTGACGAGCAGAGGAAGCATGGTGGAGAGAATTTTCATTAAGATTTTCAAATAATTGCCATACCTCATGGTCGCTTTTAAGCATGAAAGTACCCCCGCATGCGGCATCGATCATCTGACGGTTTCGTTCAGTCAATCCATCATAGAAACATTGCACTAATTGCCATTTGGGTATTTGATGATGCGGGCATTTTTGGAGTAAGTCTCTAAATTTTTTTCAAGTTTCATGAAATTCTTTCCTGTCAGATTGGGAGAAGCTCGTGATAGCACGCCTAAATTGGTTTGTACTTCCTATGAAAAAATATTTTTTTAGAAATTCATGTTGCATTTGAGCCCATGAAAGAATGGAATTGGCTTCTAATGAATGAAGCCACTGCTTAGCTCTATCCTTAAGAGAAAAAGGGAATAGCCTAAGTTTCAGAGCATCATCAGTGAAGTTCTGAATTTTGACAGTGGTACAAATCTCAAGGAACTCATCTAAATGTTTGTATGGGTCTTCATTATTGAGTCCATAAAAAGAGGGAAGCATTTGGATGGCACTAGACTTAATTTCAAGCTGCATAGCAGCAGTGGTATCAGGTAGTCGGATACAAGATGGAGAGGTATAAATGGAAGGAGTGAAGTACTCCTTTAACAGTTTGGGTTGCTCTTCAGCCATCTCGACAAGTGGTGTAGATCCTATGGTTCTATAGGTACAGATTTCGGCTCGAAGGGTCCTAATAGAACGCTCTATTTCAGGGTCAAAAGGTACTAATTCAGGAGATCTGGAACGACACCCTAGCATACACTAAAATTCTTCTGATCAATCAAGTGCAATCAAGCATGCATTAAAAGAAAATCACATCAAATCCTTATGTTTGCCCTAAAATTGCTAGACAGCTCCTAACTGGTTTGAAGAGCGCACCTAAGCCTCCAATCCGGTCTAATGAACTGAGTTGACCAGGTAAGCTCCCAGGTAAGTGGGGGGGTCACGATGCGTTGCAAAGGTCCCACTTAAAAACCACTTGCCTCGAACAGATGAACTGTCTCCCTTAGGACAAAGCTTGCCTAGACATCAACTGAGCCACAGAGCGAAATTGGTGCAACTTTCGGTGATCTTCTTTCTATTGAGCTCGAATGTCCCTAGGGGCCAACGTCTAATTGATTTTAATTAACGTGATGGCTATGTGAGAATTGGTTCACCTAATTTGGGCAAGAATCTGGTGATGAAATCCAGTTCTTATCTTGTAGGGGTAATTGCCCTTACTATGTGCGGATTAATTGGTGTATGTGTATCAAGCATGCATTCACACTTTTGCTGAATTTAAAATCAAACAATCACCACAAAAGGGAATTTAAATAAGAAAGGTTTAGAGGTTACCAAAGGAAATTTTCCCAGCAATTTTGAAAAAAATTTAGGCAAACCTCGACAGCATTCCTTTTCCAGCAGTTCCCTTTTTGATTGTCCCAGATGCTCTCTTTGATTCCTGATCAAATCATACAAAAAGAAAAATCCAAAAATTAGTAAGAGAGAAAAAAAAGGATAAGTAAAGTAACAAAAATAGAAAATATTTTTATTATTATTTTTTTAGATATATATATATTATTATTATTATTTTATTTTTATTTTTTTTTAATTTGTTTTTATGAAAAGAAAAACAACTATGCTAGCAATCCCCGGCAACGGTGCCAAAAATTGATAGTCAACTTTAAAGACCACGCAATAGCACATATCTGGTAGGATAGTGATTACGGGTATTGATCCACAGGGATTGGGGTACAGTTGTTTTCTTAAAAAAAATATTTTAAAAGGAGAATTTGTAAAGAAAATTAAACTAAGGAATTTAAGAAAATGTAATTAAAAGGATATCAGTTTGGAGGAATCTAGGGCAAGGAATTCACCACTAACATCGGAATAAGGATTAATTATATTTTTAATTTATTCTTGGATAAACATGCAAATTGGTTACAAGCCTAATAAGCATTCGAATAAAATTTCACAAAAGTAATTTGGGCATAATCCATCTTCAGTTGGCATGAAATGTCTACCCTAATCTAAGGTGGCAGCACATCGCATCTTCCCTAAGCATGGACTATCTTATATTTACCTAGTGATCATGAAGAACAGTTGTACGAACATCATACTTAAAATCATAGAAATTAAATATGATTCAAAAGAAGATATCCATTAAAAACAATAAGTTCATACAACCCCAAGAATATAAAATAAAATATAAAACCCGTGTCCCTTTGTTAGGGCTGCATCCAGCCCTAGTGAGAAGATCAGCCTTCCATGGAAAATTGAACAGCTGCACTGCAGGGGGACTTCATGATGATTGGCTCCTTCCTCCCGTCGGCTCTCTCCTCCCTTCTCTGTCTCCCGTGAGAACTCCTCCGAAGGATGAATGGGATCCACCGGATCCCTTAATGGTTCCAAAAGAGAATACCCCCTCTGTTCATGTCTGGGCTTTTTATAGGCTGCAAACTCCCTCTTTCCTCCTCTGTTTCGAGTGCAGATAAGGATGAAGACGTGGTGGGATAAGGATGCGTTTGTTAACTTGATGTGGCTGAGAAGGAATCCAGATTCGGATGAAGGTGGATCACGGACGACAAGGATGATTTGTTAATCCAAATGCTGGGAAGTTGGGGAGCAGAGGATGCTGGGAAAATCCGGAACGTTCGGAAAGCTCATCCCGCCTGACTATGGGATAAGGATGAAGTTTGGACGTGGAGTGCGGAAGATATGTAATCCGAATGGGAGAAAATCTGGGAGTATTTCGGAAGGGAAGAAGCTGGGAATTCGGTTGGATTGGATGATGGGATGAATCCGTAGATGATTCGGCTGATGGTTGGGAGGAAATCGTGGACTAAGTTGGGATGCTTACGGAGGAGAATATCATGGGAGAGATGTTGGGAGGAGCTGGATCTTACGAACGGATTGAACGTGAAACAGGGGAGATAAGTTGGGATCTCGGTTGGAGCTGGAAAGTCTGTGGGATTAATCTGGGAGTTTGGATTAAGCTCAATCTATTAGACGTTGGGAAGATCTCGGAGTAGATGATGGGTTGGTTCAGAAGCAGAGGAAATGGGCGAAGAAGATGGGCACAGGCACGAGGGATTCGGAAGAGATGAAGCTGCGTTCGGAAGATGAAGATAAGATCCACGATGCAGGGGAGAGAGAACTCTTCCGTGATGCTCGGGGAAGAAGTGCTGGGAACAGGGGAAGTGAACCAGACGCGTGGGAAAAAATCATGGGATTCGGCTGGCAGTTTAGATGAAACAGGGGATTCGGAGAGAGGACGCATGAGGTGCCGGGATTCCGTTCGTGGGATATTGGGAAGGATGCGGATGAGATCCTGAGATGGCTGGTTGCAAACGGGATTAGATTTGTCCCTTGGAGTTTGGTCACGGTTGGCTTTGTTCATGGGATAAGCGTGGGATTTGTTGATAAATACTGAACGGTAATGAAGGGGATATGAGCTGGGAAGAAGAAGCTTGATCGCAGATGATTTGGGAGGATATGGCTCATGAACGGGATGCACGGAGATTCGTGAAAGGAATTTGTTCGGGATGAGCTCAATGTTGGAAAAGAAAATTGGGGTCGACTCTAATTGGTTGGAAAGATCCAATTCATTTGGTGCATGCGATTTGGATTCAGGGGTTATCCCAGATGAATTTGATTCGACCTGCATCCATTAGACTCAACTAATAATAATAATAAAAAGAATCAAACTTGAATAATTTATTAAAAATGAAATTATGAAGGAAAACATATTTTTTTTAGTTAAATTTATAAAATATGCAGATTAAAAATAATGATAAGTGCTATGAATAAGATATTAGTTTATGCATTATTTAGCACTTATCACCTTCCAATAGGGGTAATCGGTCCCATTGAAGAATGGAGGCCTATGGGTGGATTGCCCCTCAATAAGTGAAGATCCAAAGGGGGTTGTTATTTTGATCTTTTACTCTTTTAATAGAAGAGCTCCTGCTCTGATACCACTTGTTGCCCAAGAAGACAACCTAAGAGGGGGAGTGAATTGGGTTTTAAGTAATAATTGCAAATTAAAACTTAATGAGTACCTAATTAAGATTATTGCAGACCAATTAATTAGATTACTAGTTGTAGTGAGTGGAGAGGATGGAAGAGACAATGAACCAATTACAAACACAAAAGGTTTTATAGTGGTTCGGAGCTAACTCTTGCTCCTACATCCACTCCCCAAGCTTCACTTGGGAGTTCACTATAATCCCTATGATTACAGCCGGTTGTTTTACAAGTTCACAACCCAACTTGTTGTTTTCACGAGATCACAACGAACTCGGTTGGTTTTCACAGGCTCACCGACTAGAACCACCCGATTGTTTTTCCGGGATCATAATCGAACCCTTACACCGTTGGTTTTAACTTCGGCTCACCAACAAACCTTAAAACCCTTGATTCAATCTCCTGATTGAATCAAGTAAGAAAATAGTTTGGGAAAAGTTACAAGGAAAGCTTCTTAGTAAGCAAATACTAAACAATATGAAAAGAGAAGAGTTAGAAGCCCTCAAACAGATTTTAGAAGAGGAAGAAGGGGGCTTCTCGAACTCTGAGTCTCCTCTTTGAATGCGCTAAAGATTTGATGTCAGAAGGAGAGTCTTGAATGCGAAGGAAAGAGTTTGATGGATAGAGTTCAATGCACTTCTTCCTTCTTTCTCTTGTATTAACTCTTGAGAGCCTTTGGTAGGTGGAAATCCTTTTTTGTTTGAATGGAATAGCTCTCTTAGTGTCTACTACTGTTCACTCTGGCTATTTAAACAGTTCCCATTAAAAACTAGCCGTTAGACACTAATTTGTGGCCGTTCTGCACAATCTGCAACTCCTGACAATGTATCCGTTGGAATCGGAGTCGACTCGCTCGATCTGGAGTCGACTCGGCTGTTGCTGGAGTCGACTCATAATTTACTGGAGATGACTCGCCCACTGTTCTGGATTTGAATTAAAGTGCTGTCCCGTTCTGGAGTCGACTCGGCCAAACCTGGAGTCGACTCGCCAATGTCCGGAGATGACTCGGCCCTCTGGAGACGACTCGTTCTCAGGGTTCCAGAGATCTATTTTTCTGCATTTCTTTCTCGAGTCGACTCGGATCATCTTGGAGTCGACTCGGCTCTCAGAGACCGAAAACTGATCATCTATCTTTGGAGTTGAACTGCCTCGGAGTCGACTCGGATCGTCTTGGAGTTGACTCGGCTGACTTAGGAGTCGACTTTGGAGCGCTTGGAGTCGACTCGGCTCTCAGAGTCCCCGAAGTTGGTTCTCTGCCTTTTAGTCTTGCTTTCCTCTGAGAGTCGACTCGAACATAACTAGGAGTCGACTTGCCAAACTTCGGAGTCGACTCGTAACCTTCTGGAGTCGATTCGGTTGCAGGGTCTGAAATACATCGTTCTGTCTTTCTTCTGTTACCCTTTGAAGTCGACTCGGAAACGTCGGGAGTCGACTCGGCAACCATCGGAGTCAACTCGAACCCTTCTGGAGTCGACTCGCTGACAGGGTCTGAAAATCAACTTTCTGTCCTTCTGTCAGTTCTCAGTCGGAGTCGACTCGTAGTGTACCGGAGTCGACTCGAGCATGTGCCAGAACTTCTGAAACACTTGGAGTCGACTCGAGCTTCAGACTCTGGTTCAAACTGAGTTCCATACTTAGCCAAAATATGTTGAACCAAAGCTAGAGACACTTAAGCTAGAGACATTTAGTATGACATAAGATATACTCAATTGCTTTGAGCTCATCAAAATCAAATAGGGTTATAATCAATCACTCCACAACATTTTAACCATCGGATCGGTCAATACCTCTAGTGTGTGTGATCCCATAGGTTCTATTCTGATTGGTAGTGAGATATATCGCGATCTCTATCATAATATCATTGAAAACTCCTTTCAATGGGTTGGAACAGTTCCAACTCAACTCATCAGGGTTTATCGATCATCAAGATATTTCCTGTGAGTCTCACCATCCACCAGTGACACCTAGCAGCATATAGTGGCTACCCAGCAGAATGGAATGATGAACCTCTAGGTGCAGTTATCATATGATTCAGTCCTACTATCGTGGATCCCGACAGGACGGAGGTCATGAACAACTCGTCAAACCCCATCGTCTGTCATATGTCAAGATTTATTCAACTTAAGTTCGAGAGTGGAAAACTCTTTCTCCACTTTGCATACTGCCCCGGTCGAAGTCTCACGAATTCAGTCTTATAAATCACATAGGATCTCTCCTTATCTACTAAGGCCGATAGATTCCATATAGGTGCATACCCTACTCCTACAGTGAACCTACTGCAGCCAATCTACACTGCATGGACCCATATGTCTGGAGACCATGTATATATGCAGTCAAACTACAATAATCCCACTGTGAGTAGCCGAAGCACCGCAGGTCAAAGGACCAGTCACACTACTACAACATCAAGCAAGTCACTGACGAGTGGATAGACATCCAAGTGACTTCTTATCCTGGTCACGCTCAGTACCCTTATTCTTTAACAAGCACCTGCACTATTACTTCAGCGTCGCCACACCGTGGACTCGAGTCTCGTCCATCCATAAGAAAAGTAATGTGTGCACTGATCTCATCGGATCGATCACCGTCCTCGTGATGATCCATTGATCAGGAGCATTCAGAAATTAATCACCAATGATGCATGGCTCAAATTCTTAACTCTTAAGAATATGCATCATCATCTTATTAATTCTTGGACGATTCATAGACACATAAACAATATGAATGAAAAAATGTGCCTTTTATTTATTCAATAATAAATAGTCAAGTACAAAATTATGTCCTAGAATTAACAATGTGTCAGCCAGATTGGCTTCTAGGGCATACTTCTAACAGTTGTTGGGATTCTTACCGGGCTGGAAAAGCTCATACTACTCTTACTTTCTTTTTTAGAGGCACTGAATTTGTAGAGTCCATCGGGTGGGACGAGAAATGAGATCAGCGTGGAGTCTGACTGCTAGATAGATAAAAGTTAAATTATTTTTTGCTTATGGATATTTTGAATTATGTAATTAATCAGTACCTTTTGGTTGGATTTGATTTAATTACATTAATCATTAATTTTGGCATTTATGTGAATATTGTACCTTCTAGGCCTTACATGATCTCTAGGGTTCTACTTTAGGGATTATGTGGCTGTGTCACGTGGTCGACCCGAGTGATGGGTTTGGAGCGTGACACCTTGGTTATGTCAGACCCACCATATTACCCACAGAAGTAAAGTCGTCATTGGGTCCTCACCTAACAGTTATTGGTCCCCAACCCCATCTTTACCCCACAACATCTCATGCTAATAGAGAGGTCCAGCCCCCCGATGCAATTTGACCACTGTGTCCAGCCGAAACAAATGAACATCGGAAGGACCTTAGCAACTCTACTACGGTGGAAGACTTCTAGACTTAATATTGGGTAATTGATAAGTGCTAAATAATGCATAAATTAACCTTTTATTCATAGCACTTATCATTATTTTAATTCACATATTTTGTAAATTCAATTAAAAAATGTATTACCTTCACCAGTGCATTTTAATGAATTATCAAAGGTAATTCAAGTTTGATTTGATTATTTATTAAGTTTAATGCATGCAGGTCAAGTCAAGCTCAATTAGGTAAAGCCTAAACGGACACTACATTATTTCACAATTTTATATTTTCAGAGTTGACTCAAAGAACTTTTTTTTTTCCAAAACCCAGTGCTTCCCATTAATTCCTGACTCTTCATACAAATTTCTTCCCACTCATTCCAACTCTTTTCCCACATGATCCTATTTTAATAAAATTCCTTCAATTATTTGTTTCTCATATCTCAAAGCATATCACCTAGTTGCACGAATCCGAAAGCCTCATCCCATCTCAGCCATTCATCTTGCTTCCCATATCATCCATCCATCAAATCTCCGATTTCCAGCTAAATGGACCTGTTCCCAGCGACCACTTGTGATCTCCCGCACCTCACAAATCCAACCAAACTCCCAGCTCACGAATCATTTCTTCCCTTCATCCATATCAAAAAGAATCCCAGGAACTCAACTTCCAGCCGTTCCGCTTCCCCTGTTTCATCATTATCCCATCTCCCCTTCTGGATTAACTCCCAGCTTCATCCCATTCAAATTCCTTCTCCGAAGCTTCTCCAGCTAGATTCCCTCCACGGATGAACATCTCCCAACGTCCAGCTTCATCTTCCCGAGATCCCAACTCCAAGCGCCCACATCTTCGGCAGTCCAAAGAACAAATCCAAACCTCCACAAACAGAGTACGACGGCAGTTTCATCCTCCCGATTCTTCCGGCACTTTATCTAAGCCGTGAACAGCACCCAGCATCTTCCGGATGAGCATTCTATCTTCTTCTGACTTCTTCTCATCCACAAATCCGAACCAAATGCATAACAGAGCACCCTTATCCCAAGGAACAGACCCGTATGTGATCTTCTCCCCTGTTTCACGCATGGCCAGCCGTTCCCAAGCTTCACGGAAGCTTCATCTAAACTGTCAACCGAATCCAAGTTTTTCCCCTGTTTCGGAATCAAGTCCCAATATCCCACGGAACAGCTTCTCCCGCAATGCATGCCAAGCAAACAAACTTTTATGTTCATCCACGTCCTCAACCGAATCCAGACTCCATCCGGATTTCCTCCCAGCCGCATCCAACCATCCGCAGCATCCCAAAAATCAGATCTCAGCCTTCCTTCAATCTCATCTAGCATCCTTAACCCACGTTCTTAGCTTCCGCATCCCCTGTTTTAGCTTCAAAACAGAGCCATTGATCCCAAATTTCGTCCGCAATCATCCCACGATTCGGCTTCATCCTCCCGAGCTTCACGGAACAGAGCATTCTCTCACGGGATAAACTCGAATCTCAGCAAACTTCCCACGCCTATCCTCACAGTCTTCCCATGCTTTGGAACAGATCCGAGATCCTCTCAACGTTCTCGCCAGTCCCTGCAGCCAAGGATCAAGCCGACTTCAGCCCATTCCGATCCGAGATCCCAGTCGTCCACGTCTCCTCCACGTTGAAGAAGAACATATGCCGAACAGAGTCCGAGTTCCCAGCAAATCTTCTTCCCAACTCTCGGATCAGCTCTATCTTCATCCCGCGTCCACCGCTTCCCCACCCTTATCTTCCCATTCGGAAGATCTTATCCATGTGAGGGAAAGTGGGGCGCTGGGGAGGCTATAAAAGGAGGAAATTTCTCCTCTTCACGGCATCTTTTCTGAGGAGTTCCCACCGAAGACTAGAGGAAGAGAAAAGTTTGGTTATTTTGGGAATAACTTCCCACATATAAAAAAAATAACAATGAAGTGTTGAGGGAGGAAGAAGGAAGAAGGAAGGAGGGAGGAAAAAGGAAGCCGATCGTGATGGAAGCCCGTCGCTGTGCTGCTACTACCGTCCACAACTCCATGCAGGGCTGATCTTCTCACTAGGGCCGGATGCAGCCCTAATAAAGGGCCAAGGGTTTTATATTTTGATTTCTATTCTTGGAGTTGTATAAACCTTATTTTGCTTCTAATGAATATTTTATTTCATCTCATATTTAATTTCTGTGATTTTAAATATGACGTTTATACAATTGTTCTTCATGATCACTAGGTAAATATAAGATAGTCCATGCTTAAGAAAGATGCGATGTGCTGCCACCTTAGATTAGGGTAGACATTTCATGCCAACTGAAGATGGATTATGCCCAAATTACTTTAATAAAATTTTATTCGAATGCTTATTAGGCTTGTAGCCAATTTGCATGTTAATCCAAGAACGAAATAAATTATAAATAACCCTTCTTCTGATATTAGTGGTGAATTCCTTGCCCTAGATTCCTCCAAACTGATATCATTTTAATTGCATTTTCTTTTATTAAATTGCTTAGTTTAATAGTCTTCACAAATTCATCCTTTTAAATATTTTTATTTTTAAGAAAACGACTATACCCCAATCCCTGTGGATCGATACCCGTAATCACTATTCTACCAGATACGTGCTATTGCGTGGTCTTTAAAGTTGACTATCAATTTTTGGCGCCGTTGCCGGGGATTGTTAACATAGTTGTTTTTTTCTTTATAAAAAAAATTCAAAATAATAATAATAATAAATATATATATATAGCTCTAAAATAAAATAAAAATATTTTCTATTTTTGATACGTTAATTATCCCCTTTCTTCTTTCTTACTAATTCTTGATTTTTATTTTGGTATTATTTGATCAGGAATCGAAGAGAAAATCTGGGGCGATCAAAAAAAAAGGAAACTATTGGAAAATGAATACGGTAAAGGTTTGCTTTAAAAATTGCTTGGAAAATTTTCTTTGGTAACATCTGAACCTTTCTTATTTAAATTGATTCCCAATTAGCCTGAAATATTGTGGTGATTGTTTGATTTTAATTTCAATAAAAGTGTGAATGCATGCTTGATACACATACACCAATTAATCCGCACATAGTAAGGGCAATCACCCCAACAAGTTAAGAACTGGATTTCATCACCAGATTCTTGCCCAAATTAGGTGAATCAATTTTCACATAGCTATCCCTTTGACTAAAATCAATTAGACGTTGGCCCCTAGGGACATTCGAGCTCAATAGGACGAAGATCACCGAAAGTTGCACCAATTTCGCTCTGTGGCTCAGTTGATGTCTAGGCAAGCTTTGTCCCAAGGGAGACAGTTCATCTGTTCGAGGCAAGTAGTTTTTAAGTGGGACCTTTGCAATGCATCGTAACCCCCCCACTTACCTGGAAGCTTATCTGGTCAACTCAGTTCATTAGACCGGATTGGAGGCTTAGGTGCCCTATTCAAACCAGTTAGGAGCTGTCTAGTGATTTTAGGGTAAACACAAGGATTTGATTTGTTTTTCCTTTAATGCATGCTTGACTGTACTTGACTGATCCAACAAGCTTTAGTGTATGCTAGGGTGTCGTTCCAGATCTCCTGAATTAGTACCTTTTGATTCTGAAATAGAGCGTTCTATTAGGGCCCTTCGAGCCGAAATCCGCACCTATAGAATCATAGGATCTACACCACCTGTCGAGATGGCTGAAGAACAACCCAAACTGCTAAAGGAGTACTTTACTCCTTCCATTTATACCTCTCCATCTTGTATTCGACTACCTGATACCACCGTTGCTGCACATTTTGAAATTAAGTCTAGTGTCATCCAAATGCTTCCCTCTTTTTATGGACTCAACAATGAAGACCCATATAAACATTTGGATGAGTTCCTTGAGATCTGCACTACTGTCAAAATTCAGAACTTCACTGACGATGCTCTGAAACTTAGGCTATTCCTTTTTTCTCTTAAGGATAGAGCTAAGCAGTGGCTTCATTCATTAGAAGCCAATTCCATTCTTTCATGGGCTCAAATGCAACATGAATTTCTAAAAAAATATTTTTCCATAGGAAGAACAAACCAATTTAGGCGTGCTATCACGAGCTTCTTCCAATCTGACGGGGAAGAATTTCATGAAACTTGGGAAAAATTTAGAGACTTGCTCCGAAAATGCCCGCATCATCAAATACCCAAATGGCAATTAGTGCAATGTTTCTATGACGGATTGACTGAACGAAACCGTCAGATGATCGATGCCGCATGTGGGGGTACTTTCATGCTTAAAAGCGACCATGAGGCATGGCAATTATTTGAAAACCTTAATGAAAATTCTCTCCACCATGCTTCCTCCGCTCATCAAGCACCCCCGAGTTCTCAAAGAAAAGGGACCATATATGAAGTTAGCCAGTCCATAGGTCTATCTGACAAAGTAGATGCACTATCCCTCAAGTTGGACCAGCTAATGTCTAAAGAACAGCTCCCAAACTTTCCCTAAGCACAAGTGTGTGGTCTCTATTCTAGTCCGTCTCATACTGTTTTTGAGTGCCCTTCGGCAGCACAATTCCCTGAATTTGTGCAAGAACAAGTGAATGCTGCCCAAGCACAGTCCTGACCGGGTAATGATCCGTATTCTAATACTTATAACCCGGGATGGTGCAACCATCCGAATTTCTCTTGGAAGCAACAAACTCCCAATACTTCCCAACCTTATTCCCAAAACTTTCTACCATTCCAGAATATTCATCCAAACCGTCCTCCTACTCACTATTCACAATTTCAACATAGCCTTCCTCCAGCACCCCAAAGAGATATGGCTTTTGAGCAAAAAGTTTTGACTGCCCTTCAAGGACTCGAAGCCAATACACAATTGTTGCACTCCCATACCCAGTCTATTGCCAAATTAGAAACCCAGCTAGGGCAGCTAGCAAGTGCACTAAATAAAAGAGAGGAAGGCAAGCTTCCAAGCCAACCAGTGAGTAATCCGAGAGGGCAGTACATGGCTCAAGAGACTCACCCGAATGATGTTCACCATGAACAAGCTAATTCCATGACTACCTTAAGAAGCGGACGCATAGTGGACAATAAGGTTGGAGCAAAAGAACATAAGAAAAATGAAGACAGGAGTGTGATTGTACCTAAAGAGAATCCATCTAGTCCAGTATCGACCACACCTCTAACACCAAAGGCCCCTTTTCCTCAATGTCTGAAAGCACCTTCTCCCTTTGGCATGAAAGGAACTTCATTGGAAGAAATAATGGAGGTATTCAAACAAGTCAAAATCAACCACCCTCTCCTTGATGCCATAAAACAAGTTCCATCGTATGCCAAATTTCTCAAAGACCTTTGTACCCAGAAACGAAAATCTAGGACACATGTGCCTAAAAAGGTCTTTCTAACTGAACAAGTAAGCTCCATCCTCCAACACAAAACTCCTCCTAAGTTCAAGGATCCTGGTGCACCTACCATCCCTTGTGTGGTAGGAGATAATTCGATTGATCGTGCACTATTAGATTTAGGGGCAAGTGTTAACCTCCTTCCTTATTCAGTCTACGAGAAGTTCGGATTAGGTGAATTAAAGCCTACTTCGGTGTCCCTGCAATTGGCTGATCGATCTGTTAAAATACCACGAGGAACAATTGAAGATGTCCTAGTCAAGATCGACAAATTTTATTTTTCAGTCAATTTCATCATCCTTGATATGGAACCTATGCCCAATCTCAAGAAACAGATCCCCATGATTCTTGGTCGTCTCTTTCTAGCTACAGCCAATGCATGTATTAACTGTAGAACGGGGGTGATGGATATATCCTTTGGAAACATGAAAGTCAAACTGAATATATTTCACGTTTCCGATCAACCCGCAAGGGAAGATGAGTGCTTCCTAGTGGACAAAATGGACGATCTTGTAGAAGAAGCCCTTCCCTACATTTTGGCAGATAACCCTTTGGAAACATGTTTAGCCCATTTTGACATTCATAATTTTGACTTAAACAAGGCCATAGAAGAAGTCAATGTCCTACTTGACAATCCGTCTCCCACAAATTCTCATCCTTGGCGTATCCGATATGAACCTCTTCCTACCCTTTCTAGTACGCCACAGTGCCCCTCCATCGAGTCCCCTCCCAAACTTGAGTTAAAGCCACTCCCGGTAACCCTTAAGTATGCTTTTCTAGGACCCGAAGACACCCTACCTGTAATTATCGCGGCTGACCTGTCGGACAAACAAGAGAGTCAACTTTTGAGTATACTCGGAGAACACAAACATGCAATTGGATGGTCCGTAACTGATCTGAAGGGGATTGACCCATCCATTTGCATGCATCGCATTCACCTAGAAGAAGATGCAAAACCGACCCGTGAAATGCAAAGGAGACTCAACCCTAACATGAAAGAGGTGGTTAAGAAAGAGGTAGTAAAGTTGCTAGATGCCGGAATCATTTACCCTATCTCTGATAGCAACTGGGTGAGTCCGACTCAAGTAGTACCAAAGAAGTCGGGCATTACTGTGGTTGAAAATGCAGAAGGAGAGTTGATGCCCACATGCACGACCACTAGCTGGCGTGTTTGCATTGACTACAGGAAGTTAAACTCCATGACTAGGAAGGACCATTTTTCTTTACCCTTTATTGACCAAATATTAGAAAGGTTAGCCGGTCAGGGTTTCTACTGTTTCTTAGATGGTTATTCTGGATATAACCAAGTGGCTGTGTATTCCGATGATCAAGAGAAAACCACTTTCACATGTCCATTTGGGACATTTGCGTATAGGAGAATGCCATTTGGATTATGCAATGCACCTGCAACATTTCAACGATGCATGATGGCAATTTTTTCTGACATGGTAGAAAATTTTTTGGAAGTATTCATGGATGATTTTTCAGTTTTTGGCCCCTCATTTGATGATTGTCTCAGTAATTTAGCCCTGGTTCTGAAAAGATGTAAGGAGACCAATCTATTATGTCCAAAAGGGGTATTGAGGTAGATAAAGCAAAAGTTGATCTTATTTCTAATCTTCCTCCACCCAAATCTGTGAAACAAATCCGTTCTTTTCTTGGCCATGCTGGTTTTTACCGTCGCTTCATTAAAGACTTCAGCAAAATCTCTAGACCCTTGTGCAATCTCCTTGCCAAGGATACACCCTTTGTCTTTGATGAAGCATGTAAAGAGGCCTTTGAGAAACTCCGATCTAAGTTGTCTACAGCACCTGTCATACAACCTCCCAATTGGACCCTTCCATTTGAACTCATGTGTGATGCTTCTGACTATGCCATTGGGGCGGTTTTAGGGCAATGGCTAGATAAGTTACCCCATGTAATCTACTATGCTAGTAAGACACTCTCGGATGCACAATTGAATTACACCACTACCGAGAAAGAATTACTAGCTGTAGTGTTTGCCTTGGACAAGTTTCGATCCTATCTCTTAGGATCCAAGGTTATTGTATTCACTGATCATTCTGCTCTTCGGTACCTCCTTTCAAAGAAGGACACCAAGCCTCGCCTAATTCGATGGATCCTGTTGTTACAGAAATTTAATCTAGAAATTCGTGATAAGAAAGGTACCACAAATGTTGTAGCAGACCATTTGTCTAGAATCCTTCTCGAGCCTCCTCATAACATTTCACCACTTCATGATTCCTTTTCAGATGAACAATTGTTTGAGGTACAACAAGTAAGAACACCATGGTTTGCCAACATAGTGAACTATCTTGCCATAGGATAAATTCCCGATCATTGGTCCAAGCAGGACAAGGATCGATTCTTTTCGCAAGTCAGGTTCTACTTTTGGGATGACCCTGATCTGTTTAAGTATTGCTCTGATCAAGTAATCCGTCGATGTGTACCTGAATGTGAATTTCAGAGTATTCTTAATTTTTGTCATACCCAAGCCTGCGGAGGGCATTTCGGGGGTAGAAAAACTGCAGCTAAAGTCTTACAAAGTGAATTTTATTGGCCCTCATTGTTCAAAGATGCTCACAATTTTTGCCAGACTTGTGAGCGATGCCAGCAAATGGGTACAATCACCCGTAGAGATATGATGCCACTTAACCCCATTTTAATTATAGAAATTTTCGATGTCTGGGGTATTGACTTCATGGGCCCTTTCCCGCGTTCTTTTGGTTTTGAATACATTCTTGTCGGGGTAGACTATGTCTCGAAGTGGGTGGAAGCAGTTGCCACTAGGACTAATGACCATAAGGTTGTGGTTAAGTTCTTACAAACAAACATATTTAGTCGCTTTGGCACACCCCAAGCTATCATTAGTGATGGGGGATCACATTTCTGCAACCGATCTTTTGAAGCTTTGGTTCGTAAATACTCAATCACCCATAAAGTTGCCACCCTGTACCATCCCCAAACAAGTGGACAAGTTGAAGTTTCCAATAGGAAGATGAAACACATCTTAGAGAAAATAATACGCCCTGATAGGAAAGATTGGTCTCAGAGATTAAACGATTCTCTCTGGGCTTATCGTACTGCCTATAAGACTCCTATTGGCATGTCTCCTTATCGACTGATTTTTGGAAAAGCTTGTCACTTACCCGTAGAACTTGAGCATAGAGCTTTTTGGGCCATTAAAAAGTTTAACTTCGATATGGCATCAGCGGGTTCTAACCGGAAACTTCAATTGAACGAGCTTGAAGAGTTACACAATGAGGCTGATGATCCAAAGATTGAATTAAAGATTGATTTTGATGATCACAAAACCTTGAAGTATAAATACTAATGTTTGTGTTGCAAGAAGAAAGATAATTTGTTTTGCAAGGAACATAGCAAGTTGGAAAAATACAAGAAGGCCTCAAAAGCTCTCAAGAAAAGTTGGAAGAAAGCTACACTTTATTGGCCCAAGTTTCAAGTTCAAATGATTCAAGTTAGAGGAGCAAATTCAAAAAAAGATTCAAAAGAATAGTCCTCGAGTCGACTCCTGGAAGTTTAGAGTCGACTCTGGCACTCTGGAGTTTCAAGAAACAGTGCTCGAGTCGACTCCGATACTCTATGAGTCGACTTCGACTGAGAACAAACAAAAAGATAGAGAGTTGATTTTCAGCGCTACAGTGCTCGAGTCGACTCCTACTTCAGCGCTACAGTGCTCGAGTCGACTCCTACTTTAGTGCTACAGTGGTCGAGTCGACTCCTACTTCAGCGCTACAGTGCGGAGTCGACTCCCAGCTACAGTGCCGATAGACTACTATTCACAAGTGACTCCTGTTTTAGCCGAGTCGACTCCTACATCAGCCGAGTCGACTCCAGCACGCTGGAAGGCATAACGGCTAGTTTTTTCTTGATTCCAATGGCTCTATTTTTGTCTCTAACGGCTAGATTTTTGTTTCCACTCCCTCTAAAGCTATAAAATCAAGAGGAGAGCTAGGAAAGATGGGATGGAAGTGGGAGAGAACATTTAGGGAAGAGATTTCAAAGAGATTACAAGGGAAATCTCCCAAAAGCACAAAAGGGCCATTCAAAGTAAAAGAGAGAGAAGAAGAACATCCAAGTGAATTCCAAAGCTTCCTCTCCAACTGTGTGCTGCCTCGGTGATCCTCTACTTCGTGCAAAATCAGAAGAGGGTCAAGTAAAGAAGAAGCCGAGTTCCTTCATCTACAAATTTGTTTGAGGGCTTCTTCTCTTTAATTTACTTGTTTATATTTGCTATATTTGCTTATTTGAGAAGCTTGTATTTGATTTAAACTCTTGTTCTAATATCTTGTAAATTGATTCAATCAAGGGATTGAATCAAGGGGTTAAGGTTTGTTGGTGAGCCAAAGGGAAAACCAACGTTGTAAGGTTGTAGTTGGTGAGCCTTTGGGAAAACCAACTGGGTTGATTGTGAACCCGGAAAACAATCATTGTAAGGTTGTGGTTGGTGAGCCTTTGGAAAAACCAACTGGATTTGATTGTGAACCCGGAAAAACAATCGGTTGGTTCTAGTCGGTGAGCCTGTGAAAACCGACCGAGTTCGTTGTGATCTCGCAAAACAACAAGTTGGGTTGTGAGCTTGTAAAACAACCGACTGTAATCTGAGGGATTATAGTGAAATTTCCAAGAGGTCTTGGAGAGTGGATGTAGGTGCTGGGGTGCACCGAACCACTATACATCTTAGTGTTTGTGATGCCTTATCTCGTGTATTTCATGCCTTACATTCGTATTTAATTATGTAATATCTCTAGCTTTGTTTTTTATAGAGTTATAAGTGATTGTTTAGAATTTGCTTAGCTTCTTCTCCATTCTTATCATACACATAGATTAAAATTGATCATACAACTATAAGTTAATTTTAGATCAATTGCACCCAAAAGCCATAGTATAATTGCTCTAGCTTAATTTTCCACTACTTTACTTGTAATTGCCTAGAGCTTAAGTAAATAACATCTTATCATTCCGTTACATTCAATTCAAAGTAAAAATTAGGGAACATAATTTTTAGAAAACCCAATTCACCCTCCCTCTTGGGTTGTCACCTTGGGCAACAAGTGGTATCAGAGCAGGTGCTCTTCTATTAATTATAGTCTTAACCGACTAGAGCTAAAGATTATGACAACCCCACATAACATATTATTTGCCGAGGGACTTTCCATAAACAGACCTCCACTTTTTGATGGAACTTATTATATTCAACGGAAAGCTAGAATGAAAATTTTTGTTCAATCACAAAACTATAAAATATGGAATATTATTATAAATGGCCCTCACACACTCTCTCAAGCTGTCAATAAAAAAGACTTAGCACAATTGAATGCTAATGCTATGAACATTCTATATTGTGCTATCCATGAATCTATATTTCATAAGATTTCTGCACGCTTATCTGCTAAAGAAATCTGGGATACTTTAAGAAATATTTATGATAAATCTCAGATTAGCTCACATGTGCTTCAATTGCATACTAACAATGAGACTGCAGAATCTTCCACATTAGCCGAGTCGACTCCCAGTTTGTCCGAGTCGACTCCTAGAGAAAAACAGTCTGAAAGGCAGAGACTCAATCTTGGAGATCCTGTGAACGAGTCGACTCCAAGTATTTCAGAGTCGACTCCTAAGTTAGCCAAGTCGACTCCAACAAGGCCCGAGTCGACTCCGAGGCAGAACAGTTCAAAAGACAGAGAATCATCTTTTAGGCCTCTGAGAACGAGACGTCTTCCGAAGATCTCGAGTCGACTCTAAAGTCAGTCGAGTTGACTCCAAGTAAATCCGAGTCGACTCGAGGAAGAAAGAACAACAAAAAAAATCAAAAGCTTCCTAAAGACAAAGAAGAAGAGGAAGCAAGATGAAAGAAAGAAAGAGATAAAAAGGAAGAAAGCCTTGACCAAGAAAGAGTCAAACAAGAAAATGAAAGCTAGGAGCAATAATGATGATATTAGCTCCAAAGAACTACAAGAGGTAACTAACTTGTGCTTCATGGCACAAGAAGATAAGGTAAAATCTGAAGCTACTTTTACATCAAATGATTTTCAAGAAGAATTCTCTTATGATGAATTATTAAATGCTTTTCATGATTTGTATGGTGAATGTAGAAAATTAGCTATGAAGAATAAAAATCTTAAGAAACTAAATCTGAAAATTTCAAAAGAAAGAAATTCTAGTGATGAAATACAAGATAAACTAAATTCTGAAAATGAAAGCTTAAGGTTAAATTTAGAACAATTGATTCAAAAAAATTAGAGTTTAATTAAAGAAAATCAAAACTTAAGTAAAGAAATTAACCAATTAAAATCTTTTATTAACAAATTCACTGTAAATTCAGAAAGATTAAAAATAATGTTTGAAAGCCAATATGTTGCTTATGATAAATCAAAACTTGGCTTGACTCCTTTACTTAACAATAAATCTCTAGAGAAAAAGGTTATCAATTCACCAAGCAAACCATTAAATAAGATAACTTATTTCAAACATGAAAAGAATGGGCATAACAACTTTACCTATCGTTCTAACATAATTAAATCAAGTGGTAAAGTTATTACAATTAAACAAATTTGGGTTCCATAAGGAACTATATGTCCTAACTCTCAAGTACCCAAGCAAGCTTGGGTATCCAAAATGACAATATGAGGATGTAGATGTAGGTGTGCCAAGATACCCATGGAACAAATAGAACTTTCATACAAATGGGTGTTCTAGACACACGTCAAAAAATGAAACTTAAAATATACTTATGAAAAGTAATTAAAAAATAATAATAATGAAATCAGTAACCCTTGCATCTCATCATTATTTTTGCTTTAGTATTTGATTAAAATATGAATTGCAAGTATTGATCAATTTTGTGATATAGAAAATACTTTTGGAAATATAATCAAATCACTTCATTTTATAGTATGCTTTACTTACTATTGGATAAGTTGCTAAATAATTAATCAATTTATTAAGAATAACTCTATGAATTCTCTATATGCTTGATTGAGAGTTTTTATCCATGGCATTATTGTTTATCGATATGAAAATGTGTACTTGGTATGCCTTTGAATATATGCATTATGAATACCAAGATTAAAGAAACCATCTTTGGCATATAAAATCAACTAATGCTAGTATGTACTTAATCTCAAAAGACCTTGCCATTGGCTTACTTAGATTATCTTCTAAAAGGTCAAAGTTTGCTATGCATGTTAACTAAGGAAACAAACAAAAATCAATTTCTAAATCTAAAGATGTTGTTTCCATTACTAAGTTTTCAAAAGCTTACATTAGTTTTGTTCTTGGCACTCAAATTGAAATATTTTCTACATTGGCACAAACTCACTAAAAGGATTTAAATGAAAAAGATTTGCAAACTATGAAAATAAAGAAGTATCATGGCATAGTTTTGAAAACCAATTTTGTATTAAGCTGTGCACAGAAAATAATATTGAATACAATTGTTTATGCACCAAGAACACCATAAGTAAAATAGGATTAATAGAATCCTTGAAGAAATGAAAAAGGCAATGTTGTATGATAGTCATCTACTTAAATGATTTTTTGTTAAAAGCTATCATCATTGCCTGTCATATATATGGTTTCTATTAGATCTATTTTTTTGATGAAAACTCCATTTGATCTTCTAAAAAATAAAAAATGATCTATTGCATATCTTTCATATTTTTCAGTAGTATATGTTATGCTAGATATGATCTTTTGAAAATAATGCCAAATCTGATAAAGATATCTCTATCTTTGGATATCATTCATCAAGCAATGCATATAAAACATTCAATGAAAATATTCTAGTTGTAGAAATATCAATTCATTTTATTCTTTATCAGACTAATGATTTATTATCAAGATACTAAAATCAAATTATATATGTATATGGTTAATCTTTTACATATAACAATCTGAAAACTTGTTAATAATTAGAACCAAATTGAGTTTTTCAGAAATACACTTAATGAAGAAAAATTGATAACTACTAAAAGATTAAATCAAGAAAAGATGAAATAGATCTTGATGAAATTCTTGCATGATTAGAAGTAAAGATCACCATTATCATTTGCTTGCTTTACGAGCTTTATATTCTGTCAAATGAATGTGTAGAATGCACTCCTATGTGGTTATTTCATTAAAAAAGATCTATGTAAAATAACCACCTTATTTGAAAACACTCACTACAAATATGATAAAGTAATATATGATTTGGAACAAACATCAAAAGCATGATATAAAAGCTTGAGTAACTTTTTAATAAAAAGTAATAATGATAAATCTATACATTAAAAAGAAGAATTTGTGATATCTTACTTGCTCAAAGCATACATTGATGGCATCATTTTTTGGTTCTACTAATGAAGATTTATATGGAGATTTTACTAAGCTCATACAAAGTGAGTTTGAAATATGTGTAATGAATGAATTAATATTTTTTCTAGAACTCCAAATTAAGATAAACAAGGAAGGGGATCTTTATTGACCAAAGTTAGTCCACAAGAAAACTCTTATAGAAGATTGGCATGAAGAAGGTATGTCTATGACCCCATCTTGTAGAATTTGAAAAGGATGAGCAAAGTAGATCTATTATTTTAAAGCTGTATTGAAGCATGATAGAATAATTATTTTATCATACAGCTAGTAGACCAGATTGTATGCTCATTATGTGCCCTTATGCAAGACTTCAATCTAACTCTAATGAATCATATTTTATTGATAACAAATGAATCATAATCTGAATTTTGATAGAAATAATTGTTTAAGGCAATTTGATCAAAACTTAGCTAGCATGCCTTATTGATAATTATCTTAAGCAAATAGAATCTAAGCTAAATTGATTTTGAAAATAAGGAATTGATTTGATCTTAATGAATCTTTCTATTGCCTCACATGCTTGTCCTTGAACCATCTTGGTTAATGAAACTATCTCTTTAGTTCAAGTGATATGTGCTTGCTTATATTTAGGCAATCTCTTGAGTAAAGTGACTCAACATTCAACTATTGTCAAATCTTATATTGAGTCATCTAGTTAAAAATATGTTGGATGAATGTTTTGTATCTTGAAGAAACTATGACTTTCTTTCAAGAATGAAAAGAAGTTGTTAATAATGTAGGATCCTTGAGCAAGAAAATGAGAGATTTCAACTTGAAGGACACCTCCACATAAGATACAATAAACATTCACATGCAAACAAAAGAGAGAACCATCTTCAGCCAAAAGTTCACACATAAGAAATCTAGTTTGACTTGAAGAATATAGAATGAATCGGTAAGTTTAGATACCTCTCTCATAAATTAGCTGAGCAAAGTCAATAACTTAAATCTTATTGTGGCATAGTTAAAATCTTTAATTATTAATTTCTTGATATCATGTCTATATATGTATTAATTGACTTATGCTTTAGAAATTGATTCATGGTTTGCTCAAACTAAAATATTCCTTTGCCTATATCATAACCATGAAATACACAAGTATATGCTTAAAATGCTGATTTAAAATGACTTGTGAGAAGCTATGAATTCTTGAGCATAATGAAAATGTTGTTTGCATGATATACATCTATATGATACATAAGATTATTTCTTTATTCTGCTCTTTCATGTAAATTACTTGAAAATAACAAAAAAAGAGAGAGATAAAGAAAAGAAAATGGATATTATTCAAGAGAAGTAAAATCTAAGTAAAGGCAAATACTCCAATCTTAAGGAAAAGCAAAACAAGCATAAAATATTCGGCACATTTGTGAGACTTGTGTGAGCATTCTTTTGGAAGGGATAAAATCCGTAATTAATTACACTTAAACAGGGAGAGTTTGAAGTAAACATTTTAACCTTTCTATATTGCTCATCATAGGGATGGTGCCAATGGGAAGGCTAGTGGTAGTACCCGGCACTATTTGACCCAACTATTCGGTGTAGGGTATATTAGGGACGGCACAAGAGGAAGGCTAGTGGTAGTACCTCGTGCCCCTTCCAACTCCACCGGATAGGGAGCAAATAGAGTATAAAGCATAAAAAAGTAAAAATGAAAGACAAAGTAAATGAAAGTATATAAGAAGAATCAAGTCAAATTTTTAATCACTTGAAAACACACTTTAAGGATGAAATCAGTGCAAGATTATATTTAAATAGGAGGAGTTTATTTGAAAAGAATTGATTTTGATCATTAATGTTGACCCCCTAATGGATTTTGATGAATACAAAACACTAGAGTATAATTCCATTTATCTTAACAATTTAATTGAGGAATTCATGTGATTAATTGAGAATATTGTTAAAAAATGTCTAGGCAAGTTCCCATAATTTTTATGAATTTATTGAAGAATATTTTGAGTTAAAGAAAACAGATCAGGGACAGCCGAGACGTCTCCGGATAGTTTCAGAGACGTCTCTGGCACAAACAGGAAGAATCGGCACACTTGGAGACGTCCCCGACACCTGCCGAGTCGTCCCCGCGTTAGCGGAGTCGACTCTCTCAGTAGCGGAGTCGACTCTCTCAGTGGCGGCAGAAAGGCAGTTTTCAAGAGATATGCGCGAGATGTCCCCACAGTAAGCCGAGTCGTCCCCGCAAGTAAAAAGGAGACTTCCCGAGTCGTCCCCAAGATAGCGGAGACGGCTCTCTCAGGGTTTTCCAGAGAATGGTTTTTTGGGTGATAAGGAAGCGGAGTCGACCCTGAGACAGCGGAGTCGTCCCCATGCATAAAGTGCAGACAACCCGAGACGTCCCCTGAAGGAGCGGAGTCGACTCTCTCAGGAAATACCAGAGGACATGTTCTTCGGAGATAAAGAAGCGGAGTCGTCCCCAGATCAGCGGAGTCGTCCCCATTCAAAAAGTGCAAACAAGCCGAGACATCCCCTGAAAGTGCCGAGTCGACCCCAGACAACGGAAAAAGTAAAATCTTGTAGCCGAGACGTCTCCCGTTGAAGCGGAGACGTCTCCGGAGTGACTGGGACGCGACTGACAGCTTTTCAGGTTTGGTTTGAATTTCAAATCCTTCTTTCTTTGTCTCTAACGGCTATATTTGCTTTTTTGGGCTATAAAAGGGACCTCCTAAGTGCTTCTCAATAACTCTTCACCAACCCAAAGCTAGATCATTCAAGAGAGAAGTAAGAATGAAAAGTTCAAGGGAGTGAGTGCATTCAAGTGAAGAAATCAAGTGTTTTCAAGCTTCCCAAGTGATTTCAAGCTCAATCACTCTCGTGCGCTTGGGATTAAAAGCTCACACTCAATCCTACGCGCTCCACATCGGAAGAATCAATATCTCCCACGCTTCCAACGGCAAAAGGATTCTTCCGGGTTCTATTGTTCATAATTGCAATATTTGCTTTTTAGAGCTTTTCCTTTCTTTTGTAAACTCTTTCATTGTGGTGCTTGTTCCAGTCAAGGGACTTGGAACAAGGGAAAGGCGTCCCAAGCCTAAGTGAAATTGGGGGTTTTAGGGTTTGTTGTGAGCCCGGTGTAAAACAACGAGTTGGGTAGTGAACTCGCAAAACTACCGTACTGTAATCGTGGATTATAGTGGAAATTCCCAAAGGTGATTTGGAAAGTGGATGTAGGAGCAGTGGAAGCTCCGAACCACTATAAAACCTTGTGTTTGCGATTGACCTTTCTCATTCCTCCTTCTTTACCTTAGTGCATATATTCGTGTGTTTTATTTTAATTAGTCAAAAGTTTTTAAAACACCCAATTCACCCCCCTCTTGGGTGACCATCACTGGGCAACAAGTGGTATCAGAGCAGGTGCTCTGTGTATTTCTTGAAAGACCTAACCGTCTTAGCCAAAGATCTAGATGGCAACACCCTTTAACAATGTTCCTGCCGAGGGGCAAGCAACCAATAGACCTCCACTCTTCAATGGGACAAATTATACCTATTGGAAGACTAGAATGAGAATCTTCATTCAAGCACAAGACTATGCCTTGTGGAGGGTTATAGTCAAGGGACCACAAGAACCATCACACATAGTTAATGGCATTCGAGTTCCCAAACCTGAGGAGGATTGGGATGAGAATGATGATAGGATGGCTCAACTTAATTCTAGAGCCATGAACTCATTATTTTGTTCTCTAGACGTAAATGAGTTCAATAGAGTCTCCACATGTACTTCCGCTAAGGAAATATGGGATAGGCTTGAAGTTACCCACGAGGGTACAAATCAAGTCAAAGAGTCTAAAGTGAACATTCTAGTTCACAAGTATGAGTTGTTTAAGATGGAACCCAATGAAACCATCACATGCATGTTTACTCGCTTTACCGATATAATTAATGGTCTAAAGAGTTTGGGTAAATCTTATACTAACCCAGAACTTGTGAGTAAAATTCTCAGGTCTTTGCCGAAAGCATGGGAAGCAAAGGTCACGGCGATCGTAGAAGCCAAAGACCTCAACACTTTGGGATTAGAACAACTACTGGGCTCATTGATGACGCATGAGCTCACAATGAAGCAACATGAAGAAGAGTTGCCGAAGAAAAGGACAATCGCACTCAAGGCTACCTCAAGTGTGTGTGAAGAAGAGAGTAGTGAGAGTGAAGAAGAAAGCCAAGATGAGGACTTGGGTTTGATAGTAAGGAAGTTTAAGAAATTCATGAGAAGAAAGAAACCTTTCCCAAGAAAGAAATTTGGAGGGAGAAATGATTGGGAAAAAGAAAAGGAAAAAGAAAGAGATCCAATCATATGCTATGATTGCAAGAGACCGGGACACGTTCGATCCAAATGCCCTCAACAAAAGAAGTATTTTGGAAAGGAGAAGAAGAAGGCATTGAAGGCAACATGGGATGATAGTGACACATCATCCTCCGAGGAAGAGAAGGAAGAGACCGCCAACTTGTGCTTCATGGCGTTCGAAGACGACGAGGTATGTCAAAACCCAACTATAAATTTTACTTTAGAAGAATTATATGAAGCTTTTCAAGAACTTATGGGTGATTGTAGTATGTTAGGAGCTAAGAATAAAGAATTAAAAGCCTCCAATCAAAAACTAAAGGAAAATATTGAAAACCTATTAATTGAAAAGGAGAGCGTTAAAAATATTCACACTACTAACCTAGAAATCAAAAATTCAAAACTAAGCATTGAAAATGAAAAGGCAAAAACACTAATTAAGGAATTAAGTCTAAAAGTAAAATCCCTACTCGACAATAATACCTCACTTGCTCAAAATGTTGAATCTCTTAAAAAAGATATGGAAGAACTAGTTAAAGAAAATTTGAATTTTAAGAATGAGGTACATAAGTACAAACCAATTGTTGAAAAATTCACACAAAGCTCTGAAAAATTAAATCTTATTCTTTCAAATCAAAGAGCTGTTTTCAATAAAGCCGGATTAGGATATAAAACTAATAAGCAACAAAAATATCTAAAGAATTTCTTTGTAAAAGCAAAAGACGTAAAAACTGAAAAACCAACATGCTTTCTTTGTGAAAAGAATGGACATAAAGCCTACTCTTGTATTCAAAGAAAAATCCAAACTAACAAGAGTACATTTGTAAAAGCTAAAAACATAACTAAAGTATGGGTGCCTAAGGGAACCAACTACACTAACCACGAAGGACCCAAGAAAACTTGGGTACCTAAGAGCTTCACATGATCATTTTGCAGGTATGCCTTGCAGCCGGAAATAAAAAGAGAATGTGGTATCTTGATAGTGGTTGCTCAAGGCATATGACCGGTGACAAGAGTCTCTTCGTCACCTTGGAATCAAAAGAAGGAGGAGTAGTCACATTTGGAGACAATGCTAAAGGCCGAATTATTGGTGTTGGTAAAATCTCCATATCACCCTCCTCATTTATTGACAATGTATTGTTAGTTAATGGACTAAAACATAATTTGTTAAGTATAAGTCAATTTTGTGACAAGGGCTTTAAAATATCATTTGAATCATCACTATGCATAATTAGTAGTCCATTTGACAATGAGATCATACTCACAGGACATAGGCATGGAAATGTTTACATGGTAGATCTTGATGATCTCACCATGAAGGATGGCCAATGTCTTGTAGCCATGAATTCCAAAGTCAATGAGACTAGTTGGTTATGGCATCGTAGGTTAGGGCATGCTAGCATGGATTTAATCTCAAAATTAATTACAAAGGATCTAGTCAAAGGACTACCAAAAATAGACTTTGAAAAGAATAAAATTTGTGCTGCATGTCAATTAGGGAAACAAACAAGAAGTTCTTTCAAGTCTAAGAACATAGTTTCAACATCAAAACCCTTAGAACTAATTCACATGGATTTGTTTGGACCCACTAGAACTGCTAGTCTAGGGGGTAAGAAATTTGGTCTTGTAATTATTGATGATTTTTCACGTTTTACATGGGTTTCATTTCTTGCACACAAAGATGAGTCCTTTTCCGCTTTTATCAAGTTTCATAATAGGGTTTCAAATGAACTCAATCTTAAACTAAAAGCAATTAGGAGTGATCATGGTACCGAGTTTGAAAATCAGTATTTTGAAAAATTTTGTGAAGAAAATGGTATCAATCACAACTTCTCGGCACCTAGGACACCCCAACAAAATGGGGTGGTAGAAAGGAAGAATCGCACACTAGCAGATATGGCTCGTACCATGTTGTGCGAATCGGATCTACCAAAGTATTTTTGGGCTGAAGCAATAAATACTTCATGTCATATCTTAAATCGTGCTTTAGTTAGATCCATCTTAAAGAAAACACCTTATGAGTTGATAAAAAGTAAGAAACCTAATATAAGTTATTTTCATGTTTTCGGTTGTCGATGCTTTATTTTGAACAATGGAAAGGACAATCTAAGTAAATTTAGTGCTAAATCAGATGAGGGGATCTTCTTAGGTTATTCCTCATCTAGTAGAGCATACAGGGTCTTCAACAAGAGAACTCTCGTTGTTGAAGAATCCATTCATGTTGTTTTTGATGAAACTAATGGAGATTCTTCTAGAAAAGAAGAAGATAGTGATGTAGGTATACTTGAAGACCAAATGAAGGAACTCTCCACTCAAGACAAACAACATGAGGATGATATCAAAGAAGATACAAATCAGCGAGATGAAGAAGATCAACCTCCTTCAAGAAATCAAGATCTTCCCAAAGAATGGAGGTATGCACATGGTCATCCAAAGGATCTAATCCTTGGTGATCCTTCACAAGGTATAAGAACTAGATCCTCTTTAAGAAACACTAGTAATTATCTTGCTTTTGTTTCACAAATAGAGCCTAAATCACTAGAAGAAGCTGAAAAAGATGATAATTGGATGAATGCTATGCAAGAGGAATTAAACCAATTCGAAAGAAATGAAGTTTGGACTCTAATGAAAAGACCCCCTAATGTTTCAATCATAGGCACCAAGTGGGTGTATAGAAATAAACTAGATGAAGATGGAATAGTAATAAGAAACAAAGCTAGGCTAGTGGCCAAAGGATATAATCAGGAGGAAGGAATAGATTTTGATGAAACTTTTGCTCCTGTTGCTAGGTTAGAGGCTATTAGACTACTTTTGGCATATGCATGCTTCATGGATTTTAAACTCTATCAAATGGATGTAAAAAGTGCATTTTTAAATGGTTATATAATGGAGGAAGTTTATGTAGGACAACCTTCAGGTTTTGAAAATCACTTACATCCAGATTATGTGTATAAATTGCATAAAGCATTGTATGGCCTTAAGCAAGCCCCTAGGGCATGGTATGAAAGATTAAGTAATTTCCTAATTGAAAACAAATTTAAGAGAGGAAATGTAGACAAAACCCTCTTTATTAAAAGAAAAGGAAATGACTTATTGCTTGTACAAATTTATGTGGATGATATAATTTTTGGTGCTACTAATGACAGTCTTTGTCAAGAGTTTGCCAAGCTTATGCAGGGAGAATTTGAAATGAGCATGATGGGTGAGCTCAACTTCTTCCTTGGGCTACAAATAAAACAATCAGAGGAGGGCATCTTCATCAATCAGTCCAAATACATCAAGGAAATGTTGAAAAAATTCAAGATGAAGGATGCAAAGGAAATCAGCACACCCATGGGCTCAAGTTGCAAGCTTGACAAAGATGAAAAAGGTAAAAGTATAGACTGCAAATTGTACAGAGGTATGATAGGCTCTCTACTTTACCTTACTGCTAGTAGACCAGATATATTATTCAGTGTTTGTATGTGTGCTAGATACCAAGCATGTCTTAAGGAATCACACTTGCAAGCTGTTAAGAGAATTTTTAGATATCTAGTAGGGACATCTAATGTAGGCTTATGGTATTCTAAACAATCTGACATAAATTTAATTGCTTATTCCGATGCTGATTTTGCTGGGTGCAAACTCGACAGAAAAAGCACAAGTGGCACATGTCAATTCTTGGGTGCCAATTTGGTTTTTTGGTTTAGCAAGAAACAAAATTCAGTTGCCTTGTCCACAGCTGAGGCTGAGTACATTGCAGCTGGAAGCTGTTGTGCCCAAGTTCTTTGGATTAAGCAACAACTTGAAGATTTCGGTATCAAAATGGATAATATACCAATTAAATGTGATAATACAAGTGCAATTAATTTAACAAAAAATCCTGTCCAACACTCTAAGTCAAAGCATATAGAGATTAGGCATCACTTTATTAGGGATCATGTGCTGAAAAATGATGTGATGATTGAATATGTATGTACTGAAAATCAATTGGCTGATATCTTTACAAAGCCCCTTTGTAAAGAAAGATTCAACTTCTTAAGGAATGCTTTGAGCTTGAATGATCCTAGCAAATGAATTGAACTTGTATTGCATTGTTTTGCTGCGCAAACTAGTAATCAACCTCAAGGTAAACATAAGTGAAAACATGAATTCATGTAAGCTAAATGACGAACTGTTTGACTTTCCGGAGGATGGTTACCCTCCCTTGGACTCTTCATGGAGATATTTTCAGAGCCTATTTCATAGGTATTCGAAATTTGGTCAAACATTCCTCATTTCAATATTAATAATTCAAAAATTATTATCAAATTATTATAGGATGTATCATTAAGGGGGAGGATCACAAACAAATTCACTCTAAGTTTATCAAAAGAGATCATGTTGATTAGGGTGATTAAACAAAATTGGGAGAAGATAGAATTTAGTCTGAAATTTTTCAGTGCTGGAGACGTCTCTGGCAAATCGCAGAGACGTCCCCCCGGGGGAGACGTCTCGCCTTAGTCGCGGAGACGTCTCGGGGACCGAAGGAGGGCTTTTTAAATAGGTCGAAATCGCTCGAGCCGACTCGAGCTTTCTCCTTCATTCCCGACCAAAACGAAAAACCCTAGCCTCCATTTGCTCTCCACCTCAAATCCTAGCCTCCGTTTGCTCTACATCACAAACCCTAGCATCCATGGAACCAAAGAAGGCTAGGACGACCCGTGGAAGGCGACCTAGGGTAGCGGCCGACGGTGAGGAACGACGGGAAGAACCCTCCGCGCCGTCTCCTCCGGTTGCTCCGCCAACCACGACTATTTCCTGTGCAAATCGCACAGTCACGACAGGAAGGTACATAGATTTCTCCTTTTTAGATCATGAGGGGTTCTCTATTGGAGAGAGACTCCGAGCCCAAGGGTGGGAACACTTTTGTACCCTCAATACCTCGACCTACCCCGGCCTAGTTAGAGAACTTTTTAGCAATATGGCCTTAGGGGACCTAGGGTACACTGGATATGTCCAAGGGACATTAGTAGAAGTCAATGAAGATGTCCTATCCACTGTCTTACAAATTTCTAGGGACGGTGAGGCTCCAACCTCACATCCCCAAAGGGAGTCAGCCCTAAATTTACTTTTAGGAAGAGAGGACTGCGGCCCTCTTGATGTTGTCAATTCCCAGGACCTAAATGCAGAGATGAGACTTCTCTTAAGTATTGTCAACCGGGTCCTATTTCCTAAAACTGGTCGCTTCGATTTTGTTTCGGAGCGAGACTTAGTTATAATGCACCACATCCTACTAGGGATCCCTCTAAACCTCCCTAGACTCATGCTAAATTACATTGCCCTATGTCATAGGTATTCTAGGTTTAGTATACCCTATGGCATGATCTTTACCTTAATCTTTAAACACTTCAAGGTTCCCATTCCAACAAATGAACCTGCAAAGCCCTTGAGAAACACCGACTATTATAATGAGGGCACAATGAGAAGAATGGAATTTCATAAGATAGATGGATCGTGGGTCAAGGTACCAAAGAGAAAAACCCAAATCCTAGAGCCTGAGATCCCACATCATGAGTCTGACCATCACTCTCCTCCACCTAGCCACATGGATATCCCTGATATTCCCTCCAGCTCAGCTGGACCTTCCACATCCATGCCACCACCTCCTCCAGTTAGTAGGCCCTCCTTTCTGTCAGAGGATCAGATGCGCACCTTAGCATCTGCCATTTGCCAGCAGATGAGGGAGGAGATGAGATCCATGATCTCCACAGAGTTGGCCCCCATCAGAGCTTCACATGAAGGGCTTCTACAAGAGATGAAGGATATTAGAAGTCAAATTGAAGCTACAACACAAGAAATAATTGGTGTGGGTGCCACCCAAACCATCAGATCATTAGAGCTCAAGGACAGCTTGAAGAGCATTTCCAAGAGTCTTAAAGAGCTAACAAAACCAGATGGCAATGTGAGCACCTTAGTTGCCCAACTCAGAGGAAGAATTGAAATGGCAACTATAGAGTTTGAGGCACTTGTGGCAGGTTTCCACAAGTCACAGGGAGATCAATTTAAGACCCTCATGGATTCCATCAACACATTCATAGATGCAGCTTGTAAGGTTTATGAACAAAATACAGCTGGTAGGGCCCATGAGCAACGTCGCCGATGATGGATATCTTGTAGGATCTTCTTTTTGTAAATCCTAGGCTATTTTTGAAACACTTTTGTATTAGAAATCAATACTTGTAATGATTTCTTCTTTTTGACTATGTACTGACTTCAAAGGTTCACAATGATACATGAATACAATCCCTTTTGAAAACTGTGTACATTGCCAACTCTATGTATGTGTTTCTATGAATGTGAATGTGCCTCTTGATGTGTCATAAGAATCTCATAACATACATTAAGCATTCAGATTTGGCACAACTTATCAAAGCATATGAAACAGGGGGAGCACAACCTGAATATCAAAGGGGAAGTAAAATGAATGCTGAACTCTTTAATAAAGATAACTTGAATATCCTTGAGTGGTTAATTATATTATACTATGAATTGAGTTTTAAGCACCTAATGATAATTTGTCCCCTTCATTGTTGATGACAAAAAGGGGGAGTAGATATATAGAAAGAACCAATATGGATATTGAGATATAATTGAAAGGGGGAGTAGATATATAGAAAGAACCAATATGGATATTGAATATGGAATGCAAAATTTATAATCATACTCCAAAGTTGATTTAGAAAAGATAAAATTGAAGAATATTGACTTGATTCAAATTCAGCATCAATATTTCATTTTAACTTGATTCAAATTCAGTTGATATGCTAAAATTGCTTAAGAGCTATAAAGTTCAATCCCATGCAATTATGCACACTGTATCTAGCTCTAATCAAAACATTATACTTGTACATCTGATCAAATACTGTGTATATGTTTAAACTTCAAATTTTTGCATATACTCAGTGTTTTGTCATCATCAAAAAGGGGGAGATTGTTGACCCCCTAATGGATTTTGATGAATACAAAACACTAGAGTATAATTCTATTTATCTTAACAATTTAATTGAGGAATTCATGTGATTAATTGAGAATATTGTTAAGAAATGTCTAGGCAAGTTCTCATAATTTTTATGAATTTATTGAAGAATATTTTGAGTTAAAGAAAACAGATCAGGGACAGCCGAGACGTCTCCGGATAGTTTCAGAGACGTCTTTGGCACAAACAGGAAGAACCGGCACACTTGGAGACGTCCCCGACACCTGCCGAGTCGTCCCCGCGTTAGCGGAGTCGACTCTCTCAGTAGCGGAGTCGACTCTCTCAGTGGCGGCAGAAAGGCAGTTTTCAAGAGATATGTGCGAGACGTCCCCACAGTAAGCCGAGTCGTCCCCGCAAGTAAAAAGGAGACTTCCCGAGTCGTCCCTAAGATAGCGGAGACGGCTCTCTCAGGGTTTTCCAGAGAATGGTTTTTTGGGTGATAAGGAAGCGGAGTCGACCCTGAGACAGCGGAGTCGTCCCCATGCATAAAGTGCAGACAACCCGAGACGTCCCCTGAAGGAGCGGAGTCGACTCTCTCAGGAAATACCAGAGGACATGTTCTTCGGAGATAAAGAAGCGGAGTCGTCCCCAGATCAGCGGAGTCGTCCCCATTCAAAAAGTGCAAACAAGCCGAGACGTCCCCTGAAAGTGCCGAGTCGACCCCAGACAACGGAAAAAGTAAAATCTTGTAGCCGAGACGTCTCCCGTTGAAGCGGAGACGTCCCCGGAGTGACTGGGACGTGACTGACAGCTTTTCAGATTTGGTTTGAATTTCAAATCCTTCTTTCTTTGTCTCTAACGGCTATATTTGCTTTTTTGGGCTATAAAAGGGACCTCCTAAGTGCTTCTCAATAACTCTTCACCAACCCAAAGCTAGATCATTCAAGAGAGAAGTAAGAAAGAAAAGTTCAAGGGAGTGAGTGCATTCAAGTGAAGAAATCAAGTGTTTTCAAGCTTCCCAAGTGATTTCAAGCTCAATCACTCTCGTGCGCTTGGGATTAAAAGCTCACACTCAATCCTACGCGCTCCACATCGGAAGAATCAATATCTCCCACGCTTCCAACGGCAAAAGGATTCTTCCGGGTTCTATTGTTCATAATTACAATATTTGCTTTTTAGAGCTTTTCCTTTCTTTTGTAAACTCTTTCATTGTGGTGCTTGTTCCAGTCAAGGGACTTGGAACAAGGAAAAGGCGTCCCAAGCCTAAGTGAAATTGGGGGTTTTAGGGTTTGTTGTGAGCCCGGTGTAAAACAACGAGTTGGGTAGTGAACTCGCAAAACTACCGTACTGTAATCGTGGATTATAGTGGAAATTCTCAAAGGTGATTTGGGGAGTGGATGCAGGAGCAGTGGAAGCTCCGAACCACTATAAAACCTTGTGTTTGCGATTGACCTTTCTCATTCCTCCTTCTTTACCTTAGTGCATATATTCGTGTGTTTTATTTTAATTAGTCAAAAGTTTTTAAAACACCCAATTCACCCCCCTATTGGGTGACCATCACTGGGCAACAATTAACATGCTTGTTCTTAATATTTTAATGCATGACTTAACACATAATATATTTTGCATGTGGCATGATGTTTTGAATTATGGATTCTCAATATTTTGTAATGCTCCATGCTTGGATAATTTGATTGAATGTTTAAAATACTATATGAAGTTATTTTATGGTATTATTGAAAAGAAATTTTAGATTTGTCGTTCACAATCATCTTTGAAATCTGAAAGTTGAATAAATTTGTAAAAAGGAGAAGAGAAGTATATCTCTATTTAGGCAAAATGAATTGATTTTGTTTTATCTTTCAACTTGCCTAACTTTGGTATATAATGTTCTAATTCATACCAAAACTCAACATAAATACAAATATTCTGAATATGCTCTTATATGTTTGAAATATGTGTTTTCAATCGTAATGATTTAAGATGAGCTACAATGTGGAAGATACATATCTCAAATTATAATTTTGAAAGCCTCTATTAAAAATCACTATGAAATTCAGAATCTGATTTTGTATAAAAGCTTAAACTCAATATGATTTCTAGATAAAGACTACAGTTTAAGAAAAATAGAATAATTCTGATGCCTTGATTGTTTGCCCCGATACGCATCTGAAACATATCATTTCTTATCTTTAAAGTGTACTAATATTGGTCTAAATGATGTGTCTTTCGATGATCTTGATTGCAAACAAATATTTTTAAATATATTATTTTATTTTGATATTGAAAAGATTTATTGTGCTTCATGTATACATTGCTAAAAAACTATGATTAAGAAATTGAGTTCTATAAATATATATACCTCAATGATTATCTATATGTTTTTCTCTCCTACATTCTTAATGACTTCCATCAAAATATATATATAGAGTGAATGATCTTAAAGCTAGAAATATTTCAGCTCACTCAAATGATTCTTAAAAGAAAGAAAATATAAATGCTTTTGAAAGAAATTGAGCTTCAAATGAATCATTTTCTGATTAATATTTCTATACATTTTCTCTAAGATTAAGAGAAAGCATAACTTGTTCTTGAAGGATTAGAAAGAGTAATTGCTACAAATTTTGAATAATTCTAGATCACTCTACATTCTCGATATCATAGAATTTCAGTTCTATTCACGCTTGTCATCAAAATCTGAAATTCAACAAAGAAAAGAATGATTAAAGAAGAATGCATCTTTTGAGGGGGAGCTTTAGATATTCAATCTAAATGCAAAAGATTACATCCATTTGATGAATATCTTGAATGTTTTATGGATTGATTTTGATAAACCTCCTTGTGTTGCCATTATTTGTCTTAATTCTATAAAGTTCGTCTTATCTCAAACATTAAGCTTTATAGAAATATGCTCTCATTAGTGTAAGCTGTGCTGAAACTTATAGAAAAATATATTTTCGAGATTGACAACTTGAATGTTTTGTTGAACATTATCTTCAAATTCTAAACTCTTAAGTGGAATGATCAATTAAGGGGGGAGAAAGAAAATTTCAGAATGAGAGATCATATGGAACTTAATCGCATAAATCCATAACTAAAGAAGAGAGAAAGAATACTAAATGAGAAGTGATCCTAATATCCTTCAATAGGTATCATCTGAAATTTAAATATAAAAATCTTTATGATACACCTTGAGGCTTGTTATTTGGTTAATATATCTTATGCATAAATCATGAACCAAATTGCAATTCAAACAGTTGATCTTAAGAGCCTCTAGCTTAATGAAAAAGGGGGAGAATAATGTGTTGAATTTTCTTGAGTATCTCTCAGAAAATCTATTTTGGAATTCACTAATGAGTCCTAATTGGCTTGCTCTTTAGAACTTCAATTTTGTGCCAATTCATATTTTTATATATCAAATTGTGCTTATTTTTAAAGGAATAAAAGAAAGTCTTTAAAAGAGCTCTAAGATATATCAAAAATTGCATGAATCCATATTTTGGTATTTGTGCCCCAATGCTCTTACATCATAAAAGAACTTTGCAATCATACTTAATATATTGCTCTTATACTCTGAAAATTAGTTAAATTGCTCTCATATTGCTAAAATACTTAATATATTAGGCAAAAGATCTTAAATGAACAAGCTTTCATACTTATTATTGAAGAGAGGTTAGATTTCCATTCGTGCTTTCCTTGAATATCATTTGTGGTACTTCTTGAATTAACTTAAGAAAGATTCCACCTACACTTGATTTGAAAACTATCTTTGGAATCACATTCGATGTGTTCTCCTCTGAAATTATCTTAATTGACTCTGGTCTATGCTCATTTTTCTTTTTCTAACATTATTGCCTTGAGTTATATGATTCATATTCTTGCAATAATTTGACATGCAAATCAGAGTACAATAAGAAAAAGAAATATTTGAGTATTCTTATCTTTGTGCTTAATGTTTCACTATCTTTTTGATGTTGTCAAAAAGGGGGAGAAATATCTAAGTATATGCTCATAATGCTTTATGTGTTGATTATGTTAAGTTGATTAAATCTAAAGCATTATCATGAAGTATATTTTAAAGATATATATTTTCTACTTCAAACAACTTAGCTATGCATTACTTCTAGAACACAATATATTTTATATTGCATATACTCCAAGTTTTGTCATCATCAAAAAGGGGGAGACTGATGACCCAAAGATTGAATTAAAGATTGATTTTGATGATCACAAAACCTTGAAGTATAAATACTAATGTTTGTGTTGCAAGAAGAAAGATAATTTGTTTTGCAAGGAACATAGCAAGTTGGAAAAATACAAGAAGGCCTCAAAAGCTCTCAAGAAAAGTTGGAAGAAAGCTACACTTTATTGGCCCAAGTTTCAAGTTCAAATGATTCAAGTTAGAGGAGCAAATTCAAAGAAAGATTCAAAAGAATAGTCCTCGAGTCGACTCCTGGAAGTTTAGAGTCGACTCTGGCACTCTGGAGTTTCAAGAAACAGTGCTCGAGTCGACTCCGATACTCTATGAGTCGACTCCGACTGAGAACAAACAAAAAGACAGAGAGTTGATTTTCAGCGCTACAGTGCTCGAGTCGACTCCTACTTCAGCGCTACAGTGCTCGAGTTGACTCCTACTTCAGTGCTACAGTGCTCGAGTCGACTCCTACTTCAGCGCTACAGTGCGGAGTCGACTCCCAGCTACAGTGCCGACAGACTACTATTCACAAGTGACTCCTGTTTCAGCCGAGTCGACTCCTACTTCAGCCGAGTCGACTCCAGTATGCTGGAAGGCATAACGGCTAGTTTTTTCTTGATTCCAACGGCTCTATTTTTGTCTCTAACGGCTAGATTTTTGTTTCCACTCCCTCTAAAGCTATAAAATTAAGAGGAGAGCTAGGGAAGATGGGATGGAAGTGGGAGAGAACATTTAGGGAAGAGATTTCAAAGAGATTACAAGGGAAATCTCCCAAAAGCACAAAAGGGCCATTCAAAGTAAAAGAGAGAGAAGAAGAACATCCAAGTGAACCCCAAAGCTTTCTCTCCAACTGTGTGCTGCCTCGGTGATCCTCTACTTCATGCAAAATCAGAAGAGGGTCAAGTAAAGAAGAAGCCGAGTTCCTTCATCTACAAATTTGTTTGAGGGCTTCTTCTCTTTACTTTACTTGTTTATATTTGCTATAATTGCTTATTTGAGAAGCTTGTATTTGATTTAAACTCTTGTTCTAATATCTTGTAAATTGATTCAATCAAGGGATTGAATCAAGGGGTTAAGGTTTGTTGGTGAGCTAAAGAGAAAACCAACGTTGTAAGGTTGTGGTTGGTAAGCCTTTGAGAAAACCAACTAGGTTGATTGTGAACCCGGAAAACAATCGTTGTAAGGTTGTGGTTGGTGAGCCTTTGGAAAAACCAACTGGGTTTGATTGTGAACCCAGGAAAACAATCGGTTGGTTCTAGTCGGTGAGTCTATGAAAACCGACCGAGTTCGTTGTGATCTCGCAAAACAACAAGTTGGGTTGTGAGCTTGTAAAACAACCGGCTGTAATCTGAGGGATTATAGTGAAATTCTCAAGAGGTCTTGGGGAGTGGATGTAGGTGCTGGGGTGCACCGAACCACTATACATCTTACTGTTTGTGATGCCTTATCTCGTGTATTTCATGCCTTACATTCGTACTTGATTATGTAATATCTCTAGCTTTGTTTTCTATAGAGTTATAAGTGATTGTTTAGAATTTGCTTAGCTTCCTCTCCATTCTTATCATACACATAGATTAAAATTGATCATACAACTATAATTTAATTTTAGATCAATTGCACCCTAAAGCCATAGTATAATTGCTCTAGCTTAATTTTCCACTACTTTACTTGTAATTGCCTAGAGCTTAAGTAAATAACATCTTATCATTCCGTTACATTCAATTCAAAGTAAAAATTAGGAAACATAATTTTTAGAAAACCCAATTCACCCCCCCTCTTGGGTTGTCACCTTGGGCAACAGAGGCATATAAAAATGCCAAAATATATAAGGCAAGGACTAAAGCTTTCCATGACAAATACATTAACCGTAAGTCTTTCGAGCCTAATCAAAAGGTTTGGCTATTTAATTCCAAATTGCGTCTCTTCCCTGGTAAACTTCGCTCTAGGTGGGACGGTCCATTTTTAGTTAGAAAAGTTTTTCCTCATGGTGCGGTCGAGATTCAGAACATCAGTAATGGTCGTGTCCTGAACGTCAATGGTCAGAGACTGAAACCTTATATAGAATGTGTTGCAGATGGACAGTTGATTGAATCCCTTGATTTGAGGGATCCTATTTATCGGGATAATTAAGAATGTACTGCGTCTGGCTGAAGACGTTAAACTTAGCGCTTGTTGGAAAGCAACCCAATTTTTATAGATTATTTTTGCATATTTTCTTATCACATTTTTTTTTCAGGTGTCCTCATATTACTGATGCAACTAAGGTACAAGGCTTCTATCCTCCATATGCATCATATTTTCGTCCAAAATAATAATAATAATAATAAAAACATTGAGGACAATGTCTGGTCTAGGTTGGGGGGTATAGAAGATTCGAATTTTTTACGAAATTTTTAGCATTTTCGCATTATTGAATAAGTTTTTCAAAAAAAAAAAACCTAATTTCTATGCCTTAGTGCTACAAAGATAAATGCACAAAGTATATAAAAACTAACAAGCCCAATGATTAGTCAGAAGTAAGACAACTTGAGTTCTTTTCATTAAAAGTTCTTTTAGTGAGTTGTAAGATAATTTTTACTTTGGAATTTCACAACACACATGGCCTGCACTTCTAAGGGTTAGGTTCAACATTATGTTGTTAAGTCTAGTAGCAACCTTGAGTCCTGATGAATCATTCCTATCTAATTCACTATTATCCCATATTTTTATATATATATATATATAAGTGAATTTAGTCAGGTACATCGAAAAGGGCTACCTATTGTCAAAGGTCAGCGGGCTTGTGATGATGAACCCGAGCATAGGTCCGTAGGGGAGTCTTGATGCCCAACACCTTATACCATCTGGTGTGGGAGTGTTGACTGAATGCTCGCTACACAGAGGAATCATTACAAGAGTAAAAATGCGTAATTTATAAATACAGAATAGAACAAAAAAAAAACAACAGCAAAAGAGAAAATTGACCTTGAAAAAGATGATAGTGTGAAAGCCATCGTTGTAAAAATTCGAGTAAACTGGAATATTACAGATAAAGCCCATGAGGTATTAAAGTAAACATCCACAACTCTCGAAATCCTGCAAGAAAGGATGATTTTGAATCAGTGATTAGGTCTTATCTGACCAATTCTTGGGAACTACTAGTTTTAGCAGTATTTTGGAGAATCTAAAGTCTTAGCTTGTGTATAGTCCAAATATCACCGAGCACCCAAATATAAATAAGTCTTACAACTCTCTAACGGAAACTTAATGACTTCAACTTAAGTTACATCTTGACCTAGGATTTGGGCTGACTTAGTAATTAAAACTTTGTGTGCTTTTGAAATTCTTGACACTTAGGCATTTGAAATTAGATAATAAATAAATTCTTTCGACACAGTTTGTGGGTATCTGAGCCGGAAACCCTCACGAGACAAAACTCGTCCACTAGGGCCACCTAGGGGTTTAAAGCCTTATTGCATACGGTAAATGCAATCGCGATTCCTGCGAAAGTGAGTTAGTTTTTATTTTGCTCGAGGACTAGCAAAATGCAGGTTGGGGGGTGTGATAAGTGCTAAATAATGCATAAATTAACCTTTTATTCATAGCACTTATCATTATTTTAATTCACATATTTTGTAAATTCAACTAAAAAATGTATTACCTTCACTAGTGCATTTTAATGAATTATCAAAGGTAATTCAAGTCTGATTTGATTATTTATTAAGTTTAATGCATGCAGGTCAAGTCAAGCTCAATTAGGTAAAGCCTAAATGGACACTACATTATTTCACAATTTTATATTTTCAGAGTTGACTCCAAGAACTTTTTTTTTCCAAAACTCAGTGCTTCCCATTAATTCCTGACTCTTCATACAAATTTCTTCTCACTCATTCCAACTCTTTTCCCACATGATCCTATTTTAATAAAATTCCTTCAATTATTTGTTTCTCATATCTCAAAGCATATCACCTAGTTGCACGAATCCCAAAGCCTCATCCCATCTCAGCCATTCATCTTGCTTCCCATATCATCCATCCATCAAATCTCCGATTTCCAGCTAAATGGACCTGTTCCCAGCGACCACTTGTGATCTCCCGCACCTCACAAATCCAACCAAACTCCCAGCTCACGAATCATTTCTTCCCTTCATCCATATCAAAAAGAATCCCAGGAACTCAACTTCCAGCCGTTCCGCTTCCCCTGTTTCATCATTATCCCATCTCCCCTTCTGGATTAACTCCCAGCTTCATCCCATTCAAATTCCTTCTCCGAAGCTTCTCCAGCTAGATTCCCTCCACGGATGAACATCTCCCAACGTCCAGCTTCATCTTCCCGAGATCCCAACTCCAAGCGCCCACATCTTCGGCAGTCCAAAGAACAAATCCAAACCTCCACAAACAGAGTACGACGGCAGTTTCATCCTCCCGATTCTTCCGGCACTTTATCTAAGCCGTGAACAGCACCCAGCATCTTCCGGATGAGCATTCTATCTTCTTCTGACTTCTTCTCATCCACAAATCCGAACCAAATGCATAACAGAGCACCCTTATCCCAAGGAACAGACCCGTATGTGATCTTCTCCCCTGTTTCACGCATGGCCAGCCGTTCCCAAGCTTCACGGAAGCTTCATCTAAACTGTTAACCGAATCCAAGTTTTTCCCCTGTTTCGGAATCAAGTCCCAATATCCCACGGAACAGCTTCTCCCGCAATGCATGCCAAGCAAACAAACTTTTATGTTCATCCACGTCCTCAACCGAATCCAGACTCCATCCGGATTTCCTCCCAGCCGCATCCAACCATCCGCAGCATCCCAAAAATCAGATCTCAGCCTTCCTTCAATCTCATCTAGCATCCTTAACCCACGTTCTTAGCTTCCGCATCCCCTGTTTTAGCTTCAAAACAGAGCCATTGATCCCAAATTTCGTCCGCAATCATCCCACGATTCGGCTTCATCCTCCCGAGCTTCACGGAACAGAGCATTCTCTCACGGGATAAACTCGAATCTCAGCAAACTTCCCACGCCTATCCTCACAGTCTTCCCATGCTTTGGAACAGATCCGAGATCCTCTCAACGTTCTCGCCAGTCCCTGCAGCCAAGGATCAAGCCGACTTCAGCCCATTCCGATCCGAGATCCCAGTCGTCCACGTCTCCTCCACGTTGAAGAAGAACATATGCCGAACAGAGTCCGAGTTCCCAGCAAATCTTCTTCCCAACTCTCGGATCAGCTCTATCTTCATCCCGCGTCCACCGCTTCCCCACCCTTATCTTCCCATTCGGAAGATCTTATCCATGTGAGGGAAAGTGGGGCGCTGGGGAGGCTATAAAAGGAGGAAATTTCTCCTCTTCACGGCATCTTTTCTGAGGAGTTCCCACCGAAGACTAGAGGAAGAGAAAAGTTTGGTTATTTTGGGAATAACTTCCCACATATAAAAAAAATAACAATGAAGTGTTGAGGGAGGAAGAAGGAAGAAGGAAGGAGGGAGGAAAAAGGAAGCCGATCGTGATGGAAGCCCGTCGCTGTGCTGCTACTACCGTCCACAACTCCATGCAGGGCTGATCTTCTCACTAGGGCCAGATGCAGCCCTAATAAAGGGCCAAGGGTTTTATATTTTGATTTCTATTCTTGGAGTTGTATAAACCTTATTTTGCTTCTAATGAATATTTTATTTCATCTCATATTTAATTTCTGTGATTTTAAATATGACGTTTATACAATTGTTCTTCATGATCACTAGGTAAATATAAGATAGTCCATGCTTAAGAAAGATGCGATGTGCTGCCACCTTAGATTAGGGTAGACATTTCATGCCAACTGAAGATGGATTATGCCCAAATTACTTTAATAAAATTTTATTCGAATGCTTATTAGGCTTGTAGCCAATTTGCATGTTAATCCAAGAACGAAATAAATTATAAATAACCCTTCTTCTGATATTAGTGGTGAATTCCTTGCCCTAGATTCCTCCAAACTGATATCATTTTAATTGCATTTTCTTTTATTAAATTGCTTAGTTTAATAGTCTTCACAAATTCATCCTTTTAAATATTTTTATTTTTAAGAAAACGACTATACCCCAATCCCTGTGGATCGATACCCGTAATCACTATTCTACCAGATACGTGCTATTGCGTGGTCTTTAAAGTTGACTATCAATTTTTGGCGCCGTTGCCGGGGATTGTTAACATAGTTGTTTTTTTCTTTATAAAAAAAATTCAAAATAATAATAATAATAAATATATATATATAGCTCTAAAATAAAATAAAAATATTTTCTATTTTTGATACGTTAATTATCCCCTTTCTTCTTTCTTACTAATTCTTGATTTTTATTTTGGTATTATTTGATCAGGAATCGAAGAGAAAATCTGGGGCGATCAAAAAAAAGGAAACTATTGGAAAATGAATACGGTAAAGGTTTGCTTTAAAAATTGCTTGGAAAATTTTCTTTGGTAACATCTGAACCTTTCTTATTTAAATTGATTCCCAATTAGCCTGAAATATTGTGGTGATTGTTTGATTTTAATTTCAATAAAAGTGTGAATGCATGCTTGATACACATACACCAATTAATCCGCACATAGTAAGGGCAATCACCCCAACAAGTTAAGAACTGGATTTCATCACCAGATTCTTGCCCAAATTAGGTGAATCAATTTTCACATAGCTATCCCTTTGACTAAAATCAATTAGACGTTGGCCCCTAGGGACATTCGAGCTCAATAGGACGAAGATCACCGAAAGTTGCACCAATTTCGCTCTGTGGCTCAGTTGATGTCTAGGCAAGCTTTGTCCCAAGGGAGACAGTTCATCTGTTCGAGGCAAGTAGTTTTTAAGTGGGACCTTTGCAACGCATCGTGACCCCCCCACTTACCTGGAAGCTTACCTGGTCAACTCAGTTCATTAGACCGGATTGGAGGCTTAGGTGCCCTCTTCAAACCAGTTAGGAGCTGTCTAGTGATTTTAGGGTAAACACAAGGATTTGATTTGTTTTTCCTTTAATGCATGCTTGACTGTACTTGACTGATCCAACAAGCTTTAGTGTATGCTAGGGTGTCGTTCCAAATCTCCTGAATTAGTACCTTTTGATTCTGAAATAGAGCGTTCTATTAGGGCCCTTCGAGCCGAAATCCGCACCTATAGAATCATAGGATCTACACCACCTGTCGAGATGGCTGAAGAACAACCCAAACCGCTAAATGAGTACTTTACTCCTTCCATTTATACCTCTCCATCTTGTATTCGACTACCTGATACCACCGTTGCTGCACATTTTGAAATTAAGTCTAGTGTCATCCAAATGCTTCCCTCTTTTTATGGACTCAACAATGAAGACCCATATAAACATTTGGATGAGTTCCTTGAGATCTGCACTACTGTCAAAATTCAGAACTTCACTGACGATGCTCTGAAACTTAGGCTATTCCTTTTTTCTCTTAAGGATAGAGCTAAGCAGTGGCTTCATTCATTAGAAGCCAATTCCATTCTTTCATGGGCTCAAATGCAACATGAATTTCTAAAAAAATATTTTCCCATAGGAAGAACAAACCAATTTAGGCGTGCTATCACGAGCTTCTCCCAATCTGACGGGGAAGAATTTCATGAAACTTGGAAAAAATTTAGAGACTTGCTCCGAAAATGCCCGCATCATCAAATACCCAATGGCAATTAGTGCAATGTTTCTATGACGGATTGACTGAACGAAACCGTCAGATGATCGATGCCGCATGCGGGGGTACTTTCATGCTTAAAAGCGACCATGAGGCATGGCAATTATTTGAAAACCTTAATGAAAATTCTCTCCACCATGCCTCCTCCGCTCGTCAAGCACCCCCGAGTTCTCAAAGAAAAGGGACCATATATGAAGTTAGCCAGTCCATAGGTCTATCTGACAAAGTAGATGCACTATCCCACAAGTTGGACCAGCTAATGTCTAAAGAACAGCTCCGAAACTTTCCCTAAGCACAAGTGTGTGCTCTCTGTTCTAGTCCGTCTCATACTGTTTTTGAGTGCCCTTCGGTAGCACAATTCCCTGAATTTGTGCAAGAACAAGTGAATGCTGCCCAAGCACAGTCCTGACCGGGTAATGATCCGTATTCTAATACTTATAACCCGGGATGGTGCAACCATCCGAATTTCTCTTGGAAGCAACAGACTCCCAATACTTCCCAACCTTATTCCCAAAACTTTCTACCATTCCAGAATATTCATCCAAACCGTCCTCCTACTCACTATTCACAATTTCAACATAGCCTTCCTCCAGCACCCCAAAGAGATATGGCTTTTGAGCAAAAAGTTTTGACTGCCCTTCAAGGACTCGAAGCCAATACACAATTGTTGCACTCCCATACCCAGTCTATTGCCAAATTAGAAACCCAGCTAGGGCAGCTAGCAAGTGCACTAAATAAAAGAGAGGAAGGCAAGCTTCCAAGCTAACCAGTGAGTAACCCGAGAGGGCAGTACATGGCTCAAGAGACTCACCCGAATGATGTTCACCATGAACAAGCTAATTCCATGACTACCTTAAGAAGCGGACGCATAGTGGACAATAAGGTTGGAGCAAAAGAACATAAGAAAAATGAAGATAGGAGTGTGATTGTACCTAAAGAGAATCCATCTAGTCCAGTATCGACCACACCTCTAACACCAAAGGCCCCTTTTCCTCAATGTCTGAAAGCACCTTCTCCCTTTGGCATGAAAGGAACTTCATTGGAAGAAATAATGGAGGTATTCAAACAAGTCAAAATCAACCACCCTCTCCTTGATGCCATAAAACAAGTTCCATCGTATGCCAAATTTCTCAAAGACCTTTGTACCCAGAAACGAAAATCTAGGACACATGTGCCTAAAAAGGTCTTTCTAACTGAACAAGTAAGCTCCATCCTCCAACACAAAACCCCTCCTAAGTTCAAGGATCCTGGTGCACCTACCATCCCTTGTGTGGTAGGAGATAATTCGATTGATCGTGCACTATTAGATTTAGGGGCAAGTGTTAACCTCCTTCCTTATTCAGTCTACGAGAAGTTCGGATTAGGTGAATTAAAGCCTACTTCGGTGTCCCTGCAATTGGCTGATCGATCTGTTAAAATACCACGAGGAACAATTGAAGATGTCCTAGTCAAGATCGACAAATTTTATTTTCCAGTCAATTTCATCGTCCTTGATATGGAACCTGTGCCCAATCTCAAGAAACAGATCCCCATGATTCTTGGTCGTCTCTTTCTAGCTACAGCCAATGCATGTATTAACTGTAGAACGGGGGTGATGGATATATCCTTTGGAAACATGAAAGTCAAACTGAATATATTTCACGCTTCCGATCAACCCGCAAGGAAAGATGAGTGCTTCCTAGTGGACAAAATGGACGATCTTGTAGAAGAAGCCCTTCCCTACATTTTGGCAGATGACCCTTTGGAAGCATGTTTAGCCCATTTTGACATTGATAATTTTGACTTAAACAAGGCCATAGAAGAAGTCAATGTCCTACTTGACAATCCGTCTCCCACAAATTCTCATCCTTGGCGTATCCGATATGAACCTCTTCCTACCCTTTCTAGTATGCCACAGTGCCCCTCCATCGAGTCCCCTCCCAAACTTGAGTTAAAGCCACTCCCGGTAACCCTTAAGTATGCTTTTCTAGGACCCGAAGACACCCTACCTGTAATCATCGCGGCTGACCTGTCGGACAAACAAGAGAGTCAACTTTCGAGTATACTCGGAGAACACAAACATGCAATTGGATGGTCCGTAACTGATCTGAAGGGGATTGACCCATCCATTTGCATGCATCGCATTCACCTAGAAGAAGATGCAAAACCGACCCGTGAAATGCAAAGGAGACTCAACCCTAACATGAAAGAGGTGGTTAAGAAAGAGGTAGTAAAGTTGCTAGATGCCGGAATCATTTATCCTATCTCTGATAGAAACTGGGTGAGTCCGACTCAAGTAGTACCAAAGAAGTCGGGCATTACTGTGGTTGAAAATGCAGAAGGAGAGTTGATGCCCACACGCACGACTACTAGCTGGCGTGTTTGTATTGACTACAGGAAGTTAAACTCCATGACTAGGAAGGACCATTTTTCTTTACCCTTTATTAACCAAATATTAGAATGGTTAGCCGGTCAGGGTTTCTACTGTTTCCTAGATGGTTATTCTGGATAAAACCAAGTGGCTGTGTATTCCGATGATCAAGAGAAAACCACTTTTACATGTCCATTTGGGACATTTGTGTATAGGAGAATGCCATTTGGATTATGCAATGCACCTGCAACATTTCAACGATGCATGATGGCAATTTTTTCTGACATGGTAGAAAATTTTTTGGAAGTATTCATGGATGATTTTTCAGTTTTTGGCCCCTCATTTGATGATTGTCTCAATAATTTAGCCCTGGTTCTGAAAAGATGTAAGGAGACCAATCTATTGTGTCCAAAAGGGGTATTGAGGTAGATAAAGCAAAAGTTGATCTTATTTCTAATCTTCCTCCACCCAAATCTGTGAAACAAATCCGTTCTTTTCTTAGCCATGCTGGTTTTTACCGTCGTTTCATTAAAGACTTCAGCAAAATCTCTAGACCCTTGTGCAATCTCCTTGCCAAGGATACACCCTTTGTCTTTGATGAAGCATGTAAAGAGGCCTTTGAGAAACTCCGATCTAAGTTGTCTACAGCACCTGTCATACAACCTCCCAATTGGACCCTTCCATTTGAACTCATGTGTGATGCTTCTGACTATGCCATTGGGGCGGTTTTAGGGCAACGGCTAGATAAGTTACCCCATGTAATCTACTATGCTAGTAAGACACTCTCAGATGCACAATTGAATTACACCACTACCGAGAAAGAATTACTAGCTGTAGTGTTTGCCTTGGACAAGTTTCGATCCTATCTCTTAGGATCCAAGGTTATTGTATTCACTGATCATTCTGCTCTTCGGTACCTCCTTTCAAAGAAGGACACCAAGCCTCGCCTAATTCGATGGATCCTGTTGTTACAGAAATTTAATCTAAAAATTCGTGATAAGAAAGGTACCACAAATGTTGTAGCAGACCATTTGTCTAGAATCCTTCTCGAGCCTCCTCATAACATTTCACCACTTCATGATTCCTTTTCAGATGAACAATTGTTTGAGGTACAACAAGTAAGAACACCATGGTTTGCCAACATAGTGAACTATCTTGCCATAGGATAAATTCCCGATCATTGGTCCAACCAGGACAAGGATCGATTCTTTTCGCAAGTCAGGTTCTACTTTTGGGATGACCCTGATCTGTTTAAGTATTGCTCTGATCAAGTAATCCGTCGATGTGTACCTGAATGTGAATTTCAGAGTATTCTTAATTTTTGTCATATCCAAGCCTGCGGAGGGCATTTCGGGGGTAGAAAAACTGCAGCTAAAGTCTTACAAAGTGAATTTTATTGGCCCTCATTGTTCAAAGATGCTCACAATTTTTGCCAGACTTGTGAGCGATGCCAGCAAATGGGTACAATCACCCGTAGAGATATGATGCCACTTAACCCCATTTTAATTATAAAAATTTTCGATGTCTGGGGTATTGACTTCATGGGCCCTTTCCCGCGTTCTTTTGGTTTTGAATACATTCTTGTCGGGGTAGACTATGTCTCGAAGTGGGTGGAAGCAGTTGCCACTAGGACTAATGACCATAAGGTTGTGGTTAAGTTCTTACAAACAAACATATTTAGTCGCTTTGGCACACCCCAAGCTATCATTAGTGATGGGGATCACATTTCTGCAACCGATCTTTTGAAGCTTTGGTTCGTAAATACTCAATCACCCACAAAGTTGCCACCTTGTACCATCCCCAAACAAGTGGACAAGTTGAAGTTTCCAATAGGAAGATAAAACACATCTTAGAGAAAATAATACGCCCTGATAGGAAAGATTGGTCTCAGAGATTAAACGATTCTCTCTGGGCTTATCGTACTGCCTATAAGACTCCTATTGGCATGTCTCCTTATCGACTGATTTTTGGAAAAGCTTGTCACTTACCCGTAGAACTTGAGCATAGAGCTTTTTGGGCCATTAAAAAGTTTAACTTCGATATGGCATCAGCGGGTTCTAACCGGAAACTTCAATTGAACGAGCTTGAAGAGTTACGCAATGAGGCTGATGACCCAAAGATTGAATTAAAGATTGATTTTGATGATCACAAAACCTTGAAGTATAAATACTAATGTTTGTGTTGCAAGAAGAAAGATAATTTGTTTTGCAAGGAACATAGCAAGTTGGAAAAATACAAGAAGGCCTCAAGAGCTCTCAAGAAAAGTTGGAAGAAAGCTACACTTTATTGGCCCAAGTTTCAAGTTCAAATGATTCAAGTTAGAGGAGCAAATTCAAAAAAAGATTCAAAAGAATAGTCCTCGAGTCGACTCCTGGAAGTTTAGAATCGACTCTGGCACTCTGGAGTTTCAAGAAACAGTGCTCGAGTCAACTCCGATACTCTATGAGTCGACTTCGACTGAGAACAAATAAAAAGATAGAGAGTTGATTTTCAGCGCTACAATGCTCGAGTCGACTCCTACTTCAGCGCTACAGTGCTCGAGTCGACTCCTACTTTAGCGCTACAGTGGTCGAGTCGACTCCTACTTCAGTGCTACAGTGCGGAGTCGACTCCCAGCTACAGTGCCAACAGACTACTATTCACAAGTGACTCCTGTTTCAGCCGAGTCGACTCCTACTTCAGCCGAGTCGACTCCAGCACGCTGGGAGGCATAACGGCTAGTTTTTTCTTGATTCCAACGGCTCTATTTTTGTCTCTAACGGCTAGATTTTTGTTTCCACTCCCTCTAAAGCTATAAAATCAAGAGGAGAGCTAGGGAAGATGGGATGGAAGTGGGAGAGAACATTTAGGGAAGAGATTTCAAAGAGATTACAAGGGAAATCTCCCAAAAGCACAAAAGGGCCATTCAAAGTAAAAGAGAGAGAAGAAGAACATCCAAGTGAATTCCAAAGCTTCCTCTCCAACTGTGTGCTGCCTCGGTGATCCTCTACTTCGTGCAAAATCAGAAGAGGGTCAAGTAAAGAAGAAGCCGAGTTCCTTCATCTACAAATTTGTTTGAGGGCTTCTTCTCTTTAATTTACTTGTTTATATTTGCTATATTTGCTTATTTGAGAAGCTTGTATTTGATTTAAACTCTTGTTCTAATATCTTGTAAATTGATTCAATCAAGGGATTGAATCAAGGGGTTAAGGTTTGTTGGTGAGCCAAAGGGAAAACCAACGTTGTAAGGTTGTGGTTGGTGAGCCTTTGGGAAAACCAACTGGGTTGATTGTGAACCCGGAAAACAATCGTTGTAAGGTTGTGGTTGGTGAGCCTTTGGAAAAACCAACTGGGTTTGATTGTGAACCCGGAAAAACAATCGGTTGGTTCTAGTCGGTGAGCCTGTGAAAACCGACTGAGTTCGTTGTGATCTCGCAAAACAACAAGTTGGGTTGTGAGCTTGTAAAACAACCGACTGTAATCTGAGGGATTATAGTGAAATTCCCAAGAGATCTTGGAGAGTGGATGTAGGTGCTGGGGTGCACCGAACCACTATACATCTTAGTGTTTGTGATGCCTTATCTCGTGTATTTCATGCCTTACATTCGTATTTAATTATGTAATATCTCTAGCTTTGTTTTCTATAGAGTTATAAGTGATTGTTTAGAATTTGCTTAGCTTCCTCTCCATTCTTATCATACACATAGATTAAAATTGATTATACAACTATAAGTTAATTTTAGATCAATTGCACCCAAAAGCCATAGTATAATTGCTCTTGCTTAATTTTCCACTACTTTACTTGTAATTGCCTAGAGCTTAAGTAAATAACATCTTATCATTCCGTTACATTCAATTCAAAGTAAAAATTAGGGAACATAATTTTTAGAAAACCCAATTCACCCTCCCTCTTGGGTTGTCACTTTGGGCAACAAGTGGTATCAGAGCAGGTGCTCTTCTATTAATTATAGTCTTAACCGACTAGAGCTAAGATTATGACAACCCCACATAACATATTATTTGCCGAGGGACTTTCCATAAACAGACCTCCACTTTTTGATGGAACTTACTATATTCAATGGAAAGCTAGAATGAAAATTTTTGTTCAATCACAAAACTATAAAATATGGAATATCATTATAAATGGCCCTCACACACTCTCTCAAGCTGTCAATAAAAAAGACTTAGCACAATTGAATGCTAATGCTATGAACATTCTATATTGTGCTATCCATGAATCTATATTTCATAAGATTTCTGCATGCTTATCTGCTAAAGAAATCTGGGATACTTTAAGAAATATTTATGATAAATCTCAGATTAGCTCACATGTGCTTCAATTGCATTCTAACAATGAGACTGCAGAATCTTCCACATTAGCCGAGTCGACTCCCAGTTTGTCCGAGTCGACTCCTAGAGAAAAACAGTCTGAAAGGCAGAGACTCAGTCTTGGAGATCTTGTGAACGAGTCGACTCCAAGTATTTCAGAGTCGACTCCTAAGTTAGCCAAGTCGACTCCAACAAGGCCTGAGTCGACTTCGAGGCAGAACAGTTCAAAAGACAGAGAATCATCTTTTAGGCCTCTGAGAACGAGACGTCTTTCGAAGATCTCGAGTCGACTCTCAAGTCAGTCGAGTCGACTCCAAGTAAATCCGAGTCGACTCGAGGAAGAAAGAACAACACAAAAAATCAAAAGCTTCCTAAAGAAAAAGAAGAAGAGGAAGCAAGATGAAAGAAAGAAAGAGATAAAAAGGAAGAAAGCCTTGACCAAGAAAGAGTCAAACAAGAAAATGAAAGCTAGGAGCAACAATGATGATATTAGCTCCAAAGAACTACAAGAGGTAACTAACTTGTGCTTCATGGCACAAGAAGATAAGGTAAAATCTGAAGCTACTTTTACATCAAATGATTTTCAAGAAGAATTCCCTTATGATGAATTATTAAATGCTTTTCATGATTTGTATGGTGAATGTAGAAAATTAGCTATGAAGAATAAAAATCTTAAGAAACTAAATCTGAAAATTTCAGAAGAAAGAAATTCTAGTGATGAAATACAAGATAAACTAAATTCTGAAAATGAAAGCTTAAGGTTAAATTTAGAACAATTGATTCAAAAAAATTAGAGTTTAATTAAAGAAAATCAAAACTTAAGTAAAGAAATTAACCAATTAAAATCTTTTATTAACAAATTCACTGTAAGTTCAGAAAGATTAAAAATAATATTTGAAAGCCAATATGTTGCTTATGATAAATCAAAACTTGGCTTGACTCATTTACTTAACAATAAATCTCTAGAGAAAAAGGTTATCAATTCACCAAGCAAACCATTAAATAAGATAACTTATTTCAAACATGAAAAGAATGGGCATAACAACTTTACCTATCGTTCTAACATAATTAAATCAAGTGGTAAAGTTATTACAATTAAACAAATTTGGGTTCCAAAAGGAACTATATGTCCTAACTCTCAAGTACCCAAGCAAGCTTGGATATCCAAAATGACAATATGAGGATGTAGATGTAGGTGTGCCAAGATACCCATGGAACAAATAGAACTTTCATACAAATGGGTGTTCTAGACACACGTCAAAAAATGAAACTTAAAATATACTTATGAAAAGTAATTAAAAAATAATAATAATGAAATCAGTAACCCTTGCATCTCATCATTATTTTTGCTTTAGTATTTGATTAAAATATGAATTGCAAGTATTGATCAATTTTGTGATATAGAAAATACTTTTGGAAATATAATAAAATCACTTCATTTTATAGTATGCTTTAGTTACTATTGGATAAGTTGCTAAATGATTAATCAATTTATTAAGAATAACTCTATGAATTCTCTATATGCTTGATTGAGAGTTTTTATCCATGGCATTATTGTTTATCGATATGAAAATGTGTACTTGGTATGCCTTTGAATATATGCACTATGAATACCAAGATTAAAGAAACCATCTTTGGCATATAAAATCAACTAATGCTAGTATGTACTTAATCTCAAAAGACCTTGCCATTGGCTTACTTAGATTATCTTCTAAAAGGTCAAAGTTTGCTATGCATGTTAACTAAGAAAACAAACAAAAATCAATTTCTAAATCTGAAGATGTTGTTTCCATTACTAAGTTTTCAAAAGCTTACATTAGTTTTGTTCTTGGCACTCAAATTGAAATATTTTCTACATTGGCACAAACTCACTAAAAGGATTTAAATGAAAAAGGTTTGCAAACTATGAAAATAAAGAAGTATCATGGCGTAGTTTTGAAAACCAATTTTGTATTAAGCTGTGCACAGAAAATAATATTGAATACAATTGTTTATGCACCAAGAACACCATAAGTAAAATAGGATTAATAGAATCCTTGAAGAAATGAAAAAGGCAATGTTGTATGATAGTCATCTACTTAAATGATTTTTTGTTAAAAGCTATCATCATTGCCTGTCATATATATGGTTTCTATTAGATCTATTTTTTTGATGAAAACTCCATTTGATCTTCTGAAAAATAAAAAATGATCTATTGCATATCTTTCATATTTTTCAGTAGTATATGTTATGCTTGATATGATCTTTTGAAAATAATGCCAAATCTGATAAAGATATCTCTATCTTTGGATATCATTCATCAAGCAATGCATATAAAATATTCAATAAAAATATTCTAGTTGTAGAAATATCAATTCATTTTATTCTTTATCAGACTAATGATTTATTATCAAGATACTAAAATCAAATTATATATGTATATGGTTAATCTTTTACATATAACAATCTGAAAACTTGTTAATAATTAGAACCAAATTGAGTTTTTCAGAAATACACTTAATGAAGAAAAATTGATAACTACTAAAAGACTAAATCAAGAAAAGATGAAATAGATCTTGATGAAATTCTTGCATGATTAGAAGTAAAGATCACCATTATCATTTGCTTGCTTTATGAGCTTTATATTCTGTCAAATGAATGTGTAGAATGCACTCCTATGTAGTTATTTCATTAAAAAAGATCTATGTAAAATAACCACCTTATTTGAAAACACTCACTACAAATATGATAAAGTAATATATGATTTGGAACAAACATCAAAAGCATGATATAAAAGCTTGAGTAACTTTTTGATAAAAAGTAATAATGATAAATCTATACATTAAAAAGAAGAATTTGTGATATCTTACTTGCTCAAAGCATACATTGATGGCATCATTTTTTGGTTCTACTAATGAAGATTTATATGGAGATTTTACTAAGCTCATGCAAAGTGAGTTTGAAATATGTGTAATGAATGAATTAACATTTTTTCTAGAACTCCAAATTAAGATAAACAAGGAAGGGGATCTTCATTGACCAAAGTTAGTCCACAAGAAAACTCTTATAGAAGATTGGCATGAAGAAGGTATGTCTATGACCCCATCTTGTAGAATTTGAAAAGGATGAGCAAAGTAGATCTATTATTTTAAAGCTGTATTGAAGCATGATAGAATAATTATTTTATCATACAACTAGTAGACCAGATTGTATGCTCATTATGTGCCCTTATGCAAGACTTCAATCTAACTCTAATGAATCATATTTTATTGATAACAAATGAATCATAATCTGAATTTTGATAGAAATAATTGTTTAAGGCAATTTGATCAAAACTTAGCTAGCATGCCTTATTGATAATTATCTTAAGCAAATAGAATCTAAGCTAAATTGATTTTGAAAATAAGAAATTGATTTGATCTTGATGAATCTTTCTATTGCCTCACATGCTTGTCCTTGAACCATCTTGGTTAATGAAACTATCTCTTTAGTTCAAGTGATATGTGCTTGCTTATATTTAGGCAATCTCTTGAGTAAAGTGACTCAACATTCAACTATTGTCAAATCTTATATTGAGTCATCTAGTTAAAAATATGTTGGATGAATGTTTTGTATCTTGAAGAAACTATGACTTTCTTTCAAGAATGAAAAGAAGTTTGTTAATAATGTAGGATCCTTGAGCAAGAAAATGAGAGATTTCAACTTGAAGGACACCTCCACATAAGATCCAATAAACATTCACATGCAAACAAGAGAGAGAACCTTCTTCAGCCAAAAGTTCACACATAAGAAATCTAGTTTGACTTGAAGAATATAGAATGAATCGGTAAGTTTAGATACCTCTCTCATAAATTAGCTGAGCAAAGTCAATAACTTAAATCTTATTGTGGCATGGTTAAAATCTTTAATTATTAATTTCTTGATATCATGTCTATATATGTATTAATTGACTTATGATTTTAGAAATTGATTCATGGTTTGCTCAAACTAAAATATTCCTTTGCCTATATCATAACCATGAAATACACAAGTATATGCTTAAAATGCTGATTTAAAATGACTTGTGAGAAGCTATGAATTCTTGAGCATAATGAAAATGTTGTTTGCATGATATACATCTATATGATACATAAGATTATTTCTTTATTCTGCTCTTTCATGTAAATTACTTGAGAATAACAAAAAGAGAGAGAGATAAAGAAAAGAAAATGGATATTATTCAAGAGAAGTAAAATCTAAGTAAAGGCAAATACTCCAATCTTAAGGAAAAGCAAAACAAGCATAAAATATTCGGCACATTTGTGAGACTTGCGTGAGCATTCTTTTGGAAGGGATAAAATCCGTAATTAATTACACTTAAACAGGGAGAGTTTGAAGTAAACATTTTAACCTTTCTATATTGCTCATCATAGGGATGGTGCCAATGGGGAGGCTAGTGGTAGTACCCGGCACTATTTGACCCAACTATTCGGTGTAGGGTATATTAGGGACGGCACAAGAGGAAGGCTAGTGGTAGTACCTCGTGCCCCTTCCAACTCCACCGGATAGGGAGCAAATAGAGTATAAAGCATAAGAAAGTAAAAATGAAAGACAAAGTAAATGAAAGTATATAAGAAGAATCAAGTCAAATTTTTAATCACTTGAAAATACACTTTAAGGATGAAATCAGTGCAAGATTATATTTAAATAGGAGGAGTTTATTTGAAAAGAATTGATTTTGATCATTAACATGCTTGTTCTTAATATTTTAATGCATGACTTAACACATAATATATTTTGCATGCGGCATGATGTTTTGAATTATGGGTTGTTGATCCCCTAATGGATTTTGATGAATACAAAACACTAGAGTATAATACCATTTATCTTAACAATTTAATTGAGAATTTCATGTGTTTTATTAAGAATATTGTTAAGAAATGTCTAGGCAAGTTCTCATAATTTTTATGGATTTATTGAAGAATTTTTGAGATGAAAAAAACAGATCAGGGACAGCCGAGACGTCTCCTGATGGTCTCAGAGACGTCTCTGGCACAAACAGGAAGAACTGACAAACTTGGAGACGTCCCCGGCACCTGGCGAGGCGTCTCGCAGGGTCGGAGTCGACTCTCTCAGTAGCGGAGTCGACTCTCTCAGTGGCGGCAGAAAGGCCGATTTCAAGTGATATGCGCGAGCCGTCCCCACAGTACGCGGAGTCGTCCCCGAAGTAAAAAGCTGAGTTTCCGAGTCGTCCCCGATGTAGCGGAGTCGGCTCTCTCAGGGTTTTCCAGAGGATGTCTTTTTCGGAGTTAAGGCAGCGGAGACGTCCCCTGAAAGAGCGGAGTCGACTCTCTCAGAGAATTCCAGAAGACATGTTTTTCGGAGTTATAACAGCGGAGTCGTCCCCAAGGCAGCGGAGTCGTCCCCATGCAAAAAGTGCAAACAAGCCGAGACGTCCCCGTAAAGTACAGAGACGACCCTCTCAGAAAAACAGAAAAACAAGGTTTCAAACGGTACAATTCTAGAGTCGTCCCCGTAAAGTGCCGAGTCGACCCCAAACAAAGTGAAAAGTAAATTTATACAGCCGAGACGTCTCGCGTTGAAGCGGAGACGTCTCCGGAGCGCCTGGGACGCGACTGACAACTTTTGCAGGTTTGGTTTGAATTTCAAATCTCTTTTACTTTATCTCTAATGGCTATATTTGCTTTTTGGGCTATAAAAGGGACCTCTTAAGTGCTTCTCAATAACTCTCCACCAACCCAAAGCTAGATCATTTAAGAGAGAAGCAAGAGAGAGAGAGGTTCAAGGAAGTGAGTGCATTCAAGTGAAGAAATCAAGTGCTTTCAAGTTTCCCAAGTGATTTCAAGCTCAACTACTCTCTTCCGCTCGGGATTCAAAGCTCACACTTAAGACTACGCGATCCACATCGGAAGAATCATCATTTCCCACGCTTCCAACGGCAAAAGGATTCTTCCGGGTTTTATTGCTTATCATTGTCATATTTGCTTATTTAGAGCTTTCCAATCTTTTGTAAAACTCTATCAATATTGTGCTTGTTCCAGTCAAGGGACTTGGAACAAGGGAAAGGTGTTGCCCAGTAGATACAACCCAAGAGGGGGGGTGAATTGGGTCTTTTAAAACTTTTATGCTACTTCTAAAACTTTTTGATTTACTATGCTAAGTTGTATAGATGCACAGTGAAAGTTAAACTTAGCAAGGGTTTGATGTATAGACTTCGACTTGATTAAATATGCTTGCAACTAAAGGATGTGCGGATAAGAATTAAGCAAGCAATTTATCTAAGTAAGTAAGTGTGTTAGTTAGACAATAACTAAAGGCATTACAAACACAAAGGACATATAGTGGTTCGGTGCACCCCAGCACCTACATCCACTCCCCAAGACCTCTTGGGAATTTCACTATAATCCTACCGATTACAGCCGGTTGTTTTACAAGCTCATAACCCAACTTGTTGTTTTACGAGCGCACAACGAACTCGGTCGGTTTTCCCAGGCTCACCGACTAGAACCTCCCCGATTGTTTTCCCGGGATCACAATCAAACCCTTACACGTTGGTTTTACCCTCGGCTCACCAACAAACCTATCACCATTGGTTTTTCCTTTGGCTCACCAACAAACCTTAACACCGTTGGTTTTTCTTTGGCTCACCAACAAACCTTAACACCGTTGGTTTTTCTTTGGCTCACCAACAAACCTTAACCCCTTGATTCAATCCCTTGATTGAATCAAGTTACAAGATATTAAAACAAAGTATAAAACAAAACAAAGCTTCTTTAACAAGCAAATATGACAATATAAACAAATAGAGTAAAGAGAAGCCCTCAAACGAGTTTTGAAGATGGAGGAGCTCGGCTTCTTCTTTACTTGATCCTCCTCTGATTTGGCATGAAGTAGAGGATCCCTGAGGCAGCACACGGATGGAGAGGAAGCTTTCGGATTCACTTGGATGCTCTTCTTCTCTCTATTTCGTTTTGGATGGCCCTTTTGTGCTTATGGGAGATTTTTTTTGTAATCTCTTTGAGATCTCTTTCCTAGATGATCTCTCCCACTTCCATGAGTTCTCCCCTAGCTCTCTTCTTGTTTTTATAGCTTTAGATGGCGTGGAAACAAGAATATAGCCGTTAGAGACAAGAAAAAGAGCCGTTGGACACAGTCTGCATTTCCTGACAATGTTACCGTTGGGATCGGAGTCGACTCGCGCGATCAGGAGTCGGCTCGCCTGTTGCAGGAGTCGGCTCGTGTTTTACCGGAGACGACTCGGCCACTGTTCTAAATTTGAATTAATGTGCTTGCCTCGACTGGGAGTCGACTCGTCTTAACCTGGAGTCGACTCGCCAATTTCTGGAGCTGACTTGGCAATTTCGGAGTCGGCTCATCCACTGAAGTCCGTGGATCCAATTTTGAATTTTGTCCTCTCGAGTCGACTCGACTGTCCTGGGAGTCGACTCGAATCTCAGAGCCCGAACTCCCGATCCTTTGTCTTTTGGCTCGTCCAGTCTTGGAGTCGACTCGAACTTCCTTGGAGTCGACTCGGCTCTCAGTTTGCGAAACACAGCCTTCTGCCATCTTGGTGTTGCGCTGCCTTGGAGTCGACTCGAGCTGTCTGGGAGTCGACGCGAATCTCAGAGGCAGTAACTTGGTTTTCTGTCTGTTGATGGTCGCGGAGTCTCGGAGTCGACTCGTGCAATGCGGGAGTCGACTCGAATCTCAGACCCGAAAACTGCTCTCTGACTTTTCTGCCTGTGACTCCTAGGAGTCGACTCATACTTCTCCGGAGTCGACTCATACTTCTCTGGAGTCGACTCGAATTCCACTGGAGTCGACTCGAAGACTGTTCTTTTGAATTTTTCTTTTGATTTTACTCCTCCAATTTGAATCCTTTGAACTTTAAACTTGGGCCAATAAATTGTAGCTTTCTTCCAACTTGAGAGCTTTGGAGGCCTTCTTGTGTTCTTCCAACTTGCTATGTTCCTTGCAAAATAAATATCTTTCTCCTTGCAACATAAACATTAGTATCTATACTTCAAGGTTTTGTGATCATCAAAATCAATCTATGAATCAATCTTTGGGTCATCAATCTCCCCCTTTTTGATGATGACAAAACTTGGAGTATATGCAATATAAAAGATATTGTATTTCTAGAAGTAATACATAGCTAAGTTGCATGAAGTGGAAAAACATATATATTTAAAAACATACTTCATGATAATGCTTTAGATTTAATCAGCTTAACACAATCAACATATTTAAATTTTAAGCTGATTTGTATTCAATTCAAAGTAATAAAGCATTCTGAGTATATAGCATATACTTAGATATTTCTCCCCCTTTTTGACAACATCAAAAAGATAGTGAAACATTAAGTACAAAGATCAGATCAGAACACATCGAGTGTGAATTCAAGAGATTTTCTAATTTGATACCACAGATAGTTTTCTAATCAAGTGTAGGTGGAATCTTCCTTAGGTTAATTCAAGAAGTACCACAAATGATATTCAAGGAAAAACATGAGTGGAAATCTAACCTCTCTTTAATAATAAGTATGAAAGCTTGTTCATTGAAGAACGTTTGCCCAATCTATTAAGTATTTTATCAACATGAGAGCAATTTAATTGATTTTCAGAGTAAAAGATCAAAACTTATATACTTGAAAAACATATCATCATGTTGGATCATGACTTCAAAGTTCTTTTTATGATAATAAGAGCATTGGGGCACAAATACCAAAATATGAATTCATGCAATTTATGATATATCTTAGAGCTCTTTCAAGGACTTTCTTTTATTTCTTTAGAAAATAAGCACGATTTGATACATATATAAAAATATGAATTGGCACAATATTGAAGTTCTAAAGAGCAAGCCAATTAGGACTCATTAGTGAATTCCAAAATAGATTTTCTACGAGATACTCAAGAAAATTTAACACGTTATTCTCCCCTTTTTTCATTAAATTAGAGGCTCTTAAGATCAACTATTTGAATTGCAATTTGGTTCATAATTTGTGCAGAAGATATATTAACCAAATAACATGCCTCAAGGTGTATCATAAAGATTTTCAGATGACACATATTGGAGAGTATTAGGATCACTTTTCATTTAATATTCTTTCCCTCTCCTATAGATTTATGTAATTAAGTTCCGTGAGACCTCTCCTTCTGAAATTTTCTTTCTCCCCCTCTATTGATCATTCCATTTAAGAGTTTAGAATTTGAAGATAATGTTCAATAAAATTGTCAATCTCAAAAATATATTTTCTATAAGTTTCAGCTCATTTTCATAAGACTCAAGGTTTGAGATAAGACAGCCTTTATAGAACTCATCTCAAGGTAATTAAAGCATGTCTTGCAATATAAGGAGGTTCATCAAAATCAATCCATAAAATTCAAGGTATGCATCAAATTAAAGTTTCTTTAGGATAAGATACTGAATATCTAAAGCTCCCCCTCAAAAGATGCATTCTTCTTTAATCATTCTTTTCTTTGGTTGAATTTCAGAATTTAATAATAAACGTGAATAAAACTGAAATTCTATGTTATCGAGAATGTAGAGTGATCTAGAATTATTCAAAATTTATAGTATTCACTCTATATATATATATTCTGATGATAGTTTCTAAGAATGTAGGAGAGAAAAACATATAGATGATCATTGAGGTATGTGTATTTATAGAACTCAATTTCTTAATCACAGTTCTTCAGCAATGTATACATGAAGCTCAATAAATTTTTTAAATATTAAAATAAAGTCATATATTTTAAAAATATTTACTTGCAATCAAGATCATCGTAAGACACATCATTTGAATCAAAATTAGTATACTTTGAAGGTAAGAAATGATATGTTTCAGATGCGTATCGGAGCAATCAAAATAAATTCTGTTTTTCTTACATTAACATTTTATTTAGTAATCATATGGAGTTTAAACTTTTATACAAAATCGGATTCTGAATTACATAGGATTTTCAATAGAAGCTTTCTAAGTCATAATATGAGATATGTATCTTTCACAATGTAGCTCATCTTAAATTGTTACGATTGAAAAATACATATTTCAATAACATTAAAGCACTTTCAGAATCTTTGTATTTAATTTTGAGTTTCGATACAAAATAAAGGATATTTTAACAAGTATTAGGACATTATGTATCAAAGTTAGGCAAGTAGAAAGATAGATCAATATCAGTTTATTTTTCCTAAATAGAGATGTTCTTCTCTTCTCCTTTCTACAATTTTATTTAGCTTTCAGATTTTAACAATGATTGTGAATGACAAATCTGAAATTTCTTTTCAATAAAACTAAACAAAAGATGTTATGTAGCAATTCAAACATTCAATCAAATTGTCCAAGTATGAAACATTACAAAATATTGAGAATCCATAAATCAAGACATCATACCATATGCAAAATATACCATGTGTTAAGTCATGCATTAAAATACTAAGTACAAGAATGTCAAGGATCAAAATCAATTCTTTTCAAATAAACTCCCCCTATTTAAATATAATCTTGCAATGATTTCATCCTTAAAGTGTGTTTTCAAGTGATTAAAAATTTGACTTAATTCTACTTTCATTTACTTTGTTTTTCATTTATAACTTTCTTATGCTCTATACTCTATTTGCTCCCTATCCGGTGGAGTTGGGAAGGGGCACGAGGTACTACCACTAACCTCCCTCTTGTGCCGTCCCTAATATGCCCTACACCGAATAGTTGGGTCAAATAGTGCCGGGTACTACCACTAGCCTCCCCATTGGCACCATCCCTATGATAAGCAATATAGAAAGGTTAAAATGTTTACTTCAAAACCTCCCTGTTTAAGTGTAATTAATTATGGATTTTATCTCTTCCAAAAGAATGCTCACACAAGTCTCACAAATGTGTCGAATATATTAAGTTTGTTTTGCTTTTCCTTAAGGTTGAAGTGTTTGCCTCTACTTGGATTTTATTTCTCTTGAATAATATCCATTTTCTTTTCTTTATCTCTCTCTCTTTTTGTTATTCTCAAGTAATTTTCATGAGAGAGCAGAATAGAGAATTAATCTTACGTATCATATATATGTATATCATGCAAACAACATTTTCATTATGCTCAAGGTTTCATAACTTCTCACAAGTTATTTTACATCAACATTTTAAGCATATACTTGTGTATTTCATGGTTATGACATAGGCAAAGATATATTTTAGTTTGGGCAAACCATGAAATAATTTCTAAAAGTATAAGTCAGTCAATACACATATAGACATGATATCAAAAATTAATAATTAAAGAATTTAATCATGCCATAATAAGATTTAAGTTACTGACTTTGCTCAACTAATTTGTGAGAAAGGTATCTAAATTACCTATTCATTATATGTTCTTCAAGCCAAACTAAATTTTTTATGTGTGAACTTTTGGCTGAAGAAGATCCTCTCTCTTGTTTGCATGTGAATGTTTAGTGTATCTTACATGAAGATATCCTTCAAGTTGAAATTTCTCATTTTTCTTTCTTGAAGGAAGGTCATTAGTTTCTTTAAGATACAAAGCATTCATCATATATATTTTTTTAACTAGATGACTCAATATAAGATATGACAATAGTTGCATGTTGAGTCACTTTACTCAAGAGATTGCCTAAATATAAGCAAGCACATATCATTTGAACTAAAGAGATAGATTCATTAACCAAGATAGTTTAAGTCAATTTAGTTTAGATTCTATTTGCTTAAGATAATTATCAATAAGATATGTTAACTATGTTTTAATCAATTTATCTTAAACATTTGTTTCTATCAAAATTCAGATTATGATTTATTTGTTATCAATAAAATATGATTAATTAAAGTTAGATTGAAGTCTTGCACAAGGTCACATAATGAGCATACAATCTGGTCTACTAGCTGTAAAATAATTATTCTATCATGCTTCAATACAGCTTTAACACAATAGATCTACTTTGCTCATCCTTTTCAAATTCTACAAGATGGGGTCATAGATATACCTTCTTCATGCCAATCTTCTATAAGAGTTTTCTTGTGGACTAACGTTGGTCAATGAAGATCCCCTTTCCTGTTTGTCTTAATTTGGAGTTTGAGAGAAGATGTTAATTCATTCATCATATTTCAAACTCACTTTGCAATATAACTCTTCATTAGTAGAACCAAAAATGATGTCATCAATGCATACTTTGAGCAAATAAGATATCACAAATTCATCTTTTTGATGCATAGATTTATCACTATTATTTTCTATCAAAAAGGTTGCTTAAGCTTTTATATATCATGCTTTTGATGCTTGTTCTAAATCACATATTGCTTTATCATATATGTAATGTGTATTTTTAAATATGGTGGTTATTTTTCATAGATCTCCTTTTTAATGAAGTAACCACATAGGAGTGACTTCTACACATTCATTTGACAGAATATAAAGCTCATGAAGCAAGCACATGATAATGATGATCTTTACTTCTAATCATGCAAGAATCTTTATCAAGATCTATTTCCTCTTTTCTTGATTTAGTCTTTTAGTAGTCATCAATTTTTCTTCATTAAGTGCATATGTAAAAGATTAACCATATAATTTGATTTTAGTATTTTGATAATAAATCATTAGTCTCATAAAGAATAAAATGAATTGATACTTCTACAACTAGAATATTTCATGAATGTTCTATATGCATTGCTTGATGAATGATATCCAAGGATAGAAGTATCTTTATCAGATTTGGCATTATTTTCATAATAACATGTACGACTGAAAAATATGAAAGATATGCAATGGTTCATTTTCCATTTTTCAGAAGATCAAAATTTTCATCAAAAATAGAAATCATATGTATGACAAGCAGTGATGATAGTCTTTTAAAAATTATTTAAGTAGATGACTATCATACATAATTGTCTTTTTCATTTCTTCAAGAATTCTATTAATCATATTTTGCTTATGGTGTCCTTGGTGCTGAAATCATTGGATTTAATATTATTTTCTGTATAACCTTTATCAGGATTTTGGTTTTCAACACTGTGCCATGATACTCTTTATCTTCACAGTTTGGAAACCTTTATCATTTGAACCACTTTTACAAGATTTAGTAAATACAGAAAAATACTTCAGTTTTATTTTTCAAGAATAAATCCAATGTAAGCTTTTGAAAAACTTGGAGATGGAAACAACATCTTTAGATTTAGAAATGATTTTTGTTTGTTTCCTTAGTTAGCATGCACAGCAAAACTTTGACCTTTAAGTAGATAATCTAAGTAAGCCTATGGCAAGGTCTTTTGAGATTAAGTACATACTAGCATGAGTTGATTTTATATGCCAAGGATGGTTTCTTGGTATTCATAGTGCATATATTCAAAAGCATACCAAGTACACATTATCATATCTATGATCAATAAACAATAATGCCATGGATAATAACTCTCAATCAAGCATATAGAGAATTCATAGAGTTATTCTTAATAAATTGATTAATCATTTAGCAACTTATCCAATAGTGAGTAAAGTATACTAAGAAATGAAGAGATTTGATTATATTTCCAAAAGTATTTTCTATATCACAAAATTGATCACTACTAGCAAATCATATCAAATACTAAAGCACAAATAATGATGAGATGCAAGAATTACTGATTTCATTATTATTTTTTTTGTTAATAACTTTTTAAGTTTCTTTATGTTCCATAGGTACCTTGGTACACCTATGTGTACATCCTCATTTTCTCATTTTGGGTACCCAAGCTTGCTTGAGTCCTTGAGAGTTAGGACATATGGTTCCTTTTGCAACCCATATCTGTTTAATAGTAATAACTTTACCATTTGATTTAATTATACTAGAACGATAGGTAAAGTTGTTATTCCCATCCTTTTCATTTTTGAAATAAGTTATCTTATTTAATGGTTTGCTTGGTAAATTGATAACCTTTTTCTCTAGAGATTTATGGCTAAGTGAAGGAGTCAAGCTAAATTTTGATTTATCAAAATCAGCATGTTGGCTTTCAAACATCATTTTTAATCTTTCTGAACTCACAGTGAATTTGTTAATAAAACATCTTAATTGGTTAATTTCATTACTTAAGTTTTGATTTTCTTTAATTAAGCTATGATTTTTCTGAATCAATTCTTCTGAAAATGACCTTAAGCTTTCATTTTCAGAATTTAGTTTCTTAAGATTTTTATTCTTTACAGATAATTTTCTACAATCACTATACAACTCATGAAAAGCATTTAATAATTCATCATAAGAGAATTCTTCTTGAAAATCATTTGAGGTAAGAGTAGATTCAGATTTTACCTTGTCTTCTTGTGCCATAAAGCACAAGTCAGTTACCTCTTGTAGTTTCTTGGAGCTAATATCATCATTGTTGCTCCTAACCTTTATTTTTTGGCTTGACTCTTTCTTGGTCAAGGCTTTCTTCCTTTTTATCTCTTTCTTCCTTTCTTCTTGCTTCCTCTTTTTCTTTGTCTTTAGGAAGCTGATTTGCCTCGGAGTCGACTCGGACCTTATTGGAGTCGACTCGACTAACTTGGGAGTCGACTCTGAGCTACTTGGAGTCGACTCGACTGAGGGAGATTCATCACCCTTTTCTGCAGTCTCATTGTTAGTATATAATTGAAGCATATGAGAGCTAATCTGAGATTTATCATAAATATTTTCTAAAGTATCCCAGATCTCCTTAGCAGATAAGCATGCAGAAATTTCATTAAACTTTGTTTCTTGAATAGCACAATATAATATGTTCATAGCATTAGCATTTAATTGTGCTAAGTCCTTCTCATTAATATGAGAGAGTGTGTGAAGGTCATTTGTTATGATTTTCCATAAATAATAGTTTTGTGATTGAATAAAAATGCGCATGCGTATTTTCCAATGTGGGTAGTTTATACCATTAAACAGTGGAGGTGTATCAATTGATTGTCCTTCTCCTAGAAAACTATCTATTTGAGTTGTCATGATCTTTGGCTCTAGTCGGTTAAGACTACAAATAATATTTGAGCACCTGCTCTGATACCACTTGTTGCCCAGTAGATACAACCCAAGAGGGGGGGTGAATTGGATCTTTTAAAACTTTTATGCTACTTCTAAAACTTTTTGATTTACTATGCTAAGTTGTATAGATGCACAGTGAAAGTTAAACTTAGCAAGGGTTTGATGTATAGACTTCGACTTGATTAAATATGCTTGCAACTAAAGGATGTGTGGATAAGAATTAAGCAAGCAATTTATCTAAGTAAGTAAGTGTGTTAGTTAGACAATAACTAAAGGCATTACAAACACAAAGGACATATAGTGGTTCGGTGCACCCCAGCACCTACATCCACTCCCCAAGACCTCTTGAGAATTTCACTATAATCCTACCGATTACAGCCGGTTGTTTTACAAGCTCACAACCCAACTTGTTGTTTTACGAGCGCACAACGAACTCGGTCGGTTTTCCCAGGCTCACCGACTAGAACCTCCCCGATTGTTTTCCCGGGATCACAATCAAACCCTTACACGTTGGTTTTACCCTCGGCTCACCAACAAACCTATCACCGTTGGTTTTTCCTTTGGCTCACCAACAAACCTTAACACCGTTGGTTTTTCTTTGGCTCACCAACAAACCTTAACACCGTTGGTTTTTCTTTGGCTCACCAACAAACCTTAACCCCTTGATTCAATCCCTTGATTGAATCAAGTTACAAGATATTAAAACAAAGTATAAAACAAAACAAAGCTTCTTTAACAAGCAAATATGACAATATAAACAAATAGAGTAAAGAGAAGCCCTCAAAAGAGTTTTGAAGATGGAGGAGCTCGGCTTCTTCTTTACTTGATCCTCCTCTGATTTGGCATGAAGTAGAGGATCCCCGAGGCAGCACACGGATGGAGAGGAAGCTTTCGGATTCACTTGGATGCTCTTCTTCTCTCTATTTCGTTTTGGATGGCCCTTTTGTGCTTATGGGAGATTTTCTTTGTAATCTCTTTGAGATCTCTTTCCTAGATGATCTCTCCCACTTCCATGAGTTCTCCCCTAGCTCTCTTCTTGTTTTTATAGCTTTAGATAGCGTGGAAACAAGAATATAGCCGTTAGAGACAAGAAAAAGAGCCGTTGGACACAGTCTGCATTTCCTGACAATGTTACCGTTGGGATCGGAGTCGACTCGCGCGATCAGGAGTCGGCTCGCCTGTTGCAGGAGTCGGCTCGTGTTTTACCGGAGACGACTCGGCCACTGTTCCAAATTTGAATTAATGTGCTTGCCTCGACTGGGAGTCGACTCGTCTTAACCTGGAGTCGACTCGCCAACTTCTGGAGCTGACTTGGCAATTTCGGAGTCGGCTCATCCACTAAAGTCCGTGGATCCAATTTTGAATTTTGTCCTCTCGAGTCGACTCGACTGTCCTGGGAGTCGACTCGAATCTCAGAGCCCGAACTCCCGATACTTTGTCTTTTGGCTCGTCCAGTCTTGGAGTCGACTCGAACTTCCTTGGAGTCGACTCGGCCCTCAGTTTGCGAAACACAGCCTTCTGCCATCTTGGTGTTGCGCTGCCTTGGAGTCGACTCGAGCTGTCTGGGAGTCGACTCGAATCTCAGAGGCAGTAACTTGGTTTTCTGTCTGTTGATGGTCGCGGAGTCTCGGAGTCGACTCGTGCAATGCGGGAGTCGACTCGAATCTCAGACCCGAAAACTGCTCTCTGACTTTTCTGCCTGTGACTCCTAGGAGTCGACTCATACTTCTCCGGAGTCGACTCATATTTCTCCGGAGTCGACTCGAATTCCACTGGAGTCGACTCGAAGACTGTTCTTTTGAATTTTTCTTTTGATTTTACTCCTCCAATTTGAATCCTTTGAACTTTAAACTTGGGCCAATAAATTGTAGCTTTCTTCCAACTTGAGAGCTTTGGAGGCCTTCTTGTGTTCTTCCAACTTGCTATGTTCCTTGCAAAATAAATATCTTTCTCCTTGCAACATAAACATTAGTATCTATACTTCAAGGTTTTGTGATCATCAAAATCAATCTATGAATCAATCTTTGGGTCATCAAAAGGCGTCCCAAGCCTAAGTGAAATTGGGGGTTATAGGGTTTGTTGTTAGCCCGGTGTAAAACAACGAGTTGGGTAGTGCACTCGCAAAACTACCGGACTGTAATCTTGGATTATAGTGGAAATTCCCAAAGGTGCTTTGGGGAGTGGATGTAGGAGCAGTGGAAGCTCCGAACCACTATAAAACCTTGTGTTTGCGATTGACCTTTCTCATTCCTCTTTCTTTACTTTAGTTCATATATTTGTGTGTTTTATTTTTAATTAGGCGAAAAGTTTTAAAACACCCAATTCACCCCCCTCTTGAGTGACCATCTCTGGGCAACAAGTGGTATCAGAGCGGGTGCTCTGTGTATTTCTTGAAGACCTAACCGTCTTAGCCAAAGATCTAGATGGGAACACCCTTTAACAATGTTCCTGCTGAGGGGCAGGCAACCAATAGACCTCCACTCTTCAATGGGACAAATTATACCTATTGGAAAACTAGAATGAGGATCTTCATTCAAGCACAAGACTATGCCTTGTGGAGGGTTATAGTCAAGGGACCACAAGAACCATCACACATGGTTAATGGCATTCAAGTTCCCAAACTTGAGGAGGATTGGGATGAGAATGATGATAGGATGGCTCAACTCAATTCTAGAGCCATGAACTCATTATTTTGTTCTCTAGATGTAAATGAGTTTAATAGAGTCTCTACATGTAGTTCCGCTAAGGAAATATGGGATAGGCTTGAAGTTACCCACGAGGGTACAAATCAAGTCAAAGAGTCCAAAGTGAACATTCTAGTTCACAAATATGAGTTGTTTAAGATGGAACCCAATGAAACCATCACATGCATGTTTACACGTTTTACCGATATAATTAATGGTCTAAAGAGTTTGGGTAAATCTTATACTAATCCGGAACTTGTAAGTAAAATTCTCAGGTCTTTGCCGAAAGCATGGGAAGCAAAGGTCACGGCGATCGTAGAAGCCAAAGACCTCAACACCTTGGGACTAGAACAACTTTTGGGCTCATTGATGACGCATGAGCTCATGATGAAGCAACATGAAGATGATTTGCCAAAGAAGAAGACAATTGGACTCAAGGCTACTTCGAGTGTGTGTGAAGAAGAAAGTAGTGAGAGTGAGGAAGAAAGTGAGGACGAGGACTTGGGTTTGATAGTTAGGAAGTTTAAAAAATTCATGAGAAAAAAGAAACCCTTCCCAAGGAAAAAGTTTGGAGGGAGAAATGATTGGGAAAAAGAAAAAGAAAAAGAAAGAGACCCAATCATATGCTATGATTGCAAGAGACCGGGACACATTCGTTCCGAATGCCCTCAACAAAAGAAGTATTTTGGAAAGAAGAAGAAGAAGGCATTGAAGGCAACATGGGATGATAGTGACACATCATCTTCCGAGGAAGAGAAGGAAGAGACCGCCAATTTGTGCTTCATGGCGTTCGAAGACGACGAGGTATGTCAAAACCCAACTATAAATTTTACTTTAGAAGAATTATATGAAGCTTTTCAAGAACTTATGGGTGATTGTAGTATGTTAGGAGCAAAGAATAAAGAATTAAAAGCCTCCAATCAAAAACTGAAGGAAGATATTGAAAACCTATTAATTGAAAAGGAGAGCATTAAAAATATTAACACTATTGACCTAGAAATCAAAAATTCAAAACTTAGCATTGAAAATGAAAAGGCAAAAACACTAATTAAGGAATTAAATCTAAAAGTAAAATCCCTACTCGATAATAATACCTCACTCGCACAAAATGTTGAATCTCTTAAAAAGGATAAGGAAGAACTAGTTAAAGAAAATTTGAATCTTAAGAATGAGGTACATAAGTACAAACCAATTGTTGAAAAATTCACACAAAGCTCTGAAAAATTAAATCTTATTCTTTCAAATCAAAGAGCTGTTTTTAATAAAGCCGGATTAGGATATAAAACTAACAAGCAACAAAAATATCTAAAGAATTTCTTTGTGAAAGCAAAAGATGTCAAAACTGAAAAACCTACATTCTTTCATTGTGGAAAGAATGGACATAAAGCCTACTCTTGTATTCAAAGAAAGATCCAAATTAACAAGAGTACATTTGTAAAAGCTAAAAACATAACTAAAGTATGGGTGCCTAAGGGAACCAACTACACTAACCACGAAGGACCCAAGAAAACTTGGGTACCTAAGAGCTTCACATGATCATTTTGCAGGTATGCCTTGCAGCCGGAAACAAAAAGAGAATGTGGTATCTTGATAGTGGTTGCTCAAGGCATATGACCGGTGACAAGAGTCTCTTCGTCACCTTGAAATCAAAAGAAGGAGGAGTAGTCACATTCGGAGAAAATGCTAAAGGTTAAATCATTGGTGTTGGTAAAATCTCCATATCACCCTCCTCATTTATTGATAATGTATTGTTAGTTAATGGACTAAAACATAATTTATTAAGTATAAGTCAATTTTGTGACAAGGGCTTTAAAGTGTCATTTGAATCATCACTATGCATAATTAGTAGTCCAATTGACAATGAGATCATACTCACAGGACATAGGCATGGAAATGTTTACATGGTAGATCTTGATGATCTCACCATGAAGGATGGCCAATGTCTTGTAGCCATGAATCCCAAAGTCAATGAGACTAGTTGGTTATGGCATCGTAGGTTAGGGCATGCTAGCATGGATTTAATCTCTAAATTAATTACAAAGGATCTAGTCAAAGGACTACCAAAAATAGATTTTGAAAAGAATAAAATTTGTGCTGCATGTCAATTAGGGAAACAAACAAGAAGTTCTTTCAAGTCTAAGAACATAGTATCAACATCAAAACCCTTAGAACTAATTCACATGGATTTGTTTGGACCCACTAGAACTGCTAGTCTAGGGGGTAAGAAATTTGGTCTTGTAATTGTTGATGATTTTTCACGTTTTACATGGGTTTCATTTCTTGCACACAAAGATGAGTCCTTTTCCGCTTTTATCAAGTTTCATAATAGGGTTTCGAATGAACTCAATCTTAAACTAAAAGCAATTCGGAGTGATCATGGTACCGAGTTTGAAAATCAGTATTTTGAAAAATTTTGTGAAGAAAATGGTATCAATCACAATTTCTCGGCACCTAGGACACCCCAACAAAATGGGGTGGTAGAAAGGAAGAATCGCACACTAGCAGATATGGCTCGTACCATGTTGTGCGAATCGGATCTACCAAAGTATTTTTGGGCTGAAGCAATAAATACTTCATGTCATATTTTAAATCGTGCTTTAGTTAGATCCATCTTAAAGAAGACACCTTATGAGTTGATAAAAAGTAAGAAACCAAATATAAGTTATTTTCATGTTTTCGGTTGTCGATGCTTTATTTTAAACAATGGAAAGGACAATCTAAGCAAATTTAGCGCTAAATCAGATGAGGAGATCTTCTTAGGTTATTCCTCATCTAGTAGAGCATACAGGGTCTTCAACAAGAGAACTCTTGTTGTTGAAGAATCCATTCATATTATTTTTGATGAAGCTAACAGAGATTCTTCTAGAAAAGAAGAAGATGGTGATGCAGGTATACTTGAAGACCGAATGAAGGAATTCTCCATACAAGACAAACAACATGAGGATGAGATCAAAGAAGATACAATTCAGCAAGATGAAGAAAATCAACCTCCATCAAGAAATCAAGATCTTCCTAAGGAATGGAGGTATGCACATGGTCATTCAAGGGATCTAATCCTTGGTGATCCTTCGCAAGGGGTAAGGACAAGATCCTCTCTAAGAAATACCAGTAATTATCTTGCTTTCGTTTCACAAATAGAACCTAAATCACTAGAAGAAGCCGAAAAAGATGATAATTGGATGAATGCTATGCAAGAGGAATTAAACCAATTTGAAAGAAATGAAGTTTGGACTCTAATGAAAAGACCCCCTAATGTTACAATTATAGGCACCAAGTGGGTGTATAGAAATAAACTAGATGAAGATGGAATAGTCATAAGAAACAAAGCTAGACTAGTTGCCAAAGGTTATAATCAGGAGGAAGGAATAGACTTTGATGAAACTTTTGCTCCTGTTGCTAGATTAGAAGCTATTAGACTACTTTTGGCATATGCATGCTTCATGGATTTTAAACTCTATCAAATGGATGTAAAAAGTGCATTTTTAAATGGTTATATAATGGAGGAAGTTTATGTAGGACAACCTCCAGGCTTTGAAAACCACTTACATCCAGATTACGTTTATAAATTGCATAAAGCATTGTATGGACTTAAGCAAGCTCCTAGGGCATGGTATGAAAGATTAAGTAATTTTCTAATTGAAAATAAATTTAAGAGAGGAAATGTAGACAAAACCCTCTTCATTAAAAGAAAAGGAAATGACTTATTGCTTATGCAAATTTATGTGGATGATATAATTTTTGGTGCTACTAATGATAGTCTTTGTCAAGAGTTTGCCAAGCTTATGCAGGGAGAATTTGAAATGAGCATGATGGGTGAGCTCAACTTCTTCCTTGGGCTACAAATAAAACAATCAGAGGAAGGCATCTTCATCAGTCAGTCCAAATACATCAAGGAAATGTTGGAAAAATTCAAGATGAAGGATGCAAAGGAAATCAGCACACCCATGGGCTCAAGTTGCAAGCTTGACAAAGATAAAAAAGGTAAAAGTATAGACTGCAAATTGTACAGAGGTATGATAGGCTCTTTACTTTACCTTACTGCTAGTAGACCAGATATATTATTCAGTGTTTGCATGTGTGCTAGATACCAAGCATGTCCTAAGGAATCACACTTGCAAGCTGTTAAAAGAATTTTTAGATATCTAGTAGGGACATCTAATGTAGGCTTATGGTATTCAAAACAATCTGACATAAATTTAATTGCTTATTCCGATGCTGATTTTGCTAGGTGCAAACTCGACAGAAAAAGCACAAGTGGCACATGTCAATTCTTGGGTGCTAATTTGGTTTCTTGGTTTAGCAAGAAACAAAATTCAGTTGCCTTGTCCACAGCGGAGGCTGAGTACATTGCAGCTGGAAGCTGTTGTGCCCAAGTTCTTTGGATTAAGCAACAACTTGAAGACTTCGGTATCAAAATGGATAATATACCAATTAAATGTGATAATACAAGTGCAATTAATTTAACAAAGAATCCTGTCCAACACTCTAAATCAAAGCATATAGAGATTAGGCATCATTTTATTAGGGATCATGTGCTGAAAAATGATGTGATGATTGAATATGTGTGTACTGAAAATCAATTGGCCGATATCTTTACAAAGCCCCTTTGTAAAGATAGATTCAACTTCATAAGGAATGCTTTGAGCTTGTATGATCCTAGCAAATAAATTGAACTTGTATTGCATTGCCTTGCTACTCAAACTAGTAATCCACCTCAAGGTCAACATAAGTGAAAGCATGAATCCATCTAAGCTAAATGACGAACTGTTTGACTTTCCGGAGGATGGTTACCCTCCCTTGGACTCTTCATGGAGACATTTTCAGAGCCTATTTCATAGGCATTCGAAATTTGGTCAAACATTCCTCATTTCAACATTAATAATTCAAAAATCATTATTAAACCTCTATAGGATGTATTATTAAGGGGGAGGATCACAAACAAACTCATTCCGTATTCACCAAAAGAAATCATATTGATTAGAGTGATTAAATGAAACAAATTGGGAAAAGATAAAAATCAGTCTGAAATTTTTCAGTGCCGGAGACGTCTCTGGCAAATCGCAGAGACGTCCCCCCGGCGAGACGTCTCGTCTTAGTCGCGGAGACGTCTCGGGGACCGAACGAGAGTTTTTAAAATAGGTCGAAACAGCTCGAGCCGACCCGAGCTATCCCTTTCATCCCCGACAAAAACAAAAACCCTAGCCTCCATTTTCTCTCCAACACAAACCCTAGCCTCTTTCTCCTCATTTCCCTAGGTTTTCCATTCAATGGCACCTAAAAGAGCTAGGAGGACTGGTGGGAGGCGTCCTAGGGCAGCGGCCGACGGTGAGGAACGGAGGGAAGAACCTTCCGCGCCGTCTCCTCCGGTTGCTCCGTCAACCGCGACCATATCCTGTGCGAATCGCACAGTAACCACTGGGAGGTACATAGATTTTCATTTCCTAGATAGTGAGGGGTTCTCTATTGGAGAGAGACTCCGTGCCCAAGGGTGGGAATACTTTTGTACCCTCAATACCTCGACCTACCCCGGCCTTGTTAGAGAAATGTTTAGTAATATGGCTTTAGGGGACTTAGGGTACACTGCATATGTCCGGGGGACATTAGTAGAAATTAATGAGGATATTCTATCCACTGTTTTGCAAATTCCTAAGGACGGTGAGGCTCCGACCTCACATCCTCAAAGGGAAATAGCCCTAAACTTACTTCTAGGAAGAGAGGACTGCGGCCCTCTTGATGTAGTGAACTCACAAGACCTAAATGCCGAGATGAGATTACTTTTGAGTATTGTCAACCGGGTCTTGTTTCCTAAAACCGGTCGCTTCGATTTTGTTTCGGAGCGGGATTTAGTTATCATGCACCATATCCTACTAGGGATTCCTCTAAACCTCCCTAGACTCATGTTAAACTACATTGCTCTATGTCATAGGTATTCTAGGTTTAGTATACCCTATGGCATGATCTTTACCCTAGTATTTAAACACTTTAAGGTTCACATTCCCGAAAATGAACCTGCAAAACCCTTGAGAAACACCGACTACTATAATGAGGGCACAATGCGAAGAATGGAGTTTCAAAAGGTAGATGGGTCTTGGGTCAAGGTACCAAAAAGAAAAGCTCAAACTCTAGAGCCTGAGATCCCACATCAGGAGTCTGACCACCACTCTCCTCCACCTAGCCACATGGATTTCCCTGATATACCCTCCAGCTCAGCTGGACCTTCCACATCCATGCCACCACCTCCTCCAGTCAGTGGGCCCTCCTTCCTATCAGAAGACCAGATGCGCACCTTAGCATCTGTCATTTGCCAGCAGATGAGGGAGGAAATGAGATCCATGATTTCTACTGAGTTGGCCCCCATCAGAGCTTCACATGAAGGGCTTCTACAAGAGCTGAAGGAAATTAGAGCTCAGATAGAAGCTACAACGCAAGAAATAGTTGGTGTGGGTGCCACCCAAACCTTCAGATCAATTGAGCTAAAGGACAGCTTGAAGACCATCTCAAATAGTCTTAAAGAGTTGACAAGCCCAGGAGGCAATGTGGGCACCTTGGTTGCCCAACTTAGAGGAAGAATTGAAATGGCAACCATAGAATTTGAAGCACTTGTGGCAGCCTTCCATAAGTCACAGGGAGATCAGTTTAAGACCCTAATGGATTCAATCAATGCATTTATAGATGCAGCTTGTAGGGCTTATGAGCAACGTCGCCGATGAGGGACATTTTGTAGACATCTAGGGATCTTTTTTTTGTAAACCCTAGGCTATTTTGAAACACCTTTTGTATTAGAAATCAATACTTGTAATGTTTTCTTCTTTTAACTTTGTACTGACTTCAAAGGTTTGCAATGATACATGAATACAATTTCTTCTGAAACTTTGTGTACATTGTTAACTATGTGTATGTGATTCTGTGATTGTGTATGTGATCTAGTGATGTGCCATAAATCTCATAGCATGCCTTAAGTGGTAAAATTTAACACAACTTATCAATGCATATGACACAGGGGGAGCACATCTCGTGATAACTATGATTAACAAAAAGAGGTGTCTGAAATGAATACCAAAACAAAGGGGGAGTGATATGAATTACTAAATTCATTAATAGAAATAACTTGGACAGGGAGAGCACAACTTGAATATCCTTGAGTGGTTCATGGAAATAGGCTGAATTTTACTAGGAAGTATGCTTTTAAGCACCTAAGGATAATTTGTCTCCTTCATTGTTGATGACAAAAAGGGGGAGTAGATATAATAGAACTTAACTTAATTATGAAATGCAAAAAGGGGGAGTAGAACCAATATGGATATTGGATACATTGGAATGCAAAATACGAAATTCATACTCCAAAGTTGAATTAGAAAAGATAAAATTGAAGAATATTGGCTTTAAGATAATTGCCCTTCTGGAAAAGAAAGGGGGAGTCAAAAAGAACTTAGCCTTCAATTATCTATAGCATCAATATTTCATTTTAACTTGATTCAAATTCAGTTGATATGCTAAAATTGCTCAAGAGCTATTAAGATCAATTTTATGCATAAGGATAGAACTGAAAATTGACTATTTTGAATTATGCACATTGTATCTTAATTCTATAAAGTTCGTCTTATCTCAAACATTAAGCTTTATAGAAATATGCTCTCATTAGTATAAGCTGTGCTGAAACTTATAGAAAAATATATTTTCGAGATTGACAACTTGAATGTTTTATTGAACATTATCTTCAAATTCTAAACTCTTAAGTGGAATGATCAATTAAGGGGGGAGAAAGAAAATTTCAGAATGAGAGATCATATGGAACATAATCGCATAAATCCATAACTAAAGAAGAGAGAAAGAATACTAAATGAGAAGTGATTGTTGGGAACCCGCCCATGCCGCTGATATTGAGGATGATAGTGTTATTTTGATGATTAACAAGTAATTATCTAGAGTATGTTATAAGTTAAATTGATACTTCATTTATAAGTTCATTACTCTCAGTATATTTGTGTGATTGATAATAGATACATGCTTTGTTCATTTGAATGAATCTAACCTTGAGAATGCAGCAAAGTGTGGATTGAGTCGACCCAAAGATTGTTTGAGTCGACCCCGGCACATCAAGAAATCATTTGGCACACTCCTGCAAAAATGGCACAGATGAACAGTTGGTTGGGTCGACCCAAGGTAAGCATGAGTCGACCCAAACTTCAAGAACCTCAAACCATGAAGGAAATATGTTCTCTGGATTTACTGAGAGGGTCGACCCAAACAGTGGTTGAGTCGACCCTAGCTTGAGTCGACCCAAACTCTGAGAGGGTCGACCCAAAGGCAAGACAGAAAGACAGACAGAAAATGGTTCTCTGAAATTACTGAGAGGGTCGACCCAAGAAGAAGTTGAGTCGACCCAAGTGAACTTTGAGTCGACCCAAAGAAAGGATGGGTCGACCCAAGTGAAGGAAGGCTGAAATCAAAGTTTCTGTGTTCTCTGAGAGGGTCGACCCAAGGAATGTTTGAGTCGACCCAAGGCAAAGTTGGGTCGACCCAAGGACAGGTTGAGCCGACCCAAACACGGGCTGAACAGTAACGGCTAGTTCTGCAGATGTACTTTTTGTCCTTCCCAAGGTCAGTAACGGCTAGTTTTTGAATTCTAACCATTGGGGCTTGACCAAAGAAGGTGGGAAGCTATTTAAAGGGGCACTATTCATCAGAGAGAATAACTTTTGAAAGGAATATCAAAGAGTACTCAAGAACACAAAAGTGCCCTAATCTTCTTCATCAAGAGCTTCATTCAAGAATCAAAGAAAGGGATTGAGCAGATTCAAAGAGGCATCAAGAGCTCCATCCCCCCTTGAAGAGTGAAGCATCCTTGACAAAGGAGAGCAAAACCACTTCAAAGCGATAAATACTTTCTAACTCTTCTTTGTAGTTTATATTGTTTCATATGCTCATTTAGGAGTTTGAATCTTTTCTTTTTGTTTGTCAAACACTTTGTAAAGGTTCGTTGGTTAGCCCGCAAAACCAACAAAGGTTTTTTGTGAACCCGGAAAACCAAAGTGTAAAGGTTCGTTGGTGAGCCCACAAAACCAACAAAGGTTTTTGGTGAACCCGGAAAACCAAAGTGTAAAGATTCGTTGGTGAGCCCGCAAAACCAACAAAGGTTTTTGGTGAACCCGGAAAACCAAAGTGTATAGGTTCGTTGGTGAGCCCGTAAAACCAACAAAGGCTTTTGGATTGTGAGCCCGGAAAACAATCCAACTGTAATCCGCGGGATTATAGTGAATTCCCAAGGGGACGCTTGGGGAGTGGACGTAGGTGCTAAGGAGAGCACCGAACCACTATATATTGTTGTGTTTGTGTTGTGCTTGTGCTTACGTTTACTCTTGCATCATCTTCTATCTTTGCACTAGTTTAAATCATTCAAATAGTTTAAGGAAGCATCCACCGCACTTAATTAAGAAAATGTTTAAAGCACCAAAATTTAGAAGAAACCAATTCACCCCCCCTCTTGGCTTGTCACCTTGGGCAACAAGTGGTATCAGAGCAAGGTGCTCTAATAGTACTCATTGATCTCACAATCAAGAGTTAAAGATCATGACAACCCAAGTGGGATGTTCTATGAGTGAGGGACAATTAATTGATAGACCTCTACTATTTGATGGTATAAACTACATATATTGGAAAGCACGCATGCGCATTTTCATTCAAGCACATGACTACGATTTATGGAGTATCATAGTCAATGGGCTACATACAAATGCTAATCATGATAAGAAAATGGCTCAGCAAAATGCAAAAGCCATGAATATTCTATATTGTGCATTGGATGATAGTGAACTTAATAGCATATCTTTTTGCATAACTGCTAAGGAAATATGGAATATGCTTGAAGTTAAATATGAATGCACTAACGTTTCTAGTGAATTTGAAACTAGTTCCGAAGAAGAAGACCATCAAACTGAAACTGAAAATCTATGCTTTGTAGCACATGAAGATGAGGTATGTACTCGAACACAAAGTGATTTCTCATTCAAAAATCAAGTACATACTGAAGCTCAATCTGATTTTACATTTGATGAACTTCATGATGCTTTTTCTGATTTATACTTAGAATATAAGAAGCTTAGTTTAAAGAATAAAAAGCTAAATCAGAAAAATCTATCTCTTGCTGAAAGCTATGATATAACTCAGAAAAATAATAAATTACTTTCAGAAGACAATGAAAGGCTAACTAAAGAAGTTAACAAATTTAAGCCTATAGTTGAAAAATTTACTATCAGCTCTGAAAAACTGAACTTAATGATAAATAATCAAAGAGCTGAATTTGAAAAGGCTGGATTAGGATATCAATCTTGGTACACACAAAAATTCCTTAATGATATATGTGTTAAATCCTCCACTATCTATCCTAAAATGGATTCTAATTTATCTGATGAACCTAATGAACAAAAACAGAAAATTAAAAAATGAAACTTAAGGCTCCAACAAAAGATGCTAATTTAGGTGTGTCTAGCACTCAAGGCTCCAACAAAAGATGCTAATTTAGAAATTGGGTGCTCTAGACATATATTAAAGAATGAAACTTAAAATATACTTTAGAAAAATAATTGAAATGAAAAGAATAATGAAATTAGTAATCCTTGCATCTCATCATTCTCTTTGCCTTAGTATCTAATTAAAACATAAATTGGAGGTATTAATCAATTTTGTGATATAGGTAATATTTTTAAAAAATATAATCAAATCACTTTATTTTATAGTATGCCTTACTTACTGCTGGATAAGTTGCTAAATGATTAATCAATTTATTAAGAATAACTCTATGAATTCTCTATATGCTTGATTGAGAGTTTTTATCAATGGTATTATCTTATTGATCATAGACATGAGAATGTATACTTGGTATGCCTTTAAATATATGCACTATGAATACCAAGATTAAAGAAACCACTTTTGGCATATAAAATCAACTCATACTAGTATGGACTTAATCTCAAAAGACCTTGTCATTGGTTCACTTAGATTAATTTTCGCAAGGTCAAAGTTTGCTATGTATGTCATCTAGAAAAATAAACTAGAATCATTTCTAAATTTGAAAACATTGTTTCCACCTTTTAGCCGTTGGAAATTCTCCATAAGAACTTATTTGGATCTCTAGGATTGTAAACCTAGGAGATAAGCTCTCTAATTTTGTAATTATGGATGATTTCTCAAAGCTAATGTTGGTTTTATTCTTGGCACTTAAATTGAAATATTTTCTGTTTTGGCACAAACTTACAAAAGGTTTCAAATGAAAAAGGTTTGCAAACTGTGAAAATTCATGGCACAGCTTTGAAAACCAATTTGTTGATAAAATGGTATTGAATACAATTGTGCTTGCACCAAGAACACTATTGCATATAGGGGTTATAAAAATATAAAAAAAAAATATAGAACCTTTGTTGTGTAAGGACAATGCTTTGTGATAGCAACTATCATCACAGCTTGTCATATTATAAGATTTCTATTAAATCTATTTTTAAAGAAAACCCCATGTGAACTCATAAAAAAAAACAGAAAATCAAATGTTGCATACCTTCATGTTTTTCAGTTATACATATTATGTTCTCAAGAATGAAATATATGCCAAATCTGATAAAACAAGTATTTCTTTGGATATTACTCTTTAAGCAATGCATATAGAATATTCAATGAAAAGATACTAGTTGTAGAAAGATCAATTTATATTATTCTTATTAAAACTAGATCTTTTATTGAGAATATAGTTTATCACTTTGATTCTATGTAACAATCTGAATTTTGATAGAAACAACTATTTAAGATAATTTGATTAAAACTTAACTGGTATATCTTATTGATAATTATCTTAAGCAAATAGAATCTAAGCTAAATTGCTTTTGAAAATAAGAAATTGGTTTGACTTTGATAAATCTTCTTATTGCCTCACATGGGTGTCCTTGAACCATATTATTTAATAAAGTTATCTCTTCAGTTCAAGTGACTTGTGCTTGCTTATATTTAGGCAATCTCTTGAGTAAAGTGACTCAAATTCAATTATTGTCATGTCTCATGTTGAGTCATCTAGTTAAAAGATATGTTGTATGAATGTTTTTGTATCCTAGAGAACCTAATGAATTGCCTTCAAGAAAAGAAAAAGATTTTGCTAATGATACAGGATTTGTGAGCAAGAAATTTCAACTTGAAGGACACCTCGATGAAAGATACAATAAACATTTCCTTGGAAACAAAAAAAGAGGAAGATTTTCTTCAGCCAAGGGTGTAAAGAATCTAAAAGGTATTTGGCTTGAAGAATGCTAAATGCACTGGTAATCTAAACTCTTCTCTTGTGAGTTAGTTGAGCAAAATCAATAGTCTAAAATTATATGGTAGCATGATTAAACCTTTAAATTGCTAATCTTCTTGATATCATGCTTCATTCTCATGCTAATGATAATTGTTTCATGGTATGATTAAATTGAAGTTCACTTTTGCCTGTATAATGCATAACCATGAAATACACAAGTTTATGCCTCAAGTTTCTAATTCAAAATAACTTGTGATAAGCTATGAATCATTGGGCATAATGAAAATGCTGTTTGCATGATATATATTTATATGCAGCATATTAGATTAATTCTTTATTCTGCTCTTTCATGTAACTACTTGAAAATGACAAAAAGAGAGAGAGATAAAGAAAAAGAAAATGAACATTGCTCAGAAGAAGTAAAAGCTAAGTAAATACTCCAATCTTAAGTAAAAGCAGCGCAAGCATAATATATTCAGCATATTTGTGAGACTTGTGTGAACATTCTTTTGGAAGGGATAAAATCCGTAATTAATTATATTTAAATAGGGAGAGTTTGGAGTGAATATCTTATTGCTAAAGAGAACAGTTTAACATTTCTACATTGCTCATTATAGGGATGGTGCCAATGGGGAGGCTAGTGGTAGTACCCGGCACTATTTGACCCAACTATTCGGTGTAGGGTATATTAGGGACGGCACAAGAGGGAGGCTAGTGGTAGTACCTCGTGCCCCTTCCAACTCCACCGGATAGGGAGCAAATAGAGTATAGAGCATAAGAAGGTAAAAATGAAAGTATATAAGAAGAATCAAGTCAAATTTTTAATCACTTGAAAACACACTTTAAGGATGAAATCAGTACAAGATTATATTTAAATAGGAGGAGTTTATTTGAAAAGAATTGATTTTGATCATTGACATGCTTGCTCTTAATATTTTAATGCATGACTTAACACATAATATATTTTGCATATGGCATGATGTCTTGAATTATGGGTTCTCAATATTTTGTAATGCTCCATGCTTGGACAATTTGATTGAATGTTTGAAATACTACATAAAATTTTTATTTGGTATTATTGAAAAGAAATTTCAGAATTGTCGTTCACAATCATCTTTAAAATCTGAAAGTTGAATAAATTTGTAAAAAGGAGAAGAGAAGGATATCTCTATTTAGGCAAAATGAATTGATTTTGTTTTATCCTTCAACTTGCTTAACTTTGGTATATAATGTTCAAATTCATACCAAAACTCAACATAAATACAAATATTCTGAATATGCTCTTATATGTTTGAAATATGTGTTTTCAATCGTAATGATTTAAGATGAGCTACAATGTGAAGATATATATCTCAAATTACAACTTTGAAAGCCTCCTTGAGAATCTTTATGAAATTCAGAATCTGATTTTGTATAAAAGCTTAAACTCAATATGAATTTCTAGATAAAACTATAGCTTAAGAAAAATAGAATAATTCTGATGCCTTGATTGCTTGCCCCGATACGCATCTGAAACATATCATTTCTTATCTTCAAAGTGTACTAATATTGGTCTGAATGATGTGTCTTTCGATGATCTTGATTGCAAACAAATATTTTTAAATATGTGATTTTATTTTAATATTGAAAAGATTTATTGTGCTTCATATATACATTGCTGAAAAATTTTGATTAAGAAATTGAGTTCTATAAATATATATACTTCAATGATCATCTATATGTTTTTTTTTTTTCCTCTCCTACATTATTAAAGACTTCTATCAAAATATATATGTATATATATATTATTAAAAGAGTGAATGATCTTAAGTTTAGAAATATTTCAGCTCACTCAAATGATTCTTAAAAGAAAGAAAATGTAAATGCTTTTGAAAGAATTTGAGCTTCAAAAGAATTATTTTCTGATTAATATTTTAGTACATTTTCTCAAAGATTAAGAGGAAGCATAACTTGTTCTTAAAAGATTAAAAAGAGTGATTGCTATAAATTTTGAATAATTCTAGATCACTCTACATTCTTGATATCATAAAGTTTCAGTTTTATTCACGTTTATCATTAAAATCTGAAATTCAACAAAAGATAAGAATAATTAAAGAAGAATGCATCTTTTAAGGGGGAGCTTTAGATATTCAGTATCTTATCCTAAAGTTACTTTAATTTGATGCATACCTTGAATTTGATGGATTGATTTTGATGAACCTCCTTATATTGCAAGACTTGCTTTAATTATATAATAAGTTTATACCTTGAGATGAGTTCTATAAAGGTTGTCTTATCTCAAACCTTCAGTCTTATGAAAATAAAATATATTTTCGAGATTGACAATTTTATTGAACAAATTCTAAAACTCTCAAATGGAATGATTAATTAAGGGGGAGAAAGAAAATTTCAGAGGGAGAGATCATATAGAACTTAATCATGTAAATTCACAACTAAAGATGAGAGAAAGAATACTAAATGTAAAGTGGTATTAAACTTTGTGCCTCATTGAATATCTTTTGAAAGTTGGATTTTCATCTGTACTTAATTGGTAAATCACTTGTTTTGAAAACTAAGTGAAAAGGATTCCATTTGTCTTAGTATTGGAAATTTACTTTGGAATCTACTAATGAGCTCTTATTGGCTTGCACTTTAGTGTTTCAATCATGAGCCAATTCATTTTAATTGATTTTGATGATATGATCTTTAAAGGAGTAAAAGAAAGTCTTTAAGAGAGCTTTCAAAGAACTTTCAAAGCCCTGAATTTTATGTATCCTACATTGCATAAATTCATATTTTGGTATCTATGCTCCAATACTTTTATATCATGAAAGAACTTTGAAGTCATTAAGAATTAAGGATTCAACATAATCTTATGTTTTTCGAGTATATAAGTTTTGATCTTTATCTGCTCTTATACTATACTCTAAAAATTAATTAGATTGCTCTCATGTTGCTATATACTTAATATATTAAAAAAAAAGGTATTGAAGTTTCATTCGTGCTTTCTTTGAATATTATTCTTGATACTCCTTGAAATAACTTGAAAAAGATTCCATCTACACTTGATTTCAAAACTATCTTTGGAATCTACATTTAGAGATCACTTCTGGCTTATATCCTAAATATCTCATTCCTAAAGCCAAACACATAGAAATAAGATATGATTTTATTAGGGATCATGTGCAAAATGGAAACATATGTATTGAGCATATATGCACTGAAAAACAATTAGCCGACATATTCACAAAACCCTTGAGTGAAGATAGATTCTGCACGCTAAGGAGAGAATTAGGTATATGTGATCCTTTTTATTGAAAAAATATAAAAGGGAGCAAGTAGTCTCATGATACATTCCTCCAATTTCTAAAAATCTATGAAACATGAGTCAAACTTGTTATCTATAGATTCCTTACTCATGTATCATTGTCCCAGAAAGAATTTATAAGGATTGGAAGCAAGGAAAATTTTTAGAAGCAAAAAGGAAGAGAAAAGAAAAATTCTGCACTTGGGTCAACCCAACCCAGAATAGGGTCGACCCAACGTTGAGTCGACCCAAGAAGTTTCTTGAGTCGACCCAACGTCGGGATCCCACTGTTAAAAGGGGGACCCGTGAGCTATCTAGGGCACTGTTTACCCTTTGTCCTCTTCCGAAAACCTTATTTTTCACTCTCAAATCTTCTCCAATCATCTCCAAACAGTAGATTACTTCAAGATCTTGGAGAAATGGGACCCGAGAGAGCCGTAGCCAAGCGATCCGGGAGAGTCTCACGATCTTGTTTAGAGACTAGGATATGTATCTAGTTCTCATATGTATTTGGTGGTTATCATGCATCTTTAAACTTTGATTGAGGAATATTGTATTTGCTTTTGCTTTTGATATACTAAAATGTTCCTATTTTGATCAATGAAGTTTGAAGTTTGGTATTTATTGCATCTTTTCCCATGTACCTATTTGATGATAACAAAAAGGGGGAGAAGTAAAGAAAGAGTAATAGGGGAGAAGTAAAGATATCTTTAGAGTAAATAGAGTAACAAAAAGGGGGAGAAGTAAAGAAAGAGTAATAAGAGGAGAAGTAAAGAAAGAAAGAGAAATAATTTGTAAAACAAATAGAAAATCATATAGGAAAGCATATACATCCAAGGGGGAGCAATTTGCAATAATGAAAATGATCAACTCAAAAATTTATATCAAATTTCAGAATTTGGCACACATAATTTCAGAATTTGGCACGCACCTTTCACACCTCGATACATAATCTGAAACTCATGTTTTATCTCAAATTTTTGGAGTTTCATCTTTAATGAATTATAAATGAAAGGGGGAGCAATTCAAAGAGTCAAATTGGCAACATTTAAATGATATAGGGGGAGATTTCACTCGTATATATGAAAAGCTGAAATTCAGCAATTTAATCCCTTTTACAAACTGATTTTAAAGACAAGTATCAACAGGCTTATACTCTTTATTTTGTAATCATCAAAAAGGGGGAGATTGAGGATGATAGTGTTATTTTAATGATTAACAAGTAATTATCTAGAGTATGTTATAAGTTAAATTGATACTTCATTTATAAGTTCATTACTCTCAGTATATTTGTGTGATTGATAATAGATACATGCTTTGTTCATTTGAATGAATCTAACCTTGAGAATGCAGCAAAGTGTGGATTGAGTCAACCCAAAGATTGTTTGAGTCGACCCCGGCACATCAAGAAATCATTTGGCACACTCCTGCAAAAATGGCACAGATGAACAGTTGGTTGGGTCGACCCAAGGTAAGCATGAGTCGACCCAAACTTCAAGAACCTCAAACCATGAAGGAAATATGTTCTCTGGATTTACTGAGAGGGTCGACCCAAACAGTGGTTGAGTCAACCCAAGCTTGAGTCGACCCAAACTCTGAGAGGGTCGACCCAAAGGCAAGACAGAAAGACAGACAGAAAATGGTTCTCTGAAATTACTGAGAGGGTCGACCCAAGAAGAAGTTGAGTCGACCCAAGTGAACTTTGAGTCGACCCAAAGAAAGGATGGGTCGACCCAAGTGAAGGAAGGCTGAAATCAAAGTTTCTGTGTTCTCTGAGAGGGTCGACCCAAGGAATGTTTAAGTCGACCCAAGACAAAGTTGGGTCGACCCAAGGACAGGTTGAGCCGACCCAAACACGGGCTGACCAGTAACGGCTAGTTCTGCAGATGTACTTTTTGTCCTTCCCAAGGTCAGTAACGGCTAGTTTTTGAATTCTAACCATTGGGCCTTGACCAAAAAAGGTGGGAAGCTATTTAAAGGGGCACTATTCATCAGAGAGAATAACTTTTGAAAGGAATATCAAAGAGTACTCAAGAACACAAAAGTGCCCTAATCTTCTTCATCAAGAGCTTCATTCAAGAATCAAAGAAAGGGATTGAGCAGATTCAAAGAGGCATCAAGAGCTCCATCCCCCCTTGAAGAGTGAAGCAGCCTTGACAAAGAAGAGCAAAGCCACTTCAAAGCGATAAATACTTTCTAACTCTTCTTTGTAGTTTATATTGTTTCATATGCTCATTTAGAAGTTTGAATCTTTTCTTTTTGTTTTTCAAACACTTTATAAAGGTTCGTTGGTTAGCCCGCAAAACCAACAAAGGTTTTTGGTGAACCCGAAAAACCAAAGTGTAAAGGTTCGTTGGTGAGCCCGCAAAACCAACAAAGGTTTTTGGTGAACCCGGAAAACCAAAGTGTAAAGGTTCGTTGGTGAGCCCGCAAAACCAACAAAGGTTTTTGGTGAACCCGGAAAACCAAAGTGTATAGGTTCGTTGGTGAGCCCGTAAAACAAACAAAGGTTTTTGGATTGTGAGCCCGGAAAACAATCCAACTGTAATCCGCGGGATTATAGTGAATTCCCAAGGGAACGCTTGGGGAGTGGACGTAGGTGCTAAGGAAAGCACCGAACCACTATATATTGTTGTGTTTGTGTTGTGCTTGTGCTTACGTTTACTCTTGCATCATCTTCTATCTTTGCACTAGTTTAAATCATTTAAATAGTTTAAGGAAGCATCCACCGCACTTAATTAAGAAAACGTTTAAAGCACCAAAATTTAGAAGAAACCAATTCACCCCCCCCCCTCTTGGCTTGTCACCTTGGGCAACAGATATTTCAAAACAAAAATCAGATGGCAGCGGAAAGGGGGCATGTGCGGGATCGACGTTCATCGCATGAACGTTGTTTCGAGACCTTTTGTAATTAGGTAAGAATTAAAACTTTTAAAAACCTTTAGGAAGATCAGATCTTCACCTTGTGCGAGTAGATGATCACCGCAAACTGAAGTTCGTGGTCTAGGATGAAGGTTCGCTTGAAGCCGTTCAAGTGCCCGGCCTCTACGGGTATCCACACGAAGCAGTGATCCGATCAAAGCTCTCTTGTCTTTCCGGGGTGCTAGCTCCCTTGCAAAGACTTCTTTTGATGGCTGATTTCCTCTCTTTCAATCAACCCTTGATTGTGCTTGAGAGGAGGAAGAAGAAGGATGAAGAAGAGGAAGAAGAACGAAGCCCCTTGCAGCCTTTCTTTTTCTCCCTGCGTTGGAGCCAAGGAATAAGACCAAGAGGAGGGAGATGCCTCCTCTTCTTTTTCCCTTTGCTGATGGCGGCTGAACCAAGGAAGGGAGAGGGGTGGCCACGGCTTGGAAGAGGAGAGGGAGAGCTCATCTGGGGTGCCGGCCCCCTTTGCCCCTTTTTATAACCATCTAGGGCTCCTACAATCTAGGAGCCCTAGAGTAATTACCTTTCTCTTCTCCCTTCTCCACATGGAAAAGGGAGGGGCATATTCCCCTCCTCATGGTTAACCCTAATCCACATTAAGTAGGGTTTGAAATGCCCTAATGTGGTCAAGCCCTAATCCAATTAGGCTTAGCCCAAGGGTGAACCAATTAGGATCCAATCTAGGTAAGTCCTAATCCAATTAGAACTTAAATCAATTTTGACTCAATTGAACTCTTCAATCCTAATCCAATTAGGAGTCTTATTGATTCATTAGATTAATAATTAATTATGACTTAAGAAATCCTAATCTAAATTAGGACATATTTAATTTTAGTCCTAATCCAATTAGGACTCTATTTGAATCCGAAGTCCTAATCCGATTAGGACTCTAGGAATCCTACTCCAAGTAGGAATCCAATTTTGATTCAAAACTCCTAATCTCATTAGGATTGCAGGAATCCTATTCCAAGTAGGAATCCCAGTCCTACTCCAACTAGGATTCCCAGTCCTAATCCAATTAGGACTCTAGGAATCCTACCCGAAGTAGGACTCTTGTTTTAAGTCCAATTAATTAATTCCCTTTGTTCCTTCTTCAACTTCTTATCAATCAAATTGATTACTTGTGATTCATAATGACTTTTCAACCATTGGATCGGTCAATACTTCTAGTGTGTGTGACCCCATAGGTTCTATTCTGACTGGTAGTGAGATATATTATGATCTCTATCACAATATCATTGAAAACTCCTTTCAATGGGTTGGAACGATTCCAACTCAACTCATTAGGGTTTATCGATCATCAAGATAATCCCTATGAGTCCCACCATCCACCAGTGACACCTAGCAGCATGTAGTGGCTACCCAGTAGAATAGAAAGATGAACCTCTAGGTGCAGTTAACGTGTGATACAGTCCTACTATCGTAGATCCCTACAGGACGGAGGTCATGGACAACTCGTCAAACCCCATCGTCTGTCATATGTCAAGATTTATTTGACTTGAGTTCGATAGTGGAAAACTCTTTTTCCACTTTATATTACTGCCCTGGCCAAGGTCTTAGAACTCAGTCTAACAAATCACATAGGATCACTCCTCTTCTATCAAGGTCGATAGATTCCTTATAGGTGCATACCCTACTCCTACAGTGAACTTACTGCAGCCAATCTACACTGCATGGACCCATATGGCTAGAGACCATGTATGTGTGCAGTCAAACTACAATAACCTCACTGTGAGTAGCCGAAGCACCGCAGGTCAAAGGACCAGTCACACTACTGCAACATCAAGCAAGTCACTGACGAGTGGATAGACATCCAAGTGACTTCTTGTCTTGGTCACGCTCAGTACCCTTGTTCTCTAACAAGCACCTGCACTATCACTTCAGTGTCCCTACACTGTGGACTCAAGTCTCGTCCATCCATAAGGAAAGTGATCTGTGCACTGATCGGATCGATCACCGTCCTCGTGATGATCCATTGATCAGGAGCATTTAGAAATTAATCACCAATGATACATGGCTCAAATTCTCAACTCTTGAGAATATGTATCATCATCTTATTAATTTCTTGGACGATTCATAGACACATAAATAATATGAATGAAAAAGATGCCTTTTATTTATTCAATAATAAACAGTCAAGTACAAAATTATGTCCCTAGAATCAACAATGTGTCAGCCAAATTGGCTTCTAGGGCATACATCTAACAATCTCCCACTTGCACTAAAGCCAATTGGTCATATATCTTAGGCCCATCTTCTCAAGGTGGGCTTCAGTCTTTTTCTGACTTAGCTGCTTAGTGAACGGGTCCGCCACGTTATCCGCGGAGTCTACTCTCTGCACCTTTACATATTTCTTCTCAACATAGTCGCGTATGAGATGGAAGCGCCGCTCTATATGCTTAGACTTCTGATGAGACCTTGGCTCCTTAGCAAGGGCTATGGCGCCATTATTATCGCAGTAGAGTGTTATGGCATCTGATGTCATCACGTCCAACTCTGCAATGAATTTCTTGAACCAGAAGCCTTCCTTAGCAGCTTCAGAGGCGGCGATGTATTCAGCTTCCATAGTAGAATCAGCAATGATCGGTTGTTTAGAACTCTTCCAATTTACCTTACCACCATTGCACAAGAACACATATCCAGATGTTGACTTCCTGTCATCGACATCAGTCATGAAGTCTGAATCTGTGTACCCTTCTACCTTTAACTCTGATGATCCTCCAAAAACTAAGAATAAATCTTTAGTTCTTCTCAAGTACTTAAGAATATTCTTCACAGCTGTCCAGTGTTCTTCACCTGGATTCGACTGATATCTGCTTGTGACACTCACAGCAAGGGCTATATCAGGTCATGTACATAGCATGGCATACATGAGGCTCCCTATTGCCGATGCATAGGGTATCTTGCTCATGCGTTGAATCTCTTCAGATGTGTTGGGGCACATCTTCTTGGAGAGATGAATTCCATGCCTTAGGGGTAAGAGACCCCTCTTGGAGTTTTCCATGCTGAACCTCTTCCGCACCTCCTCTATGTATATTTTCTGTGAAAGGCCAAGCATCCTTTTAGATCTATCTCTATAGACCTTTATTCCCAAAATATAGGATGCTTCCCCAAGGTCTTTCATGGAGAATTCTTTTGACAACCAGACCTTGACCGAGGTTAGCATGGGAATATCATTCCCAATCAGGAGAATGTCATCTACGTACAGTACGAGAAAAACGACAGCACTCCCACTAACCTTTTTGTAAACACACGGTTCCTCTTCGTTTTTGATGAAATCAAACGTTTTGATTGCATCATTGAAACGAGTGTTCCAACTCCGAGATGCTTGCTTTAGCCCATAGATGGACCTTTGCAACTTGCAGACCTTGTGATCTCCATCACTGGAAGTGAAACCCAAAGGCTGTTCCATATAGATGTCTTCATTAAGATATCCATTCAGGAAAGCAGTTTTCACATCCATCTGCCAGATTTCATAATCATGAAATGCTGCAATGGCAAGCAGTGTTCGGATGGATTTCAGCATGGCTACAGGTGAAAAGGTCTCCTGATAGTCAATGCCTTCGCGTTGACTATACCCTTTTGCCACCAGCCTTGCCTTAAAGGTCTCTACCTTTCCATCCAAACCTATTTTCCTTTTGTAGATCCATTTGCATCCAATAGGTACAATACCTTCTGGTGGGTCTACTAAGGTCCAGACTTGGTTGGAATGCATGGAGTCTAACTCTGACTTTATAGCTTCCAGCCATTTCTCGGAATCGATATCAGATATCGCCTCGTTGTAGGTTTTGGGATCCTGTATGTGATCCCTATCTCCCACTAGGAACATTTCCTCGGTATCCTCTTCTAGTATACCTAAATATCTATCGGGAGGATGGGAGACCCTACTAGATTTACGAGGTGGTCGAGGGACATCGTGTACTGGCTCTGTATGAATGGGTTCAATAGGATCCATGACTCGTTGCTTTTCAGAGACTTTCTCTTCAAGCTCAATTTTCCTCCCACTGCCTCTATCAAGGATAAACTGATTTTCCAAGAAGATGGCATGACGGCTCACAAACACATTGTGATCCTCTGAGACGTAAAAATTGTATCCTAATGACTCTTTAGGATATCCTATAAAACGAGCACTTATGGTCCTAGCCTCTAACTTGTCTGCCTGTAGTCGCTTGACGTGGGCCGGACATCCCCAAATCTTGAGATGACTAAGACTTGGTTTCTTACCATGCCATATCTCATACGGTGTGGTAGGAACGGATTTAGAGGGAACTCTATTTAATAAATAAATCACTGTGAGTAAGGCATCTCCCCAAAGGAACATAGGTAAATCAGTGAAGCTCATCATGGACCTGACCATATCCAATAGGGTCCGATTCCTCCTCTCTGACACCCCGTTGAGTTGAGGTGTACCCGGAGGTGTCCATTGTGAGACTATGCCGTTTTCTTTGAGATAGTCCCGGAATTTCCCACTAAGGTATTCTCCTCCTCGATCTGATCGAAGAGCCTTAAGAGATTTTCCAGTTTGTTTTTCTACTTCATTCTTGAACTCTTTGAACTTTTCAAAAGACTCAGACTTGTGTCTCATAAGATACACATACCCATACCATGAATAATCATCGGTAAAGGTAATGAAGTAAGAATAACGTCCCCTGGCTAGCACATCGAATGGGCCACATACATCTGTATGTACTAGGGTAAGTATTTCAGTGGTCCTCTCCCCATGTCCTACAAAGGGCAGTCTAGCCATTTTTCCTTGAAGACAGGACTCGCAAACTGGATATGACTCGGAAGTCAATGAGCCTAAAAGCCCATCTTTATCCATTTTGTTCATTCTGTCCTCTCCAATATGGCCAAGCCTGAGGTGCCACAAATATCTTTAGTTTATCTCATCTCTGGATCTTTTGGATCCTTTGGCACTCACATCTTGCTCGGTAACATTCACAGATACATCCATATGTAAATGATAGAGACTGTCAATCATAAAACCACGTGCGACTATTTTATTTCTTAAATAAATAGAACAGCAGTCTTTATCAAATGTAAAAACATGACCTTCCTGTGCTAGACATGAAACAGAAATCAAATTTCTGCTAGCAGCAGGTACATAATAGCAGTCTCTAAGTAATAAACTAAATCCAGACGGTAGTCGCAGATGGTAGGTGCCCACAGCCACAGCAACAACTTTTGCCCCGTTGCCAACCCGAAGGGTTACCGCACCTTCCGCCAGCCTTCTACTTTCCTTTAGACCCTGCATGGTAGTGCACAAATGAGCACTAGAACCAGAATCTATAACCCAACTAGAAGTAGAAGAAACCGTTAGATTAGTTTCAATAATGAGCAAGTCTATACCTTCTGAAGGTGTGTCACCTTTCTTATTCTTCAGGCTCTCGAGGTATGAAGGACAGTTTCTTTTCCAGTGGCCTTCGACATTGTAGTGGAAACATTTTCCTTTGTCGTTAGCCTTTTTCTTTTGAACTTCCTTCTTTGGCTTCTTGTCTTTCTTCTGCTTCTTAGCAGGCTTCTTTTTCTTCCAAGTAGACTTTCTCTTGGAACCAGAAGTCAACTCAGCAGCAAGGACATTGCCCCTTGAACCTTTCAAGGCTCCCTCAGCAGTTACCAACATGTTGATTAGTTCAGTCTTAGTGCATTCAATCTTATTCATGTGGTAGTTTACTATAAACTGACCAAATGAATCAGGAAGTGACTGTAGGATCAAATCCACTTGTAATTCCTTGTGCATGTCCATACCGAGCTTCTCAAGCTCCTCTAGGTCCTTGATCATGGTCAGACCGTGATCATGGACAGACTGCCCCTCGCGCATCTTTGTTTTAAAAAGCCTTTTGGACACTTCAAAACGAGCTGTGTGACTCTGCTCACCATACAACTCTTGCAGGTGTGCCAGTATGTCCCTAGCAGTCTTCATATTTTCATGCTGGCATTGGAGTTCATTTGACATGGATGCCATCATATAGCATTTTACTCTAATGTCATCATCCAACCACTTTTTATGCATCTCACGCTGAACATCAGTAGGACGTGTTGGTAGTGTGGGGATATCTGAATCGAGTATGTAGCCTATTTTCTCACAGTCCAAAACAATTTTGAGATTTCTAAGCCAGTCCTTGTAATTGGTTCCGGTCAGTCGGTTGGTCTCAAGAATACGGGTCAAAAGGTTTGAAGCTGACATTGTATCTGCAGAGTAAAGATTCTAGTTAGACTTTTGTACTTGATCCTAATTTGTTCTAAGGTCTTTTAGAACAAATGTAACTCCCACTATTTTTTCGAATCCCTCACACTCCCCTGGTAGGGAAACGGAAATCCCACACGACTAGGGTTTCTAGTGGGTACTGCGGTCCCACCGATTAACATGCCACCTCACCTAACAGTTATTGGTGACACATAGATGGATGAGTGTACAACTCTTGTACAATGCTTCTCAAGCATGTTGCAGTGTAACTTGGTCTCTATGCCATGAAGACCTCACCTAACAGTTATTGGTCCCATTTCTTAGTTAAGTCAGACCCACCGTATAACCGTAGGAATAAAGTCGTCATTGGGTCCTCACCTAACAGTTATTGGTGCCCAACCCCACCTTATCCTACAACATCTCATGTCTATAGAGAGGTCCAGCCCCCCGATGCAACTTGACCACTGTATCCAGCCGAGACAAATCAACATTAGAAAGGCCTTAGCAGCTCTACTACAGTGGAAGACCTATTGACTTAATATTGGTTAATCAGGACTTAGTGTTTGCAACTTGAGCTCTTCATAAGAGGTAATCGAACAATTGGCCAGGTAAGCGGGTGGGAGGCTCCCCTTACTCAGAGAGTAAGGTCCTAATTAAGTAACCACCTTTCATGCTTTCCTAGACACCAATTAGATCAATTAATCTAATATGACTTGCTCATGTCGGTTCACTCTCGACTTGATTGAGGAGTTTTTGATTTAGGTCTCAATTGGGTTTGCTTCATCACATGTAAACCTATCTACCCGAGTCGCATTCACATCACATGCAAATGGCACATCACAGGCAGTTATAATCGCAGCATCAAATTAAAGCTAAACTTTAAATAGGTGATGATCATGGATTCTAGTTAGGTCGTATTACAAGCACATGCACGTCAATCGATCAACTGGTCTTCAACTCTTAAATTGGTTCCAAGCCTCCTTGATTCGATCCTTGACCAACTGTTGATCCAATCGCCATCAACCGCTTAGACCCCTGTTCATCTCATGCATCGTCTTCGACTTGATCGTTGACGTACATCACATCACAGAAATACAACCAGATATAAAATAAAAATAAAAATAAATTATATCTCCTTTTAGGAGGCACGCAGGCCTCTCAAAACATCAAATAAGATGCATGCAAGCATCTGAAAAATTACATGACATCGCAGATCACATCGCAGGTCATTACATTTGATACCAAAAGGGTTTGAATCCTATGATCATCACCATATGCAACAATTATAATTTTCAGATCTGAAAACTAACTGATTATGTCATGACATAGGTTGCTGATCATGCTAATCATGATTCTAAACTTTGTAATCTCATTAACAACGCAATTAGAATCATCATTTTATCACATAAAAATCAGCATGCAAAAATCAGCACCCCTAAAAAATCTGCATGCAGAAATTTTCAGCATGCATGATCATTCAATTTTCAGATCTAATAAGCCTTTAGATATTTAATTCTTACCTTAATCTACGAAGCCTAGGCTCTGATACTACTGTTGGGAACCCGCCCATGCCGCTGATATTTCAAAACAAAAATCAGATGGCAGCGGAAAGGGGGCATGTGCGGGATCGACGTTCATTGCATGAACGTTGTTTCGAGACCTTTCGTAATTAGGTAAGAATTAAAACTTTTAAAAACCTTTAGGGAGATCAGATCTTCACCTTGTGCGGGTAGATGATCACTGCAAACTGAAGTTCGTGGTCTAAGATAAAGGTTCGCTTGAAGCCGTTCAAGTGCCCGGCCTCTACGGGTATCCACACGAAGCAGTAATCCGATCAAAGCTCTCTTGTCTTCCCGGGGTGCTAGCTCCCTTGCAAAGACTTCTTTTGATGGCTGATTTCCTCTCTTTCAATCAACCCTTGATTGTGCTTGAGAGGAGGAAGAAGAAGGATGAAGAAGAGGAAGAAGAACGAAGCCCCTTGCAGCCTTTCTTTTTCTCCCTGCGTTGGAGCCAAGGAATAAGACCAAGAGGAGGGAGATGCCTCCTCTTCTTTTTCCCTTTGCTGATGGCGGCTGAACCAAGGAAGGGAGAGGGGTGGCCACGGCTTGGAAGAGGAGAGGGAGAGCTCATCTGGGGTGCCGGCCCCCTTTTCCCCTTTTTATAACCATCTAGGGCTCCTACAATCTAGGAGCCCTAGAGTAATTACCTTTCTCTTCTCCCTTCTCCACATGGAAAAGGGAGGGGCATATTCCCCTCCTCATGGTTAACCCTAATCCACATTAAGTAGGGTTTGAAATGCCCTAATGTGGTCAAGCCCTAATCCAATTAGGCTTAGCCCAAGGGTGAACCAATTAGGATCCAATCTAGATAAGTCCTAATCCAATTAGAACTTAAATCAATTTTGACTCAATTGAACTCTTCAATCCTAATCCAATTAGGAGTCTTATTAATTCATTAGATTAATAATTAATTGTGACTTAAGAAATCCTAATCCAAATTAGGACATATTTAATTTTAGTCCTAATCCAATTAGGACTCTATTTGAATCCGAAGTCCTAATCCGATTAGGACTCTAGGAATCCTACTCCAAGTAGGAATCCAATTTTGATTCAAAACTCCTAATCTCATTAGGATTGCAGGAATCCTATTCTAAGTAGGAATCCCAGTCCTACTCCAACTAGGATTCCTAGTCCTAATCCAATTAGGACTCTAGGAATCCTACCCGAAGTAGGACTCTTGTTTTAAGTCCAATTAATTAATTTCCTTTGTTCCTTCTTCAACTTCTTATCAATCAAATTAATTACTTGTGATTCATAATCACTTTTCAACCATCGGATCGGTCAATACTTCTAGTGTGTGTGACCCCATAGGTTCTATTCTGACTGGTAGTGAGATATATTATGATCTCTATCACAATATCATTGAAAACTCCTTTCAATGGGTTGGAACGATTCCAACTCAACTCATTAGGGTTTATCGATCATCAAGATAATCCCTATGAGTCCCACTATCCGCCAGTGATACCTAGCAGCATGTAGTGGCTACCCAGTAGAATAGAAAGATGAACCTCTAGGTGCAGTTAACGTGTGATACAGTCCTACTATCGTAGATCCCTACAGGACGGAGGTCATGGACAACTCGTCAAACCCCATCGTCTGTCATATGTCAAGATTTATTTGACTTGAGTTCGATAGTGGAAAACTCTTTTTCCACTTTATATTACTACCCTGGCCAAGGTCTTAGAACTCAGTCTAACAAATCACATAGGATCACTCCTCTTCTATCAAGGTCGATAGATTCCTTATAGGTGCATACCCTACTCCTACAGTGAACTTACTGCAGCCAATCTACACTGCATGGACCCATATGGCTAGAGACCATGTATGTGTGCAGTCAAACTACAATAACCTCACTGTGAGTAGCCGAAGCACCGCAGGTCAAAGGACCAGTCACACTACTGCAACATCAAGCAAGTCACTGACGAGTGGATAGACATCCAAGTGACTTCTTGTCTTGGTCACGCTCAGTACCCTTGTTCTCTAACAAGCACCTGCACTATCACTTTAGTGTCCCTACACTGTGGACTCAAGTCTCGTCCATCCATAAGAAAAGTGATCTGTGCACTGATCGGATCGATCACCGTCCTCGTGATGATCCATTGATCAGGAGCATTTAGAAATTAATCACCAATGATACATGGCTCAAATTCTCAACTCTTGAGAATATGTATCATCATCTTATTAATTTCTTGGATGATTCATAGACACATAAATAATATGAATGAAAAAGATGCCTTTTATTTATTCAATAATAAACAGTCAAGTACAAAATTATGTCCCTAGAATCAACAATGTGTCAGCCAAATTGGCTTCTAGGGCATACATCTAACAGTGATCCTAATATCCTTCAATAGATATCATCTGAAATTTAAATATAAAAATCTTTATGATACACCTTGAGGCTTGTTATTTGGTTAATATATCTTATGCATAAATCATGAACTAAATTGCAATTCAAACAGTTGATCTTAAGAGCCTCTAGCTTAATGAAAAAGGGGGAGAATAATGTGTTGAATTTTCTTAAGTATCTCTCAGAAAATCTATTTTGGAATTCACTAATGAGTCCTAATTGGCTTGCTCTTTAGAACTTCAATTTTGTGCCAATTCATATTTTTATATATCAAATTGTGCTTATTTTTAAAGGAATAAAAGAAAGTCTTTAAAAGAGCTCTAAGATATATCAAAAATTGCATGAATCCATATTTTAGTATTTGTGCCCCAATGCTCTTACATCATAAAAGAACTTTGCAATCATACTTAATATATTGCTCTTATACTCTGAAAATTAGTTAAATTGCTCTCATATTGCTAAAATACTTAATATATTGGGCAAAAGATCTTAAATGAACAAGCTTTCATACTTATTATTGAAGAGAGGTTAGATTTCCATTCGTGCTTTCCTTGAATATCATTTGTGGTACTTCTTGAATTAACTGAAGAAAGATTCCACCTACACTTGATTTGAAAACTATCTTTGGAATCACATTCGATGTGTTCTCCTCTGAAATTATCTTAATTGGCTCTGATCTATGCTGTTGCCCAGAGATGGTCACCCAAGAGGGGGGGTGAATTGGGTGTTTTAAAACTTTTTGCCTAATTAAAAATAAAACACACAAATGTATGAACTAAAGTAAAGAAAGAGGAATGAGAAAGGTCAATCGCAAACACAAGGTTTTATAGTGGTTCGGAGCTTCCACTGCTCCTACATCCACTCCCCAAAGCACCTTTGGAAATTTCCACTATAATCCAAGATTACAGTCCGGTAGTTTTGCGAGTGCACTACCCAACTCGTTGTTTTACACCGGGCTAACAACCAACCCTATAACCCCCAATTTCACTTAGGCTTGGGACGCCTTTTCCTTGTTCCAAGTCCCTTGACTGGAACAAGCACCACAATGAAAGGTTTTACAAAGGATTGAAAAGCTCTAAATAAGCAGATATGACAATGATAAACAATAGAACCCGGAAGAATTCTTTTGTCGTTGGAAGCGTGGGAAATGATGATTCTTCCAATGTGGATCGCGTAGGCTTGAGTATGAGCTTTGAATCCCGAGCGGAAGAGAGTGGTTGAGCTTGAAATCACTTGGGAAGCTTGAAAGCACTTGATTTCTTCACTTGAATGCACTCACTCCCTTGAACTTCTCTCTCTTGCTTCTCTCTTAAATGATCTAGCTTTGGGTTGGTAAAGAGTTGTTGAGAAGCACTTAAGAGGTCCCTTTTATAGCCCAAAAAGCAAATATAGCCGTTAGAGATAAAGTAAAAGAGATTTAAAATTCAAACCAAACCTGCAAAAGTTGTCAGTCGCGTCCCAGGCGCTCCGGAGACGTCTCCGCTTCAACGCGAGACGTCTCGGCTGTATAAATTTACTTTTCACTTTGTTTGGGGTCGACTCGGCACTTTACGGGGACGACTCTGGAATTGTATCGTTTGAATCCTTGTTTTTCTGTTTTTCTGAGAGGGTCGTCTCTGTACTTTACGGGAACGTCTCGGCTTGTTTGCACTTTTTGCATGGGGACGACTCCGCTGCCTTGGGGACGACTCCGCTGTTATAACTCCGAAAAACATGTCTTCTGGAATTCTCTGAGAGAGTCGACTCCGCTCTTTCAGGGGACGTCTCCGCTGCCTTATCACCGAAAATGACATCCTCTGGAAAACCCTGAGAGAGCCGACTCCGCTATCTCGGGGACGACTCGGGAAGTCTGCTTTTTACTTGCGGGGACGACTCCGCGTACGGTGGGGACGTCTCGCGCATATCTCTTGAAAACTGCCTTTCTGCCGCCACTGAGAGAGTCGACTCCGCTACTGAGAGAGTCGACTCCGCTATCGCGGGGACGACTCGGCAGGTGCCGGAGACGTCTCCAGACGTGCCAGTTCTTCCTGTTTGTGCCAGAGACGTCTCTGAGACAACCCGGAGACGTCTCGGCTGTCCCTGAACTTTTTCTTTCATCTCAAAAATTCTTCAATAAGTCCTTAAAAAAATCATGGGAACTTGCCTAGACATTTCTTAACAATATTCTTAATAAAATACATGAAATCCTCAATTAAATTGTTAAGATAAATGGAATTATACTCTAGTGTTTTGTATTCATCAAAATCCATTAGGGGGTCAACAATCTCCCCCTTTTTGATGATGACAAAACACTGAGTATATGCAAAATTTGAATTTTAAACTGTTGCTGGTGGTCCAAACCGAGAACGATTGACACGACGGTGTGAACGGGGTTCCGCCTGAGTTGCCTTGGTTGGTGCTGGTTGCGCTCCACCTTCCGCCAAGGAACCTGCAAACAAGCCTTGCACCACCACCAGGGTGGTGATGGCCCTCCGACGGTCAAGTCAGAGGAGATTGGAGGAGGAGAGATGATAATCACAAGTGGGAGAGAGTGCTCTGGGAGGTATTGCTTACCCCCCCCCTTCTCCCCCCAGCCGCATATATACCTGGCTGGAAGGTCTCTCAGGGGGGTTTGTCGTCGTGGGGCACGATAGAATGGCCACTGACATGGCCGTTACGGGGCGTCGTGGAGCAGCGCTGGGTACGGTCATGGCAGGGCGTAGTGGAGCTCCGCTTCGTACGGTTGATACAGGAGATCGTGGGCAGCATCGGGTACAGCCGTTGCAGGGAGTAGTGGAGCAGGAGGCCGCGGCGTGCCTCTGGAGAATAGCCTGTCGTTATCAAAAGATCTCCGACTCGGGGTCGGAATGCTGGATCATAGGGCAGCCGACCCGGGGTCGGGCTGCGAAGCCGAGGAGGTCCGACTCGGGGTCGGAGTGCTGGATCATAGGGCAGCCGACCCGGGGTCGGGCTGCGGAGCCGAGGAGGTCCGACTCGGGGTCGGAGTGCTGGATCATAGGGCAGCCGACCCGGGGTCGGGCTGCGGAGCCGAGGAGGTCCGACTCGGGGTCGGAGTGCTGGGTCATAGGGCAGCTGTAGCTTTCCTGGATACGCGTGCCGATCACGTGGGGCATGGCGGCTCAATTCCCCCATAACAGTAGCCCCCCACTTCCGAGCCTGGAACCAGAAGGGGAACAGGTGAAGGGAGTGATGTTTCGAGATTGCCGCCATCCTTCGGAGAGGCGCGCGCGCTTCAAGCTTCCCGCCTTCTTTATGGCGTATGGCGGTTGCTGCTGACCTGGCAACCTGAGGACTTCGGCGGACATCCTTCCCTAATGGTGTCGATTCGCCTTTGGGGTGCGAGCGACCCTTCGGCGGCCAGGCGTCTTCTGGCGTCATCGAGGTGTCACTTGCCCTTTCGCCTATTTAATCGGGGGCCCTCCCCCGTCCGTCTTCTTCTTTACGGACATTTTCGAGTTTCTCCTTTGCGCTACCATTGTTGCCGCCGAAACGTTCGCTTGCTTTTCCTTTGACGCTCTCGGAGCCGTTCTTCCTCCTCTTCAAGTGAGTTTTCCACTCTTCTACTTTGAGCTCTTCATACTTTTTCTTTTTGTACTAGTGCACCCCAGTCGTTCCGGCCTTTCCCTCCTTCTTGACCCCGTCCTGACCGTAGATTTATCGGCCATTAGGGATGGGCGAAGTGGGAGCAGATTGCATCCAGTCAAAACTGGTCGCCGAGGACTTAGACGGATTTGTGGCTCGGTACCACCTTCCCGAGGCCTGCAATGTCACGCTCCCAGGGCCTGAGGAGAGGATGTCTCATCCTCCTCGAGGGAAGATCGCCATCAATGAGGGCATCCTCCAGGCCGGGTTCCGCTTTCCCCCTTCAGACCTAGTCTTACAGGTGCTCCGGGGTTTAGGAATGGCACCGACGCAACTGGTGCCGAACTCGTGGCGTGCTCTGACGGTTTTCCAAGTTCTCTGTCGCTTGCATGCGATTCCCGCCACCTTGAACGTTTTCTGGGAGCTCTACGGCCTGAGCGGCCACCCTCAGGACAAAGGGTGGTGGTGCTTCGCAGCGCGGCGAGGGTGCGGCCTTGTCAAGGAGGGTCCTACCTCCATTCACCACTGGAAGGAGCGCTTCTTTTTCGTTGATGCAGACCCCTCCTGGGAAATCAGGGCAATCTGGGGGACGCCGGTGAAGTCCCCAATTGGCCTGTCGAAGTTGTCGAGGGAGGAATCCGAGGGCGTCGCCGCCTTGAAGGGGTTGGTCGCCGAGGGCCAGCTTCCCCCGGTGGGCCGCCTTATTTCTGAGGATACCTTGGTGAACGTCGGTTTGAGCTCGGTCCCCACCGACCGTGAGTCCGCCATCGTTTCTTTAGCTCTTTTCTTCTCTTTCGTTCCTTCTTCCTTTCGGTTTCTCAGTCCCTGACTATCCCGTCCTTCTTGCAGAGGTCGACGACGTCATGCGGTCGGTGAAGTCGAAGGCTGTTGGTAGGGCGTCCCTGCTGGAAGCAGTCCGGAGGAGGAAACGAGCTCTTCCGAGCGGGGCCCCACCGGCGAAGAAGTCCCGTAAGGAGATACCTCCGATGCCGACCGACGAGTCCGGGCCCACCGGTCAGGGAGATGTCGTGGGCACCGACCGGCAGCTGACGCTGTATCAGCCCTCCGGTGGTAAGGTTGCCGCTACTCCGGAGGTGCCACCCGAGCCTGCTCAAGACGGACGGGTCGGACGTGATCGGTCCCCGACCCGGCCTTCGACTCGGTCGGCTCCTGATGACTCGAGGAGGGACGCGCCGAGGCCCCGGCCGAGCGGGACCTTATCAATTCCTGGGGCGACCCCCGCCCCGAGCGCGATCAGCCGGACTCTTCCCCAGGCGATGGATAAGGGTAAGGCTGCAGAACCACCATCCGGCTCCGGGGAGAAATCGGGGTCTGCCTTCACTACCGATGGCGCCCGAAATCTCATCGAAACAGTGTTGCTGGAGAAGGACCGTCGGCGGGTCCGGGAGTTGGATGTCTCTGACGTTGGGGCCGCCAGCTGCGTCTGTCTCATGTCGGTGAGTGTTCTTCTGGCCGTCTTTCACCATTTATTGGCTCTATTGTTCTCCGCCTGACTCCCTTATTTTTCCTATTTCTTAGCTCGCCCAGTACATGATCCGTCTGGAGGAGTGCTACAAGGAACAGGCGGGGCTTTTGGCGAAGGCCGAGGACCGGCTGAAAGCAATGGAAGAGGGAGGCCGGGCTGCGGCAGGCAGGACGACCGGGGACCTCGAGGCGAGGCTCCGGGAGGCCGAAGAGTGGGCACTCGGCTTCGCCGCCCTGGAGGAGCAACTGTCAGAGGCTCGGGAGCAACTCAAAGCCGCCTCGGGCCTCGAAAGCAGGGTCAAGAAGGCGGAGGAACGGGCTGAAAAGCAGTCCCGGAAGATCGCGGACTATCGAGAGCGGTGGGAGAAGGCCCAGCGGTCTGCCGACAACGCCTGCGACCGAATCCGCTCTTTTGAAGCCAAACTAGGCGAACTGGAGTTGGCCCTGGAGAAGTCATGCACGGACGTCCAAGAGCTCCGTTCGCGCCTGAAGGAAGCCGAGGCCGCTCGGGTTGCTACCGAGGCGAAGCATAAAGAGGCTCAGGCTGATCTGCTGAGGGTCTCCTCTGAGGCCGAAGGCCGGATTGTGGCGAAGGTCTTGGAGGCCAAGGCTCAGATTATGGAGCGAGCTGAGGCGGAGCTGGCCGAGAAGAGGGCGGAAATCGGGCGTCAGGCGGTTGAGGCTTATCGCCAGTCCGCCGAGTTCGCCCATGATATGTCGGAGGCAGTGCGGACCTATCGCCAGTCTGACGAGTTCGTCCGTGACGCGTCGGACGCGGGGGCCGAAGCCTTCACCTTGGGCTTCGAGGAGGGCCTGGCAAGGGTGTCGGCTAAGTATCCCGAAGTCGACCTGAGCGAGATCTCCCTCCTGGACTCCTCTCCGGCGCCATCGCCTGCTGGTTCTCCTGCTGCTTCCCTACCTCCCGCGGACGAGCCCGGCGTTCCCGACCCGGGAGTTCCTCCAAGCTGACCTCTTGTACCTTTCATTGTCTTTTTTATTTTTGTATGTCGGCGTTTTGCCCAATTGTATGGGCCTCGGCCCTGAAAATTAATGCACGTTGAATATTTCTTCATCTCGCCCTCGTCCTCTTTTTTTTAGCTCTTGGTTGCTTCTTGCTGACTTTTGATTCCCGAAGTTCTTCCGGCGCTAGGCCAGGCATCCGAGGGTTAAACCTCAGGAAACTCTTCCGGCGCTAAGCCAGGCATCCGAGGGTTAGGCCTCAGGAAATTCTTCCGGCGCTAAGCCAGGCATCCGAGGGTTAGGCCTCAGGAAATTCTTCCGGCGCTAGGCCCGGCATCCGAGGGTTAGGCCTCAGGAAACTCTTCCGGCGCTAAGCCAGGCATCCGAGGGTTAGGCCTCAGGAAATTCTTCCGGCGCTAAGCCAGGCATCCGAGGGTTAGGCCTCAGGAAACTCTTCCGGCGCTAAGCCAGGCATCCGAGGGTTAGGCCTCAGGAAATTCTTCCGGCGCTAAGCCAGGCATCCGAGGGTTAGGCCTCAGGAAACTCTTCCGGCGCTGAGCCAGGCATCCGAGGGTTAGGCCTCAGGAAACTCTTCCGGCGCTGAGCCAGGCATCCGAGGGTTAGGCCTCAGGAAACTCTTCCGGCGCTAGGCCAGGCATCCGAGGGTTAGGCCTCAGGAAACTCTTCCGGCGCTAAGCCAGGCATCCGAGGGTTAGGCCTCAGGAAATTCTTCCGGCGCTAAGCCAGGCATCCGAGGGTTAGGCCTCAGGAAACTCTTCCGGCGCTAAGCCAGGCATCCGAGGGTTAGGCCTCAGGAAACTCTTCCGGCGCTAAGCCAGGCATCCGAGGGTTAGGCCTCAGGAAATTCTTCCGGCGCTAAGCCAGGCATCCGAGGGTTAGGCCTCAGGAAACTCTTCCGGCGCTAAGCCAGGCATCCGAGGGTTAGGCCTCAGGAAACTCTTCCGGCGCTAAGCCAGGCATCCGAGGGTTAGGCCTCAGGAAATTCTTCCGGCGCTAAGCCAGGCATCCGAGGGTTAGGCCTCAGGAAACTCTTCCGGCGCTGAGCCAGGCATCCGAGGGTTAGGCCTCAGGAAACTCTTCCGGCGCTGAGCCAGGCATCCGAGGGTTAGGCCTCAGGAAACTCTTCCGGCGCTAAGCCAGGCATCCGAGGGTTAGGCCTCAGGAAATTCCGCTCGTTGGTCGGCCAAGGCTGGCGCAAGCCGAGGCGACCGGTCGGGGCTTCCGGCTAGTCTGCTCCCGGGATGATCATCGGGTTAGCCAGGCATCCGAGGGCCGAGCCTCGGGAGATTCCACTCGTTGGTCGGCCTAGGCTGGCGCAAGCCGAGGCGACCGGTCGGGGCTTCCGGCTAGTCTGCTCCCGGGATGATCATCGGGTTAGCCAGGCATCTGAGGGTTGTCAAGCCTCAGGGAAATTCCACTCGTTGGTCGGCCTAGGCTGGCGCAAGCCGAGGCGACCGGTCGGGGCTTCCGGCTAGTCTGCTCCCGGGATGATCATCGGGTTAGCCAGGCATCTGAGGGTTGTCAAGCCTCAGGGAAATTCCGCTCGTTGGTCGGCCAAGGCTGGCGCAAGCCGAGGCGACCGGTCGGGGCTTCCGGCTAGTCTGCTCCCGGGATGATCATCGGGTTAGCCAGGCATCTGAGGGTTGTCAAGCCTCAGGGAAATTCCGCTCGTTGGTCGGCCAAGGCTGGCGCAAGCCGAGGCGACCGGTCGGGGCTTCCGGCTAGTCTGCTCCCGGGATGATCATCGGGTTAGCCAGGCATCCGAGGGCCGAGCCTCGGAGAAATTCCGCTCGTTGGTCGGCCAAGGCTGGCGCAAGCCGAGGCGACCGGTCGGGGCTTCCGGCTAGTCTGCTCCCGGGATGATCATCGGGTTAGCCAGGCATCCGAGGGCCGAGCCTCGGGAGATTCCGCTCGTTGGTCGGCCAAGGCTGGCGCAAGCCGAGGCGACCGGTCGGGGCTTCCGGCTAGTCTGCTCCCGGGATGATCATCGGGTTAGCCAGGCATCCGAGGGCCGAGCCTCGGGAGATTCCGCTCGTTGGTCGGCCAAGGCTGGCGCAAGCCGAGGCGACCGGTCGGGGCTTCCGGCTAGTCTGCTCCCGGGATGATCATCGGGTTAGCCAGGCATCCGAGGGCCGAGCCTCGGGACATTCCACTCGTTGGTCGGCCACTTGTCGCTCGCCGCCCATCGGGGTTTCTCCGTGCCCAGCCGCGACCGTGTTTCTCCTCTCCTCCAAGCGTTGCCTGGGGGGAACACGAGAAGGGTATTAAACGCTAATTAATGCGTTACCTGGGAAATCAAATCGCCAGTTGCTGCTGGTGAGGAGTGTTAGTTGAGCGGCCGCGATACGCGGGTTCTTCGAGGAGGATGCGGCCTGGGCGCGAGCGGAGACACGTGGACCTAGGGGTATACGTCACCCGGATCGTCCTGCACAAAGAATGCGATTTAAGGAGAATGACGCTTAGGAAATCGCGGGGAGATACGCCTCGGGAGCCGGAACGGCTCCGGATTCAGTGCGCCTGCATTTATTGGAGCCACCCGTATCGGAACTACCAGGGGGCCGCAGCTTGGCTATAAATACAGGTGCAGGTACGATGGAATTTGCCAAGCCGGAGCTGCAGGTTGCCATGGATCGCGGACCTCCTCCTTGGCATATGACTGAGAGACTCCTGTCGAAGGAAAGGGGAGGCGCTCCCCTTACAACTTCAGCCAACTAGCCGTTTCATCTGGGATCAACAAGGAGGGTCTCCCCGGCGGAACTCCGCTCTAGGCGTTTCATCCGGGATCACATCTCCCCTCCTTGAAGTTCAGCCTCCCGGTTGAGCTCTGCGCCGGACGCTCAATCCGGGACCGCGCCTCCATATACTCTTCCCCCTCGAATCCCTTCTCTTCCCTACCACTGGGGAAGATGGGAATATCCTTTGGAGGCGGCGTTCCCCTGGGGGCAGCGGGAGCTTCTTCTGCGGCGGCTCCTCCTCTTTTTGGTGAGGTGCTGGATGGCGCCTCCAGTTAGAAGCACCCACTTCTGGTGGGACTGCAGCCGCCCTGGGTTGAGGGTTTGGGTCCCCACCTCTTCTTTACTTTCTTTACTCCCTAATTCTCCTCTGGGAATTCCTTGTAATCACACGAGCACGCCATTGTAACCAGAAATTATTGAAATGAAAAGTATTGCACCTTTTTAAATTGTCTTTCTGGCCTTGTTGTTCTACTGGTAATACATCCGCAGGTTAGCGGAATTCCAGCCCCTTGGAATTTCTCGGCCATCTAGGGCTTCCAACTGGTAGGAGCCAGGTCGGTTTACCCAACGAACTTTATACGGGCCTTCCCAATTTGGCGCTAGCTTCCCACCTTCCGTAGGTTGAGATGCCTTAGCTCGCCTCAGCACCAGATCTCCAATTCTGAAAAGCTTCGGTCGGACTTTGGAGTTGTAATATCGGGCCACCCTCTGCTGATACATTGCCATCCGAACCTGAGCCATTTCCCTTGCCTCTTCCAAGAGATCCAAGTTCCCTCGGAGTTGCTCTGAATTGGCCTCGGGTCGGTGCGCGGCCACCCGAGGCGAGGGGAGTCCGAGCTCCACGGGGGCAACGGCTTCCGTGCCATAGGTTAGGCTGAAAGGCGTCTCTCCAGTAGGAGTCCGTTGTGTGGTCCGATACGCCCAAAGGACATTCTCGAGTTCCTCGACCCAAGCTTGCCCCGTCCGGCCGATCCGCGCTTTGATACCTTGGAGGATTGTCCGATTTGTGACCTCGGCCTCGCCGTTGGTTTGGGGATGCGACACGGATGTGAACCGATGCTCGATCCCGAATTCCTCGCAGAAGTCCCGGAAGTGCTTGTTATCAAACTGTCGACCGTTATCCGAGATGAGGACCCGAGGTACTCCAAATCGGACAATGATGTTCTTCTTCACGAACTTCCGGACTTGTGCCTCCGTGATGGTGGCCAGTGGCTCTGCCTCCACCCACTTGGTGAAGTAGTCGATGGCGACAATCAAAAATTTCCGCTGGGCCGAAGCGACGGGGAATGGTCCGAGGATATCCATTCCCCACTGTGCGAAGGGCCAGGGCGCGGTGATTGGCGCCAAGGGGACAGAGGGGACTCTCTGGACGTTGGCGTGGCGCTGGCAGGCGTCGCATTTCCGCACGTGGTCCTTCGAGTCCTCCAACAAGGTCGGCCAATAGTAGCCTTGCCTCATGATCTTATGCGCCAAGGACCTAGCCCCCAAGTGCGATCCGCAGATGCCTTCGTGGACTTCGCCGAGGGCGTAGGCCGCTTCCGCGGGGCGGAGGCACCTTAAGAGGGGGGCGGTAAACGAGGTCCGATACAGCCTCCCTTCATAAAGTACGTAGTGGGCGGACTTCTTTACAAGCCGCCGGGCCTGATCTTCGTCTTCAGGGAGGATTCCTTCGGCGAGGTAGGCGACGAGCGGGTCCATCCAAGACGGCTCCGGATCAATTGCCATCACCGCTCCAGCCCCGTCAATGCTCGGGGCATCCAGGGTCTCCAGGTAGATTGCCCTCGACAAGTTGGGCGCGTCTGCGTCCACTAGGCGGGACAACCTGTCGGCCCTGGCATTTTCGCTCCTCGGGACCTGCTGAATGTCAACACTGCCGAGGTCGGGAATGAGTGTTTGCACCTTCCGGACGTAGCTCTGCATGGTCGGGCTCCGCGCCTCGAACTCCCCTCGAACCTGCCCGACCACCAGCTGGGAGTCGGTGAAGACTTTCAGACGCCGGATGCCGAGCTCCTTGGCGAGTTTGAGTCCCGCGACTAGGGCCTCGTACTCCGCCTCATTGTTGGTCACTGGAAATCCGAACCTCAAGGCATACTCGGCTATCACTCCATCGGGATTGGTGAGGACCAGCCCAGCCCCTCCACCTTCAGGGTTCGACGACCCGTCAATGTGGAGCGTCCAGATCGGGAGATCGAGGCTGGGTGTCTCCGGCGGCTTAGGTTCCGCCTCCTGCACAGTGCACTCAGCGAGAAAGTCCGCGAGCACCTGGGCCTTGATGGCTGGTCGGGGCTGGTAGCGGATGTCGAACTCACCAAGTTCTACTGCCCACTTCACCAGCCGTCCCGCATTCTCTGGATTGCTGAGAATCTGCCGCAGTGGTTGATCGGTCAAAAGGGTGACAGAATGAGCCTGGAAATAGGGGCGAAGCCTCCTGGTCGCAGTCAGCAGCGCGAAGGCGATCTTCTCAGCCTTCGTGTACCGCATCTCGGCATCCCGGAGGACTCGGCTGATGTAGTACACAGGCTTCTGAAGTCTTGCCTCTTCCCGAACCAGTACTGCGCTGACTGCGGTTGGGGAGACCGCCAGGTAAAGGTAGAGCATCTCCCCCTCTTGCGGCTTGGACAGCAGGGGAGGAGACGCCATGTACTCCTTGAGCTGGTCGAACGCCGCTTGACATTCGGCCGTCCAGAGGAAGTCTTTTGGGCGCTTCAACACCTTGAAGAATGGTTGGCAGCGTTCGGCCGACTTTGCCACAAATCGTCCGAGCGCGGCGACCCTTCCAGCGAGCTCCTGAACCTCCTTCACTTTGGTCGGAGGGGACATATCTTGGATGGCTTTGATCTTGTCCGGGTTGGCCTCGATCCCCCGTTGGTTGACAATGAAACCGAGGAACCTCCCGGCCGAAGCACCAAAAGCGCACTTCGCTGGGTTTAGCTTCATGCGAAACTTTCGCAAGGTGGTGAAAGTCTCCTCCAGATCTGCAATGTGCTGGACTGCATGGCGGCTTTTTACCAGCATATCGTCCACGTACACCTCCATATTCCGGCCGATCTGCTCCTTGAAGATTTTATTGACGAGGCGCTGGTAAGTGGCGCCAGCGTTCTTCAGATCGAAGGGCATTACCTTGTAACAGTACAGCCCCCGGTCTGTTATGAAGGCAGTTTTCTCCTCGTCCTGTGGAGCCATCATTATTTGGTTGTAGCCGGAGAAGGCGTCCATAAAAGACAGTAGCTGGTATCCGGAAGTCGCGTCGACCAGTTGGTCTATCCGTGGAAGCGGAAAGCTATCCTTGGGGCACGCCTTGTTCAGGTCGGTGTAGTCGACGCACATCCTCCACTTCCCGCTCGCCTTCCGGACAAGTACGACGTTCGCCAGCCACTCGGGGTAGCTCACCTCCCTTATGAAACCTGCCTCCAAGAGTTTGTCTACCTCCTGGTCGACCACCCGGATCCGATCCGGGGCACAGTGTCTCTTCTTTTGCTTTACTGGTCGGTGGGTCGGGTCGACGCTGAGGGCGTGAGAAACGACCTCCGGGTCGATCCCAGGTACATCGGCCGCCGACCAGGCAAACACATCTGCATTGGCTCGGAGGAATTCCACTAACCGGAGCCGAGCTTCCAAGTCAAGGTTGGCACCGACCCGGACCGTGCGGTCTGGGCGGCCTTCTTCGAGGGGAACTTCGATTACGCCCTCAGCCGGCTCCCCGTGCCGCAAGGCCACTTCGTCTCTGGCGTCAAGTGACTCGACGCTTAGGGCCTCCATGGGCTTCTTCCCTTTGAGAGTTGCTAGGAAACACTGCCGTGCGGTCGGCTGGTCACCTCGGACCTCTCCAATCCCGGCCGCCGTGGGGAACCGCATGAGCAAATGGTAGGTAGAAACCACCGCGCGAAGGGCGTTCAGTCCGGGTCGTCCGAGGATAGCGTTGTAGGCCGAGGGGACACGGACGACCAAGAACCCGAGCCGCACCGTGGCTTCTGCGGGTGCAATGCCCGCAGTCACAGGCAGCTCGATGACACCTTCGGCTGAGATAGCGTCTCCAGTGAATCCTATGAGGGGGGTGGATGTTTTGTGCAACAATTGTCGGGACAAGCCCATCTTTTGGAAGGCCTCGTAATACAAAATATCAGCTGAGCTTCCACTATCCACAAGAACACGCCTTACATCATAGTCCGCCATAGTGAGAGAGATCACCATGGCGTCATCGTGGGGAGTCTGAACCCCCTTTACATCTTCATCACAAAAAGTGATTACATTTCCTACCCGCTGCCTCTTCGCGACGGCCACTCCTGATACTTCCGCCGAGCCCCCTGCGTTCCTCACGGGCCGAGAGCAGCCCCCAGTGATGGTGTGGATCACTCCCGCAACGGGTCGATTCTGCTCCCGAGGCTCCTGAGGGGCCGGGTCGGCTGGACGTGGATCTGCGGGGGGACGTCGGTCGTTTACATATCGACCGAGGCGCCCTCTGCGAATGAGAGCCTCGATCTCGTCCCGAAGCTGGAAGCAGTCTTCGGTATCGTGGCCGTGGTCTCGGTGGTATTCACAGTACGCCCGAGAAGGCTTCCTCCCAGGGATCTTCTTCATCTGCCTCGGGACCGGGAGGTCCTCCCGCCCCTTGACCTCCATGAGGATCTGGGCCCGGGGGGCCAGGAGTGGGGTGTACCGGTTGAAGCGTCGGTGCGGAGAACGAGGGCGTATGGCGCCGTGGTTCCTTGCTGGCGACGGGCTTCTGCGCCGGCGTTGAGGCGTCGGGCTCCTCCTCTGGGGTGCCTCTTTTCGCCTTTTCTTTCCGGGCTTTAGAGGGGCCTCGGCGGCCTCCTTATTCCGGTGGGAAGCTGCCTCCTCGGCGTCTGCATACTGGTTTGCCCGAGACAACAGCTCCGGGAAGCTCCGCGGCAGGCGTTTGTCCAGGGAGAAGGTGAGTCTGCCCTTCCGGAAGCCTCGCTTCAGGGCTGAGAGAGCCACCTCCTGGCTCAAATTCCGGACCTCCAGTGTTGCCTTGTTGAAGCGGGTGAGATAATCCCGCAGGCTCTCTCCCTCGTTCTGCCGGACATCGAAGAGGGAGTCGGAGACCAGTCTTCGCCGGCTACTGACGGCGAAATGGCTGATGAAGAGACGGGTGAACTGGTGGAAGGACTGGATGGAATTAGCCTCCAGGCCGGCGAACCACGCCCTTGCCGGGCCGCGGAGGGTCGCCGGGAAGGCCTTGCAGAGGAGAGGATCCGATGCTCCATGGAGGAGCATAAGAGTCCTGAAACTCTCCACGTGGTCCCGTGGGTCCGCCGCCCCGTCGTAGGGTTCGATCGCCGGCATTTTGAACCCCGGCGGGTTTAGGGTCCGCAGGATCCTTGAGGCAAGCGCCGGCTGGGAGGAGATCTCCAAGTCGGCGAAGGGATCTTTGGAGTGGCCCTTCAGGACCTGGAGCTGTCTGTGGAGATCATCCACCCGCCGGTCCAGGGAGCGCGACCGGTGGGTGGGAGACAAGGAGCGGCGCGAGGGGGACCGACTGGAGTGCGGGCCCCTCGAGGACTGGGGTGTCTGAGAACGCGCCCGGGTCCGCCTCTCGTACCCCGCGCAGCTCCGATGAGAAGGTCCTGGCAGAACGGACCGCACCCGAGAATCCTCCTCGCGCCGGCGCTCCTCTCCATGGGAGAGGAAGGAGCGCGGGTTGTGAGGAAGAGGCGAGTGCTCGGGGAGCAGCGGCTCCTGAGCCCGCTGCGGCACCCGAGAGATCACACCCTGTAGATTCTGCACTGCCTCCGCGAGGGTGCGAACCTGCTGGGCTAGCTGGTCGAACTGAGCAGGTTCGACCGTCTGAATGGGAGGAGAAGCGGTGGAATGCTGCTAAGAGTGTGTTGGGGGCGCAGCAGCCTCCCGGCCAGAGGCGCGAGAGGCTCCGCGACCGGAAGCATTGGAAGCTCCGCGACCACCTCGCCGTGCCATTACGATCGTTCGGAGGTTCGGTCCCTTCCTCTAGCGCCAACTGTTGCTGGTGGTCCAAACCGAGAACGATTGACACGACGGTGTGAACGGGGTTCCGCCTGAGTTGCCTTGGTTGGTGCTGGTTGCGCTCCACCTTCCGCCAAGGAACCTGCAAACAAGCCTTGCACCACCACCAGGGTGGTGATGGCCCTCCGACGGTCAAGTCAGAGGAGATTGGAGGAGGAGAGATGATAATCACAAGTGGGAGAGAGTGCTCTGGGAGGTATTGCTTACCCCCCCCTTCTCCCCCCAGCCGCATATATACCTGGCTGGAAGGTCTCTCAGGGGGGTTTGTCGTCGTGGGGCACGATAGAATGGCCACTGACATGGCCGTTACGGGGCGTCGTGGAGCAGCGCTGGGTACGGTCATGGCAGGGCGTAGTGGAGCTCCGCTTCGTACGGTTGATATAGGAGATCGTGGGCAGCATCGGGTACAGCCGTTGCAGGGAGTAGTGGAGCAGGAGGCCGCGGCGTGCCTCTGGAGAATAGCCTGTCGTTATCAAAAGATCTCCGACTCGGGGTCGGAATGCTGGATCATAGGGCAGCCGACCCGGGGTCGGGCTGCGAAGCCGAGGAGGTCCGACTCGGGGTCGGAGTGCTGGATCATAGGGCAGCCGACCCGGGGTCGGGCTGCGGAGCCGAGGAGGTCCGACTCGGGGTCGGAGTGCTGGATCATAGGGCAGCCGACCCGGGGTCGGGCTGCGGAGCCGAGGAGGTCCGACTCGGGGTCGGAGTGCTGGGTCATAGGGCAGCTGTAGCTTTCCTGGATACGCGTGCCGATCACGTGGGGCATGGCGGCTCAATTCTCCCATAACATAAACATATACACAGTATTTGATCAGATGTACAAGCATAATGTTTTGATTAGAGCTAGATACAGTATGCATAATTCAAAATAGTCAATTTTCAGTTCTATCATTATGCATAAGATTGATCTTTATAGCTCTTAAGCAATTTTAGCATATCAACTGAATTTAAATTAAGTTAAAATTTGAAAGCTAAGTTCTTTTTGACTCCCCCTTTCTTTTTCAGAAGGGCAATTATCTAAAAGCCAATATTTTTCAATTTTATCTTTTCTAATTCAACTTTGGAGTATGAATTTCGTATTTTGCATTCCATTGTATCCAATATCCATATTGGTTCTACTCTTGGTTCTACTCCCCCTTCTATATATCTACTCCCCCTTTTTGTCATCAACAATGAAGGGGACAAATTATCCTTCTATGAACTACTCAAGGAGATTCAAGTTGTGCTCCCCTGTCCAAGTTATTTCTATTAAAGAATTTTAGTCATTCATATCCCTTTGTTTTGGAATTCATTTCAGACTCCTCTTTTTGTTTAACATAGTTATCACAAGATGTGCTCCCCCTGTGTCATATGCATGGATAAGTTGTGTTGAATTTGAATACTTAAGATATGTTATGAGATTTTTATGGCACATCACAAGAAACACATACGCAGTCACAGAATCACATACACAGTAGCACATACACAAGGTTTCAAAAGAAATTGTATTCATGTATCATTGTAAACCTTTGAAGTCAGTACATAGTTAAAAGAAGAAATCATTACAAGTATTGATTTCTACTACAAAAAGTGTTTCAAAATAGCCTAGGGTATATAAAAAGAAGATCCCTAGATGTCTACAAAAAGTCCCTTATCGGCGACGTTGCTCATAAGCCCTACAAGCTGCATCTATAAATGCATTGATTGAATCCATTAGGGTCTTGAACTGATCTTCCTGTGACTTATGGAAGGCTGCCACGAGTGCTTCAAATTCTATGGTTGCCATTTCAATTCTTCCTCTAAGTTGGGCAACCAAGGTGCCCACATTTCCTCCTGGGCTTGTCAACTCTTTAAGACTCTTTGAAATGGTCTTCAAGCTGTCCTTTAGCTCAATTGATCTGATTGTTTGGGTGGCACCCACACCAACTATTTCTTGCGTTGTAGCTTCAATTTGAGCTCTAATTTCCTTCAGCTCTTGTAGAAGCCCTTCATGTGAAGCTCTGATGGGGGCCAACTCAGTAGAGATCATGGATCTCATTTCCTCCCTCATCTGCTGGCAAATGACAGATGCTAAGGTATGCATCTGGTCTTCTGATAGGAAGGAGGGCCCACTGACTGGAGGAGGTGGTGGCATGGATATGGAAGGTCCAGCTGAGCTGGAGGGTATATCAGGGAAATCCATGTGGCTGGGTGGAGGAGAGTGGTGGTCAGATTCCTGATGTGGGATCTCAGGCTCTAGGGTTTGAGCTTTTCTTTTTGGTACCTTGACCCAAGACCCATCTACCTTTTGAAACTCCATTCTTCGCATTGTGCCCTCATTATAGTAGTCGGTGTTTCTCAAGGGTTTTGCAGGTTCATTTTCGGGAATGTGAACCTTAAAGTGTTTAAATACTAGGGTAAATATCATGCCATAGGGTATACTAAACCTAGAATACCTATGACATAGAGCAATGTAGTTTAACATGAGTCTAGGGAGGTTTAGAGGAATCCCTAGTAGGATATGGTGCATGATAACTAAATCTCGCTCCGAAACAAAATCGAAGCGACCGATTTTAGAAAACAAGACCCGGTTGACAATACTTAAAAGTAATCTCATCTCGGCATTTAGGTCTTGTGAGTTCACTACATCAAGAGGGCCGCAGTCCTCTCGTCCTAAAAGTAAGTTTAGGGCTATTTCCCTTTGGGGATGTGAGGTTGGAGCCTCACCTTCCTTAGGGATTTGCAAAACAGTGGATAAGATGTCCTCATTAATTTCTACTAATGTCCCCCGGACATATGCAGTGTACCCTAAGTCCCCTAAAGCCATATTACTAAACATTTCTCTAACAAGGCCGGGGTAGGTCGAGGTGTTGAGGGTACAAAGGTGCTCCCACCCTTGGGCTCGGAGTCTCTCTCCAATAGAGAACCCCTCATTATCTAGAAAATGAAAATCTATGTACCTCCCGGTTGTCACTGTGCGATTTGCACAGGAAATGGTTGTGGTCGGCGGAGCAACCGGAGGAGACGGCGCGGAAGGTTCTTCCCTCCGTTCCTCACCATCGGCTGCTGCCCTAGGACGCCTCCCACCAGTCCTCCTAGCTCTTCTGGGTGCCATTGAATGGAAATCCTAGGGAAATGAGGAGAAAGAGGCTAGGGTTTGTGTTGGAGAAAAATGGAGGCTAGGGTTTTTTTTGTTTTTGTCGGGGATGAAAGGGAAAGCTCGGGTCGGCTCGAGCTGTTTCGACCTAAAGACCCTCGTTCGGTCCCCGAGACGTCTCCGCGACTAAGGCGAGACGTCTCGCCTGGGGGGACGTCTCTGCGATTTGCCAGAGACGTCTCCGGCACTGAAAAATTTCAGACTGAATTCTGTCTTTTCCCAATTTTTTATTTAATCACCCTAATCGACATGATTTCTTTTGATAAACACAGAGTGAATTTGTTTGTGATCCTCCCCCTTAATAATACATCCTATAATAATTTGATAATGATTTTTGAATTATTAATATTGAAATGAGGAATGTTTGACCAAATTTCGAATACCTATGAAATAGGCTCTGAAAATATCTCCATGAAGAGTCCAAGGGAGGGTAACCATCCTCCGGAAAGTCAAACAGTTCGTCATTTAGCTTAGATGAATTCATGCTTTCACTTATGTTTACCTTGAGGTGGATTACTAGTTTGAGTAGCAAAGCAATGCAATACAAGTTCAATTTATTTGCTAGGATCATACAAGCTCAAAGCATTCCTTAAGAAGTTGAATCTATCTTTACAAAGGGGCTTTGTAAAGATATCGGCCAATTGATTTTCAGTATATACATATTCAATCATCACATCATTTTTCAGCACATGATCCCTAATAAAATGATGCCTAATCTCTATATGCTTTGACTTAGAGTGTTGGACAGGATTTTTTGTTAAATTAATTGCACTTGTATTATCACATTTAATTAGTATATTATCCATTTTGATACCGAAGTCTTCAAGTTGTTGCTTAATCCAAAGAACTTGGGCACAACAGCTTCCAGCTGCAATGTACTCAGTCTCAGCTGTGGACAAGGCAACTGAATTTTGTTTCTTGCTAAACCAGGAAACCAAATTAGCACCTAAGAATTGACATGTGCCACTTGTGCTTTTTCTGTCGAGTTTGCACCCGGCAAAATCAGCATCGGAATAAGCAATTAAATTTATGTCAGATTGTTTAGAATACCATAAGCCTACATTAGATGTCCCTACCAGATATCTAAAAATTCTTTTAACAGCTTGCAAGTGTGATTCCTTAGGACATGCTTGGTATCTAGCACACATACAAACACTGAATAATATATCTGGTCTACTAGCAGTAAGGTAAAGTAATGAGCCTATCATACCTCTGTACAATTTGCAGTCTATATTTTTACCTTTTTCATCTTTGTCAAGCTTGCAACTTGAGCCCATGGGTGTGCTGATTTCCTTTGCATCCTTCATCTTGAATTTTTCCAACATTTCCTTGATGTATTTGGACTGACTGATGAAGATGCCTTCCTCTGATTGTTTTATTTGTAGCCCAAGGAAGAAGTTGAGCTCACCCATCATGCTCATTTCAAATTCTCCCTGCATAAGCTTGGCAAACTCTTGACAAAGACTATCATTAGTAGCACCAAAAATTATATCATCCACATAAATTTGCACAAGCAATAAGTCATTTCCTTTTCTTTTAATGAAGAGGGTTTTGTCTACATTTCCTCTCTTAAATTTATTTTCAATTAGAAAATTACTTAATCTTTCATACCATGCCCTAGGAGCTTGCTTAAGTCCATACAATGCTTTATGCAATTTATAAACGTAATCTGGATGTAAGTGGTTTTCAAAGCCTGGAGGTTGTCCTACATAAACTTCCTCCATTATATAACCATTTAAAAATGCACTTTTTACATCCATTTGATAGAGTTTAAAATCCATGAAGCATGCATATGCCAAAAGTAGTCTAATAGCTTCTAATCTAGCAACAGGAGCAAAAGTTTCATCAAAGTCTATTCCTTCCTCCTGATTATAACCTTTGGCAACTAGTCTAGCTTTGTTTCTTATGACTATTCCATCTTCATCTAGTTTATTTCTATACACCCACTTGGTGCCTATAATTGTAACATTAGGGGATCTTTTCATTAGAGTCCAAACTTCATTTCTTTCAAATTGGTTTAATTCCTCTTGCATAGCATTCATCCAATTATCATCTTTTTCGGCTTCTTCTAGTGATTTAGGTTCTATTTGTGATACGAAAGCAAGATAATTACTGGTATTTCTTAGAGAGGATCTTGTCCTTACCCCTTGCGAAGGATCACCAAGGATTAGATCCCTTGAATGACCATGTGCATACCTCCATTTCTTAGGAAGATCTTGATTTCTTGATGGAGGTTGATCTTCTTCATCTTGCTGAATTGTATCTTCTTTGATCTCATCCTCATGTTGTTTGTCTTGTATGGAGAATTCCTTCATTCGGTCTTCAAGTATACCTGCATCACCATCTTCTTCTTTTCTAGAAGAATCTCCGTTAGCTTCATCAAAAACAACATGAATGGATTCTTCAACAACAAGAGTTCTCTTGTTGAAGACCCTGTATGCTCTACTAGATGAGGAATAACCTAAGAAGATCCCCTCATCTGATTTAGCACTAAATTTGCTTAGATTGTCCTTTCCATTATTTAAAATAAAGCATCGACAACCGAAAATATGAAAATAGCTTATATTTGGTTTCTTACCTTTTATTAACTCATAAGGTGTTTTCTTCAAGATGGATCTAACTAATGCACGGTTTAAAATGTGACATGCAGTATTTATTGCTTCAGCCCAAAAATATTTTGGTAGATCCGATTCGCACAACATGGTACGAGCCATATCTACTAGTGTGCGATTCTTCCTTTCTACCACCCCATTTTGTTGGGGTGTCCTAGGTGCCGAGAAATTGTGATTGATACCATTTTCGTCACAAAACTTTTCAAAGTGCTGATTTTCAAACTCGGTACCATGATCACTCCTAATTGCTTTTAGTTTAAGATTGAGTTCATTCGAAACTCTATTATGAAACTTGATAAAAGCGGAAAAGGACTCATCTTTATGTGCAAGAAATAAAACCCATGTAAAACATGAAAAATCATCAACAATTACAAGACCAAATTTCTTACCCCCTAGACTAGCAGTTCTAGTGGGTCCAAACAAATCCATGTGGATTAGTTCTAAGGATTTTGTTGTTGAGACTATGTTTTTAGACTTGAAAGAGCTTCTCGTTTGTTTCCCTAATTGACATGCAGCACAAATTTTATTCTTTTCAAAATCTATCTTTGGTAGTCCTTTGACTAGATCTTTTGTAATCAATTTAGAAATTAAATCCATGCTAGCATGTCCTAACCTACGATGCCATAACCAACTAGTCTCATTGACTTTGGGACTCATGGCTACAAGACATTGGCCATCCTTCATGGTGAGATCATCAAGATCAACTATGTAAACATTTCCATGTCTATGTCCTGCGAGTATGATCTCATTGTCAATTGGACTACTAATTATGCATAGTGATGATTCAAATGACACTTTAAATCCCTTGTCACAAAATTGACTTATACTTAATAGATTATATTTTAGTCCATTAACTAACAATACATTGTCAATAAAAGAGGAGGGTGAAATGGAGATTTTACCAACACCAATGATTTGACCTTTAGCATTGTCTCCAAATGTGACTACTCCTCCTTCTTTTGATTTCAAAGTGACGAAGAGACTCTTGTCACCGGTCATATGCCTTGAGCAACCACTATCAAGATACCACATTCTCTTTTTGTTTCCGGCTGCAAGGCATACCGGCAAAATGATCATGTGAAGCTCTTAGGTACCCAAGTTTTCTTGGGTCCTTCGTGGTTAGTGTAGTTGGTTCCCTTAGGCACCCATACTTTAGTTATGTTTTTAGCTTTTACAAATGTACTCTTGTTAATTTGGATCTTTCTTTGAATACAAGAGTAGGCTTTATGTCCATTCTTTCCACAATGAAAGCATGTAGGTTTTTCAGTTTTGACATCTTTTGCTTTCACAAAGAAATTCTTTAGATATTTTTGTTGCTTGTTAGTTTTATATCCTAATCCGGCTTTATTAAAAACAGCTCTTTGATTTGAAAGAATAAGATTTAATTTTTCAGAGCTTTGTGTGAATTTTTCAACAATTAGTTTGTACTTATGTACCTCATTCTTAAGATTCAAATTTTCTTTAACTAGTTCTTCCTTATCCTTTTTAAGAGATTCAACATTTTGTGCGAGTGAGGTATTATTATCGAGTAGGGATTTTACTTTTAGATTTAATTCCTTAATTAGGGTTTTTGCCTTTTCATTTTCAATGCTAAGTTTTGAATTTTTGATTTCTAGGTCAATAGTGTTAATATTTTTAATGCTCTCCTTTTCAATTAATAGGTTTTCAATATCTTCCTTCAGTTTTTGATTGGAGGCTTTTAATTCTTTATTCTTTGCTCCTAACATACTACAATCACCCATAAGTTCTTGAAAAGCTTCATATAATTCTTCTAAAGTAAAATTTATAATTGGGTTTTGATATACCTCATCGTCTTCGAACTTCATGAAGCACAAATTGGCGGTCTCTTCCTTCTCTTCCTCGGAAGATGATGTGTCACTATCATCCCATGTTGCCTTCAATGCCTTCTTCTTCTTCTTTCCAAAATACTTCTTTTGTTGAGGGCATTCGTAACGAATGTGTCCCGGTCTCTTGCAATCATAGCATATGATTGGGTCTCTTTCTTTTTCTTTTTCTTTTTTCCAATCATTTCTCCCTCCAAACTTTTTCCTTGGGAAGGGTTTCTTTTTCCTCATGAATTTTTTAAACTTCCTAACTATCAAACCCAAGTCCTCGTCCTCACTTTCTTCCTCACTCTCACTACTTTCTTCTTCACACACACTCGAAGTAGCCTTGAGTGCAATTGTCTTCTTCTTTGGCAAATCATCTTCATGTTGCTTCATCGTGAGCTCATGCGTCATCAATGAGCCCAAAAGTTGTTCTAGTCCCAAGGTGTTGAGGTCTTTGACTTCTACGATCGCCGTGACCTTTGCTTCCATGCTTTCGGCAAAGACCTGAGAATTTTACTTACAAGTTCCGGATTAGTATAAGATTTACCCAAACTCTTTAGACCATTAATTATATCGGTAAAACGTGTAAACATGCATGTGATGGTTTCATTGGGTTCCATCTTAAACAACTCATATTTGTGAACTAGAATGTTCACTTTGGACTCTTTGACTTGATTTGTACCCTTGTGGGTAACTTCAAGCCTATCCCATATTTCCTTAGCGGAACTACATGTGGAGACTCTATTAAACTCATTTACATCTAGGGAACAAAATAATGAGTTCATGGCTCTAGAATTGAGTTGAGCCATCCTATCATCATTCTCATCCCAATCCTCCTCAGGTTTGGGAACTTGAATGCCATTAACCATGTGTGATGGTTCTTGTGGTCCCTTGACTATAACCCTCCACAAAGCATAGTCTTGTGCTTGAATGAAGATCCTCATTCTAGTTTTCCAATAGGTATAATTTGTCCCATTGAAGAGTGGATGTCTATTGGTTGCCTGCCCCTCAGCAGGAACATTGTTAAAGGGTGTTCCCATCTAGATCTTTGGCTAAGATGGTTAGGTCTTCAAGAAATACACAGAGCACCCGCTCGGATACCACTTGTTGCCCAGAGATGGTCACCCAAGAGGGAGGGTGAATTGGGTGTTTTAAAACTTTTCGCCTAATTAAAAATAAAACACACAAATGTATGAACTAAAGTAAAGAAAGAGGAATGAGAAAGGTCAATCGCAAATACAAGGTTTTATAGTGGTTCGGAGCTTCCACTGCTCCTACATCCACTCCCCAAAGCACCTTTGGAAATTTTCACTATAATCCAAGATTACAGTCCGGTAGTTTTGCGAGTGCACTACCCAACTCGTTGTTTTACACCGGGCTAACAACCAACCCTATAACCCCCAATTTCACTTAGGCTTGGGACGCCTTTCCCTTGTTCCAAGTCCCTTGACTGGAACAAGCACCACAATGAAAGGTTTTACAAAGGATTGAAAAGCTCTAAATAAGCAGATATGACAATGATAAACAATAGAACCCGGAAGAATTCTTTTGCCGTTGGAAGCGTGGGAAATGATGATTCTTCCGATGTGAATCGCGTAGGCTTGAGTATGAGCTTTGAATCCCGAGCGGAAGAGAGTGGTTGAGCTTGAAATCACTTGGGAAGCTTGAAAGCACTTGATTTCTTCACTTGAATGCACTCACTCCCTTGAACTTCTCTCTCTTGCTTCTCTCTTAAATGATCTAGCTTTGGGTTGGTAAAGAGTTGTTGAGAAGCACTTAAGAGGTCCCTTTTATAGCCCAAAAAGCAAATATAGCCGTTAGAGATAAAGTAAAAGAGATTTGAAATTCAAACCAAACCTGCAAAAGTTGTTAGTCGCGTCCCAGGCGCTCCGGAGACGTCTCCGCTTCAACGTGAGACGTCTCGGCTGTATAAATTTACTTTTCACTTTGTTTGGGGTCGACTCGGCACTTTACGGGGACGACTCTGGAATTGTATCGTTTGAATCCTTGTTTTTTTGTTTTTATGAGAGGGTCGTCTCTGTACTTTACGGGGACGTCTCGGCTTGTTTGCACTTTTTGCATGGGGACGACTCCGCTGCCTTGGGGACGACTCCGCTGTTATAACTCTGAAAAACATGTCTTCTGAAATTCTCTGAGAGAGTCGACTCCGCTCTTTCAGGGGACGTCTCCGCTGCCTTATCACCGAAAATGACATCCTCTGGAAAACCCTGAGAGAGCCGACTCCGCTACCTCGGGGACGACTCGGGAAGTCTGCTTTTTACTTACGGGGACGACTCCGCGTACGGTGGGGACGTCTCGCGCATATCTCTTGAAAACTGCCTTTCTGCCGCCACTGAGAGAGTCGACTCCGCTACTGAGAGAGTCGACTCCGCTATCGCGGGGACGACTCGGCAGGTGCCGGGGACGTCTCCAGACGTGCCAGTTCTTCCTGTTTGTGCCAGAGACGTCTCTGAGACAATCCGGAGACGTCTCGGCTGTCCCTGAACTTTTTCTTTCATCTCAAAAATTCTTCAATAAGTCCTTAAAAAAATTATGGAAACTTGCCTAGACATTTCTTAACAATATTCTTAATAAAATACATGAAATCCTCAATTAAATTGTTAAGATAAATGGAATTATACTCTAGTGTTTTGTATTCATCAAAATCCATTAGGGGGTCAACATATGCTCATTAATCTTTTTCTAACATTATTGCCTTGAGTTATATGATTCATATTCTTGTAATAATTTGACATGCAAATCAGAGTACAATAAGAAAAAGAAATATTTGAGTATTCTTATCTTTGTGCTTAATGTTTCACTATCTTTTTGATGTTGTCAAAAAGGGGGAGAAATATCTAAGTATATGCTCATAATGCTTTATGTGTTGATTATGTTAAGTTGATTAAATCTAAAGCATTATCATGAAGTATATTTTAAAGATATATATTTTCTACTTCAAACAACTTAGCTATGCATTACTTCTAGAACACAATATATTTTATATTGCATATACTCCATGTTTTGTCATCATCAAAAAGGGGGAGACTGATGACCCAAAGATTGAATTAAAGATTGATTTTGATGATCACAAAACCTTGAAGTATAAATACTAATGTTTGTGTTGCAAGAAGAAAGATAATTTGTTTTGCAAGAAACATAGCAAGTTGGAAAAATACAAGAAGGCCTCAAAAGCTCTCAAGAAAAGTTGGAAGAAAGCTACACTTTATTGGCCCAAGTTTCAAGTTCAAATGATTCAAGTTAGAGGAGCAAATTCAAAGAAAGATTCAAAAGAATAGTCCTCGAGTCGACTCCTGGAAGTTTAGAGTCGACTCTGGCACTCTGGAGTTTCAAGAAACAGTGCTCGAGTCGACTCCGATACTCTATGAGTCGACTCCGACTGAGAACAAACAAAAAGACAGAGAGTTGATTTTCAGCGCTACAGTGCTCGAGTCGACTCCTACTTCAGCGCTACAGTGCTCGAGTCGACTCCTACTTCAGTGCTACAGTGCTCGAGTCGACTCCTACTTCAGCACTACAGTGCGGAGTCGACTCCCAGCTACAGTGCCGACAGACTACTATTCACAAGTGACTCCTGTTTCAGCCGAGTCGACTCCTACTTCAGCCGAGTCGACTCCAGTATGCTGGGAGGCATAACGGCTAGTTTTTTCTTGATTCCAACGGCTCTATTTTTGTCTCTAACGGCTAGATTTTTGTTTCCACTCCCTCTAAAGCTATAAAATCAAGAGGAGAGCTAGGGAAGATGGGATGGAAGTGGGAGAGAACATTTAGGGAAGAGATTTCAAAGAGATTACAAGAAAAATCTCCCAAAAGCACAAAAGGGCCATTCAAAGTAAAAGAGAGAGAAGAAGAACATCCAAGTGAATCCCAAAGCTTCCTCTCCAACTGTGTGCTGCCTCGGTGATCCTCTACTTCATGCAAAATCAGAAGAGGGTCAAGTAAAGAAGAAGCCGAGTTCCTTCATCTACAAATTTGTTTGAGGGCTTCTTCTCTTTACTTTACTTGTTTATATTTGCTATATTTGCTTATTTGAGAAGCTTGTATTTGATTTAAACTCTTGTTCTAATATCTTGTAAATTGATTCAATCAAGGGATTGAATCAAGGGGTTAAGGTTTGTTGGTGAGCTAAAGAGAAAACCAACATTGTAAGGTTGTGGTTGGTAAGCCTTTGGGAAAACCAACTGGGTTGATTGTGAACCCGAAAAACAATCGTTGTAAGGTTATGGTTGGTGAGCCTTTGGAAAAACCAACTGGGTTTGATTGTGAACCCGGAAAAACAATCGGTTGGTTCTAGTCGGTGAGCCTGTGAAAACCGACCGAGTTCGTTGTGACCTCGCAAAACAACAAGTTGGGTTGTGAGCTTGTAAAATAACCGGCTGTAATCTGAGGGATTATAGTGAAATTCCCAAGAGGTCTTGGAGAGTGGATGTAGGTGCTGGGGTGCACCGAACCACTATACATCTTACTGTTTGTGATGCCTTATCTCGTGTATTTCATGCCTTACATTCGTACTTGATTATGTAATATCTCTAGCTTTGTTTTCTATAGAGTTATAAGTGATTATTTAGAATTTGCTTAGCTTCCTCTCCATTCTTATCATACACATAGATTAAAATTGATCATACAACTATAAGTTAATTTTAGATCAATTGCACCCTAAAGCCATAGTATAATTGCTCTAGCTTAATTTTCCACTACTTTACTTGTAATTGCCTAGAGCTTAAGTAAATAACATCTTATCATTCCGTTACATTCAATTCAAAGTAAAAATTAGGAAACATAATTTTTAGAAAACCCAATTCACCCCCCCTCTTGGGTTGTCACCTTGGGCAACAGAGGCATATGAAAATGCCAAAATATATAAGGCAAGGACTAAAGCTTTCCATGACAAATACATTAACCGTAAGTCTTTCGAGCCTAATCAAAAGGTTTGGCTATTTAATTCCAAATTGCGTCTCTTCCCTAGTAAACTTCGCTCTAGGTGGGACGGTCCATTTTTAGTTAGAAAAGTTTTTCCTCATGGTGCGGTCGAGATTCAGAACATCAGTAATGGTCGTGTCCTGAACGTCAATGGTCAGAGACTGAAACCTTATATAGAATGTGTTGCAGATGGACAGTTGATTGAATCCCTTGATTTGAGGGATCCTATTTATCGGGATAATTAAGAATGTACTGCGTCTGGCTGAAGACGTTAAACTTAGCGCTTGTTGGAAGGCAACCCAATTTTTATAGATTATTTTTGCATATTTTCTTATCACATTTTTTTTTCAGGTGTCCTCATATTACTGATGCAACTAAGGTACAAGGCTTCTATCCTCCATATGCATCATATTTTCGTCCAAAATAATAATAATAATAATAAAAACATTGAGGACAATGTCTGGTCTAGGTTGGGGGGTATAGAAGATTCGAATTTTTTACGAAATTTTTAGCATTTTCGTATTATTGAATAAGTTTTTCAAAAAAAAAAACCTAATTTCTATGCCTTAGTGCTACAAAGATAAATGCACAAAGTATATAAAAACTAACAAGCCCAATGATTAGTCAGAAGTAAGACAACTTGAGTTCTTTTCATTAAAAGTTCTTTTAGTGAGTTGTAAGATAATTTTTACTTTGTAATTTCACAACACACATGGCCTGCACTTCTAAGGGTTAGGTTCAACATTATGTTGTTAAGTCTAGTAGCAACCTTGAGTCCTGATGAATCATTCCTATCTAATTCACTATTATCCCATATATATATATATATATAAGTGAATTTAGTCAGGTACATCGAAAAGGGCTACCTATTGTAAAAGGTCAGCGGGCTTGTGATGATGAACCCGAGCATAGGTCCGTAGGGGAGTCTTGATGCCCAACACCTTATACCATCTGGTGTGGGAGTGTTGACTGAATGCTCGCTACACAGAGGAATCATTACAAGAGTAAAAATGCGTAATTATAAATACAGAATAGAACAAAAAAAAAAACAACAGCAAAAGAGAAAATTGACCTTGAAAAAGATGATAGTGTGAAAGCCATCGTTGTAAAAATTCGAGTAAACTGGAATATTACAGATAAAGCCCATGAGGTATTAAAGTAAACATCCACAACTCTCGAAATCCTGCAAGAAATGATGATTTTGAATCAGTGATTAGGTCTTATCTGACCAATTCTTGGGAACTACTAGTTTTAGCAGTATTTTGGAGAATCTAAAGTCTTAGCTTGTATATGGTCCAAATATCACCAAGCACCCAAATATAAATAAGTCTTACAACTCTCTAACGGAAACTTAATGACTTCAACTTAAGTTGCATCTTGACCTAGGATTTGGGCTGACTTAGTAATTAAAACTTTGTGTGCTTTTGAAATTCTTGACACTTAGGCATTTGAAATTAGATAATAAATAAATTCTTTCGACACAGTTTGTGGGTATCTGAGCCGGAAACCCTCACGAGACAAAACTCGTCCACTAGGGCCACCTAGGGGTTTAAAGCCTTATTGCATACGGTAAATGCAATGGCGATTCCTGCGAAAGTGAGTTAGTTTTTATTCTCGAGGACTAGCAAAATGCAGGTTGGAGGGTGTGATAAGTGCTAAATAATGCATAAATTAACCTTTTATTCATAGCACTTATCATTATTTTAATTCACATATTTTGTAAATTCAACTAAAAAATGTATTACCTTCACCAGTGCATTTTAATGAATTATCTAAGGTAATTCAAGTCTGATTTGATTATTTATTAAGTTTAATGCATGCAGGTCAAGTCAAGCTCAATTAGGTAAAGCCTAAATGGACACTACATTATTTCACAATTTTATATTTTCAGAGTTGACTCCAAGAACTTTTTTTTTCCAAAACCCAGTGCTTTCCATTAATTCCTGACTCTTCATACAAATTTCTTCTCACTCATTCCAACTTTTTTTCCACATGATCCTATTTTAATAAAATTCCTTCAATTATTTGTTTCTCATATCTCAAAGCATATCACCTAGTTGCACGAATCCCAAAGCCTCATCCCATCTCAGCCATTCATCTTGCTTCCCATATCATCCATCCATCAAATCTTCCATTTCCAGCTAAATGGACCTGTTCCCAGTGACCACTTGTGATCTCCCGCACCTCACAAATCCAACCAAACTCCCAGCTCACGAATCATTTCTTCCCTTCATCCATATCAAAAAGAATCGCAGGAACTCAACTTCCCAGCCGTTCCGCTTCCCCTGTTTCATCATTATCCCATCTCCCCTTCCGGATTAACTCCCAGCTTCATCCCATTCAAATTCCTTCTCCGAAGCTTCTCCAGCTAGATTCCCTCCACGGATGAACATCTCCCAACGTTCAGCTTCATCTTCCCGAGATCCCAACTCCAAGCGCCCACATCTTCGGCAGTCCAAAGAACAAATCCAAACCTCCATGAACAGAGTACGACGGCAGCTTCATCCTCCCGATTCTTCCGGCACCTTATCTAAGCCGTGAACAGCACCCAGCATCTTCCGAATGAGCATTCTATCTTCTTCTGACTTCTTCTCATCCACAAATCCGAACCAAATGCATAACAGAGCACCCTTATCCCAAGGAACAGACCCGTATGTGATCTTCTCCCCTGTTTCACGCATGGCCAGCCGTTCCCAAGCTTCACGGAAGCTTCATCTAAACTGTCAACCGAATCCAAGTTTTTCCCCTGTTTCGGAATCAAGTCCCAATATCCCACGGAACAGCTTCTCCCGCAATGCATGCCAAGCAAACAAACTTTTATCTTCATCCACGTCCTCAACCGAATCCAGACTCCATCCGGATTTCCTCCCAGCCGCATCCAACCATCGGCAGCATCCCAAAAATCAGATCTCAGCCTTCCTTCAATCTCATCTAGCATCCTTAACCCACGTTCTTAGCTTCCGCATCCCCTGTTTTAGCTTCAAAACAGAGCCATTGATCCCAAATTTCGTCCGCAATCATCCCACGATTCGGCTTCATCCTCCCGAGCTTCACGGAACAGAGCATTCTCTCACGGGATAAACTCGAATCTCAACAAACTTCCCACGCCTATCCTCACAGTCTTCCCATGCTTTGGAACAGATCCGAGATCCTCTCAACGTTCTCGCCAGTCCCTGCAGCCAAGGATCAAGCCGACTTCAGCCCATTCCGATCCGAGATCCCAATCGTCCACGTCTCCTCCATGTTGAAGAAGAACATATGCCGAACAGAGTCCGAGTTCCCAGCAAATCTTCTTCCCAACTCTCGGATCAGCTCTATCTTCATCCCGCGTCCACCGCTTCCCCACCCTTAACTTCCCATTCGGAAGATCTTATCCATGTGAGGGAAAGTGGGGCGCTGGGGAGGCTATAAAAGGAGGAAATTTCTCCTCTTCACGGCATCTTTTCTGAGGAGTTCCCACCGAAGACTAGAGGGAGAGAAAAGTTTGGTTATTTTGGGAATAACTTCCCACATATAAAAAAAATAACAATGAAGTGTTGAGGGAGGAAGAAGGAAGGAGGGAGGAAAAAGGAAGCCGATCATGATGGAAGCCCGTTGCTGTGCTGCTACTACCGTCCACAACTCCATGCAGGGCTGATCTTCTCACTAGGGCCGGATGCAGCCCTAATAAAGGGCCAAGGGTTTTATATTTTGATTTCTATTCTTGGAGTTGTATAAACCTTATTTTGCTTCTAATGAATATTTTATTTCATCTCATATTTAATTTCTGTGATTTTAAATATGACGTTTATACAATTATTCTTCATGATCACTAGGAAAATATAAGATTGTCCATGCTTAAGAAAGATGCGATGTGCTGCCACCTTAGATTAGGGTAGACATTTCATGCCAACTGAAGATGGATTATGCCCAAATTACTTTTGTGAAAATTTTATTCGAATGCTTATTGGGCTTGTAGCCAATTTGCATGTTAATCCAAGAACGAAATAAATTATAAATAACCCTTGTTCTGATATTAGTGGTGAATTCCTTGCCCTAGATTCCCCCAAACTGATATCATTTTAATTGCATTTTCTTTTATTAAATTGCTTAGTTTAATAGTCTTCACAAATTCATCCTTTTAAATATTTTTATTTTTAAGAAAACAACTATACCCCAATCCCTGTGGATCGATACCCGTAATCACTATTCTACCAGATACGTGCTATTGCATGGTCTTTAAAGTTGACTATCAGTAATCTAGTCTTAATGATTCCAACTTTGAGCTATTCATAGGAGGTAATCGATCAATTGGCGAGGTAAGCAGGTGGGAGGCTCCCCTTACTCAGAGAGTAAGGTCCTAATTAAGTAACCACCTTTAACACTTTCCTAGACACCAATTTGATCAATTAATCAAATATGGCTAGCTCAATGTATCGTTCACTCTCGACTGATTGAGGAGATTTTAGGTCTCAAATAGGATTTTCATCTCATGTAAATATGAAACTCCTTTCATATGTTATGCGTTTACATCTTATGTAAATGTCATATTGTTTAGGTTTACATCCTATGTGAATTTGAAACCCTTTGCATATGTGTTTACAATTTATGTAAATGGCATATTAGTTCAGGTTTACATCTTATGTAAATGGCCTAACCTAATTGGATTTGTATTCACATCTTATGTAAAATTGCTTAACATATATATATACATCTCATGCATATACTAATTTCCTTTTAAGCATAGGCATAAATAGAAATTTATCTTTTATGATCATGAATCTTTGATTGAGCCTTTACATACATCTCATGCACATAATTTTCAGATCTGGAAATTTTTCAATTAAATATGCTATCAGCTGAAATTCTGATCATGCAAGATATGATTTTAATTTTGCAATCTGATTGTGATTAAAACTAATCATGCAAGATCTAGATTTTTAAACAAAAATTTGCATGCTGAAATCTGAAATTTTAGCATGCAGAAATTTGAAATTTTAGCATGCAAAAATTTCAGCAAGCATAAAAGAAAATTTCAGATCTGATTAAATTCTAATCAAGCCAATCAATTTTAATCTAAATTCCATAAACGCGGCTCTGATACTACTGTTGGTTTATCCCCACACGCGTTGCGACGATCACAGCGGAAAGACACGTGCGGGGGCGTTCATCTCATGAACGTTCTAGGGAACGTAGATTTCAAAAATTTTCTAGAGTTCTCTAACTCAGTTTTATGAAATCTAAAGGGAAGATTAAAATTAAAAGACATGATTAATTTCAAATCTACTACAATTCCTAATTGTATAGAATTTATAAAGATCTAATCTTTACCTTTGAGCGGATAGAACTTCACCGCTATCTGATGATCGTAGGATTTTTGGTTCTCTTGAAGCCGCACAAGCATCCGGCTTCTACAGGTATCCACACGAGGTACAAATCGCTCCAAGATCTTACCAGGGTACTAGCTCCCTTGCAGAGATCACCTTTGATGGCTGAATTCCTCTCTCTTTAATTAACTCCTTGATTACTTTGAGAGGAAGAAGAAAGAAGACGACGAACGTCGAAGGGGAGGAAGAAGAAGACGACGGCTCTTCTTCTTTCTCTCTTGCTCACGCCAAAGGGAAGAAGGAGGGAGAGGGTGGTGGCTGATTGAAGTCTCCAATTCACTTATGCATCACGCCTGGTCCCTTTAAATAGGCATCTCATGCCTACACAAACAAGGAATAATTTCATCAATCAATCAATCCTTGATTCATCCCTCCAAAATCTGCAACACCCCTTACTTAATTCTATCACAACCCTTACTTAAAAGTAATTGGAGAGAATCCAAAGGATGTGCCCGTGCCATGTGGCAATCCGCCTGAAAGAGGAGGAGCATCCGACCCTCCATATGGCATGGGATCAAACTAGGAAAGGAGGGGCGGACGCCCCTCCTTTCTTCATGCGTGTGAGAAGGAGGAGGGGCGGACGCCCCTCCTTCTTTCCTTCTTCGCCCCTCCTTCTTTCCTTCTTTGTTCCACACGGCATGAAAGAAGATCCCTTCCTGGTTTTTCATGCATTTCCGCCCCTCCTTTCTTCATGCGTGTGAGAAGGAGGAGGGGCGGACGCCCCTCCTTTCCTTCTTTGTTCCACACGGCATGAAGGAAGATCCCTTCCTGGTTTTTCATGCATTTATTTTCTAATCTAATTAGGAATTACATGATCCCACTTGGCCAATTGAATTCTAATCTAATTAGAACCCAATGTGTCCTCCAAATTGATTTATATGAATCCTAATCCAATTAGGACTTGAATTGGACTTCATAAATCAAGTTCCTTATCTAATAAGGAGTTCTAATTAATTAGACCTTCCCATCCTTATCCAATAAGGTTAAGCCTAATTTAATTAGGTTCAATTAAATCAATTAAGTTGCAATCCAATTACAAATCCTTCTTCTTTAACTCACTAACTTTTAGTGGGTTAAACCAATTGTCAATCAAATTGACAATCAATTTTAATTGCGAATCTAAACCGCAATCCAACCGTCGGAACGATCAAAATCTCTAATGTGTGTGACCCCGTAGGTTCTATTCTAACTGGTAGTGAGATATATTATGATCTCCATCATAATATCATCGAAATTTCTTTCAATGGGTTGAAACGATTTCAACTCTACTCTTAGGGTTCACTGATCACCAAGTGAATGCCTTTGAGTCTCACAATCCACTAGTGACACCTAGCAGCATATAGTGACAACCCAGCAGAACGGAAGGGATGAATCTCTAGGTGCAGTTAGCGTATGATACAGTACCTCTATCGTAAATCCTGACATGATGGAGGTTATGGATAACTTGTCAAACCCCATCGTCTGTTTTATGTCAAATTTATTTGACTCAAGTTCGAGATTGGAAAACTCTTTTTCTAGAACTGCCCTGGCCAAGGTCTTTCGAACTTAATCTTATAAATCATATAGGATCACTCCTAATCTATCAAGATCGATAGATCCCATCTAGATGCAATTCTAATCCAACAGCGAACCTACTGCAGCCAATCTGCACCACAAGAATCCTTAGGGCTCATGTTTATGTACTCGTCAAACTACAACAACCTCACCGTGACTAGTTGAGGCATCGCAGGTCTAAATACTAGTCATACAACTACAGCATCAAGTAAGTCACTGACGAATGGATAGACATCCAAGTGACTTCTTGCTTTGGTCATGCTCAGTACCCTTGTTCTCTAACAAGCACTTGCACAATCACCTAAGTGTCACCAGACTGTGGACTTAAGACTCGTCCATCAAGAAAAGTGATCTGTGCACCAATCTTATCGGATCGATCACCGTTCTTCGTGATGATCCATTGATTAGGAGCAATTTAGGAATTAACTATTAATTACACATGCCTTAAATTCTCAACTCTTAGGAATATGTGTTATCATCTTATTAATTCCTAGGACGATTCATGGACACATAATAATATGAATGAACAAAAATGCTTGTTTTATTTATTAATAAATGATCAAGTACAAATTTTATGCCTCCAGAACAATTACAATGCGTCTGCCAAATTGGCTTCAAGGGCATACTCCTAACACTTTAAGATTGCCTTACTCCATTTCACCTAATTCTTTTATCATAACCTCTAGATCTTTATGTTTGAAGCTGTATTGATATGGGGATCACATTCAAGGATTGGACAAACAATCATGCATGATCTACTTTAGAATTACCTTCCAAAATAATTCTTTCAAATCCAAAATTTGAATATCTGCTTGTAGATTAGTGTATTAGATATGGATCTGCTGTGTAGATTAAAAAATAGGGAGCCAATCTATGAAATTTCGTTGCAAATGTTGTAAATATTTCTTCATCTTCTTCTCCCTTTCTAATATCTCTCTAGATTGCACATGAAATATGATCTCCCTAGACAATTTTTTCTACTTTCTTTGACAAAAATGCAAGCCACCCATGCGTATATATTCCTTAGAATTCAATCAAGAACATAACAGGAACCTTGGTATAAAGAAGGCTAATAGGTAGAGCGAAAACTTAAGGTAGCTATGCTTTATTAAATTGCAATTCCAAAACATGTACCATAGGAGAATCCAATCGACACGCTCAAACTTGTTCGCTCGTGCCAGTTACTCAATTTATTCAATTACTAAATTTATTCTATCCTAGTGTATTTAGAAGGATCAACCGCATGAGTTACAGTTACAGGCGTCGATCACCATGTTGCATTCGACGTCAGGCTGGCCGACATAGCTGCATTCGACGTGATAGCAGCACTGCATATTTGAACAGTTATTGTGGTTGTTGGTAGCGCAGCACTTGCACGTTCCGCATTGAGATTTGGCATCGCCCTTGACCATGCCGGGCGGTAGATATTTGATTCTCGGTTGCGGCTCGAAGGCAGCAACATCTCCTGCTTTGCATGTGGGTTGTACAAGATTAGTGAGTTAGCGAGTAAGAAAAAAATAGAAAGGACTGACTGTGATTTAAAGGAGGATCACCTCTCACGGGCAAGATAATTAAGAGAAGAACGAGAGCGAAGACGAGGTGAGGGGTGACCTTGCCCATGGTTGTCAAGATGTGTTGGATAACACATCCAGAGAGGGAGAGAGTGTATATGTAATCATTTTGCAAATTAAGGAAGAAGTTTTGATTCATTGTTTGTTTGTTTTTTCATTCTCTATTATATATAACCATTCGCAAATATAGGAAGAAGTTACAATTTATTTATTTATTTCATTTTTTTCATTCTCTATTATAAATAATCCTTTTGAAAATTAAGGAAGACATTTCAATTCATTGATTTATTTTTTTTGGAGTACCACTTCTCACCGGCAAGGTAATTAGGAGAAGTGCGAGAGTGAAGATGAGGTGAGGGGTGACCTTGCCCATGGTTGTCAAGATGAGTTGGATAACACATCCAAAGAGAGAGAGGATATAAGTAATCGTTTTGCAAATTGGGGAAGATGTTTCGATTCATTGATTTGTTTCTTTTTTTTTCATTCTTTATTATGAGTAGCCTTTTGTAAATTAAGAAACAAGTTACAATTCATTGATTTGTTTCTTTGTTTCATTCTTTATTATAAGTAACCTTTTGCAAATTATGGAAGAGGTTACAACTCACTGAATTGTTTTTTTTTTCTAGAGGGGGCGGGGGAGGGCAAGGTTGTACGAAAATGATGATAGGAGGCATATCTGACTATATGCTATAAATAATTGGCATAATCTGGTTCTATGTACTAGGGTTCTAATAAAGGAAATAAGGTGAATAAATTCATTAGAGGAAAACATAGAAAGTGATAGACCAAAATGGTGAAAACTTTTGACTGCTACTCAAGCTCCTACTATAGCTCCAATTTCGAAATGTTGGATTGTTTTGGCTGCTTGATCAGCTCATCTCATTCGACCTCTTCATTTTGCTTCGACAAAATTTATAGAATCTCATGGATTTCCTAAAATAACCTCTCAAAAATCACTAAGTTCCCACTATTATTTTAATTTAATAATTGAAAAATAGATGATAAGTCATATGAAACAACTAAGAGTATTCATGACAATACACAATGTATGTTATATGCATATGTTTGAGTTATACTGGATGCTTGATATAAGATTTGGCGATTAATGTTTTCACTTTCATACTGTTTATTTGCTATTTTGAAATTTTATTATTATATTAGTGTGGGTGTGTGGAAATTTCTACTAGGCTATAAAGCTCACACCTCCTCTTTCTTTTTCTCTTTCAGTGTCACAAGATGCATAGTCCTCGATTGGCTTGGGCATTGAGTTCAAATGGAGCCATTGGTTAGCTATTTTTTTTTTGATACCAAATAAATATTTATAAATTTTGTAATTGAATTAGTTTGAATATTTAATTATGATGGATTTATTTAGTTGGATTATTTGGCTATTAACATTTTATTTAAATTTCTAGAGTTATTAAAAATTTATTTGTCTTTGGCCTTGCATAATATTTAGGGTACCACTCTAGGATTCATGCGGTTTCATCACGTAACCGACCTAAGTGATGGGCTCAGGGTATGACATCTGCTACATTAGAAAATTCTACAAATAACACAACCATCTCAGAAAAGAAACCTAGTTTTTAGCTTAACTTTTCCACCTTTCTTTGGAAAAATTATTTCGAGGCAACTTCTCCTAACCTTCAGGCAATATCTCTCCATTTTTCTCTGGCAGTAGTATATATGTTGAAAGATTTTTTCCCAAGGTGTTAGAGAATAGTTAAAAAAATGCCATTTCCATTTTTCTAGTAGGGCTAGATTCATAGTTTTGAGATCTCAGATCCGCAAATGACATTCTGCTTTAAAATGTGGTATTTTTTCCAAATAACAAGACAAAAAAATACTAGATAGAGTGTGGTTATCTTTTCGATCTAATTGACAAGAAGGAAGATTTTCTTCAACTTGCTCAACCCCAATCTCTCAAGAGAAAATTAGAAAAAGATGGCAGAATTTCGAAAGTAGAACTTTAAGTCTCATTTTCTTTTATTGATCCTTCACATCTCTTAAACTAAAGTACATAACTCCTATTTGTAATACTAGTGAGGTCCCCCCTTTTACAATTTGGATTGGATTGCTGCATTAGTTCGAATAAGACTATATATTTTAAAATAAATAAGATTAAAAAGAATATTATATAAAAAATTAAAATTTTTTGAGAAGGTAAATCTCGACTTCTACATCAACTATGCCCTCTATTGCTCCGTCTGATTCTTCTTGCATAGAAGTTACACCTGGTCAAAATCTTACCTGAAAAGGATACTTTTGGTTTGACCAGTCCATTTTGGAGCCTAAATAATGTAATTTCGGCTCGGTTCAACCTTATAGGAGGTTGGGCTCAAAGTTGTAGATCTTGAAAAGATACCAAATTTTTAAGAAAAAATTTCAATCCGGCATCCTATGACCAAGTTATGACCTCCGGTAGTTTGGCAGGTGACTCGGATTCTCGATATGGTAAATCTCATTTTTTTAAACCCTGTCCAGCCCAATTCGTAGTGGCCAAAGTCTTTCACATTCAGCCTAGTGATCCTCCTAAATATCCATAGTAGCCGAAGTATTTCACATTGAGTTGGGTGATCTCCTTGAATACTCGTGGTGGCCAAAATAATCTACATCGAGTTTAGTGATCCTCCTGAATACTTGCAGAGGTTAAAATGAGACTCGATGATGGTCCTCTTAAATCACTTTCCAAAAAAAGTTAGCAGAATGCGGTTAATACACATTACAAGACAAATAAAAGCAGAAAATTGAAAATTATATAATGGTAGGATTGTAGAGATAACAAGTCCTCATTTTGTCAGTTTGGAATCCAGGCCAAACAGGCAGGATAGTGCAGTGTATATGGAGAGGCCCATAGTGATTGTTGCATGCCCCCTTGAAATTTTACCAATAAAATTATTGTGTCTTGCATGTACTTTAAGATTGCCTTACTCCATTTCACCTAATTCTTTTATCATAACCTCTAGATCTTTATGTTTGAAGCTGTATTGATATGGGGATCACATTCAAGGATTGGCCAACCAATCATGCATGATCTACTTCAGAATTACCTTCCAAAATAATTTTTTCAAATCTAAAAGTTGAATATCTGCTTGTAGATTAGTGTATCAGATATGGATCTGCTGTGTAGATTAAAAAATAGGGAGCCAATTTATGAAATTTCGTTGCAAAGGTCGTAAATATTTCTTCATCTCCTTCTCCCTTTCAAATATCTCTCTAGATTGATTTGTTTCTTTTTTTTGCATTCTCTATTATGAGTAGCCTTTTGTAAATTAAGAAAGAAGTTACAATTCATTGATTTGTTTCTTTCTTTCATTCTTTATTATAAGTAACCTTTTGCAAATTATGGAAGAGGTTACAATTCACTGAATTGTTTTTTTTTCTAGAGGGGGTGGGGAGGGCAAGGTTGTACGAAAATGATGATAGGAGGCATATCTGGCTATATGCTATAAATAATTGGCATAATCTGGTTCTATGTACTAGGGTTCTAATAAAGGAAATAAGGTGAATAAATTCATTAGAGGAAAATGATAGACCAAAATGATAGACCAAAATGGTGTAAACTTTTGATTGCTACTCAAGCTCCAACTATAGCTCCAATTTCGAAACTTTGGATTGTTTTGGCTGCTTGATCAGCTCATCTCATTCGACCTCTTCATTTTGCTTCAACAAAATTTATAGAATCTCATGAATTTGCTAAAATGCCCTCTCAAAAATCACTAAATTCCCACTATTATTTTAATTTAACAAATGAAAAATAGATGATAAGTCTTATGAAACCACTAAGAGTATTCATGACAATACACAATGTATGTTATATGCATATATGTTTGAGTTATACTAGATGCTTGATATGAGAAATGGTGATTAATGTTTTCACTTTCATACTGTTTATTTGCTTTTGAAATTTTATTATTATATTAGTGTGGGTGTGTGGAAATTTCTACTAGGTTATAAAGCTCACACCTTCCTCTTTCTTTTTCTCTTTCAGAGTCACAAGATGCATAGTCTCGATTGGCTTGGGCATGGAGTTCAAATGGAGCCATTAGTTAGTTAATTTTTTTTTGATACCAAATAAATATTTATAAATTTTGTAATTGAATTGGTTTGTATATTTGATTATGATGGATTTATTTAGTTGGATTATTTGGCTATTGACATTTTGATTTAAATTTCTAGAGTTATTAGAAATTTATTTATCTTTGGCCTTGCATAATATTTAGGGTACCACTCTAGGATTCATGCAGTTTATCGCGTAACCGACCTAAGTGATGGGCTCAAGGTATGACATCTACTACATTGCAAAATTCTACAAACAACACAACCATCTCAGGAAAGAACCTAGTTTTCAGCTTAACCTTTCCACCTTTCTTTGGAAAAATTATTTCGAGGCAACTTCTCCTAACCTTCAGGCAATATCTCTCTATTTTTGTCTGGCATTAGTATATATGTTGAATGATTTTTTCCCAAGTGTTAGAGAATAGTTAAAAAAAAATGCCATTTCCATTTTTCTACTAGGGCTGGATTCATAGTTTTGAGAGCTCAGATCCGCAAATGACATTCTACTTTAAAATGTGGTATTTTTCCAAATAACAAAGACAAAAAAAAATACTAGATAGAGTGTGGTTGTCTTTTCGATCTAATTGACAAGAAGGAAGATTTTCTTCAACTTGCTCAAATCCAATCTCTCAAGAGAAAATTAGAAAAAGATGGCGGAATTTTGAAAGTAGAACTTTAAGTCTCGTTTTCTTTTATTGATCCTTCACATCTCTTAAACTAAAGTACATAAATCCTATTTGTAATACTAGTGAGGTCTCCCCTTTTACAATTTGGATTGGATTGCTGCATTAGTTCGAATAAGACTATATATTTTAAAATAAATAAGATTAATAAGAATATTAATAGATAAAAACTAAAATTTTTTGAGAAGGTAAATCTCGACTTCTATATCAACTCTGCCCGCTATTGCTCCGTCTGATTCTTCTTGCATAGAAGTTACACCTAGTCAAAGTCTTACCTGAAAAGGATTACTTTTTGGTTTGACCAGTCCATTTTGGAGCCTAAATAATATAATTTCGGCTCGATTCAACCTTATAGGGGGTTGACGCAAAGTTGTGGATCTTCGAAAAGGATACCAAATTTTTTTAAGAAAAAATCACAATCCAACATCCTATGACCAAGTTATGACCTCTGGTAGTTTGGCAGGTGACTCGGATTTTTCGATAAGGTAGATCTCATTTTTTTAAAACCCTGTCCAGCCCAATTCGTAGTGGCCAAAGTCTTTCACATTCAGGCCTAGTGACCTCCTAAATATCCATAGTAGCCATAGTATTACACATTGAGTTGGGTGATCTCCTTGAATACTCGTGGTGGCCAATAATAATTTACATCGAGTTAGTGATCCTCCTGAATACTTGCAGTGGTTAAAATGAGACTCGATAATCTTCTTAAATAACTTTCCAAAAAAAGTTCGCCGAATGCGGTTAATACACATTACAAGACACAATAAAAGCAGAAAAATTGAAAATTATATAATGGTAGGATTGCAGAGATAACAAGTCCTCAATTTGTCGGTTTGGAATCCAGGACAAACAGGCAGGATAGTGCAGTGTGTACGGAGAGGCCCATAATGATTGTTTGCATGCCCCCTTGGATTTGCGCCACCAAGGATATGGTTCATCCCATATGCTTATTATATATGAGATCGATTAATATCAAACGAACGAACCTTTTCTTGACTTCTTTCACAAAAAGAGAACGAAGAAGAAAAAGAAAAGAAGATCAAGAGATTTTGATAATTTCTCATCCGAGATTGCTCCATGCATTAAATTGCTTGGACCAAAATTATTTTGGTTGACTCGCAAGAATTGTGAAAATGTTGCTAAGTGCACCTTAAGATCCCATACATTCTTCAGACTATATATTTATATGAATGTGTACTAATTCATATCTCAATTACGTATTCAGGAACTCATTGTATTCATCAAAAATAAAAGTCTATTTTACTTTTCTAATATATTAGTCTCAAAAAATTTATAAGAGATTTGTTAAAAATGATCCAGACTTCCCTTAGTCTTACCAACCCAATTAGTCCATGAACCAATTTCCACTCTCGGCATTAGTTCTACATAATATTTTGGCTTAAGGCCAGCTTACCCCACTCATCGGCATGCTGCTCTCCCTCTCTCTCACTCCTCTCTCTCTCTCTCTCTCTCTCCTCTGTCTCTGATTCAAAAATGGCAGAGAGCCCACCACATTCGTCGGTTGCCGTCACCCCATGGATTCAAGCTCTTACAACTATCAGTTTGAAGAAAAAAAAACTAAAAAAGAAACACAATGAACAGTTAGAATCAAAATAATGGTCTAGTTGAAGGCTCATTAATTCATAATTCCCCCTTTTTCTTTTCCACTTAATGGAAAAGTTAATTTAAGAAATATTTTGGAGAAAGAAAGATTTTCTCACATTTTGCATCTAACATTAAGAACACGCTGTGAAACATCTTTTGAAAAAAGATTCATATATAGCTACATATCAATCACTTTATCGAATTAAAAGAATAGAAGCGCGCTCTCTCTCTCTCTCTATTTTGATGCAATAGAGGCTAACGGAGTTTATCTCGTCAGTCGCTAGGATTTATTGGAATGAAAGAGTTCACTCTATTTCTTTGTCGGAACCTGCCACGTATAACCCGATTATGCCAGGTATTTTACTGAATATATACTGAAATAATACGCTTCCTATGATTATTTCACAAGGACATGGCACAAAGCAACATGAACAAAGACAAACAAAAAGAAAAAGAGCGCGATACACACCGCGTTGTGTATGCTGCCTCACAATTCGATTGCTTGCCAACTCGACGTTGAACTTGTGGAACCTAGTCCGACTAAAAATTTCTCTCTTAGGAAGATAGTCGTTGGTGGGCAAGAGAAATGACATCAACAATTGCATCATCATAGTAGAGCTAGCTAGTTCAATACAAAACACTCATGATGTCTCACAAGAGCCGCAGAATGAGTGATAGAATGCTCATATAGACCTAATCGTCATTCATCAGACAAATTATGAAAGAAGAAGCTCAACTTCACATATTCCAAAACCTCTGAATTCTTTCTGAGTCCCGACAGTGGTCTCGGAGATTTTGACAATCTAAACAAATTTGCAGTCTCTGTATTAGAAATTTTACTAATAAAATTGTTGTGTCCTTGCATGTACTTTAAGATTGCCTTACTCCATTTCACCTAATTCCTTTATCATAACCTCTAGATCTTATGTTTGAAGCGTATTGATATGGGGATCACATTCAAGGATTGGCCAACCAATCATGCATGATCTACTTCAGAATTACCTTCCAAAATAATTTTTTCAAATCCAAAAGTTGAATATCTGCTTGTAGATTAGTGTATCCGATATGGATCTGTGTGTAGATTAAAAAAATATGGAGCCAATCTATGAAATTTCGTTGCAAATATTGTAAATATTTCTTCATCTCCTTCTCCCTTTCTAAATCTCTCTAGATTACACATGAAATATGATCTCCCAAGATAAATTTTTCTACTTTCTTGACAAAAATGCAAGCCACCCATGCGTATATATTCTTTAGAATTCAATCAAAAACATAACAGGAACTTGGTATAAAGAAAACTAATAGGAAGAGCGAAAACTTAAGGTAGCTATGTTTTATTAAATTGCAATTCCAAAACATGTACCACAGGAGAATCCAATCAACATGCTCAAACTTGTTCGCCCGTGCCAGTTACTCAATTTATTCAATTACAAAATTTATTCTATCCTAATGTATTTAGAAGGATCAACCGCATGATTATAGTTGCAGACGTCGATCACCATGTTGCATTCGACGTCAGGCTGGCCGACGTAGCTGCATTCGACGTGAGGATGATGTTTATTTTGATGATTAACAAGCAATTATCTAGAGTATATTATAAGTTAAATTGATACTTCATTTATAAGTTCATTACTCTCAGTATATTGTATGAATTGATATAGATACATGTCTTTGTTCATTTGAATGAATCTAACCTTGAGATGCAGCAAAGTGTAGATTGAGTGACCCAAAGGTTGATTGGGTCGACCTCGGCACATCAAGAAGTCATTTGGCACACTTCTGCAAAATTGGCACAGATGAACAGTGAGTTGGGTCGACCCAAGGTAAGCATGAGTCGACCCAAACTTCAAGAACCTCAAAACATGAAAGAAATATGTTCTCTGGATTTACTGAGAGGGTCGACCCAAACAGTGGTTGAGTTGACCCAAGCTTGAGTCGACCCAAACCCTGAGAGGGTCGACCCAAAGGCAAGACAGAAAGACAGACAGAAAATGGTTCTCTGGAATTACTGAGAGGGTCGACCCAAGAAGAAGTTGAGTCGACCCAAGTGAACTTTGAGTCGACCCAAAGAAGGGTTGGGTCGACCTATGGGAAGGAAGGCTGAAATTCAAGTTTCTGTATTTTCTGAGAGGGTCGACCCAAGGAATGTTTGAGTCGACCCAAGTGAAAGTTGGGTCGACCCAAGGACAGGTTGAGCCGACCCAAACACGGGCTGAAGCATAACGGCTAGTTCTGCAGATGTACTTTTTGTCCTTCCCAAGGTCAGTAACGGCTAGTTTTTCAAATCTAACCATTGGGGCTTGACCAAAGGATGTGGGAAGCTATTTAAAGGGGCACTATTCATCAGATAGAATAACTTTTGCAAGGAATATCAAAGAGTACACAAGAAAACAAAAGTGCCCTAATCTTCTTTATCAAGAGCTTCATTCAAGAATCAAAGAAAGGGATTGAGCAGATTCAAAGAGGCATCAAGAGCTCCATCCTCGCTTGAAGAGTGAAGCATCCTTGACAAAGAAGAGAGAAGCCACTTCAAAGCGATAAATATTTTCTAACTCTTCTTTGTGGTTAATATTGTTTCATTTGCTCATTTAGGAGTTTGAATCTCTCTTTTTGTTTGTCGAACTATTTGTAAAGGTTCATTGGTGAACCCGTAAAACCAACAAAGGTTTTTTTGTGAACCCGAAAAACCAAAGTGTAAAGGTTCGTTGGTGAGCCCGTAAAACCAACAAAGGTTTTTGGTGAACCCGGAAAACCAAAGGATAAAGGTTCGTTGGTGAGCCCGTAAAACCAACAAAGGTTTTTGGTGAACCCGGAAAACCAAAGTGTATAAGTTCGTTGGTGAGCCCGTAAAACCAACAAAGGTTTTTGGATTGTGAGCCCGGAAAACAATCCAACTGTAATCCGCGAGATTATAGTGAATTCCCAAGGGGTCGCTTGGGGAGTGGACGTAGGTGCTAAGGAGAGCACCGAACCACTATATATTGTTGTGTTTGTGTTGTGCTTGTGTTTACATTTATTCTTGCATTATCTTCCATCTTTGTTCTAGTTTAACTCATTCAAATAATCTAAGAAAGCAACCACCGCACTTAATTAAGAAAGCTTTTAAAACACCAAAATTGAGAAGAAACCAATTCACCCCCCTCTTGGATTGTCACCTTGGGCAACAAGTGGTATCAGAGCAAGGTGCTCTAATAGTACTCATTGATCTCACAATCAAGAGTTAAAGATCATGACAATCCAAGTGGGATGTTCTATGAGTGAGGGACAATTAATTGATAGACCTCCACTTTTTAATGGCATAAACTATACATATTGGAAAGCACGCATGTGCATTTTCATTCAAGCACATGACTATGATTTATGGAGTATCATAGTCAATAGACCACACACAAGCACTAATCATGATAAGAAAATGGATCAGCAAAATGCAAAAGCCATGAATGTGCTATTTTGTGCATTAGATGATAGTGAACTTAATTGCATATCTTTTTGCACAACTGCTAAGAAAATATGGAATATGCTTGAAGTTAAATATGAATGCACTAACAAATTTGAAACATCATGTGTAGAAGAAGAGCAGCATCATATTGCAAATTCATGCTTAATGGCACATGAAGATGAGATATATGAGGTACATGCTAAAACTAAAGATGATTTTACATTTGATAAACCTCATGATGTCTTTTCTGATTTGTATTTAGAACATAAGAAACTTATTTGTAGGAACAAGAACTTGAAGAATGAAAATCAAATCCTAATAGATGAAAAACTAAAACTGACTAATGAAATTGAAATCTTAATTAAAGAAAATAAAGAACTAAATCAGAGAAATCAACTTCTTACTGAAAGCCATGATAAACTTAAGAAAAACAATGAACTGCTTTCAGAAGATAATGAAAAATTAACTAAAGAAGTTGATAATTTGAAACCTATTGTTGAAAGATTCACTCTCAGCTCTGAAAAAACTAAATTTAATGATAGAAAATTCAAGAGCTGTATATGACAAAGCTGGATTGGGATATCAACCTTGGTACACTCAAAAAATCTTTCGAGAATATAATTCTTAAATCCTCCACTATTCATCCTAAAACAATTTTTTCACAAATCTGGTGAAACTAATAAACAGAAACAGAAAAACTGAAAATTCATTATCTGTTTTTGCTAAATCTATGTTGTTTAAATTTAGCAAGAATATGCAGAAATATATTACTATGTAATTCTAAACCTGCAAACTAATAGACAAAATGATAATTAAGAGAATATGGGTTCCAAAAGGAACAATTATAGCTAACCTGCAAGGACCCAAAAGAGCTTGGATTTCTAAGTTGAAAACATCATCATTTTTAGCAAATGTGTCTAGCTACCCAAGATTCCAATGAATCTGGACAATGGGTTCTCTAGACACGTGTTAAAGAATAGAACTTAAAATATAATTAAGAAGAGTGACCAAAATGGAAGAAATAATGAAATAGTAATCCTTGCATCCTCTCATATTGAAATTGTAGCTAGTATTAAATCATTTCTGTGATATAAGTGATACTTTTGGTATAAAAAGAAAATATATCCAAATCACTCCATCTTCCTATATTATGCTTCAGTTATTGATGGATTAATTTACTTAATCAATACTCTTAGAATAACTCTTTGAATTCTTTATATACTTGATTGAGAGTTCTTATCCTCGGCATTATCTTCTATTGATCATAAACACAAGAATGTCTACTTGGTATATTTTTTTTTATATACATTAAGAATACCAAGATTAAATAGACTAGTTTTGGCGGATAAAATCAACTCATACTAGTATGGACTTAATCTCAAAAAGACCTTGTCATTGGTTCACTTAGATTAATTTTTGCAAGGTCAAAGTTTGCTATGTATGTCATCTAGAAAAATAAACTAGAATCATTTCTAAATCTGAAAAATATTGTTTTCACCTTTAGCCTTTGAAAATTCTCCATAAGAACTTATTTGGATCTCTAGGATTGTGAAACCTAGGAGATAAGCTTTCTGATTTTGTAATTGTGAAAAATTTCTCAAAGCTAATATTGGTTTTGTTCTTGGCACTTAAATTAAAATATTTTCTGCATTGGCACAAACTCACAAGAAGGGTTTCGGATTTGGGAATGGATCCAAAGGCAAGGTTGGGAGTATCTTTGCTCCCTAGATGTGGTTATCTACCCCGGATTGGTACAAGAGTTCTATGCCTTCCTCAAAACTGGTATGGGAGGGGCTTGTTTCGGAAGTTCGAGGGGTTCGAATTCAAGTTTTCGAGGAGAGCTGAGTGAGCTACTTCATCTACCCTGCATAGGAGCCACTCCGGAAAAGCCAGAAAACAAAATGAGAGCTCTACAGTTGATCATGGAAAAATGAGAACTTCGACTTTCCACGAAGGTAATAGCTAGTTCTCTTTCTGCTGAAATGAGATTACTGCTCATATGATCAATAGGATTTTATTTCCAAAGACCGGGAGATTCGATCTCATCATAGAGCGAGATCTAGCTGTGATGGAGTGTATGATTCGGGGGATTCCCCTAAATCTTCCGGCTATGATACTGAGACAGATGAGGAAGGTAATGTGCAGCAACAGGGTATCACTACCTTATGGTATGATACTCACCTTTATTTTCCGTCAGCACGGTTTACCTCTCGAGGAGGAGGCATCCAAGAGTCTGCATCATACTGATACATACACTGCACGGACACTTATACGCATGGGATATGAGAAAGTGAACGGGCAGTGGATTCACACTGGAGCAGGCATTCAGGGTGAGGGCGCCAGAGGGAATGCACCAGAGGATGAGGATGAGGAGCATATGGATCATCCTACTGCACCTCAGAGGCTGGACCATCGTTATCCGTTCCTCCGACAGATACGGATGAGTTCTGGAGCAGGATGACTGAGCTCATGTCAGCTCAGGCGAGGACTATCACCGGGCTGACGAGCCGATTGGACGCCCGGTTGGATGTCATGTCTGCTGAGATCAGTGATCTGAGGCAGCAGATAGGAGCACTCCGGAGAGAGAGAGACCCATGGACCATCTGTGCCACAGGCTGCTGAGTCAGAGATATCGGCACAGAGTCATCCAGCTCATCGTGCTCCACGCCAGACACAGTCTCACCAGGCTCGACCTCCCCTCGCCACGTACACTAGGAGGATGAGGACTAGATTCCAGCCGTTAGAGTCTCCCTAGGCTGATCTTAGCATCTATGTTTAGAGCCTAGGCTAAATATCTAGTTCTCATATGTATCTTGCTTTTATCATGTATCTTTAAATCTTGATTAAGGAACATTGTATCTGTTTTTTTGTTTTTGGACATGAATGTATGAAAATGTTCCTATTTTGATCAATGAAGTTTGAAGTTTGTTGTTTATTGCATCTTTCCCATGTATCTTTTTGATGATAACAAAAAGGGGGAGAAGTAAAGAAAGAGTATTTATTTATTTTAGGAAGTAAAGAAAGAGTATTTATTTGAGGAGAAGTAAAGATCTTAGGTGAGAAGTAAAGATTTTGTGTAGATTAGATAAAGCAACAAAAAGGGGAGAAGTAAAGATATCTTTAGAGTAAGTAAAGAAAGAATAATAAGAGCAAAAGTAAAGAAAGTTAAAGAAGGAGAAGTAGAGAAAAAGAAATAAGAATTTATGCAAGAAAAGAGAAATAATTGGGCAAACAAATTAAAAATCATATAAGAAAGCTTATACATCTAAGGGGGAGCAATTTGTAACAATGAAATTGATTAAATCAAAAATTTCTATCAAATTTCATAATTTGGCACATATAATTTCAGAATTTGGCACGCACCTCTCGCACCCCGATACATAACCTGAAACTCATAGTTTATCTCAAATTTTTGAAGTTTCATTGCTAATGAATTATAAATGAAAGGGGGAGCAATTCAAAGAGTCAAATTGGCAACATTTAAATAATATAGGGGGAGATTTCACTCTTATATATGAAAGCTGAAATTCAGCAATTTAAACCCTTTTATAAACTGTTTTTAAAGACAAGTATCAATAGGCTTATACTCTTTATTTTGTAATCATCAAAAAGGGGGAGATTGAGGATGATAGTGTTATTTTGATGATTAACAAGCAATTATCTAGAGTATATTATAAGTTAAATTGATACTTCATTTATAAGTTCATTACTCTCAGTATATTTGTATGAATTGATATAGATACATGTCTTTGTTCATTTGAATGAATCTAACCTTGAGATGCAGCAAAGTGTAGATTGAGTCGACCCAAAGGTTGATTGGGTCGACCTCGGCACATCAAGAAGTCATTTGGCACACTTCTGCAAAATTGGCATAGATGAACAGTGAGTTGGGTCGACCCAAGGTAAGCATGAGTCGACCCAAACTTCAAGAACCTCAAAACATGAAAGAAATATGTTCTCTGGATTTACTGAGAGGGTCGACCCAAACAGTGGTTGAGTCGACCCAAGCTTGAGTCGATCCAAACCCTGAGAGGGTCGACCCAAAGGCAAGACAGAAAGGCAGACAGAAAATGGTTCTCTGGAATTACTGAGAGGGTCGACCCAAGAAGAAGTTGAGTCGACCCAAGTGAACTTTGAGTCGACCCAAAGAATGGTTGGGTCGACCCATGGGAAGGAAGGCTGAAATTCAAGTTTCTGTGTTTTCTGAGAGGGTCGACCCAAGGAATGTTTGAGTCGACCCAAGTGAAAGTTGGGTCGACCCAAGGACAGGTTGAGCCGACCCAAACACGGGCTGAAGCATAACGGCTAGTTCTACAGATGTACTTTTTGTCCTTCCAAGGTCAGTAACGGCTAGTTTTTCAAATCTAACCATTGGGGCTTGACCAAAGGATGTGGGAAGCTATTTAAAGGGCACTATTCATCAGATAGAATAACTTTTGCAAGAAATATCAAAGAGTACATAAGAAACAAAAGTGCCCTAATCTTCTTTATCAAGAGCTTCATTCAAGAATCAAAGAAAAGGATTGAGCAGATTCAAAGAGGCATCAAGAGCTCCATCCTCCCTTGAAGAGTGAAGCATCCTTGACAAAGAAGAGAGAAGCCACTTCAAAGCGATAAATATTTTCTAACTCTTCTTTGTGGTTAATATTGTTTCATTTGCTCATTTAGGAGTTTGAATCTCTCTTTTTGTTTGTCGAACTATTTGTTAAGGTTCGTTGGTGAACCCGTAAAACCAACAAAGATTTTTTGGTGAACCCGGAAAACCAAAGTGTAAAGGTTCGTTGGTGAGCCCGTAAAACCAACAAAGGTTTTTTGGTGAACCCGGAAAACCAAAGGGTAAAGGTTCGTTGGGTGAGCCCGTAAAACCAACAAAGGTTTTTGGTGAACCCGAAAAACTAAAGTGTATAGGTTCGTTGGTGAGCCCGTAAAAACCAACAAAGATTTTTGGATTGTGAGCCCGGAAAACAATCTAACTGTAATCCGCGAGATTATAGTGAATTCCCAAGGGGTCGCTTGGGGAGTGGACGTAGGTGCTAAGGGAGAGCACCGAACCACTATATATTGTTGTGTTTGTGTTGTGCTTGTGTTTTACATTTATTCTTGCATTATCTTCCATCTTTGTTCTAGTTTAACTCATTCAAATAACTAAGAAAGCAACCACCGCACTTAATTAAGGAAAGCTTTTAAAACACCAAAATTGAGAAGAAACCAATTCACCCCCCCTCTTGGATTGTCACCTTGGGCAACACGACGTGAAAGCAGGACTGCATATTTGAACAGTTATTGGGGCTATTGGTAGCGCAGCACTTGCACGTTCCGCATTGAGATTTGGGCATCGCCCTTGACCATGCCGGGCGGTAGATATTTGATTCTCGGTTGCGGCTCGAAGGCAGCAACATCCCTGCTTTGCATGTGGGTTGTAAAAGATTACTGAATTAGCGAGTAAGAAAAAATAGAAAGGACTGACTGTGATTTAAAGGAGGATCACCTCTCACGGGCAAGATAATTAAGAGAAGAATGAGAGCGAAGACGAGGTGAGGGGTGACCTTGCCCATGGTTGTCAAGATGTGTTGGATAACACATCCAGAGAGGGAGAGAGTGTATATGTAATCATTTTGCAAATTAAGGAAGAAGTTTTGATTCATTGTTTGTTTGTTTTTTTCATTCTCTATTATATATAACCATTCGCAAATATAGGAAGAAGTTACAATTTATTTATTTGTTTCATTTTTCATTCTCTATTATAAATAATCCTTTTGAAAATTAAGGAAGACATTTCAATTCATTGATTTATTTTTTTTGGAGTACCACTTCTCACCAGCAAGGTAATTAGGAGAAGAGTGAGAGTGAAGATGAGGTGAGGGGTGACCTTGCCCATGGTTGTCAAGATGAGTTGGATGACACATCCAAAGAGAGAGAGGATATAAGTAATCGTTTTGCAAATTTGGGAAGATGTTTCGATTCATTGATTTGTTTCTTTTTTTTTGCATTCTCTATTATGAGTAGCCTTTTGTAAATTAAGAAAGAAGTTACAATTCATTGATTTGTTTCTTTCTTCCATTCTTTATTATAAGTAACTTTTTGCAAATTATGGAAGAGGTATAAAGAAGGCTAATAGGAAGAGCGAAAACTTAAGGTAGCTATGCTTTATTAAATTGCAATTCCAAAACATGTACCACAGGAGAATCCATTCAACACGCTCAAACTTGTTCGCCCCGTGCCAGTTACTAAATTATTCAATTACTAAATTTATTCTATCCTAATGTATTTAGAAGGATCAACCGCATGAGTTACAGTTGCAAGCGTCGATCACCATGTTGCATTCGACGTCAGGCTGGCCGACATAGCTGCATTCGACGTGATAGCAGCACTGCATATTTGAACAGTTATTGGGGTTGTTGGTAGCGCAGCACTTGCACGTTCCGCATTGAGATTTGGCATCGCCCTTGACCATGCCGGGCGGTAGAATATTGATTCTCGGTGCGGGCTCGAAGGCAGCTACAATCCCTGCTTTGCTTGTGGTTGTAAAAGATTAAGTGAATTAGCGGGAGTAAGAAAAAAATAGAAAGGACTGACTGTGATTAAAGGAGGGATCAATCTCACGGGCAAGATAATTAAGAGAAGAACGAGAGTGAAGACGAGGTGAGGGGTAACCTTGCCCATGGGTTGTCTGGATGTGTTGGATAACACATCCAGAGAGGAGAGAGGGTATAGTAATCATTTGCAAATTAAGGAAGAAGTTTTGATTCATTGTTTGTTTGTTTTTTTATTCTCTATTATATATAACAGTTTCGCAAATATAGGAAGAAGTTACAATTTATTTATTTGTTTCATTTTTTCATTCTCTATTATAAATAATCCTTTTGAAAAATTCAGGAAGACATTTCAATTCATTGATTTATTTTTTTTTGGAGTACCACTTCTCACCGGCAAGGTAATTAGGAGAAGAGTGAGAGTGAAGATGAGGTGAGGGGTGACCTTGCCCATGGTTGTCAAGATGAGTTGGATAACACATCCAAAGAGAGAGAGGATATAAGTAATCGTTTTGCAAAGTAGGGAAGATGTTTTGATTCATTGATTTGTTTCTTTTTTTTGCATTCTCTATTATGAGTAGCCTTTTGTAAATTAAGAAAGAAGTTACAATTCATTGATTTGTTTCTTTTTTTCATTCTTTATTATAAGTAACCTTTTGCAAATTATGGAAGAGGTTACAATTCCCTGAATTGTTTTTTTTTTTCTAGAGGGGGCGGGGAAGGGCAAGGTTTTACGAAAATGATGATAGGAGGCATATCTGGCTATATGCTATAAATAATTGGCATAATCAGTTTCTATGTACTAGGGTTCTAATAAAGGAATCAGGTGAATAAATTCAGTAGAGGAAAACATAGAAAGTGATAGACCAAAATGGTGAAAACTTTTTGACTGCTATGCAAGCTCCTACTATAGCTTCAATTTCGAAACATTAGATTGTTTTGGCTGCTTGATCAGCTCATCTCATTCGACCTCTTCATTTTGCTTCGACAAATTTATAGAATCTCATGGATTTACTAAAATGCCCTCTCAAAAATCACCAAATTCCCTCTATTATTTTAATTTAACAAATGAAAAATAGATGATAAGTCATATGAAACGACTAAGAGTTTTCATGACAATACACAATGTATGTTATATGCATATATGTTTGAGTTATACTGGATGCTTGATATGAGATTTGGCGATTTATGTTTTCATTTTCGTACTATTTATTTGCTATTTTGAAATTTATTATTATATTAGTGTGGGTGTGTGGAAATTTCTACTAGGCTATAAAGCTAACACCTCCTCTTTCTTTTTCCCTTTCAGAGTTGCAAGATGCATAGTCTCGATTGGCTTGGGCATGGAGTTCAAATGGAGCCATTAGTTAGTTATTTTTTTTTTTGATACCAAATAAATATTTATAAATTTTGTAATTGAATTAGTTTGAATATTTGATTATGATGGACTTATTTAGTTGGATTATTTGGCTATTAACATTTGATTTAAACTTCTAGAGTTATTAAAAATTAATTAGTCTTTGGCCTTGCATAATATTTAGGGTACCACTCTAGGGTTCATGCGGTTTTATCACATAACCGACCTAATTGATGGGCTCAGGGTATGACATCTGCTACATTGGAGAATTTTGCAAACAACACAACCATCTCAGAAAAGAAACCTAGTTTTTAGCTTAACTTTTCCACCTTTCTGTGGAAAAATTATTTCGACGCAACTTCCCCTAACCTTCAGGCAATATCTCTCCATTTTTCTCTGGCAGTAGTATATATGTTGAATGATTTTTTTCCCAAGGTGTTAGAGAATAGTTAAAAAAAAATGCCATTTCCATTTTTCTAGTAGGGCTAGATTCATAGTTTTGAGATCTCAAAACCCCAAATGACATTCTGCTTTAAAATGTGGTATTTTTTCCAAATAACAAGACAAAAAAATACTAGATAGAGTGTGGTTATCTTTTCGATCTAATTGACAAGAAGGAAGATTTTCTTCAACTTGCTCAACTCCAATCTCTCAAGAGAAAATTAGAAAAAGATGGCGGAATTTCGAAAGTTGAACTTTAAGTCTCCTTTTATTTTATTGATCCTTCACATCTCTTAAACTAAAGTACATAACTCCTATTTGTAATACAAGTGAGGTCCCTCCTTTTACAATTTGGATTGGATTGCTGCATTAGTTTCGAATAAGACTATATATTTTAAAATAAATAGGATTAATAAGAATATTATATAAAAAAACTAAAATTTTGAGAAGATAAATCTCGACTTCTACATCAACACTGCCCTCTATTGCTCCGTCTGATTCTTCTTGCCTAGAAGTTACACCTGGTCAAAGTCTTACCTGAAAAGGATACTTTTGCTTCGACCAGTCCATTTTGGAGCCTAAATAATGTAATTTCGACTCGATTCAACCTTATGGGAGGTTGGCTCAAGGTTGTAGATCTCCAAAAGATACCAAATTTTTTAAGAAAAAATCTCAATCCAGCATCCTATGACCAAGTTATGACCTCCGGTAGTTTGGCAGGTGACTCGGATTTTTGATATGGTAAATCTCATTTTTTAAACCCTGTCCAGCCCAATTCGTTGTGGCCAAAGTCTTTCACATTCAGCCTAGTGATCCACCTAAATATCCATAGTAGCCATAGTATTACACATGGAGTTGGGTGATCTCCTTGAATACTCATGGTGGCCAAAATAATCTACATCGAGTTTAGTGATCCTTCGGAATACTTGCAGTGGTTAAAATGAGACTCAATGATCCTCTTAAATCACTTTCCAAAAAAAAGTTCGCCGAATGCGGGGTAATACAAATTACAAGACAAATAAAAGTAGAAAATTGAAAATTATACAATGGTTGGATTGCAGAGATAACAAGTCCTCATTTTGTCAGTTTGGAATCCAGGTCAAATAGGCAGGATAGTGCAGTGTATATGGAGAGGCCCATAATGATTGTTGCATGCCCCCTTGGATTTGCGCCACCAAGGATATGGTTTCATCCTATATGCTCATTATATATGAGATCAATTAATATCAAAGAAACGAACTTTTCCTTGGACTTCTTTCTGTTGGATTACCCCCACACGCGTTGCGACGATCGCAGCGGAAAGACACGTGCGGGGGCGTTCATCTCATGAACGTTCTAGGGAACGTAGATTTCAAAAATTTTCTAGAGCTCTCTAACTCAGTTTTATGAAATCTAAAGGGGAGATTAAAATTAAAAGACATGATTAATTTTCAGATCTACGACTTACCTTTGAGTGGGTAGAACTTCACCACTATCTGATGATCGTAGGATTTCTGGAAGAGGGTTCGCTTGAAGCCGTTCAAGTGTCCGGCCTCTACGGGTATCCACACGAAGCAGAATCCGATCCAAGCTCTCTATCTCACCGGGGTGCTAGCTTCCTTGCAGAGATAACTTTTGATGGCTGATCTCCTCTCTTTCTTTCAACTCTTGAATATACTTGAGAGGAGGAAGAAGAAGGATGAAGAAGAGGAAGAAGCAAAGCCCCTGCAGCCTACTTTCTTTTCCCTGCGTTGGAAGGAGGAAAGGAGGAAGAGGAGGGCGCCATGGCTTCTTTTTCCCTTCTTCTTGCTGGCGGCTGAACCAAGGGAGGGAGAGGGTGGCCACGGCTCCAAGGGAAGAGGAAAAACTCTTGGGAGCCCTAGCTGCCGCCCTCACCCCTTTTTAAAGCATGAAGGGCTCCTACAAGTTAGGAGCCCTTGATTGCTTTCCAAGAGGGGCGCCGGCCCCTCTTGTGTTGCCGCACCAAGGAGGAGAAAGGGGAGGGGCGTGAGCCCCTCCCTTTTGTGTTGCCCTAATCCTCATCTAATGAGGATTGGGTGGCCCTAATTTGGTTTAGTCCCAATCCAATTAGGGTTTAACCAAATCATGAATCAATTGGGTTCAATCTATACTAGTCCTAATCCAATTAGAACTTGAGTGAACCATGACTCAATTGAACTCTTCAATCCTAACCCAATTAGGAGTCATGTTGATTCATTAGATTAATAATTAATTAGGACTTAAGAAACCCTAATCAAATTAGGACTTATTTAATTTTAGTTCTAATCCAATTAGGACTCTAATTTGAATCCGAAGTCCTAATCCGATTAGGACTCTAGGAATCCTACTCTAAGTAGGAATCCAATTTTAATTCAAAACTCCTAATCTAATTAGGATTGTAGGAATCCTATTCCAAGTAGGAATCCCAGTCCTACTCCAACTAGGATTCCCAGTCCTAATCCAATTAGGACTCTAGGAATCCTACTCGAAGTAGGATTTGCGTTTAAGTCCAATTAATTAATTCCCTTTGTTCCTTCTTCTTCTGAATATCAATCTAATTGATTACTTGTGATTCCTAATCACGATTCAACTATCGGATCGGTCAATACTTCTAATGTGTGTGACCCCATAGGTTCTACTCTGACTGGTAGTGAGATATATTATGATCTCTATCACAATATCATTGAAAACTCCTTTCAATGGATTGGAACGATTCCAACTCTACTCATTAGGGTTTATCGATCATCGAGATAATTCCTGTGAGTCCCACCATCCACCAGTGACACCTAGCAGCATGTAGTGGCTACCCAGTAGAATAGAATGATGAACCTCTAGGTGCAGTTATCGTGTGATACAGTCCTACTATCGTGGATCCCTACAGGACGGAGGTCATGGACAGCTCGTCAAACCCCATCGTCTGTCATATGTGAAGATTTATTTGACTTGAGTTCGATAGTGGAAAAACTCTTTCTCCACTTTATATTACTGCCCTGGCCAAGGTCTTAGAACTCAGTCTAACAAATCACATAGGATCACTCCTTATCTATCAAGGTCGATAGATTCCTTATAGGTGCATACCCTACTCCTACAGTGAACCTACTGCAGCCAATCTACACTGCATGGACCCATATGGCTAGAGACCATGTATGTGTGCAGTCAAACTACAATAACCTCACTGTGAGTAGCCGAAGCACCGCAGGTCAAAGGACCAGTCACACTACTGCAACATCAAGCAAGTCACTGACGAGTGGATAGACATCCAAGTGACTTCTTGTCTTGGTCACGCTCAGTACCCTTGTTCTCTAACAAGCACCTGCACTATCACTTCAGTGTCCCTACACTGTGGACTCAAGTCTCGTCCATCCAGAAGGAAAGTGATCTGTGCACTGATCGGATCGATCACCGTCCTCATGATGATCCATTGATCAGGAGCATTTAGAAATTAATCACCAATGATACATGGCTCAAATTCTCAACTCTTGAGAATATGCATCATCATCTTATTAATTTCTTGGACGATTCATAGACACATAAACAATATGAATGAAAAGATGCCTTTTATTTATTCAATAATAAATAGTCAAGTACAAAATTATGTCCCTAGAATTAACAATGTGTCAGCCAGATTGGCTTCTAGGGCATACTTCTAACAATCTCCCACTTGCACTAAAGCCAATCAGCCATAAACCTAAGCCCCATCTTCTCAAGATGCGCTTTAGTTTTTCTGCCGACTTAGCTGCTTAGTGAATGGGTCCGCCACATTTTCTGTGGAGTCTACTCTCTGATCCTCTACTTATTTTCTTTCGAGGTAGTCGCTTATTAGGTTAAACTACCGCTCTATGTGCTTCGATTTTTGGTGAGACCTTTGGCTCCTTAGCTAGTGCTATGGTGCCTTTGTTATCGCAGTAGAGTGTTTATGACATCTGATGACATTACACCTAACTCTGCAATGAACCTTTTAAACCAAAAGATTTCCACTGCACCCTTAGAGACGGCGTAACATTCAGCTTCTAAGATAGAATCTATAATGATCGGTTGTTTGGAACTCTTCCAATTTACTGAACCACCATTGCACATATTCTGATGTAGACTTTCTATCATCAATATGTGTGCATCCTTCTACCTTCAACTCTGATCTTCTTCCAAAGACCAAGAACATGTCCTTAGTTCTTCTCAAGTACTTAAGACTGTTCTTCACAGCTATCCAGTGCTTTTTGCCTGGATCTGATTGATATATGCTCGTGACATTCACAGCATGTACTATATCAAGTCTTGTACATAGCATGGCATACATGAGGCTCCCTATTGCTGATGCATAGGGTATCTTGCTCATGCGTTGAATCTCTTCAGATGTGTTGGGGCACATCTTCTTGGAGAGATGAATTCCATGCCTTAGGGGTAAGAGACCCCTCTTGGAGTTTTCCATGCTGAACCTCTTTAGCACTCCCTCTATGTACATATGCTGTGATAGGACAAGCATCCTCTTAGATCTATCTTTATAGACCTTAATTTAAAATATAGGATGCTTTCCCAAGGTCTATCATGGAGAATTCTTTTTGACAACCAGACCTTGACCAAGGTTAGCATGGGAATATCATTCCCTATCAGGAGGATGTCGTCCACGTACAGTACGAGAAATACGACAGCGCTCCCACTAACCCTTTTGTAAACACATGGTTCCTCTTCGTTTTTGATGAAATCAAACATTTTGATTGCATCGTTGAAACGAGTGTTCCAACTCCGAGATGCTTGCTTTAGTCCATAGATGGACCTTTGCATCTTGCAGACCTTGTGATCTCCATCACTGAAAGTGAAACCCAAAGGCTGTTCCATATAGATATCTTCATCAAGATATCCATTTAGGAAAGCAGTTTTCACATCCATCTGCCAGATTTCATAATCATGAAATGCTGCAATGGCAAGCAATGTTCGAATGGACTTTTAGCATGGCTACAGGTGAAAAGGTCTCCTGATAGTCAATGCCCTCGCACTGACTATACCCTTTCGCCACAAGCCTTGCCTTATAGGTCTCTACCTCTCCATTCGAACCTATCTTCCTTTTGTAGATCCATTTGCATCCAATAGGTACAATACCTTCTGGTGGATCTACTAAGGTCCAGACTTGGTTGGAATGCATGGAGTCTAACTCTGACTTCATAGCTTCCAACCATTTCTCGGAATCGATATCAGATATCGCCTCGTCGTAGGTTTTGGGATCCTGCGTGTGATCCCTATCTCCCACTAGGAACATTTTCTCGGTATCCTCTTTGTAGTATACCTAAGTATCTATCAGGAGGTTGGGAGACCCTACTAGATCTGCGAGGTGGTTGCGGGATATCGTGTACTGGCTCTGTATAAATGGGTTTGATAGGATCCATGACTCGTTGCTTTTCAGAGACTTTCTCTTCAAGCTCAATTTTCCTCCCACTGCCTCTATCAAGGATAAACTGATTTTCCAAGAAGATGGCATGACGGCTCACAAACACATTGTGATCCTCTGAGACGGAAAAATTGTATCCTAATAACTCTTTAGGATATCCTATAAAACGAGCACTTATGGTCCTAGCCTCTAACTTGTCCGCCTGTAGTCTCTTGACGTGGGCCGGACATCCTCAAATCTTGAGATGACCAAAACTTGGTTTCTTACCATGTCATATCTCATATGGTGCGGTAGGAATGGACTTTAGAGGGAACTCTATTCAACAAGTAAATAGCTGGAAATAGGGCATCTATCTAAAGAAACAAGGGTAAATCAGTGAACCTCATCATGTACTGGACCATATCAATAGAGTCCGATTCCTCCTCTCTGACACTCCATTGAGCTGAGGTGTACCAGGAGGAGTCCATTATGAAACTATACCATTCTCCTTGAGATAATAACGGAACTCTCCACTAAGGTATTTACCTCTTCGATCTGATCGAAGAACCTTAGTGAGTTTTTCTGTATGTTTTTCTACTTCATATTTAAACTCTTTGAACCTTTCAAAAGTTTCAGATTTGTGTATCATGCACATATCCATATCGTGAGTAATCATCGGTAAAATGAAGTAAAAATTACAATCCCTAGCCTGCACATCGAATGGGCCACACACATTAATGTGTACTAGGATAAGTATTTCAGTGGACCTCCCTGTGTCCTACAAAGGATAACTTGGCCATCTTTCCTTAAAGGCAGAATTCACAAATCAAATATGACTCGAAAGTCAATGAGCCCAAAAGCTCATGTTTCTCCAATTTGTTTATTCTGTCTTCTCCTATATGGCCAAGTCTGAGGTGCCACAAATACTTTAGTTTTATCTCATTTTTGGATCTATTAGATCCTATGGTATTCACTGTTTGCTCGGGTATATTCACAGATACATCCATATGTTTGTGATAGAGACTGTCAATCTTAAAACCATGTTGAATCAATTTAATAAAAATTTTCTGTGCTACAGAAATCAAATTTCTGCTAGCAATAGGTAACAGTCCCTAAGTATTCTGAGCATATCTGACATACCTTCTGAAGGTCTGTCACCCTTCATGTTCTTTATGCTTCCCATGTATATAGGACAGTTCCTCTTCCAATGGCCGTCCATGATGCAATGGAAACATTTTTCCTTGCAATTGGCCTTTTCTTGGAACTTCCTTATTTGGCATTTTCTCGATCTTCTGTTTCTTCGCAGGCTTTTTCTTCTTCCAAATAGACTATCTCTTGAAAGTAGAAACCAACTTGACAGCGAAAACGATGCCCCTTGAACTTCTTCAAGGTCCCTAAGTTAGTTACCAATTTATTTAACAATTCTATTTTAGTGCATACAACCTTGTTCATATGGTAGTTTACTATAAACTATTCATATGAAGCTGGAAGGGATTGCGGGATCAAATCCGTTTGCAATTCCTTGTGCATGGTCATGCCGAGCTTCTCAAGCTTCTCTAAGTCCTTTATCATGGTCAAACCATGATCATGGATAGACTGCCCATCACGCATCTTGGCCTTGAAGAGCCTCTTGGACATTCAAACCAAGCTGCGTGACTCTGATCACCATACAACTCTTGCAGGTGTTTTAATGTGTCCTTGGCAATCTTCATGTTCTCATGCTGGCATTGTAATGCATTGGACATGGATGCCATTGTGCAGCACCTAACTTTATTGTCATTGTTCGTCCATTTAACAAGCGTCTTACGCTGATCAGTGATCGGACGGATTGGTAATACAGGGATTCCATGGTCTAGCTGATACCCTAATTTCTCACAATTCAAAACTATTTTTTGAAATTTGCTGAGCCAGTCTTTATAATTGGGTTTGGTCAAACGGTTGTTTTGTAGGATATGAGTTAAAAGTCTAGAAGCTGTCTTTATAATCCTTAGAGAGTAAAGATTCTAGTTAGAATTTTGTACTTGATCCTAATTTGTTCTAAGATCTTTTAGAACAAATGTAACTCCCACTATTTTCTCGAATTCCTCACACTCCCCTGGTAGGAAAACGGAAATCCCACACGACTAGGGTTTCTAGTGGGTACTGCGGTCCCACCGATTTACATACCACCTCACCTAACAGTTATTGGTGACACATAAATTGATGAATGTACAACTCTTGTACAATGCTTCTCAAGCATGTTGCAGTGTAACTTGGTCTCTAAGCCATGAAGACCTCACCTAACAGTTATTGGTCCCATTTCTTAGTTAAGTCAGACCCACCGTATAACCGTAGGAATAAAGTCGTCATTGGATCCTCACCTAACAGTTATGGGTGCCCAACCCCACCTTTATCCTACAACATCTCATGTCTATAGAGAGGTCCAGCCCCCCGATGCAACTTGCCCACTGTGTCCAGCCGAGACAAATCAACATCAGAAAGACCTTAGCAGCTCTACTACAGTGGAAGACCTATTGACTTAATATTGGTTAATCAGGTCTTAGTGTTTGCAACTTGAGCTCTTCATAAGAAGTAATCGAACAATTGGCCAGGTAAGCAGGTGGGAGGCTCCCCTTACTCAGAGAGTAAGGTCCTAATTAAGTAACCACCTTTCATGCTTTCCTAGACACCAATTAGATCAATTAATCTAATATGACCCGCTCATGTTAGTTCACTCTCGACTTGATTGAGGAGGTTTTAGGTCTCAAAAGATTTGTATTTAATGTAACAATCTATCCTAAACCAAATGTTATATAATTACATCTTATGCAAATGTTACATTGGTTCAAGTTTACATCCTATGTAAATATAAAACTGCTTTCATATGTTATGCGTTTACATCTTATGTAAACATCATATTGTTTAGGTTTACATCCTATGTGAATATGAAATCCTTTCACATGTTATGTGTTTACATCTTATGTAAATGGCATATTAGTTTAGGTTTACATCTTATGTAAATGTCCTAACCTATTTGGATTTTTATTCACATCTCATGTAAAAATTGCTTAACATATGTATACATCTCATGTAAAAATTGCTTAACATATATGTACATCTCATGCATATATTAATTTTCTTTTAAGCACAATCCTAAACAAAATTATCCTTTAATAAACATGATTCTATGATTTGATCACATCTTATGCATATCATGCAAATATCAATTTCCTTTTAAGCTTAGGCATAAATAGAAATTTATCTTTCATGATCATGAATCTTTAAATGAATCTTATCACATACTTCTTATGTAATTTCAGATCTGGAAATTTTGATTAAATATGCCATCAACTGAAATTCTGATCATGCAAGATATGATTTTAATTATTGCAATTTCATTGTAATTAAAATTAATCATGCAAGATCTAGTTTTTCCAAACAAAATCTGCATGCTGAAATCTGAAATTTCAGCACGCAGAAATTTCAGCAAGCATATAAATTTTTCAGATCTAAGTTAAATCCTAATCAAGCCTATCAATTTTAATCTAAATCCCATAAACGCGGCTCTGATACCACTGTTGGATTACCCCCACATGCGTTGCGACGATCGCAGCGGAAAGACACATGCGGGGGCGTTCATCTCATGAACGTTCTAGGGAACGTAGATTTCAAAAATTTTCTAGAGTTCTCTAACTCAGTTTTATGAAATCTAAAGGGAAGATTAAAATTAAAAGACATGATTAATTTCAGATCTACTACTTACCTTTGAGTGGGTAGAACTTCACCACTATCTGATGATCGTAGGATTTCTGGAAGAGGGTTCGCTTGAAGCCGTTCAAGTGTCCGGCCTCTACGGGTATCCATACGAAGCAGAATCCGATCCAATCTCTCTATCTCACCGGGGTGCTAGCTCCCTTGCAGAGATAACTTTTGATGGCTGATCTCCTCTCTTTCTTTCAACTCTTGAATATACTTGAGAGGAGGAAGAAGAAGGATGAAGAAGAGGAAGAAGCAAAGCCCCTACAGCCTACTTTCTTTTCCCTGCGTTGGAAGGAGGAAAGGAGGAAGAGGAGGGCGCCATGGCTTCTTTTTCCCTTCTTCTTGCTGGCGGCTGAACCAAGGGAGGGAGAGGGTGGCCACGGCTCCAAGGGAAGAGGAAAAACTCTTGGGAGCCCTAGCTGCCGCCCTCACCCCTTTTTAAAGCATGAAGGGCTCCTACAAGTTAGGAGCCCTTGATTGCTTTCCAAGAGGGGCGCCGGCCCCTCTTGTGTTGCCGCACCAAGGAGGAGAAAGGGGAGGGGCGTGAGCCCCTCCCTTTTGTGTTGCCCTAATCCTCATCTAATGAAGATTGGGTGGCCCTAATTTGGTTTAGTCCCAATCCAATTAGGGTTTAACCAAATCATGAATCAATTGGGTTCAATCTATACTAGTCCTAATCCAATTAGAACTTGAGTGAACCATGACTCAATTGAACTCTTCAATCCTAACCCAATTAGGAGTCATGTTGATTCATTAGATTAATAATTAATTAGGACTTAAGAAACCCTAATCAAATTAGGACTTATTTAATTTTAGTCCTAATCCAATTAGGACTCTAATTTGAATCCGAAGTCCTAATCCGATTAGGACTCTAGGAATCCTACTCCAAGTAGGAATCCAATTTTAATTCAAAACTCCTAATCTAATTAGGATTGTAGGAATCCTATTCCAAGTAGGAATTCCAGTCCTACTCCAACTAGGATTCCCAGTCCTAATCCAATTAGGACTCTAGGAATCCTACTCGAAGTAAGATTTGCGTTTAAGTCCAATTAATTAATTCCCTTTGTTCCTTCTTCTTCTGAATATCAATCTAATTGATTACTTGTGATTCCTAATCACGATTCAACTATCGGATCGGTCAATACTTCTAATGTGTGTGACCCCATAGGTTCTACTCTGACTGGTAGTGAGATATATTATGATCTCTATCACAATATCATTGAAAACTCCTTTCAATGGATTGGAACGATTCCAACTCTACTCATTAGGGTTTATCGATCATCGAGATAATTCCTGTGAGTCCCACCATCCACCAGTGACACCTAGCAGCATGTAGTGGCTACCCAGTAGAATAGAATGATGAACCTCTAGGTGCAGTTATCGTGTGATACAGTCCTACTATCGTGGATCCCTACAGGATGGAGGTCATGGACAGCTCGTCAAACCCCATCGTCTGTCATATGTGAAGATTTATTTGACTTGAGTTCGATAGTGGAAAAACTCTTTCTCCACTTTATATTACTGCCCTGGCCAAGGTCTTAGAACTCAGTCTAACAAATCACATAGGATCACTCCTTATCTATCAAGGTCGATAGATTCCTTATAGGTGCATACCCTACTCCTACAGTGAACCTACTGCAGCCAATCTACACTGCATGGACCCATATGGCTAGAGACCATGTATGTGTGCAGTCAAACTACAATAACCTCACTGTGAGTAGCCGAAGCACCGCAGGTCAAAGGACCAGTCACACTACTGCAACATCAAGCAAGTCACTGACGAGTGGATAGACATCCAAGTGACTTCTTGTCTTGGTCACGCTCAGTACCCTTGTTCTCTAACAAGCACCTGCACTATCACTTCAGTGTCCCTACACTGTGGACTCAAGTCTCGTCCATCCAGAAGGAAAGTGATCTGTGCACTGATCGGATCGATCACCGTCCTCATGATGATCCATTGATCAGGAGCATTTAGAAATTAATCACCAATGATACATGGCTCAAATTCTCAACTCTTGAGAATATGCATCATCATCTTATTAATTTTTTGGACGATTCATAGACACATAAACAATATGAATGAAAAGATGCCTTTTATTTATTCAATAATAAATAGTCAAGTACAAAATTATGTCCCTAGAATTAACAATGTGTCAGCCAGATTGGCTTCTAGGGCATACTTCTAACACTTTCACGAAAAGAGAACGAAAAAGAAAAAGAAAAGAAGATCAAGAGATTTTGATAATTCTCATCCGAGATTGCTTCCATGCATGAAATTGCTTGGACCAAAATTATTTGGTTGACCCACAAGAATTGTGAAAATGTTGCTAAGCACACCTTAAGATCCCATACATTCTTCAACTATATATTTAATGAATGTGTACTAATCATATCTCAATTATGTATTAAGGAACTTATTGTATTCATCAAAAATAAAAGTCTATTTTACTTTTCTAGATAATATAGTTTCAGAAAATTAATATGAGATTTGTTAAAAATGATCCAGACTTCCCTTAGTCTTACCAACCCAATTAGTCATGAACCAATTTCCACTCTCGGCATTTGTCTACATAATATTTTGGCTTAAGGTCAGCTCACCCCACTCATCTGCGTGCTGGTCTCCCTCTCTCTCACTCTCTCTCTCTCTCTATCTCTGATTCAAAAACGGCGAGAGAGCCCACCACATTCGTCGGTTGCCGTCACCCCATGGATTCAAGCTCTTACAACTATCAGTTTGAAGAAAAAAAAAACTAAAAAAGAAACACAATGAACAGTTAGAATCAAAATAATGGTCTAGTTGAAGGCTCATTAAATCATAATTCCCCCCTTTTCTTTTCCTCTTAATGGAAAAGTTAATTTAAGAAAGATTTTTGAGAAAGAAAGATTTTCGCACATTATGCATCAAACATTAAGAACATGCTATGAAACATCTTTTGATAAAAGATTCATATATAGCTACATATCAATCACTTTATCGAATTAAAAGAATAGAAACTCTCTATCTCTCTCTATTTTGATGCAATAGAGGCTAACGGAGTTTATCTCGTTAGTCGCTAGCTTTTATTGGAATGAAAGAGTTCACCTTATTTCTTTGTTGGAACCTACCACGTATAACCCGATTATGCCAAGTATTTTACGGAATATATACTGAAATAATATGCTTCCTATGATTATTTCACAAGGACATGCACAAAGCAACATGAACAAAGACAAACAAAAAGAAAAAGAGTGTGATACACACCGCGCTTGTGTATGCTGCCTCATAGTTGGATTGGCTTGCCAACTCGACGTTGAACTTGTGGACCTAGTCCGACTAAAAATTTTGCCTTAGGAAGATAGTCGTTGGTGGCAAGAGAAATGACATCAATAATTGCATCATCATAGTAGAGCTAGCTAGTTCACTACAAAACGCTCATGATGTCACAAGAGCCACAGAATGAGTGATAGAATATTCATATAGACCTGATCGTCATCATCAGACAAATTATGAAAGAAAGAAGCTCAACTTCACATATTCGAACGCCTCTGAATTCCCCCCTGACTCCCGACCGGTGGTCTCAGAGATTTTGACAATCCTAACAAAATTTGCACTCTCTGTAGAAATTTTACTAATAAAATTGTTGTGTCTTGCACGTACTTTAAGATCACATTACTCCATTTCACCTAATTCTTTTATCATAACCTCTAGATCTTTATGTTTGAAGCTGTATTGATATGGAGATCACATTCAAGGATTGGCCAACCAATCATGCATGATCTACTTCAGAATTACCTTCCAAAATACTTTTTTCAAATCCAAAAGTTGAATATCTGCTTGTAGATTAGTGTATCAGATATGGATTTGCTGTGTAGATTAAAAAATAGGGAGCCAGTCCATGAAATTTCGCTGCAAATGTTGTAAATATTTCTTCATCTCCTTCTCCCTTTGTAATATCTCTCTAGATCGCACATGAAATATGATCTCCCTGGACAAATTTTTCTACTTTCTTTGATAAAAATGCAAGCCACCCATGCATATATATTCCTTAGAATTCAATCAAGAACATAACATGAACCTTGGTATAAAGAAGGCTAATAGGAAGAGCGAAAACTTAAGGTAGTTTTGCTTTATTAAATTGCAACTCCAAAACATGTACCACAGGAGAATCCAATCAACATGCTCAAAATTGTTTGCCCGTGCCAACTACCCAATTTATTCAATTACTAAATTTATTCTATCCTAATGTATTTAGAAGGATCAACCGCATGAGTTACAGTTGCAGGCGTCGATCACCATGTTGCATTCGACGCCAGGCTGGCCGACATAGCCGCATTCGACGTGGTAGCAGCACTGCATATTTGAACAGTTATTGGGGTTGTTGGTGGCGCAGCACTTGCACGTTCCGCATTGAGATTTGGCATCGCCCTTGACCATGCCGGGCGGTAGATATTTGATTCTCGGTTTCGGCTCGAAGGCAGCAACATCTCCTGCTTTGCATGTGGTTTGTAAAAGATTAGTGAGTTAGCGAGTAAGAAAAAAATAGAAAGGACTGACTGTGATTTAAAGGAGGATCACCTCTCATGGGCAAGATAATTAAGAGAAGAACGAGAGTGAAGACGAGGTGACGGGTGACCTTGCCCAAGGTTGTCAAGATGTGTTGGATAACACATCCAGAGAGGGAGAGAGGGTATATGTAATCATTTTGCAAATTAAGGAAGAAGTTTTGATTCATTGTTTGTTTATTTTTTTCATTCTCTATTATATATAACCTTTCGCAAATACAGGAAGAAGTTACAATTTATTTATTTGTTTCATTTTTTTCATTCTCTATTATAAATAATCCTTTTGAAAATTATGGAAGACATTTCAATTCATTGATTTATTTTTTTTGGAGTACCCCTTCTCACCGGCAAGGTAATTAAGAGAAGAGTAAGAGTGAAGATGAGGTGAGGGGTGACCTTGCCCATGGTTGTCAAGATGAGTTGGATAACACATCCAAAGAGAGAGAGGATATAAGTAATCGTTTTGCAAATTAGGGAAGATGTTTCGATTCATTGATTTGTTTCTTTTTTTTCATTCTCTGTTATGAGTAGCCTTTTGTAAATTAAGAAAGAAGTTACAATTCATTGATTTGTTTCTTTCTTTCATTCTTTATTATAAGTAACCTTTTGCAAATTATGGAAGAGGTTACAATTCACTGAATTGTTTTTTTTTTCTAGAGGGGGCGGGGGAGGGCAAGGTTGTACGAAAATGATGATAGGAGGCATATCTGGCTATATGGTATAAATATTTGGCATAATCTAGTTCTATGTACTAGGGTTCTAATAAAAGAAATAAGGTGAATAAATTCATTAGTGGAAAACATAAAAAGTGATAGACCAAAATGGTGAAAACTTTTGACTGCTACTCAAGCTCCTACTATAGCTCCAATTTTGAAACGTTGGATTGTTTTGGCTGCTTGATCAGCTCATCTCATTCGACCTCTTCATTTTGCTTCGACAAAATTTATAGAATCTCATGGATTTACTAAAATGCGCGCCCAAAAATCACTAAATTCCCACTATTATTGTAATTTAACAAATGAAAAATAGATGATAAGTCATATGAAACCACTAAGAGTATTCATGGCAATACATAATGTATGTTATATGCATATATGTTTGAGTTATACTGGTTGCTTGATATGAGATTTGGCGATTAATGTTTTCACTTTCATACTGTTTATTTGCCCTTGTTAAATTTTATTATTATATCAGTGCGGGTGTGTGGAAATTTCTACTAGGCTATAAAGCTCACACCTCCTCTTTCTTTTTCTCTTTCAGAGTCACAAGATGAACAGTCTCGATTGGCTTGGGCATGGAGTTCAAATGGAGCCATTAGTTAGTTAATTTTTTTTTGATACCAAATAAATATTTACAAATTTTGTAACTGAATTAGTTTGAATATTTGATTATGATGGATTTATTTAGTTGGATTATTTGGCTATTAACATTTGATTTAAATTTCTAGAGTTATTAAAAAATTATTTATCTTTGGCCTTGCATAATATTTAGGGTACCACTCTAGGATTCATGCGGTTTTATCACGTAACCGACCTAAGTGATGGGCTCAGGGTATGACATCTGCTACATTGGAAAATTCTACAATCAACACAACCATCTCAGGAAAGAAACCTAGTTTTTAGCTTAACTTTTCCACCTTTCTTTGGAAAAATTATTTCGAGGCAACTTCTCCTAACCTTCAGGCAATATCTCTCCATTTTTCTCTGACAGTAGTATATATGTTGAATGATTTTTTCCCAAGGTGTTGGAGAATAGTTAAAAAACATGCCATTTCCATTTTTCTAGTAGGGCTAGATTCATAGTTTTGAGATCTCAGATCCGGAAACGACATTCTGCTTTAAAATGTGGTATTTTTTCCAAATAACAAGACAAAAAAATACTAGATAGAGTGTGGTTATCTTTTCGATCTAATTGACAAGAAGGAAGATTTTCTTCAACTTGCTCAACTCCAATCTCTCAAGAGAAAATTAAAAAAAGTTGGCGAAATTTCGAAAGTAGAACTTTAAGTCTCATTTTCTTTTATTGATCCTTCACATCTCTTAAAATAAAGTATATAACTCCTATTTGTAATACTAGTGAGGTCACCCCTTTTACAATTTGGATTGGATTGCTACATTAGTTCAAATAAGACTATATATTTTAAAATAAATAAGATTAATTAGAATATTATATAAAAAAATAAAATTTTTTGAGAAGATAAATCTCAACTTCTACATCAACTCTGCCCTCTATTGCTCCGTCTGATTCTTCTTGCCTAGAAGTTACACCTGGTCAAAGTCTTACCTGAAAAGGAAATTTTTGGTTTGTCCAGTCCATTTTGGAGCCTAAATAATGTAATTTCGGCTAGATTCAACTTTATAGGAGGTTGGCTCAAAGTTGTAGATCTCGAAAAGTTACCAAATTTTTTAAGAAAAAATCTCAATCCGGCATCCTATGACCAAGTTATGACCTCCGGTAGTTTGGCAGGTGACTCGGATTTTTGATATGGTAGATCTCATTTTTTAAACCCTATCCAGCCTAATTCGTAGTGGCCAAAGTCTTTCACATCCAGCGTAGTGATCCTCCTAAATATCCATAGTAGCCATAGTATTACACATTGAGTTGGGTGATCTCCTTGAATACTCGTGGTGGCCAAAATAATATACATCGAGTTTAGTGATCCTCCTGAATACTTGCAGTGGTTAAAATGAGACTCGATGATCCTCTTAAATCACTTTCCAAAGAAAGTTCGCCGAATGCGGTTAATACACATTACAAAACAAATAAAAGCAGAAAATTGAAAATTATATAATGGTAGGATTGCAGAGATAACAAGTCCTTATTTTGTCTGTTTGGAATCCAGACCAAACAGGCAGGATAGTGCAGTGTATATGGAGAGGCCCATAGTGATTGTTGCATGCCCCCTTGGATTTGCGCCACCAAGGATATGGTTTCATCCTATATGCTCGTTATATATGAGTTCAATTAATATCAAAGGAACGAACTTTTCCTTGGACTTCTTTCACGAAAAGAGAATGAAAAAGAAAAAGAAAAGCAGATCAAGATATTTTGATAATTCTCATCCGACATTGCTTCCATGCATGAAATTGCTTGGACCAAAATAATTTTGTTGACTCACAGAAATTGTGAAAATGTTGCTAAGCGCACCTTAAGATCCCATACATTCTTCAACTATATATTTAATGAATGTGTACTAATCATATCTCAATTACGTATTAAGGAACTTATTGTATTCATCAAAAATAAAAGTCTATTTTACTTTTCTAGATAATATAGTTTCAGAAAATTAATAAGAGGTTTGTTAAAAATGATCTAGACTTCCCTTAGTCTTACCAACCCAATTAGTCATGAACCAATTTCCACTCTCGGCATTAGTCTACATAATATTTTGGCTTAAGGCCAGCTTACCCCACTCATCCGCGTGCTGCTCTCTCTCTCTCTCTTTGTCTCTGATTCAAAAATGGTGAGAGTGCCCACCACATTCGTCGGTTGCTGTCACCCCATGGATTCATACTCTTACAACTATCAGTTTGAAGAAAAAAAAAACTAAAAAAGAAACATAATGAACAGTTAGAATCAAAATAATGGTCAAGTTGAAGGCTCATTAAATCATAATTCCCCCTTTTGCTTTTCCTCTTAATGGAAAAGTTAATTTAAGAAATATTTTTGAGAAAGAAAGATTTTCTCACATTATGCATCTAACATTAAGAACACGCAATGAAACATCTTTTGATAAAAGATTCATATATAGCTACATATCAATCACTTTATCGAATTAAAAGAATAGAAGCATTCTCTCTCCCTCTCTCTCTCTCTCTCTCTCTCTCTCTCTCTATTTTGATGCAATAGGGGCTAACGGAGTTTATCTCATTAGTCGCTAGCTTTTATTGGAATGAAAGAGTTCACCTTATTTCTTTGTTGGAACCTGCCACGTATAACCCGATTATGCCAGGTATTTTACTGAATATGTTCTGAAATAATACGCTTCCTATGATTATTTCAGAAGGACATGCACAAAGCAACATGAACAAAGACAAACAAAAAGAAAAAGAGCGCGATACACACTGCGTTTGTGTATACTGCCTCACAGTTGGTTGGCTTGCCAACTTGACGTTGAATTTGTGGACCTAGTCCGCCTAAAAATTTTGCCCTAGGAAGATTGTTGTTGGTGGCAAGAGAAATGACATCAATAATTGCATCATCATAGTAGAGCTAGCTAGTTCACTACAAAACGCTCATAATGTCACTAGAGCCACAGAATGAGTGATAGAATATTCATATAGACCTGATCGTCATCATCAGACAAATTATGAAAGAAAGAAGCTCAACTTCACATATTCGAACGCCTCTGAATTCTTTCCTGAGTCCCGACCGGTGGTCTCAGAGGTTTTGACAATCCTAACAAAATTTGCAGTCTTTGTAGAAATTTTACTCATAAAATTGTTGTGTCTTGCATGTACTTTAAGATTGCCTTACTCCATTTCACCTAATTCTTTTATCATAACCTCTAGATCTTTATGTTTGAAGCTGTATCGATATGGGGATCACATTCAAGGATTGGCCAACCAATCATGCATGATCTACTTCAGAATTACCTTCCAAAATAATTTTTTCAAATCCAAAAGTTGAATATCTGCTTGTAGATTAGAGTATCAAATATGGATCTGCTGTGTAGATTAAAAAATAGGGAGCCAATCTATGAAATTTCGCTGCAAATGTTGTAAATATTTCTTCATCTCCTTCTCCCTTTCTAATATCTCTCTAGATTGCACATGAAATAAGATCTCCCTAGACAAATTTTTCTACTTTCTTTGATAAAAATGCAAGCCACCCATGCGTATATATTCCTTAGAATTCAATCAAGAACGTAACAGGAACCTGGGTATAAAGAAGGCTAATAGGAAGAGCGAAAACTTAAGGTAGCTATGCTTTATTAAATTGCAATTCCAAAACATGTACCACAGGAGAATCCAATCAACACGCTCAAACTTGTTCGCCCGTGCCAGCTACTCAATTTATTCAATTACTAAATTTATTCTATCCTAATGTATTTAGAAGGATCAACCACATGAGTTACAGTTGCAGGCGTCGATCACCATGTTGCATTCGACGCCAGGCTGGCCGACATAGCCGCATTCGACGTGGTAGCAGCACTGCATATTTGAACAGTTATTGGGGTTGTTGGTAGCGCAGCACTTGCACGTTCCGCATTGAGATTTGGCATCGCCCTTGACCATGCCGGGCGGTAGATATTTGATTCTCGGTTGCGGCTCGAAGGCAGCAACATCTCCTGCTTTGCATGTGGGTTGTAAAAGATTAGTGAGTTAGCGAGTAAGAAAAGAATAGAAAGGACTGACTGTGATTTAAAGGAGGATCACCTCTCACAGGCAAGATAATTAAGAGAAGAACGAGAGTGAAGACGAGGTGAGGGGTGACCTTGCCCATGGTTGTCAAGATGTGTTGGATAACACATCCAGAGAGGGAGAGAGGGTATATGTAATCATTTTGCAAATTAAGGAAGAAGTTTTGATTCATTGTTTGTTTGTTTTTTTCATTCTCTATTATATATAACCTTTCGCAAATATGGGAAGAAGTTACAATTTATTTATTTGTTTCATTTTTTTCATTCTCTATTATAAATAATCCTTTTGAAAATTAAGGAAGACATTTCAATTCATTGATTTATTCTTTTTGGAGTACCACTTCTCACCGGCAAGGTAATTAAGAGAAGAGTGAGAGTGAAGATGAGGTGAGGGGTGACCTTGCCCATGGTTGTCAAGATGAGTTGGATAACACATCCAAAGAGAGAGAGGATATAAGTAATCGTTTTGCAAATTAGGGAAGATGTTTCGATTCATTGATTTGTTTCTTTTTTTTCATTCTCTGTTATGAGTAGCCTTTTGTAAATTAAGAAAGAAGTTACAATTCATTGATTTGTTTCTTTCTTTCATTCTTTATTATAAGTAACCTTTTGCAAATTATGGAAGAGGTTACAATTCACTGAATTGTTTTTTTTTCTAGAGGGGGCGGGGGAGGGCAAGGTTGTACGAAAATGATGATAGGAGGCATATCTGGCTATATGGTATAAATATTTGGCATAATCTAGTTCTATGTACTAGGATTCTAATAAAAGAAATAAGGTGAATAAATTCATTAGTAGAAAACATAGAAAGTGATAGACCAAAATGGTGAAAACTTTTGACTGCTACTCAAGCTCCTACTATAGCTCCAATTTTGAAACGTTGGATTGTTTTGGCTGCTTGATCAGCTCATCTCATTCGACCTCTTCATTTTGCTTCGACAAAATTTATAGAATCTCATGGATTTACTAAAATGCCCTCTCAAAAATCACTAAATTCCCACTATTATTTTAATTTAACAAATGAAAAATAGATGATAAGTCATATGAAACCACTAAGAGTATTCATGACAATACATAATGTATGTTATATGCATATATGTTTGAGTTATACTGGTTGCTTGATATGAGATTTGGCGATTAATGTTTTCACTTTCATACTGTTTATTTGCCCTTGTTAAATTTTATTATTATATCAGTGCGGGTGTGTGGAAATTTCTACTAGGCTATAAAGCTCACACCTCCTCTTTCTTTTTCTCTTTCAGAGTCACAAGATGAACAGTCTCGATTGGCTTGGGCATGGAGTTCAAATGGAGCCATTAGTTAGTTAATTTTTTTTTGATACCAAATAAATATTTACAAATTTTGTAACTGAATTAGTTTGAATATTTGATTATGATGGATTTATTTAGTTGGATTATTTGGCTATTAACATTTGATTTAAATTTCTAGAGTTATTAAAAAATTATTTATCTTTGGCCTTGCATAATATTTAGGGTACCACTCTAGGATTCATGCGGTTTTATCACGTAACCGACCTAAGTGATGGGCTCAGGGTATGACATCTGCTACATTGGAAAATTCTACAATCAACACAACCATCTCAGGAAAGAAACCTAGTTTTTAGCTTAACTTTTCCACCTTTCTTTGGAAAAATTATTTCGAGGCAACTTCTCCTAACCTTCAGGCAATATCTCTCCATTTTTCTCTGACAGTAGTATATATGTTGAATGATTTTTTCCCAAGGTGTTGGAGAATAGTTAAAAAACATGCCATTTCCATTTTTCTAGTAGGGCTAGATTCATAGTTTTGAGATCTCAGATCCGGAAACGACATTCTGCTTTAAAATGTGGTATTTTTTCCAAATAACAAGACAAAAAAATACTAGATAGAGTGTGGTTATCTTTTCGATCTAATTGACAAGAAGGAAGATTTTCTTCAACTTGCTCAACTCCAATCTCTCAAGAGAAAATTAGAAAAAGTTAACGAAATTTCGAAAGTAGAACTTTAAGTCTCATTTTCTTTTATTGATCCTTCACATCTCTTAAAATAAAGTATATAACTCCTATTTGTAATACTAGTGAGGTCACCCCTTTTACAATTTGGATTGGATTGCTACATTAGTTCAAATAAGACTATATATTTTAAAATAAATAAGATTAATTAGAATATTATATAAAAAAATAAAATTTTTTGAGAAGATAAATCTCAACTTCTACATCAACTCTGCCCTCTATTGCTCCGTCTGATTCTTCTTGCCTAGAAGTTACACCTGGTCAAAGTCTTACCTGAAAAGAAAATTTTTGGTTTGACCTGTCCATTTTGGAGCCTAAATAATGTAATTTCGGCTAGATTCAACTTTATAGGAGGTTGGCTCAAAGTTGTAGATCTCGAAAAGTTACCAAATTTTTTAAGAAAAAATCTCAATCCGGCATCCTATGACCAAGTTATGACCTCCGGTAGTTTGGCAGGTGACTCGGATTTTTGATATGGTAGATCTCATTTTTTAAACCCTATCCAGCCTAATTCGTAGTGGCCAAAGTCTTTCACATCCAGCGTAGTGATCCTCCTAAATATCCATAGTAGCCATAGTATTACACATTGAGTTGGGTGATCTCCTTGAATACTCGTGGTGGCCAAAATAATATACATCGAGTTTAGTGATCCTCCTGAATACTTGCAGTGGTTAAAATGAGACTCGATGATCCTCTTAAATCACTTTCCAAAGAAAGTTCGCCGAATGCGGTTAATACACATTACAAAACAAATAAAAGCAGAAAATTGAAAATTATATAATGGTAGGATTGCAGAGATAACAAGTCCTCATTTTGTCTGTTTGGAATCCAGACCAAACAGGCAGGATAGTGCAGTGTATATGGAGAGGCCCATAGTGATTGTTGCATGCCCCCTTGGATTTGCGCCACCAAGGATATGGTTTCATCCTATATGCTCGTTATATATGAGTTCAATTAATATCAAAGGAACGAACTTTTCCTTGGACTTCTTTCACGAAAAGAGAATGAAAAAGAAAAAGAAAAGCAGATCAAGATATTTTGATAATTCTCATCCGACATTGCTTCCATGCATGAAATTGCTTGGACCAAAATAATTTCGTTGACTCACAGAAATTGTGAAAATGTTGCTAAGCGCACCTTAAGATCCCATACATTCTTCAACTATATATTTAATGAATGTGTACTAATCATATCTCAATTACGTATTAAGGAACTTATTGTATTCATCAAAAATAAAAGTCTATTTTACTTTTCTAGATAATATAGTTTCAGAAAATTAATAAGAGGTTTGTTAAAAATGATCTAGACTTCCCTTAGTCTTACCAACCCAATTAGTCATGAACCAATTTCCACTCTCGGCATTAGTCTACATAATATTTTGGCTTAAGGCCAGCTTACCCCACTCATCCGCGTGCTGCTCTCTCTCTCTCTCTTTGTCTCTGATTCAAAAATGGTGAGAGTGCCCACCACATTCGTCGGTTGCTGTCACCCCATGGATTCATACTCTTACAACTATCAGTTTGAAGAAAAAAAAAACTAAAAAAGAAACATAATGAACAGTTAGAATCAAAATAATGGTCAAGTTGAAGGCTCATTAAATCATAATTCCCCCTTTTGCTTTTCCTCTTAATGGAAAAGTTAATTTAAGAAATATTTTTGAGAAAGAAAGATTTTCTCACATTATGCATCTAACATTAAGAACACGCAATGAAACATCTTTTGATAAAAGATTCATATATAGCTACATATCAATCACTTTATCGAATTAAAAGAATAGAAGCATTCTCTCTCCCTCTCTCTCTCTCTCTCTCTCTCTCTCTCTCTCTATTTTGATGCAATAGGGGCTAACGGAGTTTATCTCATTAGTCGCTAGCTTTTATTGGAATGAAAGAGTTCACCTTATTTCTTTGTTGGAACCTGCCACGTATAACCCGATTATGCCAGGTATTTTACTGAATATGTTCTGAAATAATACGCTTCCTATGATTATTTCAGAAGGACATGCACAAAGCAACATGAACAAAGACAAACAAAAAGAAAAAGAGCGCGATACACACTGCGTTTGTGTATACTGCCTCACAGTTGGTTGGCTTGCCAACTTGACGTTGAATTTGTGGACCTAGTCCGCCTAAAAATTTTGCCCTAGGAAGATTGTTGTTGGTGGCAAGAGAAATGACATCAATAATTGCATCATCATAGTAGAGCTAGCTAGTTCACTACAAAACGCTCATAATGTCACTAGAGCCACAGAATGAGTGATAGAATATTCATATAGACCTGATCGTCATCATCAGACAAATTATGAAAGAAAGAAGCTCAACTTCACATATTCGAACGCCTCTGAATTCTTTCCTGAGTCCCGACCGGTGGTCTCAGAGGTTTTGACAATCCTAACAAAATTTGCAGTCTTTGTAGAAATTTTACTCATAAAATTGTTGTGTCTTGCATGTACTTTAAGATTGCCTTACTCCATTTCACCTAATTCTTTTATCATAACCTCTAGATCTTTATGTTTGAAGCTGTATCGATATGGGGATCACATTCAAGGATTGGCCAACCAATCATGCATGATCTACTTCAGAATTACCTTCCAAAATAATTTTTTCAAATCCAAAAGTTGAATATCTGCTTGTAGATTAGAGTATCAAATATGGATCTGCTGTGTAGATTAAAAAATAGGGAGCCAATCTATGAAATTTCGCTGCAAATGTTGTAAATATTTCTTCATCTCCTTCTCCCTTTCTAATATCTCTCTAGATTGCACATGAAATAAGATCTCCCTAGACAAATTTTTCTACTTTCTTTGATAAAAATGCAAGCCACCCATGCGTATATATTCCTTAGAATTCAATCAAGAACGTAACAGGAACCTGGGTATAAAGAAGGCTAATAGGAAGAGCGAAAACTTAAGGTAGCTATGCTTTATTAAATTGCAATTCCAAAACATGTACCACAGGAGAATCCAATCAACACGCTCAAACTTGTTCGCCCGTGCCAGCTACTCAATTTATTCAATTACTAAATTTATTCTATCCTAATGTATTTAGAAGGATCAACCACATGAGTTACAGTTGCAGGCGTCGATCACCATGTTGCATTCGACGCCAGGCTGGCCGACATAGCCGCATTCGACGTGGTAGCAGCACTGCATATTTGAACAGTTATTGGGGTTGTTGGTAGCGCAGCACTTGCACGTTCCGCATTGAGATTTGGCATCGCCCTTGACCATGCCGGGCGGTAGATATTTGATTCTCGGTTGCGGCTCGAAGGCAGCAACATCTCCTGCTTTGCATGTGGGTTGTAAAAGATTAGTGAGTTAGCAAGTAAGAAAAGAATAGAAAGGACTGACTGTGATTTAAAGGAGGATCACCTCTCACAGGCAAGATAATTAAGAGAAGAACGAGAGTGAAGACGAGGTGAGGGGTGACCTTGCCCATGGTTGTCAAGATGTGTTGGATAACACATCCAGAGAGGGAGAGAGGGTATATGTAATCATTTTGCAAATTAAGGAAGAAGTTTTGATTCATTGTTTGTTTGTTTTTTTCATTCTCTATTATATATAACCTTTCGCAAATATGGGAAGAAGTTACAATTTATTTATTTGTTTCATTTTTTTCATTCTCTATTATAAATAATCCTTTTGAAAATTAAGGAAGACATTTCAATTCATTGATTTATTCTTTTTGGAGTACCACTTCTCACCGGCAAGGTAATTAAGAGAAGAGTGAGAGTGAAGATGAGGTGAGGGGTGACCTTGCCCATGGTTGTCAAGATGAGTTGGATAACACATCCAAAGAGAGAGAGGATATAAGTAATCGTTTTGCAAATTAGGGAAGATGTTTCGATTCATTGATTTGTTTCTTTTTTTTCATTCTCTGTTATGAGTAGCCTTTTGTAAATTAAGAAAGAAGTTACAATTCATTGATTTGTTTCTTTCTTTCATTCTTTATTATAAGTAACCTTTTGCAAATTATGGAAGAGGTTACAATTCACTGAATTGTTTTTTTTTCTAGAGGGGGCGGGGGAGGGCAAGGTTGTACGAAAATGATGATAGGAGGCATATCTGGCTATATGGTATAAATATTTGGCATAATCTAGTTCTATGTACTAGGATTCTAATAAAAGAAATAAGGTGAATAAATTCATTAGTAGAAAACATAGAAAGTGATAGACCAAAATGGTGAAAACTTTTGACTGCTACTCAAGCTCCTACTATAGCTCCAATTTTGAAACGTTGGATTGTTTTGGCTGCTTGATCAGCTCATCTCATTCGACCTCTTCATTTTGCTTCGACAAAATTTATAGAATCTCATGGATTTACTAAAATGCCCTCTCAAAAATCACTAAATTCCCACTATTATTTTAATTTAACAAATGAAAAATAGATGATAAGTCATATGAAACCACTAAGAGTATTCATGACAATACATAATGTATGTTATATGCATATATGTTTGAGTTATACTGGTTGCTTGATATGAGATTTGGCGATTAATGTTTTCACTTTCATACTGTTTATTTGCCCTTGTTAAATTTTATTATTATATCAGTGCGGGTGTGTGGAAATTTCTACTAGGCTATAAAGCTCACACCTCCTCTTTCTTTTTCTCTTTCAGAGTCACAAGATGAACAGTCTCGATTGGCTTGGGCATGGAGTTCAAATGGAGCCATTAGTTAGTTAATTTTTTTTTGATACCAAATAAATATTTACAAATTTTGTAACTGAATTAGTTTGAATATTTGATTATGATGGATTTATTTAGTTGGATTATTTGGCTATTAACATTTGATTTAAATTTCTAGAGTTATTAAAAAATTATTTATCTTTGGCCTTGCATAATATTTAGGGTACCACTCTAGGATTCATGCGGTTTTATCACGTAACCGACCTAAGTGATGGGCTCAGGGTATGACATCTGCTACATTGGAAAATTCTACAATCAACACAACCATCTCAGGAAAGAAACCTAGTTTTTAGCTTAACTTTTCCACCTTTCTTTGGAAAAATTATTTCGAGGCAACTTCTCCTAACCTTCAGGCAATATCTCTCCATTTTTCTCTGACAGTAGTATATATGTTGAATGATTTTTTCCCAAGGTGTTGGAGAATAGTTAAAAAACATGCCATTTCCATTTTTCTAGTAGGGCTAGATTCATAGTTTTGAGATCTCAGATCCGGAAACGACATTCTGCTTTAAAATGTGGTATTTTTTCCAAATAACAAGACAAAAAAATACTAGATAGAGTGTGGTTATCTTTTCGATCTGATTGACAAGAAGGAAGATTTTCTTCAACTTGCTCAACTCCAATCTCTCAAGAGAAAATTAGAAAAAGTTAACGAAATTTCGAAAGTAGAACTTTAAGTCTCATTTTCTTTTATTGATCCTTCACATCTCTTAAAATAAAGTATATAACTCCTATTTGTAATACTAGTGAGGTCACCCCTTTTACAATTTGGATTGGATTGCTACATTAGTTCAAATAAGACTATATATTTTAAAATAAATAAGATTAATTAGAATATTATATAAAAAAATAAAATTTTTTGAGAAGATAAATCTCAACTTCTACATCAACTCTGCCCTCTATTGCTCCGTCTGATTCTTCTTGCCTAGAAGTTACACCTGGTCAAAGTCTTACCTGAAAAGAAAATTTTTGGTTTGACCTGTCCATTTTGGAGCCTAAATAATGTAATTTCGGCTAGATTCAACTTTATAGGAGGTTGGCTCAAAGTTGTAGATCTCGAAAAGTTACCAAATTTTTTAAGAAAAAATCTCAATCCGGCATCCTATGACCAAGTTATGACCTCCGGTAGTTTGGCAGGTGACTCGGATTTTTGATATGGTAGATCTCATTTTTTAAACCCTATCCAGCCTAATTCGTAGTGGCCAAAGTCTTTCACATCCAGCGTAGTGATCCTCCTAAATATCCATAGTAGCCATAGTATTACACATTGAGTTGGGTGATCTCCTTGAATACTCGTGGTGGCCAAAATAATATACATCGAGTTTAGTGATCCTCCTGAATACTTGCAGTGGTTAAAATGAGACTCGATGATCCTCTTAAATCACTTTCCAAAGAAAGTTCGCCGAATGCGGTTAATACACATTACAAAACAAATAAAAGCAGAAAATTGAAAATTATATAATGGTAGGATTGCAGAGATAACAAGTCCTCATTTTGTCTGTTTGGAATCCAGACCAAACAGGCAGGATAGTGCAGTGTATATGGAGAGGCCCATAGTGATTGTTGCATGCCCCCTTGGATTTGCGCCACCAAGGATATGGTTTCATCCTATATGCTCGTTATATATGAGTTCAATTAATATCAAAGGAACGAACTTTTCCTTGGACTTCTTTCACGAAAAGAGAATGAAAAAGAAAAAGAAAAGCAGATCAAGATATTTTGATAATTCTCATCCGACATTGCTTCCATGCATGAAATTGCTTGGACCAAAATAATTTCGTTGACTCACAGAAATTGTGAAAATGTTGCTAAGCGCACCTTAAGATCCCATACATTCTTCAACTATATATTTAATGAATGTGTACTAATCATATCTCAATTACGTATTAAGGAACTTATTGTATTCATCAAAAATAAAAGTCTATTTTACTTTTCTAGATAATATAGTTTCAGAAAATTAATAAGAGGTTTGTTAAAAATGATCTAGACTTCCCTTAGTCTTACCAACCCAATTAGTCATGAACCAATTTCCACTCTCGGCATTAGTCTACATAATATTTTGGCTTAAGGCCAGCTTACCCCACTCATCCGCGTGCTGCTCTCTCTCTCTCTCTTTGTCTCTGATTCAAAAATGGTGAGAGTGCCCACCACATTCGTCGGTTGCTGTCACCCCATGGATTCATACTCTTACAACTATCAGTTTGAAGAAAAAAAAAACTAAAAAAGAAACATAATGAACAGTTAGAATCAAAATAATGGTCAAGTTGAAGGCTCATTAAATCATAATTCCCCCTTTTGCTTTTCCTCTTAATGGAAAAGTTAATTTAAGAAATATTTTTGAGAAAGAAAGATTTTCTCACATTATGCATCTAACATTAAGAACACGCAATGAAACATCTTTTGATAAAAGATTCATATATAGCTACATATCAATCACTTTATCGAATTAAAAGAATAGAAGCATTCTCTCTCCCTCTCTCTCTCTCTCTCTCTCTCTCTCTCTCTCTCTATTTTGATGCAATAGGGGCTAACGGAGTTTATCTCATTAGTCGCTAGCTTTTATTGGAATGAAAGAGTTCACCTTATTTCTTTGTTGGAACCTGCCACGTATAACCCGATTATGCCAGGTATTTTACTGAATATGTTCTGAAATAATACGCTTCCTATGATTATTTCAGAAGGACATGCACAAAGCAACATGAACAAAGACAAACAAAAAGAAAAAGAGCGCGATACACACTGCGTTTGTGTATACTGCCTCACAGTTGGTTGGCTTGCCAACTTGACGTTGAATTTGTGGACCTAGTCCGCCTAAAAATTTTGCCCTAGGAAGATTGTTGTTGGTGGCAAGAGAAATGACATCAATAATTGCATCATCATAGTAGAGCTAGCTAGTTCACTACAAAACGCTCATAATGTCACTAGAGCCACAGAATGAGTGATAGAATATTCATATAGACCTGATCGTCATCATCAGACAAATTATGAAAGAAAGAAGCTCAACTTCACATATTCGAACGCCTCTGAATTCTTTCCTGAGTCCCGACCGGTGGTCTCAGAGGTTTTGACAATCCTAACAAAATTTGCAGTCTTTGTAGAAATTTTACTCATAAAATTGTTGTGTCTTGCATGTACTTTAAGATTGCCTTACTCCATTTCACCTAATTCTTTTATCATAACCTCTAGATCTTTATGTTTGAAGCTGTATCGATATGGGGATCACATTCAAGGATTGGCCAACCAATCATGCATGATCTACTTCAGAATTACCTTCCAAAATAATTTTTTCAAATCCAAAAGTTGAATATCTGCTTGTAGATTAGAGTATCAAATATGGATCTGCTGTGTAGATTAAAAAATAGGGAGCCAATCTATGAAATTTCGCTGCAAATGTTGTAAATATTTCTTCATCTCCTTCTCCCTTTCTAATATCTCTCTAGATTGCACATGAAATAAGATCTCCCTAGACAAATTTTTCTACTTTCTTTGATAAAAATGCAAGCCACCCATGCGTATATATTCCTTAGAATTCAATCAAGAACGTAACAGGAACCTGGGTATAAAGAAGGCTAATAGGAAGAGCGAAAACTTAAGGTAGCTATGCTTTATTAAATTGCAATTCCAAAACATGTACCACAGGAGAATCCAATCAACACGCTCAAACTTGTTCGCCCGTGCCAGCTACTCAATTTATTCAATTACTAAATTTATTCTATCCTAATGTATTTAGAAGGATCAACCACATGAGTTACAGTTGCAGGCGTCGATCACCATGTTGCATTCGACGCCAGGCTGGCCGACATAGCCGCATTCGACGTGGTAGCAGCACTGCATATTTGAACAGTTATTGGGGTTGTTGGTAGCGCAGCACTTGCACGTTCCGCATTGAGATTTGGCATCGCCCTTGACCATGCCGGGCGGTAGATATTTGATTCTCGGTTGCGGCTCGAAGGCAGCAACATCTCCTGCTTTGCATGTGGGTTGTAAAAGATTAGTGAGTTAGCGAGTAAGAAAAGAATAGAAAGGACTGACTGTGATTTAAAGGAGGATCACCTCTCACAGGCAAGATAATTAAGAGAAGAACGAGAGTGAAGACGAGGTGAGGGGTGACCTTGCCCATGGTTGTCAAGATGTGTTGGATAACACATCCAGAGAGGGAGAGAGGGTATATGTAATCATTTTGCAAATTAAGGAAGAAGTTTTGATTCATTGTTTGTTTGTTTTTTTCATTCTCTATTATATATAACCTTTCGCAAATATGGGAAGAAGTTACAATTTATTTATTTGTTTCATTTTTTTCATTCTCTATTATAAATAATCCTTTTGAAAATTAAGGAAGACATTTCAATTCATTGATTTATTTTTTTTGGAGTACCACTTCTCACCGGCAAGGTAATTAAGAGAAGAGTGAGAGTGAAGATGAGGTGAGGGGTGACCTTGCCCATGGTTGTCAAGATGAGTTGGATAACACATCCAAAGAGAGAGAGGATATAAGTAATCGTTTTGCAAATTAGGGAAGATGTTTCGATTCATTGATTTGTTTCTTTTTTTTCATTCTCTGTTATGAGTAGCCTTTTGTAAATTAAGAAAGAAGTTACAATTCATTGATTTGTTTCTTTCTTTCATTCTTTATTATAAGTAACCTTTTGCAAATTATGGAAGAGGTTACAATTCACTGAATTGTTTTTTTTTTCTAGAGGGGGCGGGGGAGGGCAAGGTTGTACGAAAATGATGATAGGAGGCATATCTGGCTATATGGTATAAATATTTGGCATAATCTAGTTCTATGTACTAGGATTCTAATAAAAGAAATAAGGTGAATAAATTCATTAGTAGAAAACATAGAAAGTGATAGACCAAAATGGTGAAAACTTTTGACTGCTACTCAAGCTCCTACTATAGCTCCAATTTTGAAACGTTGGATTGTTTTGGCTGCTTGATCAGCTCATCTCATTCGACCTCTTCATTTTGCTTCGACAAAATTTATAGAATCTCATGGATTTACTAAAATGCCCTCTCAAAAATCACTAAATTCCCACTATTATTTTAATTTAACAAATGAAAAATAGATGATAAGTCATATGAAACCACTAAGAGTATTCATGACAATACATAATGTATGTTATATGCATATATGTTTGAGTTATACTGGTTGCTTGATATGAGATTTGGCGATTAATGTTTTCACTTTCATACTGTTTATTTGCCCTTGTTAAATTTTATTATTATATCAGTGCAGGTGTGTGGAAATTTCTACTAGGCTATAAAGCTCACACCTCCTCTTTCTTTTTCTCTTTCAGAGTCACAAGATGAACAGTCTCGATTGGCTTGGGCATGGAGTTCAAATGGAGCCATTAGTTAGTTAATTTTTTTTTGATACCAAATAAATATTTACAAATTTTGTAACTGAATTAGTTTGAATATTTGATTATGATGGATTTATTTAGTTGGATTATTTTGCTATTAACATTTGATTTAAATTTCTAGAGTTATTAAAAAATTATTTATCTTTGGCCTTGCATAATATTTAGGGTACCACTCTAGGATTCATGCGGTTTTTATCACGTAACCAACCTAAGTGATGGGCTCAGGGTATGACATCTGCTACATTGGAAAATTCTACAATCAACACAACCATCTCAGGAAAGAAACCTAGTTTTTAGCTTAACTTTTCCACCTTTCTTTGGAAAAATTATTTCGAGGCAACTTCTCCTAACCTTCAGGCAATATCTCTCCATTTTTCTCTGACAGTAGTATATATGTTGAATGATTTTTTCCCAAGGTGTTGGAGAATAGTTAAAAAACATGCCATTTCCATTTTTCTAGTAGGGCTAGATTCATAGTTTTGAGATCTCAGATCCGGAAACGACATTCTGCTTTAAAATGTGGTATTTTTTCCAAATAACAAGACAAAAAATACTAGATAGAGTGTGGTTATCTTTTCGATCTGATTGACAAGAAGGAAGATTTTCTTCAACTTGCTCAACTCCAATCTCTCAAGAGAAAATTAGAAAAAGTTAACGAAATTTCGAAAGTAGAACTTTAAGTCTCATTTTCTTTTATTGATCCTTCACATCTCTTAAAATAAAGTATATAACTCCTATTTGTAATACTAGTGAGGTCACCCCTTTTACAATTTGGATTGGATTGCTACATTAGTTCAAATAAGACTATATATTTTAAAATAAATAAGATTAATTAGAATATTATATAAAAAATAAAATTTTTTGAGGAGATAAATCTCAACTTCTACATCAACTCTGCCCTCTATTGCTCCGTCTGATTCTTCTTGCCTAGAAGTTACACCTGGTCAAAGTCTTACCTGAAAAGAAAATTTTTGGTTTGACCTGTCCATTTTGGAGCCTAAATAATGTAATTTCGGCTAGATTCAACTTTATAGGAGGTTGGCTCAAAGTTGTAGATCTCGAAAAGTTACCAAATTTTTTAAGAAAAAATCTCAATCCGGCATCCTATGACCAAGTTATGACCTCCGGTAGTTTGGCAGGTGACTCGGATTTTTGATATGGTAGATCTCATTTTTTAAACCCTATCCAGCCTAATTCGTAGTGGCCAAAGTCTTTCACATCCAGCGTAGTGATCCTCCTAAATATCCATAGTAGCCATAGTATTACACATTGAGTTGGGTGATCTCCTTGAATACTCGTGGTGGCCAAAATAATATACATCGAGTTTAGTGATCCTCCTGAATACTTGCAGTGGTTAAAATGAGACTCGATGATCCTCTTAAATCACTTTCCAAAGAAAGTTCGCCGAATGCGGTTAATACACATTACAAAACAAATAAAAGCAGAAAATTGAAAATTATATAATGGTAGGATTGCAGAGATAACAAGTCCTCATTTTGTCTGTTTGGAATCCAGACCAAACAGGCAGGATAGTGCAGTGTATATGGAGAGGCCCATAGTGATTGTTGCATGCCCCCTTGGATTTGCGCCACCAAGGATATGGTTTCATCCTATATGCTCGTTATATATGAGTTCAATTAATATCAAAGGAACGAACTTTTCCTTGGACTTCTTTCACGAAAAGAGAATGAAAAAGAAAAAGAAAAGCAGATCAAGATATTTTGATAATTCTCATCCGACATTGCTTCCATGCATGAAATTGCTTGGACCAAAATAATTTCGTTGACTCACAGAAATTGTGAAAATGTTGCTAAGCGCACCTTAAGATCCCATACATTCTTCAACTATATATTTAATGAATGTGTACTAATCATATCTCAATTACGTATTAAGGAACTTATTGTATTCATCAAAAATAAAAGTCTATTTTACTTTTCTAGATAATATAGTTTCAGAAAATTAATAAGAGGCTTGTTAAAAATGATCTAGACTTCCCTTAGTCTTACCAACCCAATTAGTCATGAACCAATTTCCACTCTCGGCATTAGTCTACATAATATTTTGGCTTAAGGCCAGCTTACCCCACTCATCCGCGTGCTGCTCTCTCTCTCTCTCTATCTCTGATTCAAAAATGGTGAGAGTGCCCACCACATTCGTCGGTTGCCGTCACCCCATGGATTCATACTCTTACAACTATCAGTTTGAAGAAAAAAAAAACTAAAAAAGAAACATAATGAACAGTTAGAATCAAAATAATGGTCAAGTTGAAGGCTCATTAAATCATAATTCCCCCTTTTGCTTTTCCTCTTAATGGAAAAGTTAATTTAAGAAATATTTTTGAGAAAGAAGATTTTCTCACATTATGCATCTAACATTAAGAACATGCAATGAAACATCTTTTGATAAAAGATTCATATATAGCTACATATCAATCACTTTATCGAATTAAAAGAATACAAGCATTCTCCCTCTCTCTCTCTCTCTCTCTCTCTCTATTTTGATGCAATAGGGGCTAACGGAGTTTATCTCATTAGTCTTTAGCTTTTATTGGAATGAAAGAGTTCACCTTATTTCTTTGTTGGAACCTGCCACGTATAACCCGATTATGCCAGGTATTTTACTGAATATGTTCTGAAATAATACGCTTCCTATGATTATTTCAGAAGGACATGCACAAAGCAACATGAACAAAGACAAACAAAAAGAAAAAGAGTGCGATACACACCGCGTTTGTGTATACTGCCTCACAGTTGGTTGGCTTGCCAACTTGACGTTGAATTTGTGGACCTAGTCCGACTAAAAATTTCGCCTTAGGAAGATTGTTGTTGGTGGCAAGAGAAATGACATCAACAATTGCATCATCATAGTAGAGCTAGCTAGGTCACTACAAAATGCTCATAATGTCACTAGAGCCACAGAATGAGTGATAGAATATTCATATAGACCTGATTGTCATCATCAGACAAATTATGAAAGAAAGAAGCTCAACTTCACATATTCGAATGCCTCTGAATTCTTTCCTGAGTCCCGACCGGTGGTGTCAGAGGTTTTGACAATCCTAACAAAATTTGCAGTCTCTGTAGAAATTTTACTCATAAAATTGTTGTGTCTTGCATGTACTTTAAGATTGCCTTACTCCATTTCACCTAATTCTTTTATCATAACCTCTAGATCTTTATGTTTGAAGCTGTATCGATATGGGGATCACATTCAAGGATTGGCCAACCAATCATGCATGATCTACTTCAGAATTACCTTCCAAAATATTTTTTTCAAATCCAAAAGTTGAATATCTGCTTGTAGATTAGAGTATAAAATATGGATCTGCTGTGTAGATTAAAAAATAGGGAGCCAATCTATGAAATTTCGCTGCAAATGTTTGTAAATATTTCTTCATCTCCTTCTCCCTTTCTAATATCTCTCTAGATTGCACATGAAATAAGATCTCCCTAGACAAATTTTTCTACTTTCTTTGATAAAAATGCAAGCCACCCATGCGTATATATTCCTTAGAATTCAATCAAGAACGTAACAGGAACCTTGGTATAAAGATGGCTAATAGGAAGAGTGATGACCCAAAGATTGATTCATAGATTGATTTTGATGATCACAAAACCTTGAAGTATAGATACTAATGTTTATGTTGCAAGGAGAAGGATATTTATTTTGCAAGGAACATAGCAAGTTGGAAGAACACAAGAAGGCCTCCAAAGCTCTCAAGTTGGAAGAAAGCTACAATTTATTGGCCCAAGTTTAAAGTTCAAAGGATTCAAATTGGAGAAGTAAAATCAAAAGAAAAATTCAAAAGAACAGTCTTCGAGTCGACTCCAGTGGAATTCGAGTCGACTCCGGAGAAGTATGAGTCGACTCCGGAGAAGTATGAGTCACAGGCAGAGAAGGACAGAAGAGCAGTTTTTCAGGTCTGAGATTCGAGTCGACTCCAGTGGAATGCGAGTCGACTCCCAGCGGTACACACAGAAAAAGTCAGAGAGCGTTTTATGGACTCTGAGATTCGAGTCGACTCCAGTGGAACGCGAGTCGACTCCCAGCGGTACACAAAGAAAAAGTCAGAGAGCGTTTTACGGACTCTGAGATTCGAGTCGACTCCCGCAGTACGCGAGTCGACTCCGAGACTGTGCGACCATCGACAGACAGAAGACCATGTTACTGCCTCTGAGATTCGAGTCGACTCCCAGACAGCTCGAGTCGACTCCAAGACAAGCTTCACGTCAAAAGGCAGAAGACCAACTTTCGGAAACTGAGAGCCGAGTCGACTCCAAGGAAGTTCGAGTCGACTCCAAGACTGGACGAGCCAAAAGACAGAGGATCGGGAGTTCGGGCTCTGAGATTCGAGTCGACTCCCAGGACAGTCGAGTCGACTCGAGAGGACAAAATTCAAAATTGGATCCACGGACTTCAGTGGATGAGCCGACTCCGAAATTGCCAAGTCAGCTCCAGAAGTTTGGCGAGTCGACTCCAGGATAAGACGAGTCGACTCCCAGTCGAGGCAAGCACATTAATTCAAATTTGGAACAGTGGGCGAGTCGTCTCCGGTAAAACACGAGCCGACTCCTGCAACAGGCGAGCCGACTCCTGATCGCGCGAGTCGACTCCGATCCCAACGGTCATATTGTCAGGAGGTGCAGACTGGTTCCAACGGCTCTTTTCTTGTCTCTAACGGCTATATTCTTGTTTCCACGCCATCTAAAGCTATAAAAATAAGAAGAGAGCTAGGGGAGAACTCATGAAAGTGGGAGAGATCATCTAGGAAAGAGATCTCAAAGAGATTACAAAGGAAATCTCCCATAAGCACAAAAGGGGCCATCCAAAACGAAATAGAGAGAAGAAGAGCATCCAAGTGAATCCGAAAGCTTCCTCTCCATCCGTGTGCTGCCTCGGGGGATCCTCTACTTCATGCCAAATCAGAGGAGGATCAAGTAAGAAGAAGCCGAGCTCCTCCATCTTCAAAACTCGTTTGAGGGCTTCTCTTTACTCTATTTGTTTATATTGTCATATCTGCTTGTTTAAGAAGCTTTGATTTGTTTTTATTCTTTGTTTTAATATCTTGTAACTTGATTCAATCAAGGGATTGAATCAAGGGGTTTAAAGGTTTGGTTGGTGAGCCAAAGGGAAAACCAACGGTGTAAGGTTTGTTGGTGAGGCCAAAGGGAAAACCAACGGGATTAAGGTTTGTTGGTGAGCCAAAGGGAAAACCAACGGGATTAAGGGTTTGATTGTGAGCCCGGGAAAACAATCGGGGTTGGTTCTAGTCGGTGAGCCTGGAAAAACCGACCGAGTTCGTTGTGCGCTCGTAAACAACAAGTTGGGTTGTGAGCTTGTAAAACAACCGGCTGTAATCGGTAGGATTATAGTGAAATTTTCAAGAGGTCTTGGGGAGTGGATGTAGGTGCTGGGGTGCACCGAACCACTATATGTCCTTTGTGTTTGTAATGCCTCTAGTTATTGTCTAACTAACACACTTACTTACTTAGATAAATTGCTTGCTTAATTCTTATCCGCACATCCTTTAGTTGCAAGCATATTTAATCAAGTCGAAGTCTATACATCAAACCCTTGCTAAGTTTAACTTTCACTGTGCATCTATACAACTTAGCATAGTTTAATCAAAAAAGTAGTAGAAGTAGCATAAAGTTTTAAAAGACCCAATTCACCCCCCCCCCTCTTGGGTTTGTATCTACTGGGCAACAAGTGGTATCAGAGCAGGTGCTCAAATATTATTTGTAGTCTTAACCGACTAGAGCCAAAGATCATGACAACTCAATAGATAGTTTTCTAGGAGAAGGACAAGCAATTGACACACCTCCACTATTTAATGGCATAAACTATGCACATTGGAAAATACGCATGCGCATCTTTATTCAATCACAAAACTATTACTATTGGAAAATCATAATAATGACCCTCACACACTCTCTCAAACTTTTAATGAAAAGGACTTAGCACAATTAAATGCTAATGCTATGAACATATTATATTGTGCGATTCAAGAAACAATGTTTAATGAAAATTTCTGCATGCTTATCTGCAAAGGAGATCTGGGATACTTTAGAAAATATTTAATGAGAAATCTCAGAGTAGCTCACATGTACTTCAATTGCATACTAACAATGAGACTGCAGAAAAAGGTGTTGAAACTTCCATCTCAGTCGAGTCGACCCCAAGTATTTCAGAGTCGACCCTCAAGTTAACCGAGTCGACTCCAATAAGGTCCGAGTCGACTCCAAGGCAAATCAGCTTCCTAAAGACAAAGAAGAAGAGGAAGCAAGAAGAAAGGAAGAAAGAGGTAAAGCGCAAGAAAGCCTTGACCAAGAGAAAGTCAGACAAGGAATTGAAAGTTAGGAGCAACAATGAACTACAAGAGGTAACTAACTTAATGTCTTATGGTACAAGAAGATAAAGTAGAATCTGAATCTAATCTTACACCCAAATGACTTTCATGAAAAATATTCTTATGATGAACTTTTAAATGCTTTTCATGATTTGTATAGTGAATGTAGAAAATTAGCTAGGAAAAATAAAAATCTTAAAAAGCTAAATTTGAAAATTTCAAAAGAAAGAAATTCTATTACTGAAATACAAGACAAACTAAATTCTGAAAATAAAAAGTTTAAGGTCATCTTCAGAAGAATTGATTCAGAAAAATTATAGCTTAATTAAAGAAAATCAAAACTTAAGTAAAGAAATTAATCAATTAAAATCTTTTTATTAACAAATTCACCGTAAGTTCAGAACGATTAAAAATGATGTTTGAAAGCCAATATGTTGCTTGTGATAAATCAAAACTTGGCTTGATTTCCTTTACTTAACAATAAATCTCTAGAGAAAAAGGTTATCAATTTCATCAAGCAAACCATTAAATAAGATAACTTATTTCAAAAATGAAAAGGATGGGAATAACAACTTTACCTATCGTTCTAGTATAATTAAATCAAATGGTAAAGTTATTACTATTAAACAGATATGGGTTCCAAAAGGAACCATATGTCCTAACTCTCAAGGACTCAAGCAAGCTTGGGTACCCAAAATGAGAAAATGAGGATGTACACATAGGTGTACCAAGGTACCCATGGAACATAAAGAAACTTAAAAAGTTATTAACAAAAAAAATGAAAATCAGTAATTCTTGCATCTCATCATTATTTGTCCTTTAGTATCTGATATGATTTGCTATTAGTGATCAATTTTGTGATATAGAAAAATACTTTTGGAAATATAATCAAATCATTTCATTTTACTCACTAAGTGGATAAGGTGCTAAATGATTAATCAACTTATTAAGAATAACTCTATGAATTCTCTATATGCTTGATTGAGAGTTTTTATCTATGGCATTATTGTTTATTGATCATAGATATGATAATGTGTACTTGGTATGCTTTTGAATATATGCACTATGAATACCAAGATTAAAGAAACCATATTTGGCATATGAAATCAGCTCATGCTAGTATGTACTTAATCTCAAAAGACCTTGCCATAGGCTTACTTAGATTATCCCTCTTAAAGGTCAAAGTTTTACTATGCATGCTAACTAAGGAAACAAACAAAAATAATTTCTAAATCTAGAGATGTTGTTTCCAACACTAATTTTTTTTTCAAAAGCTTACATTAGCCCTTGTTCTTGGCACTCAAATTAAAATATTTTCTGCATTGGCACAAACTCACAAGAAGCGATCAAATGATAAAGGTTTGCAAACTATGAAATCATGGCATAGTGATTGAAAACCAATTTTGTGTTAAGTTGTGCACAGAAAAATAATATTTTCAGCACCAAGGACACCTTAAGTAAAATAGGATTAATAGAATTCTTGAAGAAATGAAAAAGACAATTGTGTATGATAGTCATCTACTTAAATGATTTTTAAAAAAAAACTATCATCACTGCTTGTCATACATATGATTTCTATTAGATCTATTTTTGATGAAAACTCCCTTTGATCTTCTGAAAAATGGAAAATGAACCATTGCATATCTTTCATATTTTTTCAGTCGTACATGTTATGCTTTGATATGTTCTTATGAAAAATAATGCCAAATCTGATAGAGATATGTCTATCCTTGGATATCATTCATCAAGCAATGCATATAGAATATTCAATGAAAAGATTTTAGTTGCAAAAATATCAAGTCGTCTTATTCTCTATGAGACTAATGATTTATTGTCAAGATACTAAGATCAAATTATATATGGTTAATCTTTACATATAACAATCTGAAAACTTGTTAATAATTATTACAAAATTGAGTTTTTCAGAAATGCACTTAATGAAGAAAAATTGATAACTACTAAAAGACTGAATCAAGAAAAGATGAAATAGATCTTGATTCTTTCATGATTAAAAGTAAAGATCACCACTATCATTTGCTTGACTCATGAGCTTTATATTCTGTCAAATGAATGTGTAGAATTCACTCCTATGTGGTTATTCATTAAAAAGTAGATCTATGTTAAATAACCACCATATTTAAAAATTACACATTACATATATGATAAAGCCAATATGTGATTTAAAACAAGCATCAAAAGCTTGATATATTAAAAGCTTAGGGTAACCTTGTTGATAAAAAGTAATAGTGATAAATCTATGCATCAAAAAGAAGAATCTATGATATCTTGCTTGCTCATAGCACACATTGATGGCATCATTTTTGTTCTACTAATGAAAATTTATATGAATAGTTATATTGCAAGGTGAGTTTGAAATATGATGAATGAATTAACATCTTCTCTCAAACTCCAAATTAAAGACAAACAGGAAAGGGGATCTTCATTGACCAACGTTAGTCCACAAGAAAACTCTTATAGAAGATTGGCGTGAAGAAGATTACTTGAGAATAACAAAAAGAGAGAGAGATAAAGAAAAGAAAATGGACATTGTTCAAGAGATGAAAAATCTGAGCAAAGGCAAGTACTTCAATCTTAAGGAAAAGCAAAACAAGCATAATATATTCGGCACATTTGGAAGGGATAAAATCTGTAATTAATTACACTCAAACAGGGAGAGTTTGAAAGTAAACATTTTAACCTTTCTATATTGCTCATCATAGGGATGGTGCCAATGGGGAGGCTAGTGGTAGTACCCGGCCACTATTTGACCCAACTATTCGGTGTAGGGCATATTAGGGACGGCACAAGAGGGAGGCTAGTGGTAGTACCTCGTGCCCCTTCCCAACTCCACCGGATAGGGAGCAAATAGGTATAGAGCATAAGAAAGTAAAAATGAAAGACCAAAGTAAATGAAAGTATATAAGAAGAATCAAGTTTTTTTTTATCACTTAAAAACATAATTTAAGGATGAAATCAATGCAAGATAATATTTAAATAGAAGGAGTTTATTTGAAAAGAATTGATTTTGATACTTGACATGCTTGTTCTTAATATTTTAATGTATGACTTAACACACACTATATTTTGCATGTGGCATGATATTTTTAAATTATGGGTTCTCAATATCTTTTGTAGTACCCCATACTTGGACAATTTGATTGAATGTTTGAAATGCTACATAACATCTTTTGTTTGGTTTTATTGAAAAGAAAATTCAGATTTGTTATTCACAATCATCGTTAAATTCTGAAAGTTAAATAAATTTGTAAAAAAAAGGAGAAGAGAAGGATATTTCTATTTAGGCACAATGAATTGAGTTTGTCTTATCCATCAACTTGCTTAACTTTGGTATATAATGTGCTAACTCATACCAAAATTCAACATAAAATACAAATATTCTGAATATGCTTGAAATATGTGTTTTCAATCGTAATGATTTAAGATAAGCTACAATGTGGAAGATCCATATCTCAAATTATGGACTTTGAAAGCCTCTTTTGAAAATCTTTATGAAATTCAGAATCTGATTTCGTATAAAAGCTTAACTCAATATGATTTCTAAATAAAATCTTAATTTAAGAAAAACAGAATAATATTTTGATGCCTTGGTTGATTGCTCCGATACGCATCCGAAACATATCTTTTCTTATTGTTAAAATGTACTAATAATTGGTCCAAATGATGTGTCTTTCGATGATCTTGATTGCAAACAAAATTTCTAAATATATGATCTTATTTTTGATATTAAAAAGATTTATTGTGTTTCATGAATACATTGGTGAAAAACTATGATTAAGAAATTGAGTTCTATAAATATATATACTCAATGATCATCTATATGTTTTTCTCTCCTACATTCTTAAAGATTTCCATCAGAATATCAATAGAGTGAATGATCTTAAAACTAGAAATATTTCAGTTCACTCAAATGACTCTAAAAGAAAGAAAATGTAAATGCTTTTGAAAGAAAATTGAGCTTCAATTGAATCATTTTCTGATTAATACTTTTATACATTTTCTCTAAGATTAGGAGAAAGCATAACTTGTTCTTAAAGGATTAGAAAGAGTGATTACTATAAATTCTGAATAATTCTAAGATCACTCTACATTCTTGATATTACAGAATTTCCGTGTTATTCACCTTTTATCACTAAAATCTGAAATTCAACAATTTAAAATGATTAAAGAAGATGCATCTTTTTGAGGGGGAGCTTTAGATATTCAGTATCCTATCCAAAGACACTTTATTTTGATGCATACCTTGATTTTTATGGATTGATTTTGATGAACCTCCTTATATTACAATACTTGCTTTAATTATAAGTTATACCTTGAGAATGAGTTCTAATAAAGGTTTGTCTTGTCTCAAACCTTGGAGTCTCATGAAAGATAAGCTGAAATATATTTTTGAGATTGACAATCTTATTGAACATTATCTTAGGATTCTAAACTCTTAAATGGAATGATCAATTGAGGGGGGAGAAAGAAAATTTCAGAAGGAGAGGTCTTATGGAACTTAATTACATAAATCTATAGGAGAGGGAAAGAATACTAAATGAAAAGTGATCCTAATACTCTCCAATATGTATCATCTGAAATTTAAATCTGAAAATCTTTATGATACACCTTGAGGCGTGTTATTTGGTTAGTATATCTTATGCATCACTCATGAACCAAATTACAAATCTTAAGAGCCTCTAATTTAATAAAAACAGGGGGAGAACAATGTATTAAATTTTCTTGAGTATCTCTTAGAAAATCTATTTTGAACCTTCACTAATGAGTTTTAATTGGCTTACTCTTTAGAACTTCTATTTTGTGCCAATTCATTATTTTATGTATCAATTATGCTTATTTTCTAAAGGAGTAAAAGAAAGTCTTTAAAAGAGCTCAAAGATGTATCAAAAATTGCATAAACTCATATTTTGTATTTGTGCCCCAATGCTCTTATTATCATATAAGAACTTTGAAGTCATTAAGAAATTAATGATCCAACATGATGATATGTTTTTCCAAATATATAAGTTTTGATCTTTTACTTCTGAAAATTAATTAAATTGCTCCCATGTTGATAAAATACTTAATAGATTGGGCAAAAGGTCTTAAATGAACAAGCTTTCATACTTAGTGAAGAGAGGTTAGATTTCCACTCATATTTTTCTTGAATATCATTAAAACTAAGAAGATTCCACCTACACTTGATTAGAAAACTATCTGTGGTATCAAAATTAAAAAACCTCTTTGAATTCACACTCGATGTGTTCTGCTCTGATCTTTGTACTTTAATGTTTCACTATCTTTTTGATGTTGTCCAAAAAGGGAGGAGAAATATCTAAGTATATGCTATATACTCAGAATGCTTTATTTACTTTGAAGTGAATATAAAATCAGCTTAAACATTTAAATATGTTGATTGTGTTAAGCTGATTAAATCTAAAGCATTATCATGAAGTATGTTTTTTTTTTAAATATATATGTTTTCTACTTATGCAACTTAGCTATGTATTACTTCTAGAAAACAATATCTTTATATTGCATACTACTCCAAGTTTTGTCATCATCAAAAAGGGAGAGATTGACGACCCAAAGATTGATTCATAGATTGATTTTTGATCACAAAACCTTGAAGTATAGATACTAATGTTTATGTTGCAAGGAGAAGGATATTTATTTTGCAAGGAACATAGCAAGTTGGAAGAACACAAGAAGGCCTCCAAAAGCTCTCAAGTTGGAAGAAAGCTACAAGTTTATTGGCCCAAGTTAAAGTTCAAAAGGATTCAAATTGGAGGAGTAAAATCAAAAGAAAAATTCAAAAGAACAGTCTTCGAGTCGACTCCAGTGGAATCGAGTCGACTCCGGAGAAAGTATGAGTCGACTCCGGAGAAGTATGAGTCACAGGCAGAGAAGACAGAAGAGCAGTTTTTCAGGTCTGAGATTCGAGTCGACTCCAGTGGAATGCGAGTCGACTCCCAGCGGTACACACAGAAAAAGTCAAGAGCGTTTTATGGACTCTGAGATTCGAGTCGACTCCATGGAACGCGAGTCGACTCCCAGCGGTACACAAAGAAAAAGTCAGAGAGCGTTTACGGACTCTGAGATTCGAGTCGACTCCCGCAGTACGCGAGTCGACTCCGAGACTGTGCGACCATCGACAGACAGAAGACCATGTTACTGCCTCTGAGATTCGAGTCGACTCCAGACAGCTTCGAGTCGACTCCAAGACAAGCTTCACGTCAAAAGGCAGAAGACCAACTTTCGGAAACTGAAGAGCCGAGTCGACTCCAAGGAAGTTCGAGTCGACTCCAAGACTGGACGAGCCAAAAGATAGAGGATCGGGAGTTCGGGCTCTGAGATTCGAGTCGACTCCCAGGACAGTCGAGTCGACTCGAGAGGACAAAATTCAAAATTGGATCCACGGACTTCAGTGGATGAGCCGACTCCGAAATTGCCAAGTCAGCTCCAGAAGTTGGCGAGTCGACTCCAGGATAAGACGAGTCGACTCCCAGTCGAGGCAAGCACATTAATTCAAATTTGGAACAGTGAGCGAGTCGTCTCCGGTAAAACACGAGCCGACTCCTGCAACAGGCGAGCCGACTCCTGATCGCGCGAGTCGACTCCGATCCCAACGGTCATATTGTCAGGAGGTGCAGACTGGTTCCAACGGCTCTTTCTTGTCTCTAACGGCTATATTCTTGTTTCTACGCCATCTAAAGCTATAAAAACAAGAAGAGAGCTAGGGGAGAACTCATGGAAGTGGGAGAGATCATCTAGGAAAGAGATCTCAAAGAGATTACAAGGAAATCTCCCATAAGCACAAAAGGGCCATCCAAAACGAAATAGAGAGAAGAAGAGCATCCAAGTGAATCCGAAAGCTTCCTCTCCATCCGTGTGCTGCCTCAGGATCCTCTACTTCATGCCAAATCAGAGGAGGTCAAGTAAAGAAGAAGCCGAGCTCCTCCATCTTCAAAACTCGTTTGAGGGCTTCTCTTTACTCTATTTGTTTATATTGTCATATCTGCTTGTTTAAGAAGCTTTGATTTGTTTTTATTCTTTGTTTTAATATCTTGTAACTTGATTCAATCAAGGGATTGAATCAAGGGGTTAAAGGTTTGTTGGTGAGCCAAAGGGAAAACCAACGGTGTAAGGTTTGTTGGTGAGCCAAAGGGAAAACCAACGGGATTAAGGTTTGTTGGTGAGCCAAAGGGAAAACCAACGGGATTAAGGGTTTGATTGTGAGCCCGGAAAAAACAATCGGGGTTGGTTCTAGTCGGTGAGCCTGGAAAAACCGACCGAGTTCGTTGTGCGCTCGTAAAACAACAAGTTGGGTTGTGAGCTTGTAAAACAACCGGCTGTAATCGGTAGGATTATAGTGAAATTCCCAAGAGGTCTTGGGGAGTGGATGTAGGTGCTGGGGTGCACCGAACCACTATATGTCCTTTGTGTTTGTAATGCCTCTAGTTATTGTCTAACTAACACACTTACTTACTTAGATAAATTGCTTGCTTAATTCTTATCCGCACATCATTTAGTTGCAAGCATATTTAATCAAGTCGAAGTCTATACATCAAACCCTTGCTAAGTTTAACTTTCACTGTGCATCTATACAACTTAGCATAGTTAATCAAAAAGTAGTAGAAGTAGCATAAAACTTTTAAAAGACCCAATTCACCCCCCCCCCCCTCTTGGGTTGTATCTACTGGGCAACAAAGAGCGAAAACTTAAGGTAGCTATGCTTTATTAAATTGCAATTCCAAAACATGTACCACAGGAGAATCCAATCAACACGCTCAAACTTGTTTGCCCGTGCCAGCTACTCAATTTATTCAATTACTAAATTTATTCTATCCTAATGTATTTAGAAGGATCAACCACATGAGTTACAGTTGCAGGCGTCGATCACCATGTTGCATTCGACGTCAGGCTGGCCGACATAGCCGCATTCGACGTGGTAGCAGCACTGCATATTTGAACAGTTATTGGGGTTGTTGGTAGCGCAGCACTTGCACGTTCCGCATTGAGATTTGGCATCGCCCATGACCATGCTGGGCGGTAGATATTTGATTCTCGGTTTCGGCTCGAAGGCAGCAACATCTCCTGCTTTGCATGTGGTTTGTAAAAGATTAGTGAGTTAGCGAGTAAAAAAATAGAAAGGACTGACTGTGATTTAAAGGAGGATCACCTCTCACGGGCAAGATAATTAAGAGAAGAACGAGAGTGAAGACGAGGTGAGGGGTGACCTTGCCCATGGTTGTCAAGATGTGTTGGATAACACATCCAGAGAGAGAGAGAGGGTATATGTAATCATTTTGCAAATTAAGGAAGAAGTTTTGATTCATTGTTTGTTTATTTTTTTCATTCTCTATTATATATAACCTTTCGCAAATACAGAAAGAAGTTACAATTTATTTATTTGTTTCATTTTTTCATTCTCTATTATAAATAATCCTTTTGAAAATTATGGAAGACATTTCAATTCATTGATTTATTTTTTTTGGAGTACCACTTCTCACCGGCAAGGTAATTAAGAGAAGGGTAGGAGTGAAGATGAGGTGAGGGGTGACCTTGCCCATGGTTGTCAAGATGAGTTGGATAACACATCCAAAGAGAGAGAGGATATAAGTAATCGTTTTGCAAATTAGGGAAGATGTTTCGATTCATTGATTTGTTTCTTTTTTTTCATTCTCTGTTATGAGTAGCCTTTTGTAAATTAAGAAAGAAGTTACAATTCATTGATTTGTTTCTTTCTTTCATTCTTTATTATAAGTAACCTTTTGCAAATTATGGAAGAGGTTACAATTCACTGAATTGTTTTTTTTTTTCTAGAGGGGGCGGGGGAGGGCAAGGTTGTACGAAAATGATGATAGGAGGCATATCTGGCTATATGGTATAAATATTTGGCATAATCTAGTTCTATGTACTAGGGTTCTAATAAAAGAAATAAGGTGAATAAATTCATTAGTGGAAAACATAGAAAGTGATAGACCAAAATGGTGAAAACTTTTGACTGCTACTCAAGCTCCTACTATAGCTCCAATTTTGAAACGTTGGATTGTTTTGGCTGCTTGATCAGCTCATCTCATTCGACCTCTTCATTTTGCTTCGACAAAATTTACAGAATCTCATGGATTTACTAAAATGCCCTCTCAAAAATCACTAAATTCCCACTATTATTTTAATTTAACAAATGAAAAATAGATGATAAGTCATATGAAACCACTAAGAGTATTCATGACAATACATAATGTATGTTATATGCATATATGTTTGAGTTATACTGGTTGCTTGATATGAGATTTGGCGATTAATGTTTTCACTTTCATACTGTTTATTTGCCCTTTTTAAATTTTATTATTATATCAGTGCGGGTGTGTGGAAATTTCTACTAGGCTATAAAGCTCACACCTCCTCTTTCTTTTTCTCTTTCAGAGTCACAAGATGAACAGTCTCGATTGGCTTGGGCATGGAGTTCAAATGGAGCCATTAGTTAGTTAATTTTTTTTTGATACCAAATAAATATTTACAAATTTTGTAACTGAATTAGTTTGAATATTTGATTATGATGGATTTATTTAGTTGGATTATTTGGCTATTAACATTTGATTTAAATTTCTAGAGTTATTAAAAAATTATTTATCTTTGGCCTTGCATAATATTTAGGGTACCACTCTAGGATTCATGCGGTTTTATCACGTAACCAACCTAAGTGATGGGCTCAGGGTATGACATCTGCCACATTGGAAAATTCCACAATCAACACAACCATCTCAGGAAAGAAACCTAGTTTTTAGCTTAACTTTACCACCTTTCTTTGGAAAAATTATTTCGAGGCAACTTCTCCTAACCTTCAGGCAATATCTCTCCATTTTTCTCTGACAGTAGTATATATGTTGAATGATTTTTTCCCAAGCTGTTGGAGAATAGTTAAAAAACATGCCATTTCCATTTTCCTAGTAGGGCTAGATTCATAGTTTTGAGATCTCAGATCCGGAAACGACATTCTGCTTTAAAATGTGGTATTTTTTCCAAATAACAAGACAAAAAAATACTAGATAGAGTGTGGTTATCTTTTCGATCTAATTGACAAGAAGGAAGATTTTCTTCAACTTGCTCAACTCCAATCTCTCAAGAGAAAATTAGAAAAAGTTGGCGAAATTTCGAAAGTAGAACTTTAAGTCTCATTTTCTTTTATTGATCCTTCACATCTCTTAAAATAAAGTATATAACTCCTATTTGTAATACTAGTGAGGTCACCCCTTTTACAATTTCGATTGGATTGCTGCATTAGTTCAAATAAGACTATATATTTTAAAATAAATAAGATTAATAAGAATATTATATAAAAAAATAAAATTTTTTGAGAAGATAAATCTCAACTTCTACATCAACTCTGCCCTCTATTGCTCCGTCTGATTCTTCTTGCATAGAAGTTACACCTGGTCAAAGTCTTACCTGAAAAGGAAATTTTTGGTTTGACCAGTCCATTTTGGAGCCTAAATAATGTAATTTCGGCTAGATTCAACTTTATAGGAGGTTGGCTCAAAGTTGTAGATCTCGAAAAGTTACCAAATTTTTTAAGAAAAAATCTCAATTCGGCATCCCATGACCAAGTTATGACCTCCGGTAGTTTGGCAGGTGACTCAGATTTTCGATATGGTAGATCTCATTTTTTAAACCCTGTCCAGCCTAATTCGTAGTGGCCAAAATCTTTCACATTCAGTCTAGTGATCCTCCTAAATATCCATAGTAGCCATAGTATTACACATTGAGTTGGGTGATCTCCTTGAATACTCGTGGTGGCCAAAATAATATACATCGAGTTTAGTGATCCTCCTGAATACTTGCAGTGGTTAAAATGAGACTCGATGATCCTCTTAAATCACTTTCCAAAGAAAGTTTGCCGAATGCGGTTAATACACATTACAAAACAAATAAAAGCAGAAAATTGAAAATTATATAATGGTAGGATTGCAGAGATAACAAGTCCTCATTTTGTCTGTTTGGAATCCAGACCAAACAGGCAGGATAGTGCAGTGTATATGGAGAGGCCCATAGTGATTGTTGCATGCCCCCTTGGATTTGCGCCACCAAGGATATGGTTTCGTCCTATATGCTCGTTATATATGAGTTCAATTAATATCAAAGGAACGAACTTTTCCTTGGACTTCTTTCACGAAAAGAGAATGAAAAGAAAAAGAAAAGCAGATCAAGATATTTTGATAATTCTCATCCGACATTGCTTCATGCATGAAATTGCTTGGACCAAAATAATTTGGTTGACTCACAGAAATTGTGAAAATGTTGCTAAGCGCACCTTAAGATCCCATACATTCTTCAACTATATATTTAATGAATGTGTACTATGTTGGAATTTGTATCCTAAATGTCAATCGTCAGCATATTGATAATTGAATTTTGTAAATGAATTGACAAATTAATAAAGTGTTATTTGGCATTATTCATCATTTCATCTTTAAATGAACTCTTATATGATGAAGTCCTTAGGACTTATGTTATGATAAAGGAGGATTTATCTTTGAGTCCTTAAACTTGTTTGCGACGAAATGATATGTTGTTACTAGGACGACAACATTATCGAGATTAGGTCGTTGTGTGACATATATGTTGGTTGTCCTCTTAACCAAGGAGTGTGGAGACACTGGTATGCCACACAAGTGAAGTGTAGAAGTACATTTCACTAAACGTGACCAATTCCGGAACGGTCTACTGTCAAGAGATGTTCCGAGTGAATATGGGTATAAGTTTGGCCCTCTGACCTGAGACCGCAACCTGTGACTAGCAAGCAACTCACTGTACTTTGGTACCGGACTACCTGAATTTCTAATTCAGTGACGGAAGGTCACTGGGTGCAGTCAAGTACTTGCGTAGTCAGTTGTGAGTCAAGATGGAATTGACCCCTCCTGAAAACAGCAGATAATGTCTTGTGATTAATTTAGCAAAACCTTGGCCAGGATAATCCCAGTGAGGAGTCACGGGATATCTAAAGTTAATCACATAATGGATGTACTAATTATAGGATTGACAGTGAGCTCTAAGTCATCCTGGCATTAGGAGTCAAAGGGATTGAATTATACAGTAACCATAGTTCAGGGTTTCAGAATATTTGCTTCGCATATATTCGACCTATCCGGACGTCGGGTACCATTGCTAGATGGTCACATCGATTAGTGTAGAAAATTGTTCCTATACTACCGGCTTAGGTTCGAACCTATGAGATCACACGCATAGAAGATTCCTGATTGATCAAGAAAGCTGATGAATGATTAAGAATCATTCAGGGGTAATTTGGTCAATTTGATTGGCAAATTATCTTATAAAATAATTAAAGTAATTATTGAAGGATTAATTAGTAATTTAATTACTAATAAACTCAATTTGATTGAGTAATTGTGCTAAGGATGAGCCAAATTGAATTGGATTCAAGTTTGGGCTCAATCAGGGTTTTGACCTGATTGGATTAGGTCAGAACCAAAAAGGACTTAAGCTGATCAAATTAATTTTAAATTAATTTATTCTTAATTGGGGATTGACCTAATTAAATTAGGTCCAACACAAAGTAATAATTCAATTTGATTGAGTTTGCATGAGCCAAAATTGAATTGGATTCAATTTGAGCTCAATCAGGGTCTGACCTGATTAGATTGGGTTCAACCAAATTGCTTTGTTTTAATTCGGATTTGACCAAATTTGATTAGGTGCAACCCAAGGAGATTAGGCTCAGATGATGTGGCAATTATTGGTGACATGGAATTGGATTTCATGAATTTTAAATAAACCAAAATTATTGCATGGCACATGGACCCATTGCTTGACACATGGCGACATTGTTTGTTATTTGAATTTAAATTCAAACATTAAGCAATGTGTTAAATGATTTTAATCACTCAAACCATCAGCCAAGGTGGCGTCTGAGTTTTTGAATGGATTAAATTCGAATTTCAAGAGGTGATTTCAAAATTATGAAGTGTTTTACCTTGCCGCATGGATTTCAAATTCCTTCCCTCTTGCACATGTGTTTAAAATTTGAATTTAAATCAGATTTGGTTGAGATCTGATTTGGGTTGTTCCTAATCCTTTGCATGTGCCAACTAAAAGAGGTTTTCTGAAAATAAATTTCGAATTTTGAATGAAAATTCGGAGGCCATTAAAAGGGGTCAAACATGGGCACCAAAAACACATCCATTGCAGCCTTCTTCCTCACCCGCCTCCTCCTCCTCTTCTTCTCCATTTTAGATAGGGTTTTCAGGGTGAATATCTAGAAGATTCAAGATCAGATCTGAGTCCTCTACTTTCCTTACAAACCTCATCTCTATCTGCTTCAAGACGATTGATCAAGAGTTGATTGAATCCCGGCGGGTAGATTTCAGCTTTCAAGTGTTCTGCAGCTGCTAGCACTGTTGCGGAAGAAGATCCTTCAGGACTTCGCGTGTACTTCTCGTAGAGGCCATTCGTGTGTGTGGCTGCGAAGTCAAGAATCAGATTCACAACTTTCATCCATCATAAAAGGTATTTGTTGCCCAAGGTGACAAGCCAAGAGGGGGGGGGGTGAATTGGTTTCTTCTAATTTTGGTGCTTTAAACGTTTTCTTAATTAAGTGCGGTGGATGCTTTCTTAAGCTATTTGAGTGAGTTAAACTAACGCAAGAGTAGAAGATGATGCAAGAGTAAATGAAAACACAAGCACAACACAAACACAACATATATAGTGGTTCGGTGCTCTCCTTAGCACCTACGTCCACTCCCCAAGCGTCCCCTTGGGAATTCACTATAGATCTCACGGATTAAGTTGGATTGTTTTCCGGGCTCACAATCCAAAAACCTTTGTTGGTTTTACGGGCCTCACCAACGAACCTATACACTTTGGTTTTCCCGGGTTCACCAAAAATCTTTGTTGGTTTTACGGGCTCACCAACGAACCTATACACTTTGGTTTTCCGGGTTCACCAAAAAACCTTTTGTTGCGGTTTTGGCCGGGCTCACCAACGAACCTTTACAAAGTGTTTAATAACAAAAGGAAAGATTCAAACTCCTAAATGAGCATATGAAACAATATAAGCTACAAGGAAGAGTTAGAAAGTATTTATCGCTTTGAAGTCGCTTTGCTCTTCTTTGTCAAGGATGCTTCACTCTTTAAGGGGGATGGAGCTCTTGATGCCTCTTTGAATCTGCTCAATCCCTTTTCCTTTGATTCTTGAATGAAGCTCTTGATGAAGAAGATTAGGGCACTTTTGTATTCTTGGGTACTCTTTGATATTCCACTCAAAAGTAGTTCTCTCTGATGAATAGTGCCCCTTTAAATAGCTTCCCACCTTCTATGGACAAGTCCCCAATGGTTAGATTTGAAAAACTAGCCGTTACTGACCTTGGGAAGGACAAAAAGTACAGTTGCAGAACTAGCCGTTACTGTTCAGCCCGTGTTTGGGTCGGCTCAACCTATCCTTGGGTCGACCCAACTTTGCCTTGGGTCGACTCAAACATTCCTTGGGTCGACCCTCTCAGAAACCACAGAAACTTCAATTTCAGCCTTCCTTCCCATGGGTCGACCCAACCATTCTTTGGGTCGACTCAAAGTCCACTTGGGTCGACTCAACTTTTTTGGGTCGACCCTCTCAGTAATTCCAGAGAACCATTTTCTGTCTGTCTTTCTATCTTGCCTTTGGGTCGACCCTCTCAGGGTTTGGGTCGACTCAAGCTTGGGTCGACTCAACCACTGTTTGGGTCGACCCTCTCAGTAAATCCAGAGAGCATTCTTCAGTTGTGTTTTTGAGGTTCTTCAAAGTTGGGTCGACTCATGCTTACTTGGGTCGACCCAACTCACTGTTCATTTGTGCCATTTTTTGCAGGAGTGTGCCAAATGATTTCTTGATGTGCCGGGGTCGACCCAATCAACCTTTGGGTCGACTCAATCCACACTTTGCTGCACTCTCAAGGTTAGATTCATTCAAATGAACAAGGTCATGTATCTATTTTCAATTAACCAAATATACTGAGAGTAATGAACTTATAAATGAAGTATCAATTTAACTTACAGCATACTCTAGATAATTGCTTGTTAATCATCAAAATAACACTATCATCCTCAATCCCCCCTTTTTGATGATTACAAAATAAAGAGTATAAGTCTATTGATACTTGTTTTAAAATCAGTTTATAAAAGGGATTAAATTGCTGAATTTAGCTTTTCATATATACTTGTGAAATCTCCCCTATATCATTCAAATGTTGCCAATTTGACTTTTTGAATTGGCTTCCCCCTTTCATTTATAATTCATTAGCAATGAAACTTCAAAAATTTGGAGATAAACTCTGAGTTTCAGGTTATGTATCGGGGTGCGAGAGGTGCGTGCCAAATTCTGAGCTTCTGATGGGAATTTTTTGATTTTAGTCAATTTCATTGTTCAATTGCTCCCCCTTAGATGTATAAGCTTTCTTATAATGATTTTCAATTTGTTTGCCCATTTTTTTCTTTCTTTACATAACTTTTATCTTTATTTCTCCCCTTTTTGTTAATTATCTTACTCTCCAAATTAATACTCTTTCTTTACTTCTTAAATACTCTTTCTTTTCTTAAATACTCTTTCTTTTCTTAAATACTCTTTCTTTTCTCTCCCCTTTTTGTTATCATCAAAAATATATATATGGGAAAGATGCAATAAATAATAAACTTCAAACTTCATTGATCAAAATAGGAACATTTTCATACATTCATGTCAAAAACAAAGACAGATACAATGTTCCTTAATCAAGATTTAAAGATACATAAGATAAAAACAAGATACATAGGAGAAAAGCAAGATACATGTGAGAACTAGATATCTAGCCTAGGCTCTAAACATAGACGCTAAGATAGCCTAGGGGGAATCTAATGGCTGGGATCTAGTCCTCATCCTCCTAGCATACGTGGCGAGGGGAGGTTGAGCCTGGTGAGACTGTGTCTGGCGTGGAGCACGACGAGCGGGATGACTCTGTGCCGATATCTCTGACTCAGCAGCCTGTGGCACAGATGGTCCATGTGTCTCTCTCTCTCCGGAGTGCTCCTATCTGCTGCCTCAGATCACTGATCTCAGCAGACATGACATCCAACCGGGCGTCCAATCGGCTCGTGAGCCCGTCAGTAATAGTCCTCGCCTGAGCTGTCATGAGCTCTGTCATCCTGCTCCAGAAGTCATCCGTATCTGTCGGAGGAGCGGATGACGATGGTCCAGCCTCTGAGGGTGCAGTAGGATGATCCATAGGCTCCTCATCCTCATCCTCTGGTGCTCTCCCTCTGGTGCCTACCCTGAATGCCTGCACCGGTGTGAATCCACTGCCCGTTCACTTTCGCATATCCCATGCGTATGAGTGTCCGTGCAGTGTACGTGTCCGTGTGATGCAGACTCTTGGATGCCTCCTCCTCAAGAGGTAAACCATGCTGACGGAAGATCAATGTAAGTATCATACCATAAGGTAGTGATACCCTGTTGCTGCACATCACCTTCCTCATCTGCCTTAATATCATAGCCGGAAGATTTAGAGGAGTCCCTCCGAATCATACACTCCATAACTGCTAGATCTCGCTCTGAGATGAGATCAAATCTCCCGGTCTTCGGAAATAAAATCCTATTTATCATATTGAGCAATAACCTCATCTCAGCGGAAAGAGAACTAGCTATTACCTTCTGAGAAAAATCGAAGTTCTCGTTTTCCCATGATCAATTGCAGAGCTCTCATTTTGTCTTCTGGCCTCTCCGGAGTGGCTCCTATGCAGGGTAGGTGTAGTAACTCACTCAAGCTCTCCTCGGACACACGGATCCGAACCCCTCGAACTTCCGACACAAGCCCTCCCATACCAGTCTTGAGGAAGGCATAGAACTCTTGTACCAACCCGGGGTAGATGACCACATCTAGGGAGCAAAGATACTCCCAACTTTGTCTTTGGATCCATTCCCAAATCCGAAACCCTTCTTGATTGAAAAACTCCGAATGGATCCTTCTCCCGGTGTAACCGGCCTCCCCGCAAATCTTGCAAGGATCACTGAGGGGAAGGAGGAGGAGGGACCTCCGCACGTGCCTCACATCTTGGAGACACGGGAGATGGCTCGGTAGGGTGCCTTTCCTCTGTTGGACCCGGGTCACTCTTCCGGATCTCTTGGCTACGGCTCGTTTGGGTCCCATTTCTCCAAGATCTTAGGAATCTACTGTTTGGAGGAGTTTAGTGGAGATTGGAGAGTGGGAGCTAGTTTTTCGGAAGAAGACAAAGGGCAAACAGTGCCCTAGATGTGCTCTCGGCCCCCTTTTAACAGTGGGGTCCCGACGTTGGGTCGACTCAAGATTTTTCTTGGGTCGACTCAACGTTGGGGTCGACCCATGTTCTGGGTTGGTCGACCCAAGTGCAGAAATTTTCTTTTCTCTTCCTTTTTGCTTCTAAAAAGTTTTCTTGCTTCCAATCCTTATAAACTCTTTATGGAACATGATACATGAGTAAGAAATCTATAGATAACAAATTTGACTCATGTTTCATGGGATTTTTGAAATTAAAGGAATGTATCATGAGACTACTATCTCCCTTTTATATTTCTTTAATAAAAAGGATCACATATGCCTAATTCCCTCCTGAGCATACAGAATCTATCTTCACTCAATGGTTTGGTAAATATGTCGGCCCAATTGTTTTTCCGTGCATATATGCTCAATACATACATTTCCATTTTGCACATGATCCCTAATAAAATGGTACCTTATTTCTATGTGTTTGGCTTTAGAGTGCTGAACTGGATTTTTAGTGAGATTGATAGCACTAGTATTATCACACTTAATAGGAATATTATCTAGTTTGACTCCATAGTCCTCTAGTTGTTGCTTGAGCCATAATACTTGAGCACAACAACTACCAGCAGCTATGTATTCAGCTTCAGCTGTGGACAGTGCCACTGAGTTCTGCTTCTTACTAAACCATGATACTAAGTTATTTCCTAAGAATTGACATGTGCCACTTGTGCTCTTCCTATCTAACTTGCATCCAGCAAAGTCAGCATCTGAATATGCAAGCAAATCTAGACAGGAGTCTCTCGAGTACCATAATCCAATGGTGGTAGTTCCTCTTAAGTATCTAAGGATTCTCTTAACAGCACTTAAATGTGACTCCTTAGGATCCGATTGGTATCTAGCACATATCCCTACACTAAATACAATGTCGGGTCTACTAGCAGTAAGATAGAGCAAGGATCCAATTAGTCCTCTATAGAGCTTAATATCAACACTTTTCCCTTTTTCATCTTTGTCTAGCTTACTAGTAGGATTCATTGGAGTGCCAATTCCCTTATGATTTTCATTCCCAAACTTCTTCAGTATTTCCTTTGTATACTTAGTTTGATGAATGAAAATGCCTTCTTTGGTTTGTTTGATTTGTAATCCTAGAAAGAAGCTTAGTTCTCCCATCAAACTCATCTCAAATTCTCCATGCATTAAATCAGCGAATTCTTTGCATAGAGTATCATTAGTGGCACCAAAGATTATGTCATCTACATATATTTGCACCACTAATAGATTTTTGTCCTTTCTTTTGATGAATAAAGTTTTATCTACATTTCCTCTACAAAAATCATTTTCAAGCAGAAATTTACTTAGTCGATCATACCAAGCCCTAGGTGCTTGCTTTAATCCATATAATGCCTTATGTAGTTTAAACACATGATTTGGCAATTCATGATTTTCAAATCCTGGAAGTTGTTCTACATATACTTCCTCCTCAATAATACCATTTAAGAATGCACTCTTCACATCCATTTGATATAATTTAAAATCCATGAAACATGCAAATGCCAGAAGCAATCTAATAGCCTCTAATCTAGCTACAGGAGCAAATGTCTCATCAAAATCCATTCCTTCTTCTTGATTGTATCCCTTAGCTACAAGTCTAGCCTTATTCCTTATAACTAATCCATTTTCATCTAATTTATTTCTAAATACCCATTTTGTTCCAATTACTGAATTATGCTTTGGTCTTTCAGTTAATGTCCATACATTACTTCTTTTAAATTGATTTAATTCCTCTTGCATGGCATTTATCCAGTTAGTATCTTTTTCAGCCTCTTCATAAGTTTTAGGTTCTAATTGTGAAACAAAAGCAAGATAATCATTTAAATTTCTAAGAGATGATCGAGTTCTTACCCCTTGAGATGGATCACCAATGATTAAATCTTTAGGATGTCCATGTGCATACCTCCATTCTTTTGGCACGTCTTGGGGTTGTGGTGGCACGCAATCATCTCCCTTATCTTGATTTGGCACGTCATCAATTTTCAACTTTTCAAAGTCGATAATTCCTGTATCATCATCAATAGTATTTTCTTTCCTAGCAGACTCACTATCAGACTCATCAAATATAATATTGACTGACTCTTCTACTACTAAGGTTCTTTTGTTGAATACTCTGTATGCCTTGCTAGATGTGGAGTATCCTAAGAAGATACCTTCATCTGACTTGGCATCAAATTTACTTAAGTCCTCCTTGCCATTATTTAAGATAAAACATCTACATCCAAACACTTTAAAATATTTTGCAGTTGGTTTCTTATTCTTCCAAAGTTCATAAGGACTTTTCTTAGTTATAGGTCGTATTAAAACTCGATTTAGAATATGGCAAGAGGTGTTTATAGCTTCAGCCCAAAAGTACTTTGGAAGATTTGACTCGCACAACATTGTGCGTGCCATTTCTGCCAATGTCCTATTTTTCCTTTCAACAACCCCATTTTGTTGAGGCGTTCTAGGTGCTGAAAATTGATGTGATATTCCATTTTTAGTGCAAAATTCCTCGAAGTGTTGATTTTCAAATTCAGTACCATGATCACTTCGAATGGCTGCTAAGGTGAGTTTCTTTTCATTTATGATTTTATTATATAGTTTCAAAAATTCTGAAAATGCTTCATTCTTATGTGCCAAAAATGAAACCCATGTATACCTTGAAAAATCATCAACAATAACTAGTCCATATTTCTTTCCTCCTAGACTTGTAGTTCTAGTAGGTCCAAATAAATCCATGTGTATGAGTTCAAATGGTCTAGTTGTTGATACTACGTTTTTCGATTTGAAAGATGACTTAGTTTGTTTCCCAATGAACATGGTCTACATATTTTGTCCTTTTCAAAAATCAATTTTGGCACATCCTTTATTAATTCCTTCTTAACTAGTTTTGATATTAATTCCATACTAGCATGTCCTATTTTCGATGCCAAAGCCAACTAGTTTCAATTTTCTTTTCTTCATTAGTAATTAAGCATAAACCATTTTTCTTGCCTAACTCATGAAGATCTACTAAGTAAATATTTCTTTGCCTTTGTCCTACAAGTACAATGCTATTATCTTTAGGATTTGTGATTATGCATACAGATGCCTTCAAATGTAACTTTAAATCCTTTATCACAAAATTGACTTATGCTAAGAGGGTTATGTTTCAAACCCTTAACTAATAAAACATTTTCTATAAAAATAGATGGAAGCAATGAAAATTTTACCCTTTCCAATGATATACCCTTTACCATTGTCTCCATAGGTCACTACTCCACCTTTCTTTGGTTTCCAAGGTGACAAATTGATCTTCATCACCGGTCATGTGTCTTGAACAGCCACTATCTAGATACCATCGTTTTTCCATTTTATCAGCTGCAAGACACACCTGCAATCAAGATCAAGAAAAACCTTTAGGTACCCAAGCTAAGTTGGGTCCTTTAGGGTTAGTACTCCATGTTCCTTTTGGAACCCAAACTTTCTTGAATTTTATCTTTTGATTATTACTTGATCTGTTTTGACTAGACTTTCTAAATTTACATTCATATGCTCTATGTCCTATCTTATTACAACAATAACAAGTAATATTTTCCCTTTTAGCTTTTACAAAAATATTCTTTAAGAGTTTTTGTTTCCTATTTGTTCCATACCCTAAACCGGCCTTATCATATACAGCTTTTTGGCTATCAAGAATCAAGTTTAATTTGGTAGAACTAAGAGTAAATCTATCTACCAAGATTTAATATTTTTCAGCATCTTCTTTTAGCTTGACATTTTCAGCAATTAGATTTTTGGTTTCATTTTCAAGTTTCCTACTTAATGTTTCATAGTTATGAGACAGTTTTATCTTATCTTTAATGAGAGATTGATTTTCTTCTTTTAGAGCTTTATTTTTATTAATTACTTTCTTATGTTCTTCCATGAGTTCTAAGAATGCATCATGCAATTCATCAACAGTAAAATCACAGTCAAGTTCAGAATCTACCTCATCGTCATTGGCCATATGACATATTTGGGCCGTGTCTTGATGATCTTCGTCCTCCGAACTTGATTCCTCACTTTCACTTCAATCGGCCATAAAATTCTTCTTTTTCAACTTTCTTGCCATCCACTTCAAATCTGGGCAATCTATCTTATAATGCCCGGGTTTGTTACACTCATAGCAAATGGGAGTCTCCTTTTCTTTTTCCTTATCCTTAACCTTTCTTTGCTTGAGTTACCTTTAAGAAAGGGTTTCTTTTTATGGAACTTATTCTTACCTCTCATGAATCTTCTGAATTTTCTTCCAAGCACTGCCATCCCTTCTTCATCAATATCTTCATCATCATCTGAATCTTCCGATTCAGTTTGTTGTCTAGGGGTGGTAGTCTTTAGGGCAATGGGTTTTCTTCTCTTGACCTCATCTTCTGAATTTTGCCTCATTGTCAACTCATGGGTCATGAGAGATCCTAGGAGCTCCTCTAACTGCAGTGTGTTGAGGTCCTTTGCCTCTTGAATAGCGGTTACCTTGGCCTCCCAATTCCTTGGTAGAGACCTGAGAATTTTACGCACCAAATCAGAGTTAGAAATAAGACTTTCCTAAACTTTTAAGCCCATTTATAATATCAGTAAAACGAGTAAACATATCAGTTATGGACTCAGTAGATTTCATTTTAAACAGTTCATACTTGTGTACTAATATGTTATCTTGGACTCCTTAACTTGATTGGTCCCTTCATGTGTGACCTCAAGCCTATCCCAAATTTTCTTTGGCGGTGGGTGCAAGTGGATATTCTATTAAATTCATTTACATCTAAAGAGCAGTAAAGTGTATTTACAGCTTTTGCATTTAACTGTGCTAATCTTCTATCACTTTCATTCCAATCCATTTCTGGTTTGGGTATGATAGTGCCATCTATGTTAAGTGTGGGTGTGTGAGGTCCTCTAGTGATGATTTGCCACAGTTCATAGTCCGAAGCTTGAATGAATATCCTCATTCTAGCTTTCCAATATGTGTAGTTTGTGCCATTAATAGTGGTGGTCTATTTGTGGATTGCCCCTCACTCATTGCACATCCCACTTGGGTTGTCATGATCTTTAACTCTTGATTGTTAGATCAATGAGCACTATTAGAGCACCTCGCTCTGATACCACTTGTTGCCCAAGGTGACAAGCCAAGAGGGGGGGGTGAATTGGTTTCTTCTAAATTTTGGTGCTTTAAACGTTTTTCTTAATTAAGTGCGGTGGATGCTTTCTTAAGCTATTTGAGTGAGTTAAACTAACGCAAGAGTAGAAGATGATGCAAGAGTAAATGAAAACACAAGCACAACACAAACACAAACAATATATAGTGGTTCGGTGCTCTCCTTAGCACCTACGTCCACTCCCCAAGCATCCCCTTGGGAATTCACTATAATCTCGCGGATTACAGTTGGATTGTTTTCCGGGCTCACAATCCAAAAACCTTTGTTGGTTTTACGGGCTCACCAACGAACCTATACACTTTGGTTTTCCGGGTTCACCAAAAACCTTTGTTGGTTTTACGGGCTCACCAACGAACCTATACACTTTGGTTTTCTGGGTTCACCAAAAAAACCTTTGTTGGTTTTGCCGGGCTCACCAACGAACATTTACAAAGTGTTTAATAACAAAAGGAAAGATTCAAACTCCTAAATGAGCATATGAAACAATATAAGCTACAAGGAAGAGTTAGAAAGTATTTATCGCTTTGAAGTCGCTTTGCTCTTCTTTGTCAAGGATGCTTCACTCTTTAAGGGGGATGGAGCTCTTGATGCCTCTTTGAATCTGCTCAATCCCTTTCTTTGATTCTTGAATGAAGCTCTTGATGAAGAAGATTAGGGCACTTTTGTATTCTTGGGTACTCTTTGATATTCCACTCAAAAGTAGTTCTCTCTGATGAATAGTGCCCCTTTAAATAGCTTCCCACCTTCTTAGGACAAGTCCCAATGGTTAGATTTGAAAAAACTAGCCGTTACTCACCTTGGGAAGGACAAAAAGTACAGTTGCAGAACTAGCCGTTACTGTTCAGCCCGTGTTTGGGTCGGCTCAACCTGTCCTTGGGTCGACCCAACTTTGCCTTGGGTCGACTCAAACATTCCTTGGGTCGACCCTCTCAGAAACCACAGAAACTTCAATTTCAGCCTTCCTTCCCATGGGTCGATCCAACCATTCTTTGGGTCGACTCAAAGTCCACTTGGGTCGACTCAACTTCTTCTTGGGTCGACCCCTCTCAGTAATTCCAGAGAACCATTTTCTGTCTGTCTTTCTATCTTGCCTTTGGGTCGACCCTCTCAGGGTTTGGGTCGACTCAAGCTTGGGTCGACTCAACCACTGTTTGGGTCGACCCTCTCAGTAAATCCAGAGAGCATTCTTCAGTTGTGTTTTTGAGGTTCTTCAAGGTTGGGTCGACTCATGCTTACCTTGGGTCGACCCAACTCACTGTTCATTTGTGCCATTTTTGCAGGAGTGTGCCAAATGATTTCTTGATGTGCCGGGGTCGACCCAATCAACCTTTGGGTCGACTCAATCCACACTTTGCTGCACTCTCAAGGTAGATTCATTCAAATAAACAAGGTCATATATCTATTTTCAATTAACCAAATATACTGAGAGTAATGAACTTATAAATGAAGTATCAACTTAACTTATAGCATACTCTAGATAATTGCTTGTTAATCATCAAAATAACACTATCATCCTCAATTTTAACATGTCTAAAAATAAACTATTATGCATCATGGCTATCTCATAGCATGTATAAATTATAAGCAATTAATTAACCATGCTTCACATATTTTCATATGGAAATTTTCATATCATGATATTTTATTACATAACATATCATATATGAATCATACATTTCAGCACTTTCTTCTAAGCATGATGACATTACTATCTCATAGTAATTAATAATCATACATCATACATAATTATTTGATTGAACCAATTAAGGATGGCTCTGATACCACTGAAGGGTTTTAGCAATGTTATAATGCGCAGCGGAAGCTAGGAATTTTAAAAATTTTTTAAATAAAGTCCGCTATGCATGAAACCCTTTTAAGCCTAGATCACCTTAATGATTACAATCAAATGTTATAAAATAAATGCAGAATTAGTAGGATATACCTCAAACCGCTATTCCGGGGTACGTAGGCAACCCGATCAGGTTCAGCCATGGTTTTCAAAAAAAAAAAAATTCAGCATGCTAAATACCGAAGAACCTAGGATTCACTTTCAGTGGTATCAGAGCCAGGTTTATGTTTAAACTTTTATGTTTTAATTCTTGCAATTAAATCTGAAATTATTAACATGTTTAGATTAGATCTAAAGTGCTTTTATGATTGATTTAATTGCTGATTATGCATGATTAAGTAGATCTAAAATTTTGGATGCATATGATGCATGTTGTGTTAGGATTAGTAACATGAATAAATCTGAAATCATAATATTGTTTAGATTAGATCTAAATAAAGTTTATGATTCATATGATCTTTGATTTTAATGAACAAATCAGATCTGAAAATAAAAGTGAAAAAACAAATACATAAGATGTATGTTGTTTGTATTAATTCATGTTGTTATGTATATGTGATGCATGAACATAAAATATAATGACTTAAACATGAATTAAATCTGATTACATGTGATTAATTACAAAAACTCAGATCTGAAAATGTGTTTAAGAACTGAAAGATTGTAATTAATATGTAATTAAAAAGAAATATGCAATGATCAAAACTTTCATAAGTCTAAACTTAATTGAGAATTAAGTGTTATGAAATAGAATTGTAACTCAATTAATTGACATTGCATAATTCTTTGGGCATATGGGTTAGCTTGAATCAAGTTCTTAGGATTGGGTTAGACCTAAGGTTAGAATCAAACATGGTCTAATTAGAGTTAATTGATCAAATCTAATTAAGTAGTAACTAGATTAGGTCAAGGAAACTCTAGGTTAAATACAATAGTTGTAGATTGATCAATTCCATGTCTTTGATTAGACCAAGATGGAACTTGATTTAGGCTCAGAGGTGTAGCCCGAGTCATTTGAGTAATCAAATCGAAATTGATTAACCAGTCGGTGTCTAAGGTAAGTTTGGCAGTTTTGACCGGTGGTTTAATTGGGAGCTACTCGCACTGATTCGTCTTTGTCGAGTTAATGGCATATCCCTTCCACCGATCTCACTTACCTGGCCGACATGGTCAATCATATTTTGATTGGAACACTTAATGATTCGAGTTAGCTCATGCCTTAAGAAAAATCAGTATGACTGATTTAGGTGTCTCCTTAACCGGTTTGAGTCTAATCTGATTTGGTGAAGTCAGTGGGAGAAATTAGACTAACCGGATCTTCTCATCTATCCTAATTATGAAATCCTCTAAAATTATTAGGTCCTTAAAATGAAATGGTTATGGAGATAACTAGGTCATAGCCTCCCATTAAGTTGGATGATAATGGGTCCAATATTTTGATAATTATTGGAGCGCCACACGCCTGGTACTTATCAAGCATTGGAATTGTCATTCAATATATGATGAGTTAAGTGTACCTTCAATAGGCAGTCAGGTGAGCCGAGCCACACTCGGCTTGGTCGTCTATTAATTGATTAGACTTACCCTATCATTTAATGGTTGGACCTGACTAGGGTATTCGGTGGAGGCGCTACACGCCTGCCGAAAAACCTAGGGCAAAATCATCACTAGAAGTTGCTTGTGAAGCAATTGGTTAAGAACCTACCAATAGGTGCATATGGGTTGGCCGAGCCACACTCGGCCTATATGGGATCTATTGGTTCTAGTGCCCACTAAAGAATTAGGAGTAATTTTTCGAATTAGAGGTAGAGGCTACCAATTTGTATAAATAGTGGAATATCTTTAGACTAAAGTCCAAGTCTACTGTGTTTAGTCAATTCATATACTAATAGCCAATTTCTTTTTATGCAGAAATGGCCACTATTTATCACTTCGCTCATTGTTGGACAATGACAAGTTGACTGGTCCAAATTTCAATAATTGGCATAGGAAACTGAAAATAGTCTAGAGCATGAGAGGATCCTTTATGTGATAACGGATCAAGCACCTGAGCAGCCCGCTGCTATGCATCAGATCGGCCAGAGACACTTATCAGAAGTGGCTCAGTGACCGGATCACTGTTCGATGCATCATGTTGGCAACAATGAGTGATGAGTTTAGTAGGCGTTTTGAGAATACGCAGCCGGAAGATATTATTCAAGTGTTGAATGAATCATTCGGTGTTCCTGACGACGTTGAGAGGCACAAAACTAGTTGTGCCATCTTCAGCGCCGCGAATGAAAGATGGGACCTCGGTAACTGATCATGTATTGTACATGATTGAGTTGATCGAGCGTCTAAGCTCTTTTGGTTTTCCCCTTCATGATCAATTGGGGAAGGATGCCATACTAAACTCATTGCCTGGATCATACCGTCCTTTTCTCACTCATTTTCGTATGACGAAACCTGTAGTGAATTATCACCATGGGGTTACTACAGATGTTTGAGAATGATCACCAACTTCTTAAGAAGACGGTGAACTTTGTGGGAGGTTTCATCCAAGGGTCGCCCCTTTAAGAAAGGGAAAAGGAAAAATAAAATCCAAAAGAAACAAGTGCACCATGCTCAGCCTAGTCAGAAAAAGAATAAAAAGGCTGATCAGAGCAAGGCGGAGTGCTTCTTCTGCAAGAAGCAAGGACATTGGAAGAGGAACTGTCCTCTTTACAATTGCATCTCTCGATCCGAACCAGTTTAAGAAAAGTGGGCAATCAGTTGCCAATCAAGGTACTTATATGATAACACCTTGCAATTTTTCTATTTGTGATAATTCGACCTGGGTATTAGATACTGGAAGTCCCTTTAATATATGCAATTCGTTGTAAGGACTTCAGGTCAATGAGAGATTTGAAAACAGCGAGAGATTCCTGAATGTTGGAGATGGAAGATCTGTTCCAGTTCTAGCTTTAGGAAATCTCAAACTTGTTTTCAATTCTCATGTAGTTGTCTTGAGTGATTGTCACTATTGTCCTACATTCTTATTGAATGTAATTTCCGTAGGCCTTTTGGCCATGAACGGTTATGAAATTTCAATAAAGAAATGTTCTTGTGATATCATTATGAATGGTGTTACTGTAATGAATGGACGATTGAGCAATGGCATCTACTTGTTATCACAACCTGTTAATATAATGTACACGTCAAGTAAGCATCCTAGAATAGATAATGTCCACGGATGTCTACCTTTGGCATCATAGGCTAGGTCATATTAACAAGAACAGGATGAACAGGTTAAGTAAAGAGGAAATCCTCAATGTTAATGATTGTGAATCATTGACAACCTGTGAGTCACGTCTTCTTGGTAAGATGACCAAATCACCTTTTACCGAAAAAGGTGAACGAGCCAGTGATTTGTTGACCCTTGTACATTCTGATGTATGTGGGCCAATGAGCACAGATGCTAGAGGTGGGTATTCATATTTCATTATATTTACAAACGACCTTTCTAGGTATGGTTATGTCTATTTAATGAGACATAAATCTGAATCATTTGAAATGTTCAAATTATATCGTAATGAAGTAGAAAAACAAACTGGAAAGAGTATTAAAACTCTTCGATCAGATCGAAGAGGTGAATACCTCACCAGTGAGTTTTTGACATATCTAGGAGAAAATGGGATTCTCTTCTCAATGGACTCCTCCTGGTACACCACAGTATAACGGTGTATCGGAAAGAAGAAATCGAACTCTGTTAGACATGGTTCGATCCATGATGGGGTTTGCTGATCTGCCCATATTCTTTTGGGGATATGCTCTCAGTCAGCCTGCTACATTCTAAATAAGGGTTCCAAGTAAGTTCTGTAAATAAAACACCACATGAGATGTGGACTGGACGTAAGCCAATGCTCTCTCACCTTAGGGTTTTGGGGGTGTTCAGCGTACGTCAAACATTTGAAGACAGAAAAACTTGAACCCAAGTCTGACAAATGTTTCTTTGTTGGTTATCCTAAAGAAACTAAAGGATATTACTTCTACTTTGCTAAAGAACAAAAGTTGTTCGTAAGCAATAGAGCTATTTTCTTAGAGAAAGAATTTCTTAGTGAAGGAACTAAAAGCTCTAATGTTGAGCTTAGGGAAGTTCAACATGTAGATCCGACACCATCTACTGAACTAGTTGAGTCGGATTTGATTAGATCAGATCCAGAACCCATATTAGATGCACCATTAAGGCGATCGGGTAGAGTACCACGTCAGCCAGACAGATACCACGATTTTTTGGTCCGGAAAGGGGATCCTATCGAACTTGATGAAAATGATGAGGATCCGATCACATATATGGATGCAATGCGGAGGTATGACTTTGATAAATGGCTTGGAGCCATGCAATCCGAAATGGAATCCATGAAGGTCAATGATGTATGGACATTAGTTGACCCACCCGAAGGGATTAAACCCATAGGATGTAAGTGGATATTCAAAAGGAAATGGGGTGCAGACGGAAAGGTAGAGACCTATAAAGTCTGTCTGGTTGCCAAGGGATATCGTCAACGTTATGGGTATTGACTATGACGAGACATTTTCTCCTGTGGGCAATGCTCAAGTTCATTCGGATTGTGCTTGCGATAGCAGCACATTTAGACTATGAAATCTGGCAAATGGATGTAAAGACCGTATTTCTAAATGGAGATTTAGAAGAGGAGGTATATATGATACAATCTGAAGATTTTACATCTACAGATGAGTCTAAGCGTGTTGCAAGCTACAAAGCCTCCATTTATGGATTAAAGCAAGCTTCACGGAGTTGGAATATACGTTTTGATAAGGTAATCAAAACATATGGCTTCATTAAGAATGAAGAGGAACCTTGCATTTATAAATGGGCAAATGGTTCAATTATTATATTTTTCTTATTTTGTATGTGGATGACATTCTTTTAAATCGGAAATGACATTCCTGCATTACAAGGAATAAAGGTTTGGGCTATCATCTCAATTTGCCATAAAAGATTTGGGAGAAGCATCTTACATCGTAGGGATGAAGATCTATAGAGATAGATCTAAAAGATTGCTTGGATTATCCCAATCCACATACATTGATACTATACTGAAGAGGTTCAGTATGATTAATTCTAAGAAAGACTATCTTCCAATGGGCCATGGAATTAACCTCTCTAAAAGGAATTGTCCGACAACCTCTCAAGAAAGAGAAAGTATGGATAGAATTCCATATGCTTCGGCAGTGGGATCTATAATGTATGCCATGACATGTACTAGACCAGACGTGGCATACTCACTAGGAGTAGTGAGCAGATACCAGTCTGATCCAGGTAGCAACCACTGGAAGGTTGTAAAAACCATCCTTAAGTATTTGAGAAATACTAAAGATCAGTGGCTTGTCTACGGTGATTCTGACTTAAGACTTGAGGGATATACCGATTCAAGTTTTCAGTCAGATCAAGATGATAGCAAGAGTGTGTCGGAATATATCTTCACTCTTAAGGGTGGGGCCATCTGCTGGAAGAGTTCCAAGCAGCATACAGTGGCAGATTCTACATGTGAAGCAGAATACATCGCAGCATCTGATGCAGCCAATGAAGCCGTATGGTTGCGCAAGTTCATCACTGAGCTGGGAGTGGCACCTTCCATTGATGGTCCAGTTCCTATATTTTGTGATAACACTGGAGCCATAGCTCAGGCAAAGGAACCTAAAGCACAATCAGCGGACCAAGCATATTCTGCGACGCTATCACCTGGTTCGAGAGATTATAGAACGATGGTGATATTGATCTTCAGAAGATTGACATAAAAGAAAATCTGGCTGACCCATTTACCAAGTCCTCGGCATCAAAGAGTTCAACAAACACAAGTCGAAGATGGGTATTAGATACTGTGCCGATTAGCTTTAGGCTAAGTGGGAGTTGTTGGAAATTGTATCCTCAAATGTTCCAATCGTCAGCATATTGATGATTGAATTTTGTAAATGAATTGATAAATCAATAAAGTATTTTTTGGCATTATTCATCATTTACATCTTCAAATGGACTCTTATATGATGAAGTCCTTAGGACTTATTAATGATAAAGGAGGATTTATTTTCGAGTCCTTAAACTAGTTCGCGACAAACTGATATGTTGTTACCAGGACGACAACATTATCGAGATTAGGTCGTTGTGTGACATATACGTTGGTTGTCCACTTAACCAAGGAGTGTGGAGACACTGGTATGCCATACAGATGAAGTGTAGGAGTACATTTCATTGAACGTGACCAATTCCGGAATGCTCTACTATCGAGAGATGTTTCGAGTGGATATGGGTATAAGTTTGGCCCTCTGACCTGAGACCCGCAACCTGTGACTAGCAAGCAACTCACTGTACTTTGGTACCGGACTACTGAATTTCTAATTCAGTGACGGAAGGTCACTGGGTGCAGTCAAGTACTTGCGTAGTCAGTTGTAAGTTAAGATGGAATTGACCCCTCCTGAAAATAGGAGATAATGTCTTGTGATTAAATTTAAGCAAAAATCTTGGCCTGGTAATCTCAGTGAGGAGTCACGGGATATCTAAAGTTAATCACATAATGGATGTACTAATTATAGGGTTCACAGTGAGCTCTAAGTTATCCTGGCATTAGGAGTCAAAGGGATTGAATTATACAGTAACCATAGTTCAGGGTTTCAGAATATTTGCTTCGCATATATTCGGCCTATCCGACGTCGGATACCATTGCTAGATGGTCACATGATTGGTATAGGAAGACATTCCCTATACTACCGACTTAGGTTCGAACCTATGAAGTCACACGCATAGAAGTTTCTAGGTTGATCAAATGGCTGATTGATGATTAAGAATCATTCAGGGGTAATTTGGTCAATTCGATTGACAAATTATCCAAAGCAAAAGTTGCATTAAAATAATTATTAAATTATTGGAGGACTAATTAGCAATTAGATTGCTAATGAACTCAATTTGATTGAGTAAATTGGGCTTAGGTTGAGCCAAATTAAATAGGATTCAATTTGGGCTGCATCAGGGTTTGACCTAATTGGATTGGGTTCAACCCAAGTAGATTGAGCTTGACCCCAATTGATGGGACTTGACCCAATTGGATTGGCGCTTGATCCAAATCAATTAAGAACACCTTATTTGATGAGGATTATGAGTCCAAATAATCAGAATTGGATAAGGAGAAAGAATCCCTAAATTTTAGAAACCCATCCCTAAATTATAGGAACCCATTCCTAAATTAGGTGTGATACGTAGGGGGATCTTTTGGCTATAAAAGACCCCCATGCCTTGGGTTCAAGATATACCATATTTAGAGGTTTCAAAAAATTCTGAACAATTCTCTAAGAGCCCCCATACCTTTTCTCCTTCTCCTCCATGTCCCCATCCTCCATCTTCTTGAAGAACAATCAAAGGTTAAGTGTTTAGAAGGAGAAAGCTTCAGCCATTGCTGCGTTCCTTCGCGAGCTAGCACTCCCATGGAAGACGATCTACTAGGGCTTTGCGTGTACTTCTCATAGAGGCCATTCGCGTGCGTGGCTGCGAAGTCAAGGATCAGATCCATAAGTTTCTTCCATCATAAAAGGTATTAAATCCCACATCAATATTTTACTTTGGAGTCAGGGTCTAGGTCTGATTCTCCGAGGTTTTTACCCTCCTTTGGGGCTCCTCATGAAGTTATCTTCAGAATCCATTCGATGGATATTCGGAGATTATCAAAATAGAGTTCTTAAGTTTCAGATCGATAGTTAATCATGCATGAAAGTTTTAGCATAATTGTTTAAACGATTCCGGCATAATCTTATGTGTTCTTAAGGTGCTGATTTCTAGATTTGATCTTGTAAGTATGCATGAATTAAATTGTTTGATTCGGTTTTTCTGCTGCATTTTAAAACTTAAAAAGAACTACGTATGGCTTGATCCCCCTTATGAAGGGGTACGTAGGCAACCCGATCAGGTTCAGCCATGGTTTAAAAAAAAAAAATTCAGCATGCTAATACCGAAGAACCTAGGATTCACTTTCATACTAATCATATCTCAATTACATATTAAGGAACTTATTGTATTCATCAAAAATAAAAGTCTATTTTACTTTTCTAGATAATATAGTTTCAGAAAATTAATAAGAGGTTGTTAAAAATGATCTAGACTTCCTTAGTCTTACCAACCCAATTAGTCATGAACCAATTTCCACTCTCGGCATTAGTCAACATAATATTTTGGCTTAAGGCCAGCTTACCCCACTCATCCGCGTGCTGCTCTCTCTCTTTCTCTGTCTCTGATTCAAAAACGGTGAGAGTGCCCACCACATTCATCGGTTGCCGTCACCCCATGGATTCATACTCTTACAACTATCAGTTTGAAGAAAAAAAAAACTAAAAAAGAAACATAATGAACTATTAGAATCAAATAATGGTCAAGTTGAAGGCTCATTAAATCATAATTCCCCTTTTGCTTTTGCTCTTAATGGAAAGTTAATTTAAGAAATATTTTTGAGAAAGAAAGATTTCTCACATTATGCATCTAACATTAAGAACACGCAATGAAACATCTTTTGATAAAAGATTCATATATAGCTACATATCAATCACTTTATCGAATTAAAAGAATAGAAGCATTCTCTCTCTCTCTCTCTCTCCTCTCTCTCTCTCTCTATTTGATGGCAATAGGGGCTAACGGAGTTTATCTCATTAGTCGCTAGCTTTTATTGGAATGAAAGAGTTCACCTTATTTCTTTGTTGGAACCTGCCACGTATACCCGATTATGCCAGGTATTTTACTGAATATGTTCTGAAATAATACGCTTCCTATGATTATTTCAGAAGGACATGCAACAAAGCAACATGAACAAAGACAAACAAAAAGAAAAAGAGCGCGATACACACCGCGTTTGTGTATACTGCCTCACAGTTGGTTGGCTTGCCAACTTGACGTTGAATTTGTGGACCTAGTCCGCATAAAATTTCGCCTTAGGAAGATTGTTGTTGGTGGCAAGAGAAATGACATCAAGCAATTGCATCATCATAGTAAGAGCTAGCTAGTTCACCTACAAATGCTCATAATGTCACTAGAGCACAGAATGAGTGATAAAATATTCATATAGACCTGATCGTCATCATCAGACAAATTATGAAAGAAAGAAGCTCAACTTCACAATATTCGAACGCCTCTGAATTCTTTCCTGAGTCCCGACCGGTGGTCTCAGAGGTTTTGACAATCCTAACAAAATTTGCAGTCTCTGTAGAAATTTTACTCATAAAATTGTTGTGTCTTGCATGTACTTTTAAGATTGCCTTACTCCATTTCACCTATTCTTTTATCATAACCTCTAGATCTTTATGTTGAAGCTGTATCGATATGGGGATCACATTCAAGGATTGGCCAACCAATCATGCATGATCTACTTCAGAATTACCTTCAAAATAATTTTTTCAAATCCAAAAGTTGAATATCTGCTTGTAGATTAGAGTATCAAATATGGATCTGCTGTGTAGATTAAAAAATAGGGAGCCAATCTATGAATTTCGCTACAAATGTTGTAAATATTTCTTCATCTCCTTCTCCCTTTCTAATATCTCTCTAGATTGCACATGAAATAAGATCTCCCTAGACAAATTTTTTCTACTTTCTTTGATAAAAATGCAAGCCACCCATGCGTATATATTCCTTAGAATTCAATCAAGAATGTAACAGGAACCCTTGGTATAAAGAAGGCTAATAGGAAGAGCGAAAACTTAAGGTAGCCTATGCTTTATTAAATTGCCAATTCCAAAAACATGTACACAGGAGAATCCAATCAGCACGCTCAAACTTGTTCGCCCGTGCCCAGCTACTCAATTTATTCAATTACTAAATTTATTCTATCCTAATGTATTTAGAAGGATCAACCACATGAGTTACAGTTGCAGGCGTCGATCACCATGTTGCATTCGACGTCAGGCTGGCCGACATAAGCCGCATTCGACGTGGTAGCAGCACTGCATATTTGAACAGTTATTGGGGTTGTTGGTAAGCGCAGCACTTGCACGTTCCGCATTGGAGATTTGGCATCGCCCTTGACCATGCCGGGCGGGTAGATATTTGACTCTCGGTTGCGGCTCGAAGGCAAAGCAACATCTCCTGCTTTGCATGTGGGTTGTAAAAGATTAGTGAGTTAGCGAGTAGAAAAAAATAGAAAGGACTGACTGTGATTTAAGGAGGATCACCTCTCACAGGCAGATAATTAAGAGAAGAACGAGAGTGAAGACGAGGTGAGGGGTGACTTGCCCATGGGTTGTCAAGATGTGGTTGGATAACACATCAGAGAGGGAGAGAGGGGTATATGTAATCATTTTGCAAATTAAGGAAGAAGTTTTGATCCATTGTTTGTTTGTTTTTTTCATTCTCTATTATTAATACCTTTCGCAAATATGGGAACAAGTTACCAAATTATTTATTTGTTTCATTTTTTCATTCTCTATTATAAATAATCCTTTTGAAAATTAAGGAAAACATTTCAATTCATGATTTATTTGAGGATATAAGTAATCGTTTTGCAATTAGGGAAGATGTTTCGATTCATTGATTTGTTTCTTTTTTTTCATTCTCTGTTATGAGTAGCCTTTTGTAAATTAAGAAAGAAGTTACAATTCATTGATTTGTTTCTTTCTTTCATTCTTTATTATAAGTAACCTTTTGCAAGTTATGGAAGAGGTTACAATTCACTGAATTGTTTTTTTTTCTAGAGGGGTGGGGGAGGGGCAAGGTTGTACGAAAATGATGATAGGAGACATATTCTGGCTATATGTATAAATATTTGGCATAATCTGGTTCTATGTGCTACGGTTCTAATAAAGAAATAAGGTGAATAAATTCATTAGCGGAAAACATAGAAAGTGATAGACCAAAATGGTGAAAACTTTTGACTGCTACTCAAGCTCCTACTATAGCTCCAATTTTGAAACGTTGGATTGTTTTGGCTGCTTGATCAGCTCATCACATTCGACCTCTTCATTTTGCTTCGACAAAATTTATAGAATCTCATGGATTTACTAAAATGCCCTCTCAAAAATCACTAAATTCCCACTATTATTTTAATTTAACAAATGAAAAATAGATGATAAGTCATATGAAACCACTAAGAGTATTCATGACAATACATAATGTATGTTATATGCATATATGGTTTGAGTTATACTGGTTGCTTGGTATGAGATTTTGGGCGATTAATGTTTTCACTTTCATACTACCTTATTTGCCCTTTTTAAAATTTTATTATTATATTAGTAAGGGTGTGGTGGAAATTTTTACTAGGCTATAAAGCTCACACCTCCTCTTTCTTTTCTCTTTCAGAGTCACAAGATGAACAGTCTCGATTGGGCTTGGGCATGGAATTCAAATGGAGCCATTAGTTAGTTTATTTTTTTTTTGATACCAAATAAATATTTACAAATTTTGTAACTGAATTAGTTTGAATATTTGATTATGATGGATTATTTAGTTGGATTATTTGGCTATTAACATTTGATTTAAATTTCTAGAAGTTATTAAAAAAATTATTTGTCTTTCGCCTTGCATAATATTTAGGGTACCACTCTAGGATTCATGCGGTTTTATCACGTAACCCGACCTAAGTGATGGGCTCAGGGTATGACATCTGCTACAATTTGGAAAATTTCTACAAATAACACAACCATCTCAGAAAAGTAAACCTAGTTTTTAGCTTAACTTTTCCACCTTTTCTTTGGAAAAATTATTTTGAGGCAACTTCTCCTAACCTTCAGGCAATATCTCTCCATTTTTCTCTGACAGTAGTATATATGTTGAATGATTTTTTCCCAAGGTGTTGGAGAATAGTTAAAAAACATGCCATTTCCATTTTTCTAGTAGGGCTAGATTCATAGTTTTGAGATCTCAGATCCGGAAACGACATTCTGCTTTAAAATGTGGTATTTTTCCAAATAACAAGACAAAAAAAATACTAGATAGAGTGTGGGTTATCTTTTCGATCTAATTGACAAGACAGGAAGATTTTCTTCAATTTGCTCAACTCCAATCTCTCAAGAGAAAATTAGAAAAAGTTGGCAAAATTTCGAAAGTAGAACTTTAAGTCTCATTTTCTTTTATTGATCCTTCACATCTCTTAAAATAAAGTATATAACTCCTATTTATAATACTAGTGAGGTCACCCCTTTTACAATTTGGATTGGATTGCTGCATTAGTTCAAATAAGACTATATATTTTAAATAAATAAGATTAATAAGAATATTATATAAAAAAACTAAAATTTTTTTTAGAAGATAAATCTCAACTCTGCCCTCTATTGCTCCGTCTGATTCTTCTTGCATAGAAGTTACACCTGGTCAAAGTCTTACCTGAAAAGGAAATTTTTGGTTTGACCAGTCCATTTTGGAGCCTAAATAATGTAATTTCGGCTAGATTCAACTTTATAGGAGGTTGGCTCAAAGTTGTAGATCTCGAAAGTTACCAAATTTTTTAAGATAAAATCTCAATCCGGCATCATATGACCAAGTTATGACCTCCGGTAGTTTGGCAGGTGACTCGGATTTTCGATATGGTAGAACTCATTTTTTTAAACCCTGTCCAGCCTAATTCGTAGTGGCCAAAGTCTTTCAGATTCAGCCTAGTGATCCTCCTAAATATCCATAGTAGCCATAGTATTACACATTGAGTTGGGTGATCTCCTTGAATACTCGTGGTGGCCAAAATAATATACATCGAGTTTAGTGATCCTCCTGAATACTTGCAGTGGTTAAAATGAGACTCGATGATCCTCTTAAAATCACTTCCCAAAGAAAGTTCGCTTAATGCGGTTAATACACATTACAAAACAAATAAAAGCAGAAAATTGAAAAATTATATAATGGTAGGATTGCAGGGATAACAAGTCCTCATTTTTGTCTGTTTGGAATCCAGACCAAATAGGCAGGATAGTGCAGTGTATATGGAGAGGCCCATAGTGATTGTTGCATGCCCCCGTGGATTTGCGCCACCAAGGATATGGTTTCATCTTATATGCTCGTTATATATGAGTTCAATTAATATCAAAGGAACGAACTTTTCCTTGGACTTCTTTCACGAAAAGAGAATGAAAAAGAAAAAGAAAAGAAGATCAAGATATTTGATAATTCTCATCCGACATTGCTTCCACGCATGAAATTGCTTGGACCAAAATAATTTGGTTGACTCACAGGAATTGTGAAAATGTTGCTAAGCGCACCTTAAGATCCCATACATTCTTCAACTATATATTAATGAATGTGTACTAATCATATCTCAATTACGTATTAAGGAACTTATTGTATTCATCAAAAATAAAAGTCCATTTTACTTTTCTAGATAATATAGTTTCAGAAAATTAATAAGAGGTTTGTTAAAAATGATCTAGACTTCCCTTAGTCTTACCAACCCAATTAGTCATGAACCAATTTCCACTCTCGGCATTAGTCTACATAATATTTTGGCTTAAGGCCAACTTACCCCACTCATTCGCGTGCTGCTCTCTCTCTCTCTCACTCTCTCTCTCTCTCTGTCTCTGATTCAAAAACGGTGAGAGTGCCCACCACATTCGTCGGTTGCCGTCACCCCATGGATTCATACTCTTACAACTATCAGTTTGAAGAAAAAAAAAACTAAAAAAGAAACATAATGAACAGTTAGAATCAAAATAATGGTCAAGTTGAAGGCTCATTAAATCATAATTCCTCCTTTTGCTTTTGCTCTTAATGGAAAAGTTAATTTAAGAAATATTTTGAGAAAGAAAGATTTTCTCACATTATGCATCTAACATTAAGAACACGCAATGAAACATCTTTTGATAAAAGATTCATATATAGCTACATATCAATCACTTTATCGAATTAAAAGAATAGAAGCATTCTCTCTCTCTCTCTCTCTCTCTCTCTCTCTCTCTATTTTGATGCAATAGGGGCTAACGGAGTTTATCTCGTTAGTCGCTAGCTTTTATTGGAATGAAAGAGTTCACTTTATTTCTCTGTTGGAACCTGCCACGTATAACCCTATTATGCCAGGTATTTTACTGAATATGTTCTGAAATAATACGCTTCCTATGATTATTTCAGAAGGACATGCCCAAAGCAACATGAACAAAGACAAACAAAAAGAAAAAGAGCGCGATACACACCGCATTTGTGTATACTGCCTCACAGTTGGTTGGCTTGCCAACTTGACGTTGAATTTGTGGACCTAGTCCGCCTATAAATTTCGCCTTAGGAAGATTGTTGTTGGTGGCAAGAGAAATGACATCAACATTGCATCATCATAGTAGAGCTAGCTAGTTCACTACAAAACGCTCATGATGTCACTAGAGCCACAGAATGAGTGATAGAATATTCATATAGACCAGATCGTCATCATCAGACAAATTATGAAAGAAAGAAGCTCAACTTCACATATTCGAACGCCTCTGAATTCTTTCCTGAGTCCCGACCGGTGGTCTCAGAGGTTTTGACAATCCTAACAAAATTTGCAGTCTCTGTAGAAATTTACTCATAAAATTGTTGTGTCTTGCATGTACTTTAAGATTGCCTTACTCCATTTCACCTAATTCTTTTATCATAACCTCTAGATCTTTATGTTTGAAGCTGTATCGATATGGGGATCACATTCAAGGATTGGCCAACCAATCATGCATGATCTACTTCAGAATTACCTTCCAAAATAATTTTTTCAAATCCAAAAGTTGAATATCTGCTTGTAGATTAGAGTATCAAATATGGATCTGCTGTGTAGATTAAAAAATAGGGAGCCAATCTATGAAATTTCGCTGCAAATGTTGTAAATATTTCTTCATCTCCTTCTCCCTTTCTAATATCTCTCTAGATTGCACATGAAATAAGATCTCCCTAGACAAATTTTTCTACTTTCTTTGATAAAAATGCAAGCCACCCATGCATATATATTCCTTAGAATTCAATCAAGAACGTAACAGGAACCTTGGTATAAAGAAGGCTAATAGGAAGAGCGAAAACTTAAGGTAGCTATGCTTTATTAAATTGCAATTCCAAAACATGTACCATAGGAGAATCCAATCAACACGCTCAAACTTGTTTGCCCGTGCCAGCTACTCAATTTATTCAATTACTAAATTTATTCTATCCTAATGTATTTAGAAGGATCAACCACATGAGTTACAGTTGCAGGCGTCGATCACCATGTTGCATTCGACGTCAGGCTGGCCGACATAGCCGCATTCGACGTGGTAGCAGCACTGCATATTTGAACAGTTATTGGGGTTGTTGGTAGCGCAGCACTTGCACGTTCCGCATTGAGATTTGGCATCGCCCATGACCATGCCGGGCGGTAGATATTTGATTCTCGGTTTCGGCTCGAAGGCAGCAACATCTCCTGCTTTGCATGTGGTTTGTAAAAGATTAGTGAGTTAGCGAGTAAGAAAAAAATAGAAAGGACTGACTGTGATTTAAAGGAGGATCACCTCTCACGGGCAAGATAATTAAGAGAAGAACGAGAGTAAAGACGAGGTGAGGGGTGACCTTGCCCATGGTTGTCAAGATGTGTTGGATAACACATCCAGAGAGGGAGAGAGGTTATATGTAATCATTTTGCAAATTAAGGAAGAAGTTTTGATTCATTGTTTGTTTATTTTTTTCATTCTCTATTATATATAACCTTTCGCAAATACAGGAAGAAGTTACAATTTATTTATTTGTTTCATTTTTTTCATTCTCTATTATAAATAATCCTTTTGAAAATTATGGAAGACATTTCAATTCATTGATTTATTTTTTTTGGAGTACCACTTCTCACCGGCAAGGTAATTAAGAGAAGAGTAAGAGTGAAGATGAGGTGAGGGGTGACCTTGCCCATGGTTTGTCAAGATGAGTTGGATAACACATCCAAAGAGAGAGAGGATATAAGTAATCGTTTTGCAAATTAGGGAAGATGTTTCGATTCATTGATTTGTTTCTTTTTTTTCATTCTCTGTTATGAGTAGCCTTTTGTAAATTAAGAAAGAAGTTACAATTCATTGATTTGTTTCTTTCTTTCATTCTTTATTATAAGTAACCTTTTGCAAATTATGGAAGAGGTTACAATTCACTGAATTGTTTTTTTTTTCTAGAGGGGGCGGGGGAGGGCAAGGTTGTACGAAAATGATGATAGGAGGCATATCTGGCTATATGGTATAAATATTTGGCATAATCTAGTTCTATGTACTAGGGTTCTAATAAAAGAAATAAGGTGAATAAATTCATTAGTGGAAAACATAGAAAGTGATAGACCAAAATGGTGAAAACTTTTGACTGCTACTCAAGCTCCTACTATAGCTCCATTTTTGAAACGTTGGATTGTTTTGGCTGCTTGATCAGCTCATCTCATTCGACCTCTTCATTTTGCTTCGACAAAATTTATAGAATCTCATGGATTTACTAAAATGCCCTCTCAAAAATCACTAAATTCCCACTATTATTTTAATTTAACAAAATGAAAAATAGATGATAAGTCATATGAAACCACTAAGAGTATTCATGACAATACATAATGTATGTTATATGCATATATGTTTGAGTTATACTGGTTGCTTGGTATGAGATTTGGCGATTAATGTTTTCACTTTCATACTGTTTATTTGCCCTTTTTAAATTTTATTATTATATTAGTGCGGGTGTGTGGAAATTTCTACTAGGCTATAAAGCTCACACCTCCTCTTTCTTTTTCTCTTTCAGAGTCACAAGATGAACAGTCTCAATTGGCTTGGGCATGGAGTTCAAATGGAGCCATTAGTTAGTTAATTTTTTTTTGATACCAAATAAATATTTACAAATTTTGTAACTGAATTAGTTTGAATATTTGATTATGATGGATTTATTTAGTTAGATTATTTGGCTATTAACATTTGATTTAAATTTCTAGAGTTATTAAAAAATTATTTATCTTTGGCCTTGCATAATATTTAGGGTACCACTCTAGGATTCATGCGGTTTTATCACGTAACCGACCTAAGTGATGGGCTCAGGGTATGACATCTGCTACATTGGAAAATTCTACAATCAACACAACCATCTCAGGAAAGAAACCTAGTTTTTAGCTTAACTTTTCCACCTTTCTTTGGAAAAATTATTTCGAGGCAACTTCTCCTAACCTTCAGGCAATATCTCTCCATTTTTCTCTGACAGTAGTATATATGTTGAATGATTTTTTCCCAAGCTGTTGGAGAATAGTTAAAAAACATGCCATTTCCATTTTTCTAGTAGGGCTAGATTCATAGTTTTGAGATCTCAGATCCGGAAACGACATTCTGCTTTAAAATGTGGTATTTTTTCCAAATAACAAGACAAAAAAATACTAGATAGAGTGTGGTTATCTTTTCGATCTAATTGACAAGAAGGAAGATTTTCTTCAACTTGCTCAACTCCAATCTCTCAAGAGAAAATTAGAAAAAGTTAGCGAAATTTCGAAAGTAGAACTTTAAGTCTCATTTTCTTTTATTGATCCTTCACATCTCTTAAAATAAAGTATATAACTCCTATTTGTAATCCTAGTGAGGTCACCCCTTTTATAATTTGGATTGGATTGCTGCATTAGTTCAAATAAGACTATATATTTTAAAATAAATAAGATTAATAAGAATATTATATAAAAAAACTAAAATTTTTTGAGAAGATAAATCTCGGCTTCTACATCAACTCTGCCCTCTATTGCTCCGTCTGATTCTTCTTGCATAGAAGTTACACCTGGTCAAAGTCTTACCTGAAAAGGATACTTTTGGTTTGATCAGTTCATTTTGGAGCCTAAATAATGTAATTTCTGCTAGATTCAACTTTATAGGAGATTGGCTCGAAGTCGTAGATCTCGAAAAGTTACCAAATTTTTTAAGAAAAAATCTCAATCCGGCATCCTATGACCAAGTTATGACCTCCGGTAGTTTGGCAGGTGACTCGGATTTTTCGATATGGTAGATCTCATTTTTTAAACCCTGTCCAGCCCAATTCGTAGTGGCCAAGGTCTTTCACATTCAGCCTAGTGATCCTCCTAAATATCCATAGTAGCCATAGTATTACACATTGAGTTGGGTGATCTCCTTGAATACTGGGAGTGCAGTCGTATTTCTCGTACTGTACATGGATGACATCCTCCTGATAGGGGATGATATTCTCATGCTAACCTCGGTCAAGGTCTGGTTGTTAAAAGAGTTCTCCATGAAAGACCTTGGGGAGCATCCTATATTTTGAGAATAAAGGTCTATAAAGATAGATCTAAAAGGATGCTTGTCCTATCACAGAATATGTATATAGAGGGAGTGCTGAAGAGGTTCGGCATGGAAATCTCTAAAAGGGGATTATTACCCCTTAGGCATGGGATAAATCTCTCCAAGAAGATGTGCCTTAACACATCTGAAGAGATTCAGCGGATGAGCAAGATCCCTTATGCTTCGGCTATAGGGAGCCTCATATATACCATGCTATGTACGTGAAATGATATAGTATATGCTGTGAGTGTCACGAGCATATATCAGTCAAATCCAAGCAAGAAGTACTGGATAACTGTGAAGAATATTCTTAAGTACTTAAGAAGAACTAAAGATTTATTCTTGGTCTTTGGAAGAATATCAAAGTTGAAAGTAGAAGGATGCACACATATTGATGATAGAAAGTCTACATCAGAATATGTGCAATAATGGTTTAGTAAATTGGAAGAGTTCCAAATAACCAATCATTGTAGATTCTACCTTAGAAGCTGAATGTTAAGCCATCTCTAAGGGTGCAGTGGAAACCTTTTGGTTTAAAAGGTTCATTGCAGAATTAGGTGTAATGCCATCAGATGCCATAGTACTCTTCTGCAATAACAAAGGCACCATAGCACTAGCTAAGGAGCCAAAGATCTCACCAGAAACCGAAGCACATAGAGCGGAGATTTAACCTAATAAGCGACTACCTCGAAAAGAAATAAGTAGAGGATCAAAAAGTAGACTCCACAGGAAATGTGGTGGACCCATTCACTAAGCAGATAACTCAGCAGAAAACTAAAACGCATCTTGAGAAGATGGGGCTTAGAATTATGGCTAATTGGCTTTAGTGCAAGTGGGAGATTGTTAGAAGTATGCCCTAGAAGCCAATTTGGCTGACGCATTATTTTATTCTAGGACATAATTTTGTACTTGACTATTTATTATTGAATAAATAAAAGGCATCTTTTTCATTCATGTTCTTATGTGTCCATGAATCGTCCAAGGAATTAATAAGATGATGACGCATATTCTCAAGAGTTGAGAATTTGAGGCATGTGTCATTGGTGATTAATTCTTGAATTGCTCCTGATCGATGGATCATCACGAGGACGGTGATTGATCCGCTGAGATTAGTGCACATATTGCTTTCTTTGATGGACGAGTCTTGAGTCCACAGTGTAGGGACACTGGAGCAATTGTGCAAGTGCTTGTTAGAGAACAAGAGTACTGAGCGTGACCAACACAAGAAGTCACTTGGATGTCTATCCACTCGTCAGTGACTTGCTTGATGTTGCAGTAGTGTGACTGGTCCTTTGACCTGCGATGCTTCGGCTACTCACAGTGAGGTTATTGTAGTTTGACTGCACAAATACATGGTCTCTAGCCATATGGGTCCATGCAGTGTAGATTGGCTGCAGTAGGTTCACTGTAGGAGTAGGGTATGCATCTACAAGGAATCTATCGACCTTGATAGATAAGAAGAGATCCTATGTGATTTATAAGACTGAGTTCGTAAGACCTCGGCCGGGGCAGATTGCACAGTGGAGAAAGAGTTCTTAGCTCTCGAACTTAAGTCGAATAAATCTTGACATATGACAGACGAAGGGGTTTGACGAGTTATCCATGACCTCCGTCTTGTAGGGATCTACGATAGAAGGACTGTATCACATGATAACTGCACCTAGAGGTTCATCATTCTATTCTGCTGGGTAGCCACTACATGCTGCTAGGTGTCACTGGTGGATGGTGGGACTCATAGGGATTATCTTGATGATCGATAAACCCTAATGAGTAGAGTTGGAATCGTTCCGACCCATTGAAAGGAGTTTTCAATGATATTGTGATAGAGATCACAATATATCTCACTACCAGTCAGAGTAGAACCTATGGGGTCACACACACTAGAGGCATTGACCGATCCGATGGTTGAATCGTGATTAGGAATCACAAGTAATCAATTCGATTGATAATAAGTTGAAGAAGGAACAAAGGAAATTAATTAATTGGACTTGAAACAAGAGTCCTACTTGGAGTTGGATTCTTGGAGTCCTAATTGGATTAGGACTGGAATTCCTACTTGGACTGGGATTCCTACTTGGACTGAAAATCCTATTTGGAGTAGGACTAGGATTCCTATAATCCTAATTAGATTAGGAGTTTTGAATTAAATTTGGATTCCTACTTGGAGTAGGATTTCTAGAGTCCTAATCGGATTAGGACTTCGAATTCAAATTAGAGTCCTAATTGGATTAGGACTAGAATTAAATAAATCCTAATGGGATTAGGACTTCTTAAGTCCCAATTAATTATTAATCTAATGAATCAAGATGACTCCTAATTAGAGTAGGATTGAAGGGTTCAATTGAGTCATGGCTCATCAAGTTCTGATTGGATTAGGACTTACCTAGATTAAAACCCAAATTGGTTCACCCTTGGTCTAAACCTAATTAGATTAGGACCTAACCAAGAGTGACCTTCCTAATCCTCCTTAGAGGAGGATTAGGTTAACCATGAAGGAGGGGCACATGCCCCTCCTCCTTTTCCTTGCTTGGTGCGGCAAAGAAGAGGGGCCGGCGCCCCTCTTGGAATTTAATCAAGGAGCTCCTACAAAGTAGGAGCTCCACATGCTATTTAAGAGGAGGCGTGGGGCTGACCTAGGGCATTCATTGAAGCCCTCTCCCTCTCCAATTCGTGGCCCCCTCTCCTCCCCTTTCCTTGGTTCAGCCGCAAGCAAAGGAAGAAAAAAAAAGGTGGCCTCATCATCCTCCCTTCTTCCTTCCAACGCAGGAAAAAGAAAGAAGGCTGCAGGGGCTTTGATCTTCTTCCTCTCTTCATCCTTCTTCTTCCTCCTCCCAAGCACAATCAAGGGTTGATTAAAAGGGAGGACATCAGCCATCAAAGTTATCTCTGCAAGGGAGCTAGCACCCCGGGGAGATAGAAAGCTTGGATCGGTTCCTGCTTCGTGTGGATACTCGTAGAGGCCGGGCACTTGAACGGCTTCAAGCGAACCTTCATCCAAAAACCACGATCATCAGTTTGCGGTGATCATCTACCCGCACAAGGTGAAGATATGATCTTCTAATGTTCTTAAAAAGTTTTTAATCCTTATCTATCTACGAACGATTTTAAACAACGTTCATGCGATGAACGGTTGATCCCGCGCATGCCTCTTCCGCTGCATCTGAAATTTTTGAAATTTTTCTGCGCCATGGGCGGGTATTCTAACAACCTCCTTGAAGAAGAACCATTTCTTCTTTGATCTTACTCGCAATGGAGAAAGAGGAAGGAGGAACCTTTGCGTGTGGATCTTCCTTGCCTTGATGCCGTGGAAGAAGAGGATGCAGAGGACCCCCTTGCTGCTGTGGAGAAGGAGGAAGAATGGGTTTGGGCGTGGAGGAAAGAACTCCTTCTTTTCTTGGGCAAATTGATCTCTTCCTAGGTTCTTCTTCTTGCTTTCTTTCCAACACTTGGAAGAAGATGAACTTGATCTCCCTTGCTGCCGTGGAAAGAAGAGGGGAAGCCTCTTGCCACCGTGGGAAGGGGGAAGAAAAGAGAAAAGGATGCGTGGAGAGGAAGAGGAGAGAATTAATTCATAATGTCTCCCTTGCTACTCTTTTATAGATTAAGTTTAGGGCTTCTCCTAATCTTATTAGGAGTATGGGACTATAACCCACCCTTGGATTAATGCCAAGTGTCCAATCCTTGTGTTCATAGATGCATGACATGTGTCTACTTAATCAATTGATTAATTTACTAATCACATTAGGATTCCTAATCTTATTAGAAAAATTAATTGATTTGGGAGCATGCATCCTACGACGCCATGTGGACTTTAAAATCTGCATAGTGTGAACATGACTTAAGTCATATTCATCCTACGACGACATGTGGTCTTTAAAATCCGCACAAACTTTGGTTTAATCAAATTGACCCAATCATGAATCCAAATCAATTTGGATCGAACCCAATTTGATTTGGCCCATTAAATCAGCCCAATTGCAATCCAATTGCAATCAATTCCACTTAATCCTTCTTTCATTAACTCACTAACACTTAGTGGTTAAATTCAATCACCAATCATAATTATGATAGTCTGACTAATTAAATTCTCTATGTGTGTGACCCCGTAGGTTCTATTCTGATTGGTAGTGAGACATATTAAGATCTCCATCTCAATATCACTGAAACCCCTTTCAGTGAACTGAAACGATTTCAGTTCTACTCTCAGGGTTCACTGATCACTAAGTGAATGCCTTCGAGTCTCACAATCCACTAGTGACACCTAGCAGTATATGGTGGCAACCTAGCAGAATGGATTGTCTGAACCTTTAGGTGCAGTTAGCGTATGAAACAGTCCCTCTATCATAGATCCTGACGTGACGGAGGTTATGGATATCTCGTCAAACCCCATCATCCGTCATATGTCAAATTTATACGACTTCCAGTTCGAGATATGGAAAACTCTTTTTCCAAAATACCTGGCCAGAAATTTATCGAACTCAGTCTCATAAATTACATAGGATCACTTCTAATCAATCAAGGTCGATAGATCCCATCTAGATGCAACCCTATTCCAAAATGAACCTACTGTAGCCAATTCGCACTACAAGGATCCGAATGGCTAGGGCCCAAGTTCACATGCTCGTCAAACTACAACAACCTCACAGTGAATAGCTGAGGCATCGCAGGTCAAAGGACCAGTCATACAACTGCAGCATAAATAGTCACTGACATGTGGATAGACATCCATGTGACTGCTATCTTTGGTCACGCTCAGTACCTTATTCTCTAACAAGTACTCGCATAATCACTCTAGTGTCTCTACACCATGGACTCGAGACTCGTCCATCTGACTAAGTGATCTGTGCACTAATCTCAGCAGATCGATCACCGTCCCTCATGATCGATCCATCGATTAGGAGCATTTGAAAATTAATCTCTAATGACACATGTCTCAAATTCTCAACTTCTTGAGAATATGTGTCATCATCTATTAATTTCTTGGACGGTTCATGGACACATACAAACATGAATGAAAAATAAATTGCCCAATCTTATTTATTAATAAGTGTCAAATTACAAATTTGTGCCCCAGATTACAAATATGCGTTAGCCACGTTGGCTTCTAGGACATATTTCTAACACTAAACTCATGAAAATTGCTAATACTTGGTTTTCTACCTTTTCAAAGTTTATAAGGTGTTTTCTTTAAGATTGGTATGATTGAAACTCTATTTAAAATATAGCATGCTATGTTTACGGCTTCAACCCATAAGTATCTTAGAAGATTTTCCTCACATAGCATGGTACGGGCCATATCTACTAATGTTCTGTTCTTTTTTTCTACTACCCCATTTTGTTGAGATATCCTAGTTGCTGAAAAATTATGGGTTATTTCAGTTTCATCACAAAAGTTTTCAAAATGATGATTTTCAAAATCAGTGCCATGATCACTTCTAATTGAGATAATAGTTGTACCTTTCTCATTTCAAATTTTCTTATAGAATTTTTGGAATGCGGAAAAGGTTTCATCTTTGTGTGCCAAAATCAATACCCACGTGAATCTAAAAAAATCATCTACTATTACAAACCCGTACTTCTTTCCTCCTAGACTAGTAGTTCTAGTAGGACCAAAAAGATCCATATGAAGTAATTATAGTGGTTTAGAGATTGACATGATGTTTTTAGATTTAAAAAAATTCTTTGTTTGTTTACCTAATTGACATGCTTTATATATTCTATCTTTTTCAAATTTTAACTTAAAAATTTCTTTAACTAGTTCCTTTTTGATTAACTTAGATATTAGATCCATACTAGCATGACCTAATATACGATGTCATATCCAACTAGCTTCATTAACTCTAATATCCGTGGCAACTAGGCAATGACTACTCATAGTAAGATCATCTAGATTTATCATGTATATATTGTCATGTCTATGTCCCATAAAGATGATGTCATTATCTATGGGGTTAGTTACAATGCATAGAGATTCTTCAAAGGTAATCCTAAATTCTTTGTCACACAATTGACTAATACTAATAAGATTGTGCTTTAAACCATTAACATATAATACATTATCTATAAAGGTAGAAGGGGTGATTTGAATTTTTTCAATACCAACAATGCGACCTTGGACATTATCACCAAAAGTCACCACTCCTCCTTTCTTTGCTTCAAGGGTGAAGAATTGATCTTTGTCACCCGTCATGTATCTTGAGTAGCCACTATCAAGATACCAGCTCATTTTAGTTCCGTTGACCGCAAGACATACCTATACATGATCATACATTTTTAGGTACCCAAGCCTTCTTGGGTCCTTCATGGTTAGTATAGATGGTTCCTTTTAGAACCAAACTTTTTTATTTTGTTATTTTTTGGTATTTTTTCATGATTGCAAACATATCATTTATGCCTAAGTCTACCATAACAAAAGCATGTAACTTCTTTAGGTTTGGTTTCAATTGCTCTAACAAAAAAGTTTTTAAGAAGCTTTTGTTTGTTATTTGGCTTATAACCTAAACCGACTATATTAAAAATAGCTCTTTAATTGTTCAAAATCATTTCTAATTTTTCTGAACTATAAGTGAACTTTTCTACAATAAGTTTGTATTTATCTACTTCTTTCTTTAGCTTTTGGTTTTCATTAATCAACTCTTCATTCTGTTTTGCTACATTCAGTCTTTCAGATTTTAGTTTTTGAGCTTCACTGATTGAATATTCTTTTTTCTTATCAAGTTTTTTAGAATGATCAACAAGAGTTTGATTTTCAGCTTTCAGTTCTTTGTTTTTCATCCCAAGTTTTCTATAATCATCAATTAGTTCATGAAAAGCATCATGTAATTCTTCAATAGTAAAGTTCAATAAAGGTTCAGATGTTATCTCATTTTCAAAAGCCATGAAATAAGGGTTAGCCACTTCTTGAGGTTCTTCTTCAGATGATGTCTCATCACTATCACCCCACATTGCTACAAATGCCTTCTTTTTCTTCTTAAATGTCTTCTTAGATAGAGGACACTCATGCCTGAAATGTCCATGTTTCTTACACTCATAGCATATCATAGGTTCCTTCCCTTTTTCTTTTTCTGATTCTCCTCTAACCAAGGGATTTCTCTTGAAGTGTGTCTTCCTTCTCCTTATAAATTTGCTGAATTTCTTTGCTAGGAGTGCCACATCATCATCTTCTTCTTCTTCTTCCTCACTGCTGTCCTCATATTCCTTTTGAGCAGTGGCCTTAAAGGCTATCCCCTTCTTTCTTTGGGTCTCATCCTCATTGTGTTGATTCATTATCAGCTCATGTGTCATTAGGGATCCAAGGAGCTCTTTTAGTAAAAGTGTATTGAGGTCTTAGCTTCTTGGATGGCTGTCACTTTAGCTTCCCATGTGCGATGCAGAGAACGAAGGACTTTTCTGACAAGATCACTATAAGAATAAGTTTTTCCAAGGCTTTTCAAGCTATTAATGATATCAGTGAATCTTATGAACATGCATGTGATGGTTTTAGATGGTTCTATTTTAAACAGTTCATATTTATATACAAGCATGTTGATTTTAGATTCCTTCACTTGGTTGGTACCCTCATGGGTAATCTCAAGTCTATCCTATATTTTTTTAAGCAAAAATATAGGTAAAAAATCTATTGAATTCATTTGCATCTAAGGCACAATAAAGTACATTCATTGCCTTAGCATTTAGTTGGGTCATTTTCTTATCATTATCATCCCAATCTTTTTCAAGCTTGAGAATAGCAATATTATCCACAATGTATGTGGAAATGTGTGGTTCATTTATTATTATGCTCCAAATATCATAATCTTGGGCTTGTATGAATATCCTCATTCTAGCCTTTCAATAGGTATAGTTTGTTCCATTGAATAAAGGTGGCCTATTGGTAGACTGCCCTTCACTTAGGATAGAACCAAATTGAGTTTCCATTTAATCTTTTGCTTAATTGATTGGACCAATAATCAATATTAGAGTGCCTGCTCTAATATCACTTGTTGCCCAAAAAACAACCCAAGAGCAGGAGTGAATTGGGTTCTAATTAAAATTAGATTCTTTAAATTTAGCTATTGAGGATTATGAAAACTTTCTTAATTTTAAACAAATGTAATTAAGTAATCTATAAGAAAGCATTAAAAAGTAAAGCAAGATAAACCACAACACAAACACAAGATTTTTATAGTAGTTCGGAGCCAATCTTGCTCTTATATCTACTCTCCAAGCTTTTCTTGAGAGTTCACTATAATCCTAAGATTACAGTCCAGTTGTTTTACAAGCTCACAACTCAACCTGTTGTTTTTATAGGATCACAACGAACCTGGTCAGTTTTTCCTGGCTCACCGACTAAAATCAATCCGTTTGTTTTTTCGAGCTCACAAACAACCTAGTTGGTTTTACGGGCTCAACCAAAATCTACACCGTTGGTTTTACGGGCTCACTAACAAATCTTAACTCCTTGATTCAATCTTCTAATTGAATCAAGTAATAAATATTAGAGAAATAGAGTTTAAAGGTTACAAGCTTCTAAATAAGCAAACATAGCAATGTAAACAAAATGTAAAAGAAGAAGCCCTCAAACATGTGGAGGGATTTCTTCACTTTCAGACTCGCTGGAGGAAATTTGCTGATGCAAGACTTGGCTTTTTCTTTACTGGATCCTCTCTTGAATACGCTGGTAGTTGAGGATCACTTCAATAAGCCTTTAATGGGAAGAGTGCTCTGAAATCACTTAGAATGCAATAACTCCTCTTTTCCGCTTTGAAAGGCTCTAACTTTTCTTTGGTGGTTGATTCACTTGAATGCTCTCTAAGAAATGTGTATTATCTTCTATTTTTCACTTAGAACCACCTCTCATAACTTAACTCCTCGAAAACTAGCCGTTAGAGAGGAGAAAAGAGCCGTTCTGACAAAACTGCATGTCTTGACAAAGTATCCGTTGGGATCGGAGTCGACTCACCCATCTTGGAGTCGGCTCGGCTGAAGTAGGAAATGGCTCGAAAAAGTCTGGAGTCGACTCAAATTCGGACTCTTACAAATAGGCTCTCTGTCAATCCTGTAAGAGTCGGCTCGAAGGAGTTGGGAGTCGACTCGCCCACAGCATCTTCAAAAGTGAAATACTGGCTCCTTTTCAGGAGACGGCTTGAGTAATTCCGAAGTCGGCTCGCGTTCTGGTCTGTGACAAAATGCTCTCTGCTATTTTCTGTAAGAGTCGACTCGTGAACAGTTTGAGTCAACTCGGCCACTATGCTGAAGAAATTACCTTGCGGCTTCGATTTGCGAGAGACGGCTCGAAACTTCTGGGAGTCGACTCGTACACTATAGCTTGGAAAGTCGTTCTCTATCTTTCTCTATACGAATCGGCTTGCGAACAGTTGGAATCAACTCGCGCTCTGCGACTTGAAAATCAGCTCTTTGTCTTTTCTGCACGAGTTGGCTCTGGAACAGTTCGAGTCGACTCACGCTCTGCACTCTGAAAAAAACTGCTCTCTGTCATTCCTATAAGAGTCGACTCGCCTCATCTGGAAGTCGGCTCGAGGAAGTGCCAGATAGTAACCATATACCCGAGTCGACTCGAGAATTCTGGGAATCGATTCGAGTGCAGGGCAAAGACTTAAATGGTTCCAAACATGAGTAAAACTCAACTTAAAATCCTTGAACCATTATCTAAGGCATTCTTTCAAATTTAAAAGTATTTTATCTGAAACACTCACTTGAATTCATTAGTACAATATGGAATATATTCAAGTATTTTAGGCTAATCAAAATCAAATAGAGAATCAACAATCACTCAACAGTATAATATGTATTGTATATGAAAAGTAAACTAACATAAAAGGACATCCCTATAAGTATATTAGTGTTGAGATAACATTGTTGCATCTCTTTTTGCTATATTACAGTCAAGGTTATAAGAGCATAGATGAGGAAATTTTTTTCCAAAAATATATCATCATTATTTTTACATGTATTCTTCTACTACCTTAGTTATGTTAAAATAAATGTTTTGTTTTTCATTTAATACAGAGAGTATCATATACTTATTTAATTTTTGATTAGACATGCACGTAATTCTCCTCAGAGTAATAATGTCGTATCGGTTATTTTAAATAAATGAAATTATAATGTGAAATAGTGATCAAGATGAAATTTGAATATTATTATAAATTCCATGAAATTAATAATCTATAATATATAACTAAGAATAGTGGATGCTACTATATCTCTTCTATATAACAATATTTCCTTTTGCAAATTTATTGCTTCTATGCATAGATATTCTGAAATATAGTGTTGCCCAGATAGACAACCCAAGAGGGGGGGTGAATTGGGTTTTAAAATTATTATTGCAATTAAAACGTTTGTGGATAACTAATTAATACTTTTTGCAAGTTAATTAATTAGATGCTATGTGCAGTGAATGAAATGAAAGTACAAGACAATAATGCAATCACAAACACAAGAATTTTATAGTGGTTCGGAGCTAATCCTTGCTCCTACGTCCACTCCCCAAGTCTCACTTGGGAATTCACTATAACCCCTCGGATTACAGCCGGTTGTTTTACAAGCTCAGAACCCAACTTGTTGTTTTACGAGGTCACAACGAACTCGGTCGGTTTTTCCTGGCTCACCGACTAGAACCGTCCGATTGTTTTCCCGGGACCACAATCAAACCCTTACACGTTGGTTTCAACCTAGGCTCACCAACAACCTATACACCCTTGATTCAATCCCCTGATTGAATCAAGTAAGGACCAAATAGAAAGGAGGAACAAAGAGAAAAATACAGCTTCTAAGAAAGCAGATATTCAGCAATATGAACAATAGAGAAGTTAAGAGCCCTCAAACTATTTTATGACGATGTAGAGGAGGGCTTCTCGAACTTTGGGTCTCCTCTTGAACGTCTTGAAGACTTGAAGGGAGAAGAAAACTTCTTTAATGCTGGGAAGAGTAGGTTGAATGGAGTTAATGGCTCTCTTCCTTCTTTTTTGTTGAAATCTCTTTGGCAGATGAAGTTATTGTGTTTTCTTTGAAAGGAATATTACTTCTCTACCTTGCTACAGTTCTCTGTGGCTATTTAAGCCATTCCCATCGGAAACTAGCCGTTAGACACACTTTACTAGCCGTTCTGCACATTCTGCACATCCTGACAATGTGTCCGTTGGGATTGGAGTCGACTCGCGCGATCTGGAGTCGACTCGGCTGTAGCAGGAGTCGACTCATGCTTTTCTGGAGTCGGCTCGGCAACTGTTCCGAATTTGAATTAAAGTGGTCTTCTCGACTGGGAGTCGACTCGACTTATCCTGGAGTCGACTCCCCAAAGTCTGGAGCTGACCTGGCACGTTTGGAGTCGGCTCATCCCAAGGAATCCATAGATGTATTCTTCAACTTGGCTCACTCGAGTCGACTCGTGAATTCTGGGAGTCGACTCGGCGCTCAGAGCCCGAACTTCCGATCTTCTGTCTTTTGGCTCGTGCAGTCTTGGAGTCGACTCGAACTGTTCCGGAGTCGACTCAGCTCTCAGTATCCAAAAAACAGTCTTCTGTCTTTTTGGAGTAGCGCTGCCTTGGAGTCGACTCGAACTTTCTTGGAGTCGACTCGCGTCTCAGAGACAAAAATACTGTCTTCTGTCTTTTTGGGGTCGCGCTGTCTCGGAGTCGACTCGGCCTTTGCGGGAGTCGACTTGGCCCTCAGTGTCCGAAAGTTGCTCTCTGACTTTTGCCTTGTATTACACTGAGAGTCGACTCTTGCTTCCTTTGGAGTCGACCTACCAACCATCGGAGTCGACTCGCGTTCCTCAGGAGTCGACTCGGCTCTCAGGGTCTAAAATACCTTCTCTGACTTTCTGTCTATGACTCCCTGGAGTCGACTCATACTAGCCTGGAGTCGACTCGGCAAGCATCGGAGTCGACTCGCGCTCTTCAGGAGTCGACTAGCTGACAGATTTTGAGTTGTACCTTTCTGTTCGTCTGTTTGTTCTCAGTCGGAGTCGACTCGTAATGCATAGGAGTCGACTCGAGCCTGTGCCAGTGCCTCTGATACGCTTGGAGTCGACTCGTAATATCCCGGAGTCGACTCGAGTCTCAAACTTTGGTTCATATAGGCTTCTTAACTTATCCAAATTGTCTTGAACCAAATCTAGAGACACTTGACCATAAATTTACTAAGATGTCACTGAAACACTAGATTGAATTCATTAGTAAACATAAGATATACTCAAATGCTTTGAGCTCATCAAAATCAAATAGGGTTATAATCAATCACTCCACAATCTCCCCTTTTCTGATGATGACAAAACATTGAGTATATGTAAAGTGAATTGCTCAACAAACAAGGAGAATTATAGTAAAATTTGAAAATGAATTCAAGTGTCTAGTCATTTTAATTTATCCAAACTTGAAAGGTGTGAAACAATAAATTTTGAAGTTAAGGCTCCCCCTTTCATTTGGAATTATATAAGCCTTCATATTATGCAATCAATTGTTTGGCTTATATATTTTTAATGATTTTGCTTTCTTAAAAATTCAGATTCCCCCCCTCAACACATGCATTCAACTTTGTTTTGAATCTCAGAATTTCCTTTTAGTGCATTGAAGCTTTTGAACTTAAATTTTTGGTTTTTAGAGGGAAAATCTGCCAATTTGTTCTTAAGTATGATTCAACTAATCTCCGAATATCCCTTGAATAGAACCTGGAGATTACTCCATTAGGAGCCCCAACAGAGAGATAATGAGCCTCGAGGTATCGAATCCACTAAGAACAAATTATTGTGTATTTTAAAAGTTTTCTTTTTATTGATTTTCATTAATTCTCTTTACTTGTCTATTCAATATATTTCTCCCCCTTTTTGTCATTGCATCAAAAAGGAAGTAAGCAGAGCACACAAGCAAGTAGAGATCAATGTGCACAATATTGAAGAGAATTGTCTACTCATTGTATTGATGTATATGTAAGTACATTTGTGAATACATAAGTAAAGCAGTAAATACATGTCAAAAATACAATAAGTAAAGCTAGGGCTTCTTGGAGGAGGATGTGGCTCCCTTGGGCAGTCTGGACTGTTCCATGAGTAGGGTGAACCCATCTGTGACGTGCCCTAACTGTGTGATAATCGCCGAGGTAGCTCTGCTGTGAATCGAGGAGAGCTCCGTCACACTCTCCTGGAGTGTGTCCAGCTTGGCGATCAACACGTTCGCCAGACGCTCAGCCCCCTGGCTCTGGGTGCTCATATCGTGTCGGATGTCATCTCGCATCTTCCTTGTGTTGCTTGTGACATCGCTCATATTGGAGAACTGGGCTTGTATCAGGCTTCTGACATTGTAGATTTCTTCCCGCAGATGGGCCGTCATCTCGGTCACGGCTGATAGGGAAGGCACCAATGCAGAAGAGGGGGCAGGGACTGAACCTCTGAGCTCTCTCAGAAGATCGTCCCGAAGATCTCGTACAATCTCCTGCCGCAACTCCCGGAGCTGCTCAGGAGAAATCCGGACCTCCATCGGCTGAGTGGGTGGCGCAGAGGAGGAGGGTCCGACTGAGGTGGAGGGTGCTGAGGTGGAGGGTCTTAAAGCTAGTTTTTTATTAGAATATTGAGGGTTTTTTTGTGGGGGTACCCCCCCCACAAAAAAACGAGCTAAAAAGAGAAAGGTGGAGGGAAAGGTGGGGAAGTCTGAATCAGGGTCAGGACTGGGGGAATGTCTGGTAGTAGGTGTGGAGGAAGATGGTTTTCTGACCCATGTTTCCTCTACCTTATGAAACCCCATCCTGTGTAGGGTTCCCTCACCCATGCGATCTGTCCATCGCAATGCGCGAGAGGGTTCCCCCTCAGGAATTGGGATTCCGGACTCCCTAAAGATCAGGGTGTACATCATCCCATAAGGAAGGGTGAGCCTAGGTCTATCTAATGGCTCACATAGGTATCTATAGATCATCTTGGGGAAGTTAATAGGCGTGTCTTGGAGAATGTAATACATGAGGGCTAGGTCCCTCTCAGACACAAAGTCAAAACGGCCGGTTTTAGAGAATAGTGTCCTAGAAATAATGCTCAGGAGGAGCCGCATCTCAACAGAAAGAGAGCCAGCGGACACCTCGTCTAGTGGGGACTGGGGTGGACTCCCTAAAATGGCCGTAAGGGCCTCAGTCCTATCCTCGGGGTGTGTAGGAGATACCCCTACTTGGGGAAGATGGAGGATTTGAGCTATGAAATCCTCCAAAATAAATAATGGGACACCCGCTACGGTTCCCTCTATACTCCCATTTCCCCTATGCACGGTTCCATAGAACTCCCTAACTAGACCTGGGTATGTGGGGAGATCTAATGAACACAAGAACTCTAAACCTTGGGTCCTTAACCTCTCTCCTATAGTGAAGCCCTCCCGGGAGAGATAGTCAAAGTTGACGTATCTCCCGGTGGAGACCGCCTTCCCGGCGCACGGTCGCGAGGGAACCGGCCTCGGCGGGGAACGAACCGGAGGTTGTGGCCTCGCGGGATCGTTCCGAGCTTTGGACCGTCGCTCGGCACCGGTCGCGGGTTGGGGCCTCTACCGGCTTGAGACAACCGACTTGCGAGGCATTCTTGACCTAGGGAAGGGGAATGAACCTAAAGGACGGAAGAAGATCGACGGGAAAAACCCTAAGGACGGTTGGAGACGACGTAGGAGACGGCTCTAGGGTTTGTGAACAGTGGCGGCGGTGAATAGAAGTTTTGATTAAACGCTTGGATTAGGGTTAAAAACCCGGATTCCGACCGCGAGTCGACTCCTGTAAGTCGCAAGTCGACTCGACCTCGAGTCGACTCCAAAATATGCGCGAGTCGACTCCCCCTAATGCTGTCATCAACCTCGAGTCGACTCCCGTCTATGGGCGAGTCGACTCTCCTTATGCGGCCATCGATCTCGAGTCGACTTCCGTCTATGTGCGAGTCGACTCTCTCGTATGAGCCGACTCTGAAACTTACTCGAGTCGTCTCGAACTCTGGCACGCACCTAAAAATCATGCTATTATCGTACCAAATGATGGACAATCACTAAGTTATGATCTGATTTGATGATCATAGATGCGAAACTCTATATTTAGCACAATCTAATCATCAAAATCAATGAACTAGAAGAGAATATCACTAGGATGGATCAATCACTCCTAATCCTCTCCTAAGCACACTAAATCTCTCTTCACTCAAGGGTTTAGTGAAGATATCAGCTAATTGATCATCAGTGCAAACAAATTGAAGTGTCACATCACCATTCAGTACATGATCTCTTATAAAGTGATGTCTTATCTCAATATGTTTAGTTCTTGAATGCTGAATTGGATTTTTAGTTAGATTAATGGCACTTGTATTATCACAATTAATGGGAATTTTATCTTGTTTAATGCCATAATCTTCCAATTGTTGTTTGATCCACATGATTTGAGCACAACAACTCCCGGCTGCAACATATTCAGCTTCAGCAGTAGATAATGCAACCGAGTTTTGTTTCTTGCTAAACCATGAGATTAAGTTTTCTCATAGGAATTAACATGACCCGCTGGTACTTTTTCTATCAAGTTTACATCCAGCAAAGTCTGAATCTGTGTATCCTATTAAGTTCAGGCTAGATTCTTTAGAATACCATAGACCTATATTTTTTGTTCCTATTAGGTATTTAAAGATTCTCTTGACTGCAATTAGATGAGATTCCTTAGGATTAGACTGATATCTAGCACACATGCATACACTAAACATGATATCAGGTCTACTTGCAGTGAGATACAATAAAGATCCTATCATACCTCTATATAACTTTTGATCTACAGATTTACCTGATTCATCTTGGTTTAATTTGCATGATGAGCTCATGGGTGTGCTGATTGACTTGTTTCCCTCCATATCAAACTTCTTAAGCATCTCCTTGATGTATTTGGCTTGATTGATGAAGATTCCTTCTTCAGATTGTTTGATTTGAAGCCCGAGGAAATAGTTCAGCTCTCCCATCATGCTCATCTCAAACTCACTCTGCATCAAGTCAGCAAATTCTTCGCAGAGGCGATTGTTAGTAGCACCGAAAATAATATCATCAACATAAATCTACACTAATAACATATCTTTGTTTTTCTTCTTTAGAAATAATGTTGTATCTACATTTCTCCTAGAGAACTCATGTTCTAGTAAGAATTTGCTAAGCCTTTCATACCATGCTCTAGGTGCTTGTTTCAAACCATAAAGTGCTTTGTTCAGTTTATACACATGATTAAGGTATTGATGATTCTCAAAACCAGGTGGTTGTTCTACATACACCTCCTCACTAATATACCCATTTAAAAATGCACTTTTTACATCCATTTGAAATAACTTGAAATTCTTAGAGCATGCAAATGCTAATAATAATCTAATTGCCTCGAGTCTAGCTACAGGAGCAAGGTTTCATCAAAATCTATACCTTCTTCTTGATTATACCCCTTTGCTACTAGTCTAGCCTTATTCCTTATTACAATTCCATTTTCATCAAGTTTGTTTTTATATATCCATTTGGTACCTATAGTTGAATATTCAGAAGGTTGCTCAACTAGATTCCATACCTTGTTTCTAGTAAATTGGTTTAATTCTTCTTGCATTGCATTTATCCAATTTACATCTTTTTCAGCTTCTTCTATGTGTTTGGGCTCAAAATGTAAGACAAAAGCTAGATGATTATTTAAGTTCCTAAGGGAAGCTCTAGTCCTAACAGGTTGAGATGGATCATCTAAAATTAATTCCTTAGAATGCCCGTGAGCATACTTCCAAGCCTTAGTCAACTCATGATCCATAATAGCCTCTTGACTTGATGATGCATTTCTAAGTAATTTTTGTTCATTATCTTGTAATGTCATCTCATCAATCTTTTCTTCAAGAATTTCAGCATCATCATCAAGATTAACTTTCTTACTAGAAGAGGTATCACTAGAATCATCAAAAACAACATGTATAGATTCTTCTATAACTAGGGTTCTTTTATTGAATACTCTATAGGCTTTAATAGTTGTAGAGTACCCCAAAAATATACCCTCATCAGATTTGGAGTCAAATTTTTCTAGATTATCTTTTCCATTATTATGAACAAAACACCTACATCCAAAGACATGAAAATAGTTTGTTTTTCTGTTTTTCCAAAGTTCATAAGGTATTTTCTTTATAATGGGTCTCAATAAAACTCTATTTAATATATGACAAGAGGTATTGATGGCTTCTCCCCAAAAGTACTTAGGGAGGTTACTTTCACATAACATGGTTCTAGCCATTTTCTCTAGAGTTCTATTTTTCCTTTCCACAACTCCATTTTGTTGTGGTGTCCTAGGTGCAGAAAAATTATGAGTTATCCCCTTTTTACTATAAAACTCATCAAATAAGTGATTTTCAAATTCAGTTCCATGGTCACTTCTAATAGCTATGACTGAAGTATCTCTAGCATTTGTTACTTCCTTATGAAATTTCTTAAAGACTGAAAATGCTTGATCTTTATGAGCTAAGAACATGACCCAAGTGTATCTAGAATAATCATCTACAATAACTAGACCATATTTATTTCCACCTAGACTTGTGGTTCTAGTTGGTCCGAATAGATCCATGTGTAGTAGTTCTAGAGGTCTAGAGGTAGAGACACAACTTATTGATTTAAAGGAGTTTCTTGATTGTTTGCCATATTGACAAGCTTCACATATTTTATTCTTTTCAAACTTTAGTTTTGGCAAACCTATTACGGAATCTCTTTTAACTAGCTTTGATATTGTGTCCATGCTTGCATGACCTAACTTACGGTGCCATAACCAACTAGCATCATTATCCTTAGTTTCATTAACAACTAAACATGGGTTATGTTTGGCAAGATCCTCAAGGTCTACTACATACACATTCCCACGTCTTATTCCTTTAAAAACTAAACTATTGTCATTTGAGTTGGTTATGATGCATAAGGTTGGTTTGAACAAAACATCAAAACCTCTATCATACAATTGACTAATGCTAAGTAAATTATGCTTAAGACCATCAACATATCGAACATTATCAATAAAGGTTGAAGGGGTAATTTGTACTTTACCTATACCAATGATGTGATCTTGGTTATTGTCTCCAAAAGTCACAGCACCTCCCTTCTTAGCTTCAAAGGTGAAGAATTGATCCTTGTCACCCGTCATGTGTCTTGAGAAGCCACTATCCAAGTATCAATAATTTTTGTCGACCTTGGCTGCAAGACACTCCTACACAAGCAAGTCATACAATTTTAGGTACCCAAGTTTTCTTGGATCCTTCATGGTTAGTAATGTTGGTTCCTTTTGGAACCCAAACCCTTTTAATTCTTCTTTTAGTTTTTTCTTTTCTATAATCACACACATTTGCTTTATGTCCTAATGTTCCACAGCAAAAACATGTTATTTTCTTAGTTTTACTTTCGCCAGCTTTAACAAAGAAATTACTAAGGAGTTTTTGCTTATTTTTAGGTTTATACCCTAAACCAGCTCTATTGAATACAGCTCATTGATTATTAAGTATCATCTCTAATTTTTCTGAGCTATATGTAAATTTTTCTACAAAAGGTTTGTACTTTTCAAGTTCTAGTGTCAATTTTTGTTTTTCTGTTTTTAGATTATTTAGGTCTTTTGTGAGACTCTCTTTTATAATATGATTATTGTTTTTAAGTTCTAATATTTCTTTATTCAGCCTATCGTTATCTTTAGTTAAGGTATTAGTCTTTTGAATTAAGATTTGATTGCTTGTCTTAAGTTCTGAATTTTCTTTAACAATAATATCTTTTTCCTTAACTAATGTATCATACTTACGGAGGTGAGTTTGGTTAGTTAGTTTTAATTCTTTGTTTTTAAGGTTTATTGTCTTGTACTCATCCATTAATTCATTGAAGGCATCATATAATTCATCGAAAGTAAACTCTAAATGTGTTCCGGATGTTACCTCATTGTCGTTAGCCATAAAACACAGATTGGCCTTTTCTTCTTGTTCTTCATCCGATAATGATGATGATGTGTCGGAGTCCGATAGGGTGGAGACGAGGACTTTCTTCTTCTTGTACTTGCTCCACTTCTTCAGCAAAGGACACTCAGCTCTGAAGTGCCCCGGCTTTTTACACTCATAACATCCAATCCCCTCATTTTCTCTTTCCTTACCTTTATCCTTGTGATAGGAATTTGAGGGGCATCTCCTTTGATGTGAGGACTTCTTTCGGTTGATGAATCTTCTGAACTTACGCACGAGAAGAGCCTCATCATCATCTCCCTCATTGTCTTCCTCTTCACTGCTGCTGCTGCAAGATAAGTCTTTATTAGTAGAAACAGATTTGAGGGCTATTACCTTTTTCTTGTGGGAGGACTCTTCTTCCCTGTGTTGTTTCATTGTGAGCTCGTGCGTCATTAGGGATCCAAGAAGCTCCTCAAGTGGAAGCTTGTTCAAGTCCTTGGCTTCTTGGATTGCCATCACCTTGGCTTCCCATGACCTTGGTAGACAGCGAAGAATCTTCCTGACAAGCTCACTGTTAGTATAATTTTTGCCAAGGCTTTTTAGGCCATTGACAATGTCAGTAAATCTAGTGAACATGCAAGTGATTGTTTTATTAGAATCCATCTTAAATAATTCATACTTATGAACTAATATATTTATTTTGGATTCTTTGACTTAATTCGTGCCCTCATGGGTTACTTCAAGTCTATCCCAAATCTCTTTTGCAGAATTGCAAGTAGAGACTCTATTGAATTCATTTCTATCTAATGCACAGTAAAGCACATTCATTGCTTTGGCATTGAGTTGTGCCTTCCTAAAGTCATTGTCATTCCAATCCTTTTCAAGTTTGGGTACAGTGACACCCTCTACATAGATGGACGGGATGTATGGTCCATTTAGTATAATGGTCCACATCTCATAGTCTTGGGCTTGGATAAATATTCTCATCCTAGCCTTCCAATATGAGTAGTCGGATCCATTAAAGAACGGGGGTCTTTGGGTGGACTGTCCCTCAATGTGGGAAGATCCAAATGGGGTTGTCATTTTGATCTTTTACTCTTTGGGTAAAAGAGTTCAGACTCTGATACCACTTGTTGCCCAGATAGACAACCCAAGAGGGGGGGTGAATTGGGTTTTAAAATTATTATTGCAATTAAAACGTTTGTGGATAACTAATTAATACTTTTTGCAAGTTAATTAATTAGATGCTATGTGCAGTGAATGAAATGAAAGTACAAGACAATAATGCAATCACAAACACAAGGATTTTATAGTGGTTTGGAGCTAACCCTTGCTCCTACGTCCACTCCCCAAGCCTCACTTGGGAATTCACTATAACCCCTCGGATTACAGCCGGTTGTTTTACAAGCTCACAACCCAACTTGTTGTTTTACGAGGTCACAACGAACTCGGTCGGTTTTTTCTGGCTCACCGACTAGAACCGTCCGATTATTTTCTCGGGACCACAATCAAACCCTTACATGTTGGTTTCAACCTAGGCTCACCAACAACCTATACACCCTTGATTCAATCCCCCGATTGAATCAAGTAAGGACCAAATGGAAAGGAGGAACAAAGAGAAAAATACAGCTTCTAAGAAAGCAGATATTCAACAATATAAACAATAGAGAAGTTAAGAGCCCTCAAACTATTTTATGACGATGTAGAGGAGGGCTTCTCGAACTTTGGGTCTCCTCTTGAACGTCTTGAAGACTTGAAGGGAGAAGAAAACTTCTTTAATGCTGGGAAGAGTAGGTTGAATGGAGTTAATGGCTCTCTTCCTTCTTTTTCGTTGAAATCTCTTTGGCAGATGAAGTTATTGTGTTTTCTTTGAAAGAAATGTTACTTCTCTACCTTGCTACAGTTCTCTGTGGCTATTTAAGCCATTCCCATCGGAAACTAGCCGTTAGACACACTTTACTAGCCGTTCTGCACATTCTGCACATCCTAACAATGTGTCCGTTGGGATCGGAGTCGACTCGCGCGATCTGGAGTCGACTCGGCTGTAGCAGGAGTCGACTCATGCTTTTCCGAAGTCGGTTCGGCAACTGTTTCGGATTTGAATTAAAGTGGTCTTCTCGACTGGGAGTCGACTCGACTTATCCTGGAGTCGACTCCCCAAAGTCTGGAGCTGACCTGGCACTTTTGGAGTCGGCTCATCCCAAGGAATCCATTGATGTATTCTTCAACTTGGCTCACTCGAGTCGACTCGTGAATTCTGGGAGTCGACTCGGCGCTTAGAGCCCGAACTCCCGATCTTCTGTCTTTTGGCTCGTGCAGTCTTGGAGTCGACTCGAACTGTTCCGGAGTCGACTCGGCTCTCAGTATCCGAAAAACAGTCTTCTGTCTTTTTAGAGTAGCGCTGCCTTGGAGTCGACTCGAACTTTCTTGGAGTCGACTCGCGTCTCAGAGACAAAAATACTGTCTTTTGTCTTTTTGGGATCGCGCTGTCTCGGAGTCGACTCGGCCTTTGCGGGAGTCGACTCTTGCTTCCTTTGGAGTCGACCTGCCAACCATCGGAGTCGACTCGCGTTCCTCAGGAGTCGACTCGGCTCTCAGGGTCTAAAATACCTTCTCTGACTTTTTAGTACTTGCACGACTTCAACATCGACTACTGAACTTGGTTCTTGTGTCTGTGACTCCCTGGAGTCGACTCATACTAGCCTGGAGTAGACTCGGCAAGTATCGGAGTCGACTCGCGCTCTTCAGGAGTCGACTCGCTGACAGGTTTTGAGTTGTACCTTTCTGTTCGTCTGTTTGTTCTCAGTCGGAGTCGACTCATAATGCATAGGAGTCGACTCGAGCCTGTGCCAATGCCTCTGATACGCTTGGAGTCGACTCGTAATATCCCGGAGTCGGCTCGAGTCTCAGACTTTGGTTCATATAGGCTCTTAACTTATCCAAATTGTCTTGAATCAAATCTAGAGACACTTGACCATAAATTTACTAAGATGTCACTGAAACACTAGATTGAATTCATTAGTAAACATAAGATATACTCAAATGTTTTGAGCTCATCAAAATCAAATAGGGTTATAATCAATCACTCCACATATAGTTATAGATATCTTTGATTTAATAAAAGTTGGTCAATAAATGGGAACATATACTAGTTTAGTCTTCACAAATATATTTTGAAAAAATGCAAAATCTTCCTCCTTGGTATCTAAAAATCTAATGATCGAACCCTTTCTTTTATATTAGGTAATAATGGTGCTTCTAGTGACTCTTTTAGTTTACTTTATATCTTAAATAAGGCAAGTAATTAATGCAGTGAAAGGAAAAGGCGCTTAGTGGTATATGCCTTCACTCACTCATTATAAATGACCATGCTTTCATCTCTGCCCGTTCGGGTTCTCACTAATCTTCCTATATTGTTCCCTTTGCTAATTCTAGCACTTCCATGGATGGTAACACGGATTACAAGTTTCCCGAAGGTCTTAGACTTCTAGTTGCTGATAATGACCAGTCTTAGACTTCTAGTTGTTGATAATGACCCATTATATCTCAAGGAGATAAGAGAGATTCTGGTATCGTGTAATTACAAAGGTATGTGCTTGAGATTTTTCCTGTCCCCCCTTTGGTTTAAAAAAGTGGTGTTGTTTGCAAAATTCCTTCTTTTGTTTTGAGAGGAAAATGTTTTCATTTTTTCTGAGCATAGATTCTCTCTCTCGCACTCTTGTGAACATTTTGCACTCATGGGTTCATACCTCTTCGAAGATAGGTTAGTGCTCCAAATCTCGGTTTCTTTTTCCCTTCGTTTTTCTAACAAAAAGGTAAGATTTTTTTTGCATTCACCCTATTTTATATTTTTTTACAAATTGTTCTCAAAATATTTAGATACTAGAAAATTTATTTTACATATCTAGGTTACTTTGCGTGGAGGCTCTAAACTTTCCAAGATTTTATGCTTACTTTGGGGTCAATTGGTGACATGGAAAAAGGTATTCTTATTCTAGTCATTTTTTCGAAGATAATTTTTAGCTATTGTAATAGATCTAAAAGTATATGTATGAAATTTTATTTTATATATCGAAGGGAAACATGATAGAAGAACTCTCAATTTACAAAAGGGATCTAGAGAGAAAAGAGTCACATATGTTATAGTTGTATGTTGCTTTCTAGTCAACGATACTCTTTCTTAGAGAATGTCTTGTTTAATTTTACATGTTTTGTTGTCATTTATGCTTACTAAGGTTTATTATACCAGTTGATATCGGTAAGTACTAACCATATCATATTAGTACCAAATCAATACGCGATACAAGAGGCATGTCGACACTTGGTTCACTGAACTAGATATTGTAGAAAACATACTAACACTGCAATAGAATATTACTTGTATAGAGTTTGGTACGAAGATAGGGAACTTTGATACTTACCTTCTTTTCTTTCTACCAACTTGATCTCCCTTTTTCAGTGACTACCTGCGCAAACCCTGGATCCGCATGAAAACTTCTCCAAGAGCGACAAAATGACTTTGACCTCCTTTTGTTTGAGGTGCATATGCCAGAATTTAGTGGTTTCGACCTCTTGACCGTTGTGAACAATGAACTGCCTGTTATTAGTAAGCATCTTCCTTGCTTAAATTTTTATCTCATATCGTTCTTCTTGATATTAGTTTTTCACTGTATTTCAATAAAATAACTTGCCGGTATGCAGTGATGTCAACTGACAAACAGTTGGAGACTGCTAAGATAAGTTACGAGCTAGGAGCTTGCTTCTACCTCATGAAACCTTTAGACGTTGACACCGCCAAGAACCTCTGGCAACTTATGGTCTCCGGTAGGCACTTTCAAAGGGGTTGAAGGGGGCAAATTTGAAAGTGAAAATGAAGAAGCAAGTTCAGAAGAGGGACCGCAGATTGCTGATACATTTCGAAATGATCAATATATATATATATATATATATATATATATATATAAAGGAAAAAAAAACTGATTGCTCAAGCAAGTATAACTCTGCCAATCTTAAAAACATATCTAACGAAATTTGTCATTTTTGGAATCATTGAACTAATCATTCCTATATAAAAGGCAAAATTTGTCATTTCTGTTGTCGTTTGCATGGCGGCTTCCATCCAGTAATCAATTAAGATTTCGCACTTACGATAGTTGAAATTTATCATTTTTGCTTAAACAAGTTGTTGTTATGTGACGATGGCTCCTCCAGATATTCTATCGTAAGCTATAAATTTTATTCAAAATTCATATTTCTTCCTTGGATTCCAAGAAGCATAATGTTCTCTCTGTACTTTTCCTATGATTTGATGGTGTCCATCTCATGTTTCCGATGCAGAAATATCGTTTAAAACAAAAGAAAAAACCACGGAGCCCATCAATTCCTATCATGTTAAGACCAGGTGCTGAAATGGGTCAGTTTAATCAATCTTCTAACCAATAAGGGCTTCTTTATCTACAACCAGGCTACTTAAACAGCTCCGACATGGCTACTTCAGCTCCTGTGAATCCTGCTGCTCCATTTCAATTACAACTGCCCCCAAATTTCAGTAGTTATCTTAATGCAAGCTATGTGCAATCATGCCTGGACAATTTGCTGCTGCATCAAAATAAAGAAGCAAACAAAAGCCAAAGAACTTCAAATTTTGGAATAACTGGAGAGACCCAAGGGCTGTTATCATGCCCACAACCCGAGATCGCAAGCCAAGAGTCACGCCAATTGCCGCATACTCATAGAGAGCTCTTCCCAAAAACATGCAGGGCATCTCAACATGATATCATAAATATGCAGCATAACAATTTAACTAATAATATGCAAACTTTATTTCATTAACTAACTCAACTTACAATGTCTCACAATTCTAACATTGGTCCAAGATAAAACATTAATTTAAATAAACTATAATCTAAGATAACTTACGCCATAGTTTTTCTAATCACTCTCCCATATTGAAAAACTCTGATATTCTACTTCTCTGAATCTGTAAAAAAAATAAAAAATGTATAAAGAACTAAACAACCCAGTAAACAATGATCACTTTAGCTAAACAAATCAGGCAATCAAATAGATAATAATTTGTAGAAAATAAGCATATATGCAGTAGTAATATACGAATCAAATCCTTTTTAAACTATTAAATTTTGTTTATGAATTCAAATTCTTTCAAATATTTAATTCATCTTATCGATCCTGAGCTACAACCACATCATCCTATAGTAGGGTCATAATACTAACTAATCTTCTTGCAATTAGTTATGCATCATCTTGTAGCAAAGTCTTTCGTGACCGCTGGTCTGCTGGCAGTATGTCACTAATCATCTTGAACACAACTTTCAGGACAAATCATATACCAACGTATTACCTCCCATTAGCAGGGTCCTCAACATAGCCAGATCAAAATTCAAATAGTTCTAGGTCTCATTTCTAGTTCTAAAATTATGAGGTGTCAAAATCAATCAATCAAATCCATAATAAGATCATATATCGTCATAATATTCCAAAATAATATTTTGCATAATAATATACTATCTATCAAATCATGCATCACGAATAATACCACTCAAAGTCATGAATATAATAATTTAATAATTGCTGATAAATTTAAAAAAATAAAACATTACTTACCTTGCGAATGTAATCCAATTAACAGATCCAATTAATCCCAAAAATTCTTCTCAAAGCCTATTATCTTAAAATTATATTTTTTCTTCAAATTTAATCATAATTATAAAAAAAACTTAAATTCTAACATGCTTATAGGGCTAACCAAGCAGGAGTGCCCTACACCCGACCGATCAAAATGAAATTCATCGAAACTTGCTCGGAGTAGGGCACCGATGGTTCAACACAGATCAAAAATATCAAATCTAATAATGTTTAGCAAAAAGCAAGGTGAGGGCTGACACGCCGCTCGACAACCCTAGATCAAGACTCTTCACCAAGGTTGAACCAAAATCACGCAAGAGATATTATGCTAGATCCAGCATCCCAAGAAGAGTAGGAAGAGAAAGTTTAGTAGAGAAAAATAAGAAATGATGGAGAAGAGAGAAAATTTCAGTCTGAGTTCAATCAGCGATCTGGGATTGGTTGTCGATGACACAGATCAACCTGGATCAATCAACATGTCTAGCCCATAAGTCAGAAAAGAGAAACTTTGTAGAGAGAGTATAAGAGAGAGAAAGTGGGGAAGAGAGAGAAAGAAAAGAAGAAGAAGGTCCTCTCTCTAGTCAAGGAAAGAAAACAAAGGAGAGGGAAAGCATGACTGTGGTGGTGCCTAGGTCAGAAGACCCGCAGCTGCCCACTATGGATGGTGACCAACGACGGCCAATGGAGAGAAAAAACAGACCAAAATAAAGCTCTCCTATTTCGGGCGATTCACCGACTTGAAACAAAGCAAATCTAAGCTACAACATAAGAAGAGAGAGAGAGAGAGGAGCACATACCTCAACCTGGTGATGTGATCCGACAGTCCCCTCCGGTGACAAATCAAGAAAGAAAAACTAAAAGAAGAGTTTGGGATCGATGGCTCAACCTCGAATGAACTCGAAGATCTTTAAATAGATAATCCCAGTATTATCCAACCGATCTCTAGATCGCAATGAACTTCCAACCTTCATCGCGATCGGAGAGAAAGAAGACTCTAGTCAAAAGTCTTCCTTCCGATTGCCCTCATGTGCAGCCCAAAGCCAAAATCGCTAGCCAATCAAGTGGACCAAGCCCACTCCTTGCGTTTCGCGGCCGTTCTCTATGAGCAACCATGCCAACAATATGAGAAGCTTGTTGGCGTTTAGAGCCGTGAACTCTGGTTCATATGAAGCATCCATTCAGACCCAACAAATAAATAATGATGTTGAATTGTCGTTATCCTTTGGAGCACTTATTCAACGACAAAAATTTAATAGTGGGACTCGACTCGGAAAATTTCAGAGCAATCCCTCAGCCACATCAACCATCCAATACTATGGCCCAAATATGTGATAATGTTGCAACTTTCCTTTGGATAGCCTCCGGGTCCACGGACACTGGATTAATTGGCAATAATTCCCGTGATATTGTTGCAATGCCTAATAATGCAAGTGAACAACATACTCATCTGGTTTCGGAGAATTCAGTGACTGAGTTATGCTGATGTTGATGGGACAGCAATGAGTACTAATCACTTCTCAGTCACCGATTCTGAACAGCAGCATATGATGAAGCATAATGCATGTGAAGAAAAATACTCTTCCGATTTTGGAGATTATGACAAACGACATTTCTATTAGCGTAGTCAGATTATGAACGGCAACATGTGACAGTACAATGCAATGAAAGAAAATCAAAAACTTCTGGTTTCAAAAAATATGACAAATCTTGCTGCTGCTGGAGGAGTAATAAATGTTAATCAGTCGTCAACCAATAATTCTGAACAGCACTGCTCTGGTTATCATGTTGTGGAGAACTCGCAGGTGATGGAACATTTCAATCATATGACAGAAAAGTTTGCCTATAGTGATGATACCTGGCGTCTGATGCTCAAAGATTCTTCTCAGCTTGACTTCAGTAGAATCACAGAGGTCATTGGAAATGATTCTATTTCATTGTAGTTTGTGACACCTTCAAATGTTCATCACCATCAATGCTTTGCCTCGCATTGGACAGATGATATAAAGGTCCTGCAGGTCTATAAAGCTGTATATGCAAATGTAGTCCCTTGACCTGCATTCCAATGTGGTTAATATGCAATCAGCCCATGTATAAGCCCAAAAGTTGGTTCGCATAGCTTTGTGCAGCCACACACAGAGTCCATTTAGCACTGTGCAGCCATATATGAAGTTCACTCTTATATAGGCCCACGCAGAAGGGGCGAGTTCAAGCTGACGGTTGGATTGGATATAGGTATAAGACTAGCTAGATACAGGTATTATTAATAATAAATATTTATCATAACTATTGTTGTTAGGCATTAAATACCACGCGTCAACTGTTAGTTGTTGTGATCAATAATATCATTGTTTATCAACGAAAATAATACTACTATCATTACTTTGATTTATTTTATTTATTTTTAATTACTTAAAAAGTACTGACTACATATGCACTATACAGTTTTTGGCCATCTGCCTATTGCAGCCGCCTTTTAAAACACCAATAGGTTGGATTCAGAGGCTGGTACGAGAGGAAATGTAAAGATATTGATCAAGTTAGATGCACTAAGAGTATAAAAGGATATTAATGAAAGATAGGGAATTTAAAAAAGACAAGGCTGTTATTTTCAAATACTGTTTCTACTAAAGAAATATTTATCAAGCACAATTTGTGAGGTGTTACGATTCTGGTGATGTAAGTCCCAAACCTAAAAGTGGAGGTAGCTTAGAAAAGGATGTGAGAGTGTAAGGCATTAGAGCCAAATGAAATACCAATTGACGTTCGAAAAATCATGAGATATTGGGCTACTGTGGCTTACCAACTTATTTAAGAAGTTTTAAACAACCAAGAATGAATTAAATGATTGAAATAGAAATATTGCAATACTTTGTATAATAATGAGGCAAAAAATTATTATAGTTATCAATGTAGTGAAGATAAATTTCAGAGAACTAATTTGGACATATGCATAAAAGATCAACAACTGAGGTTATCTTCTAACTCATGCAACTAATAGAAAAATATTAAAAAAGGCAATAAGCTATATACAATTTTTATTACTGAAATTATAGTGGATCAAAAAAGGTAATTTGATAGGTTTATGCAGGACAAGGTTAGCCAAACCATCTCAAACCAAAAAGTTTGGGCCGTACCGAACTAAACTTGTCAACAACCAAGATGGTTCGACCCTTAATAAACCCCCGACCCTCCCAAAACCCCATGGTCCCAATCACCGCTCGTCTCTCCCTCTCCCTCTCCCTCTCCTGTCACCGCCTTCTCTGGCGACGGTTCGTCCAACGAAGAACGGGAGGAGACAAAGAAAAAGGCATGGCGATAACGAGCCTCACAGTTACATCCTCCTCCAAGTTCTCCGTCACCCAAGGCATCCTCTGCTACCAGATTCATGCTCCCTAGGCCACGATCTTGACTATCAAGCATTGACTGAGGCCAATGATGCTAGTGATGCATGGGATCTGCGTGGTGCCAGCATCGGCCTTATCATCACCTACGACCTCCAGATCTACCTTGAGTCACTTATATGCAATCAAATGGGGCGGATCTTACCCTTGCCACCATCATTAGTCCCGCTCCCACGGTCGTTGGTGACCATCATGGGCAAGATCACCGCCTATCTAGGCTCTTTAAGGCAATGGGTGCAACGTCGAAGGCCAGAAAAGTGAGGCTCATAAGATCTCTTTCTTGTGCAATGACAATAGATCCCTCTCCCTCCCCTCTCCTTCTCTCTCCCCCTCCCTCCTCTCTCTTCCTCTCCTCGCTCTCCCCCTCCTTATTTTGTATGCCTCAGAATGGTATGATACAAACGGGTATCATACCAAACCGGTCACTAGCTAGTATAAGCCCCGATACTGGTTCGGCAGACCTTGATGTAAGATATACATAAGTAGTACATTCAGATCATTGAAGACATGCATTCTAGAGCATGAAATATGCTTTAACAATTATTATGATATAACAAGTGTATTTTCAGTCACAATAGGCTTGGACTAAGGATCAGTCCATGCTCATCTCTACAATACGAATTATGCATGAAATTGCAAATTATGTTCAAGATGTACTATGGTATGTGTTAATTATGAAGTTTCCAACAGACCAAGGAAAAGTGAAGCACCAAGGTCTTTTCAAGCCTAGGTGCAAAGTACAAAGCATGGCACACACTTCAATGAAATAAGAAGCAAAATGATCTTGTATATACACATACAAAATTTTGTGTCTGCACATATAAATATGTGTACTTATATATGTGAATTACATGCACATGCACACACATATATGTAGATACATATGGTTGTGTGTGTACATACATATATGCATATTATTACCTTCATTCTAATGGAAATTTCTTTTAGAGGTGTTCAGGCAGATATGCACCATTGGCAGATAATTCAACAATCACGAACAGATAGATGCTATCAGCATTCTTAGAGTATAGGCGTCAATCGATGTTTGGAACAACATGACAAAAGCTTGATTAAGCAAAGAAAGAATTAAAAGCTAATCTCGAGTTTGGGAAATTATTTAAGTGAGAAGCAATTTGACTCTCTTGCAATGAAAAATATATTGATTATTACAAATTTGAAATTGATTACTGCTTTCAGCATGATTCGTAATTAAAGAAATGGACTAAAATTTGAGAATTTGTGAGCAAACCAATTTAATAGGATTATATATTCTGTAAACATTTTCCTAACCTAGTACAAAAGTTGACCATCTATGCAACCTTTTACAAGATAGTAGCATATAAAAGCAAATAATACAAGCATTTTTAGTTTGTGCTATATATGTTTGTGTAGTTTAGTTTTTTAAAGAAAAACAAACAAAAAAATGAGGCAGCTCGAGTTAGAATTAATATGAGTACCTCAATAGATCATATCAAGCACCCCAAACGTTAGGATAGAATGATCAAAACTTGCTGAGGTTGCTGAACCAAAGTTAATTAACCAACAGCAAGACTCAGAATAACTTGATAGATCAGAATGTGGGAAAATAGAGAAGATCCAAATTGACACAGATAATATCCTTGTGTAATAGATACCACATAAGGCGACAGTAACAAAAAAAAGGTTCAAAATAGTGCTGGGTGGTAAAGAAAAACCAAAAAAAATGACAAAAAGCTGAATAATAGAGTGTGTAACCTTCATAATTATCAACAGATTCATAGCCAAAAGCAAAGACAGGAAACAAGGTTTGTTGGTTATAGTTATAACAATTACTATAATATGAGCAGCAGACAAAAGTTGGACCATGATTATGTACATTCATTCTAAAGCTTGCTATTTCTATGATCGTTATTATTGGAATTTAAATATTGCATGAACTTCAGAATTTTTAAACAAAATACCAGCCATGTATGTTACTGTATGTGTCTGCAAACAGCATGTAGGTTCTGTTGTTCCCTGATAGCCACATACTGCAGCCACCTTTTAAAATTTAAACACTTAACAAGTATCCAAAGAAATGTTTCTTTCTGAAGAATTTCAATAGAAGAGCGTCTCAAAAACTAATTATAAAGAATTGGCGATAGATGACCTCAAAATATGATAGTACTTGGGTTAGACTTGAACGTGCAATAAATTTCATACTAACTGCTTTCAAATAAGAAGGAACATGAATGTTACTGTCAGCGTTGCCTTTGATAGTCTACATTCTTTGCCCAAATTTTAAGTTTATGTTCATCATTCACAGAAAAACCTTACAATATGCACATAATCTGGCAATACTAAACTGCATTTGGACTGAGCAAACATTGTGATGAAACCCATTAAAAGGGTGCATGCAAAACAGCCCATCTGGATCACAAACTAAAGATGTTCAATCACAACTTGGCATGCCTAGCAGCATTTCATGTTAATGCCTTGACATATTGTGTTTTTGGACACATCCAAATGACCAAATATTGTAACCATGAGGGAAATACAAGTCCATATTCAAATGTAAAATGCATTTAACCATGAATAACATTTCAGCAGGTTCTCATATAGAAGAAATAAAAAGATAATAGTAGAAAATGATTCAAGGAATCATTTATTTTTTGATACTTAAACTTACAGCACAATGTTGGAGTTAGAGATTGGATCAACCAGTCCCCTGACTTGATTCACAAATTAGTAGAAACATTAGAGAAGTACGTAGAGAGAACTTGATTCCAAAATATTACTCGAAACTTCAGAGAAGTATATAGAGAGAATCTTGCTTATAATTAGACTAAGGGCTTTTTGCAAATATACAGAATTGTGTGAATACCCTCACAAAGTTGCTTCTTGCATACATACCCTTACAAAATATTTTTTCCATATATACTCTCAACATCACAGTCTTGTCGACGATGTTAATTAAAATGGTTATTTGTACTAAAAATTAATTAGAATTGTGAATTAACCCTTTTTACCCCTCTAATAGGTAACAAGTCCAACCTGTCTCGTTTCACATGCATACCTTCCTAAATATATGTATGCGAATACACCTGCAAAGTTGCTATTGACATTTGTACCCTTATAAAATACTTTCTTGTGTGTATATACCCATGACATCACAATTCTATCCACGACATTAGTTAAAATGGACATTCAGAAGATATACAAAGGTATACTTAGGAAAATGTAATCTCTTTCTGAAATAATATACTTTAGAATAAGTTTTATCGCGATGAGTATATAAATTTTCAACCTTTAAGGTGCATCTGCATCGTAGACGACCATTCTTTTTCTACATATTTTGTTATTTTTTATGACAAATCAGTATGGATGCATCTTCTATTTAAACTTCTCCAAATTGCAATCACACAGATGACAAATTTCACAAAAACAAATAGTTCCAAAGTTGGAGTCTGGAAATATGAACTCCACTTATATGCCTAGGAGCATGTGGATTAGTATTGTAATACATCAGTCTATACAATATTGTACTAGTAAGAACTTAAGTTAATCTATTTCATATATGACCTTCAAGATATTTATTTTATATTGTCTCAATCAAAGGTGTCATACATCATGCATAAGAATATATTCATATGACCTTCAAGATATTTATTTATATTGTATCAAGTCAACAGTGGCATATGTATCATGCATCACAATATACATTTTAAGTTTGATTTCCCAGTTCATAGCTGCAGTTTTATGCAGAATTCTTGGCTTTTGATTGCATACACCTCCATTTATTTGGGGAATCTGCAGGCCGTGGAAGCTACTGGAAGCTACTGTATTTAGTCTATTCTGATAATTCTTTCATTTTCTTTGCAGGATTTGAAAATATTCAATCCTGTGATTTAAAATGGTGACCTGAACTGCGCTCATGAAGAGATTGATATATTTAATCCTGTGGTAAGGAATTCATTGGTTCATCAACCTTGACTTCTAACTTTGATAGTGGTTCTATCTTCTATTCTGTTAATTTTTTCATGAAAATCTATAGAATGCTTATTTTGCAGCTATATACCTAATCTAACCTGTTGACTTATAGGCCATGATAGCAGTACTATATGCCTTCTAAAAGTTTCATGGCACATCAACTCATAAGCACCAATAATGTTATTTAACCTTATTTTGTCAATGGTAGTTGCCTTTTTTCTCATGCAATTTTGCCACTTAATTGCTAATAGGTAGGAAATAACAATTGCTTTGTGCCTTCTTCTCACACAATTTTGTCATTCAAGATAATTTGTTAGTTGATATAGAGTTGAATTCCATTCACAGTAATTTTTTTGCTAATTGCAGATTTGATCACATGTTCTGCTAGAGTGCTGGAGATTTTTTCATACTCAATAAGCTCAAGTTTTCAATATTCGGGTTGTAACCACATCATCATTTTGGGGTTGCAATCATGTCATCGTTTTGGGCTGTAATCATACATCTGTGGCCTTGTGGATCAAATGAAAGATAAATCTTGTAATTGTGGAAGGTATTTTTAATTTGTCCTTTTGGATACTATAGATTTTGTATATTGATCAACATTAACAGGCTTTTGTGAACCTCTCTAGCTCTATAATCAGATTTAAAATGTGTTGGTTATGTTTATACCCACTTCTGGATAAGTTTCTTTATATGCAGGTTATGAATTAGTCCTATTCTTGATGAGTTATAACGGGTTTTGCTTTATATAAAGTATCGTTGATGGATTTATACAATATATGTCATGGAAAGTTATTGGTACAATTGCAGGTAGATGTGTTTTTTTATAACCATAATTTAAAAGATCTGATTATGTTTTGGCATTAATTTCTTTATATGCAGGTACTTGTGTCTGTTTACATCCAAAATTATGAATGATATTGTATCTAAGTTCATGATTAGACCTGATATGGTTGAGGTCAACTATTTTCTGCTTATGATCCAGTCCAGACATGCAGGTGTCACCTAAAAGATCCAACATTCCAGGAATAAAACAGAGTCGGGTTAGAAGAATAAGATTGAATCAAGCAAGTATGTCTGATTCTAAGGTTGGACGCTAAGATTTAATGCCGATTACAATTACATAAAACTATTAATCCATATAATTGATTGTAAAAATAATATCATACATGAAGGAAACTGATGGAAGATAAGATCCACAACTAAGAAGAACTAGACTAGAGTACAACCAATTCAATCACAATAGAAAGGGATTTTAACCAGTATACTCTTTATAAATATTTGAAATTGCATATATACCCTTACAAATTCATTATTTTTGTGTATACGCTTCCAAATTATTTTTTTTTGTACGTCTATATCCTCGAAAGTTTACTATTTGCTTTTATAACCTTATAAAGTATTTTTTCTGTGTGTATACGTATTAAGGGTATTTCAGTCATATCAATTTTAAACAGCTCGTTTCCTCAAGCATTAGATGGCATAGGTAGACATGCAAAGAAAAAAATTATAAGGGTATATATGCAAAAAAAAGTAATTTATAATGGTATATATGCAAATAGCAATTTTACAAGGGTATTTACAAATTCCATATATTGAGGAGGGTATACATGCGAAAATCCCTTAACTAACTCTAGCATAATATGACTTGCATTCCTGAGATAATAAGCACAATCCAGTGGTAACAGAACTAAGAGCATGTGGACATTATGAAGACATGATAAGCAAAGTTGATATCCGCATGTAAAATAATGTGTTTTCATATGAGGATACAGAGAAGGATACAGTTGTAGAAATTATTCCTGATGCCTGAATAACTTAATACTGCACAGATATGACAAGCCAAAACTTCAAAATAAATATGAGAACAAACAATGTTTATACTTTATAGAACAAAGAAAGAACTATAGAATTGAATGCCTTAAAGGGTATAGGTACTTACATCACACGGAAGGAATAACTTTACTTCTTACGATGACTTTGGTTATGCCTTCTTGTAGAACGGTCATGTCTTCCTTTATCATGATACTGATCATGATTTCTTGGACTGGATTCTGATCTGAGATAATTGCTGCCTACAAAGACATCACCGTAGGTGGCACCATACTCATCATATGAGCTAGAAGGATCATACCTGTCCCCAAATGCATCTTGGGTCACTGATTCTGACCTATGACTCTCATAAGTTCTAGTTCTTTCTTTATTTTTATTGTCTGATATATAGTCATATTCTTTCTTCAAATGTTTAGAAGTTAATGTTGATCGACTGATATGCTCTTTTGACCTTGAAGAATAACTAGTATCATTCCTGTCTGCTATATCACCTCGGTCCCTATGGTATTCATTTCGATCAAGCAATTGAGCATAATTTCTGTGGCTTGAGGGGCTTCTAGATCCGTATTTCTTTTCTCTTTTATGCTTGCTTCCTTCATGATCCTCCCAATGTCCATAGTGTTCATATTTTGGTTTCTGGTGAATTTTTTGCAGATCATGGCTCATGTTTGATTTTTCACTTGTAGAAACATCCAAATGTAGCGACTTCTCTTTTCTTGTATCAGATACACTGCACCCACTGCCTTGTAATCCATTAATATTTGCAGTTACATCACTCTGAGAATGGCATTCGTGTGCGGAAACTGCAGCTCCTGGGGAAACTTTTACATTGCATTCAATCCCTCCTGCCTGTTTGATTTCCTCCATGTACTCATCAATTATGTCCCTCAATACCTTAAAGAACATAACAACCATATAAACCTCAAAAATTGAACTGTATGAAAAGTGAAACCGCAGCAGATAAGCAGAGGTTTACGTTGTTGTTGGGCTAGACGACATGCATGCTTATGTGTGCACAGCAAATGTGAGGCACAGAAAGAGAAGGTAAATCCTATCTATGGGATTGAGTTCAAATCTTAACAGTGGAAAAGTTAGATGGCAGACATTAAATGGATAACCTAACTATTAAATGCCTAAAAACCATATATAAAATTTTGAGCAGGCTTCATACATTTGCATCAGATGAGCACAAACTGGATAGCATCTCTGGTGCTAATTAGAATTATGGCGAACCATATAAACTGAGAACTTATACTATTGAATATGAACTAAAAATTTTGAATAATATATACCAAAATTTAACAATATGGTTAATTCTAAACCACTAAAATCATTTAACCTAACCATTTAAAAATTTTCATTTTGTGATAACTAGATGCACAGCTGTGTGGCTTCTTAATTTCACACAGCACTACATTCACTATGGTTCAAATTCTGTCAATAAAATGTAGCTCAAATAAATCCAAAATTTATTTGGAGTGTGCAACAAAATCTGATAACTTGCACCTCTTTTGGAGCTCGCTTCACTTTCTTGCCACGGTATGACATTCTTCTCCGCTTATAATCCCTTTCCTCAGCTAATAGCTCTTCTCTTGTCTTGGCTCTGCCCCCATCCTTGAAAATATTGATGTAAAAACAAAAGAGAAAAAGGTTACGAACTGAATTATTACCACATTGTCAAAGATCAATCCTATACACTAGCCAAAAAGTTAAAGTGTAACCGCATAAATAGAAAAATAAATGACAAGTATCATATATATTGAAATAATGCCACTGATAAAAAGAATTAAATTAACCAAGCACATATAATGATGCATGGCATTTGGCTTCACCATAACATGAAACAAGCAAATTTTCTGTGCATTACAGATTCACTCTCCAGTCATAACTGTATTAATATTTACACTTTACCACTGTGTTCTTATATTATCTTGCTGAAGAGCAAGTTATAAAATTTCTTCCACATACACACAGTTCAAACTGCAGATTACGGCATAAAGTCGCATAGAATTCTAATTGAAGCCTTTCCTTAGCATAATCTTCCTAGAATGATATGCACATAGGTATATGCATATAGCAAGAATATATGTGTGTATGCGCATGTTCATAAAATCACGAACAGATGTTATATTCATATTGCTATATTTATATAATCTATGTTCATTATAACACATGTCATAATCATATATGTTACGTTCTTGGAATCATGTGCATGCACATAAAATGTTATACTCATACAATCACTTACACTTTACCACTGTGTTCTTATATTATCTTGCTGAAGAGCAAGTTATAAAATTTCTTCCACATACAAACAGTTCAAACTGCAGATTACGGCATAAAGTCGCATAGAATTCTAAATTGAAGCCTTTCCTTAGCATAATCTTCCTAGAATGATATGCATATAGCAAGAATATATGTGTGTATGCGCGTGTTCATAAAATCACGAACAGATGTTATATTCATATTGCTATATTTATATAATCTATATTCATTATAACACATGTCATAATCATATATGCTACGTTCTTGGAATCATGTGCATGCACATAAAATGTTATGCTCATACAATCACACCAATGCATATATTTAATACATGCATGGGTATGGAATCACAAATGCACATGCGCATTATACACAAAAATGCACAAAACAGACAACAGAGAACAACACACAAATGTACTACAAAATGAATAAATGAAGAAATGCACCTAACAAGGTTTTAAATCCTGGTATCATGATCTGGATCAGTCTAGGGCCAGATAGGGACGGTACTGCTTTTGACGGTTTATCATGATGATTCACTAGGATGCCAATTTTTTATTTTTTTATTTTACATTTTTATTTTTTATACTTTTGTTGTTTGAACGTTTAGAAGTTTTTAGAACTTGTATGTTTTATTTAAGGATTAGGGTAGGTACTTTCAGCCCATAATAGGGTTAATGCCATCCATACCCATAGTCTGATGCCAACACTAATGCTTTAAAAGTAAAAAAATAAAAAATAACAATAAATATAAATGATGCACCACTTATCAATCATATCATGAAAGTTTAATTTTTGAAAAATCAAACATATTTTAAAATATTTTCTACATATAATCAATTATTTAATAAAATTCATGAAGTAATGGAATTAATTTAGATAATTAGTAAAAAGCATGGTATCTCAAAAAAATAGATCCAAATTATCTGCACTAGTTCCAAGTTTTTAGAATTTAATTTAATTTTTATTATTAAATAATTTTAAAAAGAAAAATTATTGAAATTTTGAAAAATAACATTGGTTAAGAATTTTATTGACGCCCTCCATGGCTACTACACGTGGTTTGTTGTACCAAACCGTACAATCCAATTCAGGGAGTATCAAATCGTACGAATAGGTACGGAGACTTCATATATCCCCCACACCTAGATATGTACCATGCCAACATTCGGTACGGGGGTGCATAGGTTGAGTATCGATAGGGGTCGAGTGTCAATATGAGACCTACTACCCAGACTTTAAACCTTGGCATGGCGTTCCAGTCAGCTTAATTTTTTTTTAATTCACACCAATTTTGGCAATAGATTCAGATGCTCTTAAACACACCTAAAATTGATCAATATCCTGCAGCAATATGGTATAGTGCAAACATGCTGCCAGTTTTTCCCTAAATTTGTTTTCTTTCATTTTCAATAATCATTTTATTTAATAAAACTACAATACAAATCCAAAAACAAAAGCACGTAGCATTGAAGGCAGATACCTGCTTACAAGATACCAAATAAATGGAGAAACTGTTATATGTATACCCTAGAAGCCAATCTAACTGACACATTATTAATTCTGGAACATAATTTTGTACTTGACTTTATTATTATTGAATAATAAAAAGGCATCTTTTTCATTCATATTGTTTATGTGTCTGTGAATCGTTTAAGAAATTAATAAGATAATGATGCATATTTTCAAAAGTTGAGAATTTGAGCCATGTATCATGGGTGATTAATTTCTAAATGCTCCTGATCGATAGATCATCGCGAGGATGGTGATCGATCCGATGAGATCAGTGCACGCATTGCTTTCCTTATGGATAGACGAGACTCGAGTCCACAGTGTAGGGACACTGAAGTGATAGTGCAGCTGCTTGTTAGAGAACAAGGGTACTGAGCGTGACCAAGACAAGAAGTCACTTGGATGTCTATCCACTCGTCAGTGACTTGCTTGATGTTGCAGTAGTGTGACTGATCCTTTGACCTGCGGTACTTCGGCTACTCACAGTGAGGTTATTGTAATTTAACTGCATGTATACATGGTTTCTAAATATACGGGCCCTTGTAGTGTAAATTGGCTGCAGTAGGTTCACTGTAGGAGTAGGGTATGCACCTACATAGAATCTATCGATTTTGATAGATAAGGAATGATCCTATATGATTTATAAGACTGAGTTCGTAAGACCTCGGCCGGAGCAGTACGTACAGTGGAAAAAGAGTTTTCCACTCTCGAACTTAAGTCGAATAAATCCTGACATATGACAGACGATGCGGTTTGATGAGTTGTCCATGACCTCCGTCCTGTAGGGATCCACGATAGAAGGACTGTATCATACGATAACTGCACCTAGATGTTCATCATTCCATTCTGCTGGGTGGCTACCACATGCTGCTAGGTGTCGCTGGTGGATGATGAGACTCACAGGGACTATCTCGATGGTCGATGATTCCTGATGAGTTGAGTTGGAATTATTCCAACCCATTGAAAGGAGTTTTCAATGATATTGTGATAGAGATCGCAATACATCTCACTACCAGACAGAATAGAACCTATGGGATCACACACATTAGAAGTATTGACCGATCCGATGGTTGAATTGTGATTATGAATCACGAATAATCAATTTCATTGATAATGAGTTGAAGAAGGAATAATGGGATTTGATTAATTGGACTTAAACACGAATCCTACTTGGAGTAGGATTTCTAGAGTTCTAATTAGATTAGGATTGTGAGTCCTACTTAGAGTAGGATTCCTAGAGTCCTAATTGAATTAGGATTTCGAATTCGAATCAGAGTCCTACTTAAAGTAGAATTCCTAGAGTCCTAATTTGATTAGGACTATGGATTCAAATTAGAGTCCTAATTGGATTAGGACTAAAATTGAATAAGTCCTAATTGGATTAGAATTTCTTAAATCCTAATTAATTATTAATCTAATGAATTAACATGACTCCTAATTGGATTAGGATTGAAGAGTTCAATTGAGTCATGATTCATTTAAGTTCTAATTGGATTAGAACTTGCATAGATTAGAACCCAAATTGGTTCACACTTGGTTGAAGCCTAATTAGATTAGGACTAGACCATATGAGGGCCACCTAATCGCCCCTCTTTTTCTCCTTGGTGCGGCAAAACAAAGAGGGGCCGGCGCCCCTCTTGGGAATTAGTCAGGAGCTCCTTTAAAGGAATCAAAGGGGCAACACCTAGGGCATTGGAAATCCTCTCCCTTGTGTCGTACGCCCCTCCTTCCTCTTGGTCTTCAGCCGCCATCAGCAAGGAGAAAAGAAGAGGCGGCGTGCACCTCCTCTTGACCTTCTTCCTTGGTTCCAGCGCAGGGAAAGGAGAAAGGCTGCAAGTAGCCTTTGGTTCCTCTTCCAGATCCCTCCTTCCTCTTCATCCTTCCTAAGGAAATCAAGGGTTGATTCAAAGGAAGGATTTCAGCCATCAAGAGTTGTCTCTGCAAGGGATCTAGCACCCCGGGAAGACAAGAAAGCTTTGATCGGTCCTCTGCTTCGTATGGATACCCGTAGAGGCCGGACGCGTGTGCAGCTTCAAGCGAACCTTCATCCAAAACCACGAACATCAATTTGCGGTGATCATCTACCCGCACAAGGTGAAGATCTGATCTTCCTAATGGTTTAAAAGTTTTTAATCCTAATCTATCTACGAACGACGGTTTTTTGAAATACGTTCATGCAATGAACGTCGATCCCGCGCATGCCCCTTCCGCTGCACTTCTAATCTGATTTTTCTGCAGCATGGACGGGTTCCCAATAGTGGTGTCAGAGCCTAGGTTGTATAGATTAAGATTAGGACTAATCGTTAAAGGCATATTAGATCTGAAAATTTAAAGATTATGCTTGCTGATTTTTCTGCATACAGAATTTTCAGGTTGCTGATTTTTCTACATGCTAAATTTGATATGCGTAGATTAATGATTATATTGTGTTGTTAATGTGATTACAAATATTAAGAATCATATCAAATGTAATCAGCAACTCATGAGATGACATAATCAGTTAAATTTCAGATCTGAAAATTATATTTATGCATGTGATGCATATGGTGATGATCATGGATGACCCTTTGTGATTGTGCTGAAATGTTCTGCGATGTTCTGTGATGTTATGTGATGACATGTAATTTAGTTTTTCATATGCCTGCGTGCATCTTAAGTTCATGTAATAGAGACCTGCGTGTCTCAAGAAAAGGGGTTGTAATTATTCTTTTATTTTTGAATTTTATCTGGGATGCAATCAGTGATGTATGTTGCACGTCGATGGTTGATCGATGCATGCCCTCTACAAGCAAGCGTTGCGCGGATCGAGATCAAAGATTGATCGAAAATGGATCAAGGAATTGATCACAATTAGACCTAAGGGATCAAAATCAAGTCAAGAGTTAAAGACGATATAACCAATTGACGTGCATGTGCTTACTATGACCCATCTTGGATCCATGATCATCACCAGTTAAATTTATTTTGTTATATATGCCTGGATGTTTATGTTTATGCCTATGCATAGCGGGTAGATGGATATGTGCATGAGATGTAGATAATCAATCGAAAAGGACCTAAACCAAAACCTCCTCAATCAGTTGAGAGTAAACCTGATGCAGCACTGTCTCGTGAGAGGGGTAGGAGAAAGGAGGAGAGAGGACTGGAGAGGAAAGAGGAGGAAGAAGGACAGAGAGGGGAGAAGAGAGAAAAATAGACGGAAAGCAAATTTGTTCAACATTCATTAACCTGTCAAGAAATGCATAGACCCAATATATAGGGTTACGAAATACGAAAAGGTCCCTCCAAATAAACTAATCCCACAAAAGCCATAACATAACAATATATACATAAACCCAGTCAACATAAAGTAAACTAACATCAACTCAGTCCAGCCATAACGAGAGTGGCTGGACCCTCCTCCTGCGACGACCGTAGACCCGCGTCACTGGCGGTCCGATACTGGTGTCCGCACCAACTCCCCCCGGGTCAGAAGAAGTCGACCTCGACGAATGTGGAATAGTGCAGCTCTGGTAATACTCCAAAAGGTCGGGATCAATGCGCTGAAGCTCCTCTCGTGTGATCCAAGTCGAATCGGACTCTGGGCGGCCACACCAACGAACTAAAAAACGCTGAATGCTAGCAGCACTGGATAAAATAGTTTGCTCATCTAAAATGGCATCAATAAGTTCTTTCTGTGCTGGTGGGAGAGGCAAAGGAAGGGAAGATGGTATGGACTCAGGGATATGGGAAGTAGCGGGCTCAAGATGGGACGCAACAAAAGAGTCATCTGGGATGGATAGTGGACCCTTGTAAGCAACCAAATCTTCAATATTAAAAGTGGAGCTGATACCATAATCTGAGGGGGAGGTCAAGAACATAGGCATTCGTCCCCACCCGGTGCAATATCCAAAATGGTCCCGCACTACGAGCCTGCAGTTTCTTAACGGTCCCCTGCGAGAACCACTCTGGTCGAATACGTACCATAACATAGTCCCCAGGGTGGAATATTTTGTCCCGTCTATGAGAATCAGCTTGCAGTTTATATTAAGAATTACTAGCATGTATGCGCTTTTGGATTTCCTCATGTAACTCATGAATATGTTGTGCAAATGCGTGTGCAGACTCAGAAATCCTAACATGGGGTGACATGGATAAAAGATCTAAAGGTTTTCGAGCTTTGTAACCATGTACGACCTCAAATGGACTCATGCCAATGGACCGATTGACTGAATTATTATATGCGAACTGTGCGACAGGAAGAACTGAATCCCAGTTACGAATATGTTCACCCACAAGGCACCGTAAAAGATTACCTAGACTTCGGTTTACCACTTCTGTTTGGTCGTCAGTTTGCGGATGGTAAGCATTGAAAAATTTAAGTTTCGTACCAACCGAGTGCCACAAAGTTTTCCAAAAATAACTCATGAAACGTACATCCCGGTCAGACACGATGGTGTGGGGAAGGCCATAAAGTTTAACAATCTCAGCAAAGAAGCGTTTGGCCACTTTGGAAGCATCCGAGGTTTTGGAACACGGAATGAAGTGGGCCATTTTGGAGAAACGATCCACTATGACAAGAATAGAATCATGTTGTCGGACGGTACGGGGAAGACCAAGCACAAAGTCCAAACTAATGTCATGCCAAGGACGATCAGGTATCGGTAAGGGGGTGTAGAGACCAGTGTTTGTTTCTGGTGTTTGGCTAGTTGGCACGTTCGACATTGGCTAGTGATTTTAGCAACGTCCCGTTTTAGGCTAGGCCAGAAGAATTGACGTTCAGCCTCTTCAATGGTCTTATCTCGCCCAGAGTGTCCGGAAAGGCCACCGGCATGTACTTCCCACACCAAAAATTCTCTTACTGATGTCCGTGGGATATAGAGCTTTGCTGCTTTAAACAAATAACCATCCTAAAGATAAAATCCATCAATTGAGGGTTCATGTCCATCAGCAATGGTTTTGTAGAGTTCTGCAAAATCGGGGCAAGTGGAGTAGTCATCTCTGAGTCTTTCGAAGCCAGTAACATGTATGGACATGGTCGAGAGTAGGGTCACTCGCTGGCTCAGTGCATCAGCAGCAGTATTGGAGGCACCCGATGTGTGTTTGAGAACGAAAGTATATTCCTGAAGGAACTCAACCCATTTGGCATGCCTAGAATTCAACTTCTTTTGGGAGTTAAGGTAGCGAAGAGCTTCATGATCGGAGTAAAGTATGAATTCATTGGGTAGCAAGTAGTGGCGCCAATACCGGAGAGCCTGGACTACAGAATAAAATTCCTTATCATAGGTAGAGTATTTTTACTTAGCCTCGTTTAACTTCTCACTAAAGTATGCTATGGGATGGCGTTCTTGACTGAGCACCCCACCGATGCCAAGGCCAGATGCATCACACTCCACTTCAAACGCCTTACTAAAGTCTGGCAAACGCATAACTGGCGCCTCTGTCATCCGCTTCTTGACATCGTGGAATGCGTTAGCAGCAGCGCTAGTCCAATGAAAGTCGCCCCTTTTTAGGCAATCAGAGATTGGGGACATTAGTGTGCTAAACCCCTTAATGAAACGACGGTAAAAAGTAGCCAGCCCATGAAAGCTGCGAACCTCAGTGATGGTTTTTGGTTCAGGCCACTCGACTATCGCAGTGATTTTATCAGGATCAGCGGACAAACCTTCTGAGGAGACAATGTAACCTAAGAAATTGACAGAAGAAGTAAAGAACGAACATTTCTTAAGGTTTGCATATAGTTTGGCATTCCGCAGGGTTGTACATACCAGTCGTACATGATCGAGATGTTGCTCCTTTGATTGGTTGTAGATAAGGATGTCATCAAAATATACGACTAAAAATTTGCCCATGAAAGGTCGTAGTACTTGGCTCATCACTCGCATAAAAATACTAGGGGCATTTGAGTGTCCAAAAGGCATGACCAACCACTTATACAGGCCAGCTTTTGTTTTAAAAGTCGTTTTCCATTCATCACCGGGACGGATCCGGATTTGATGATACCCACTTTTTAAATCAATTTTGGAGAAAATAGTGGCGCCTGCCATCATATCCAACATATCATCGAGCCGAGGGATGGGAAAACGGGATTTGACTGTAATTCGGTTAATGGCCCGACTGTCGATACACATCCTCCACATGCCATCTTTCTTTGGAGTTAGGAGTGCAGGTACGGCACACGGAGTTAAACTTTCACGAATGAACCCCTTTCGGATGAGCTCGTTAATTTGCTGTTGCAGCTCAGCATGTTCAGAAGGATTCATTCGATAGTGGGGTAGGTTAGGTAGGGTAGCTCCCGGAACTAGATCAATAGCGTGCTGTATGTCACGCAAGGGCGGCAGGTGATCCGGAAGTTCTTCAAGGAAAATTTTCGAAAACTCCTCAAGGATGAGTTTACCATCTGCTGGTAGCTTGCTTGGTGGAATCAGTTGGTTTTCGAGAACAAGTAAAGCGTACACTACAGAATCACTAGAGATGTCCCGTTCAAATTTGGATGGACTCGGAATATGGAGTTCTTTGCTCTTGGTCTCACTGATCTTCTTGCCCTCGTCAAGTGTCCTAGACCGTAGGGGATTAAGTTTAATTCTCTTGCCCTCAAATATGAAGGAACAAGAATTAGAACGACCAAAGATGGTGACATCAAGGTCGAACAACCAAGGTCTTCCCAATATTAGGTGACCTACGTCCATCGGAATTACATCACACCAGATGGTGTCTTTATACGAAAGGATTTGAATTGGGACGAGACACCGTTCTTTAATTTGAATAGAAGATGTGTCAATCCAGGAGACCTCGTAAGGTTGGGTCTGAGGAACGGGAGTCAAACCTAAGCGAGAGACAATATTTGATGATATTGCATTAATGCAGCTCCCGCTATCAATAATAACTTTACAGTCCTTATCTCCGCACTTAAGATAAGTGTGGAAGATCGAAGTACGCCTCCAGTCAGCCTGTTCCTTGGGTTGGGCGAGAGCCCAACGTACTACATTCATAATAGATTGAATTGATTCGGTCACAATCGATGGAGTTGTGGTTCGGATGCATCCTAAAGTGTCGGTACGTTCTTCGTGGTCATCCTCGACATCATGGATGTCGTCTAAATTTGGTTCATAGATTTGTTCTTCTAATTCATCGTTATGATCCTCTTATTGTTGTGCTGCAACGACAAGAGAAGTGTTCGCACATTGGGAAGCGACATGACCAAAACCCTGGCATTTAAAGCATTGGATTTGGGAACTTGCCTTCGGGGCTTCGCCAAGAATGCCCTTGCCCTTAGTGTCCCGGTTAGAGGTAGGGTTGGAGGAAACAGGTCTAGAAGGCGTGGGCCCAAGCGGATGTCGAGATCCTGAAGGGGAAACGCTGGTGGGTGGTCCGCGAAGGTCAAAACGTCGAGCAAATGTAGACCTGGCTATCTGCTCATAGTTCTGGGCGAATGTATAGGCATGGTCGAGGGTGGATATTTTCCGAAGGATGAGTTCCTTCCTAAGCTCATCATTAAGACCTCTTCAAAACCTGCTTAGGACCATCCGTTCATTTTCTTCCACATTACAACGCATCATAAATTCGTCAAATTGGGCGATGTAATCACTAACGGACCGATTACCTTGTCGCAAAGTATTCCACCGATCGAGAAGATCATCTTGGTAGCTAAAAGGCAGATACTTTTCTTTCAGTTTTTCTTTCATCTCTACCCAATCGATAATCGCAGGTTGATGTCTCCTAGCTAGCAAATGTTCGGTGCTTTGCCAGAAAAGTTTGGCGCGACCAACTAACTTCATCCTAGAGAACCGGACCTTCTTGTCCTCAGACAAATTATACCACTTAAAGAAGTGGTCCATTTCATGCAACCAGTTTGAAAAGACTTTTGGGTCTAAGCGACCATCAAAGGTAGGGGCTTCAACACGAATGCCCTTCAACACATCGTCCTCATGGTCACGAGGCTGCCTAGGTTCCACATTAAAGCGATGAACCCCGGTCAGCATGAGGGATGGTGCCCGATCCTCTAGAGCATGGGTATGCATGATGACGTCCTGGTAAGGGTACAGTGGTCAAAATTTCCCTGTCGGAACAGAGCCGTGGGGTTCCATGTTCATCGAAGTCGAGATCGGGGAAGTGGGCTGCCGCATCTTCTTTGGATTCTATGAGCCTATGTAGGGAGGATTCAACCGACTCTAGGCGGGCATGGGTATGAGTGGATATAGTGGTCAAGTCTTCCACAGCTTTCAATAGGGCTTCGATGCGGTCGTCCACAGTAGACTGGGAGTTAGAATGTGATAGGACACGACCACTACGAAGGTGCATATGAAGAGTAGACTTAATTATATGCTATCCTATCATAGGACGACAATAATGATGTGAAGTTGACCTAATGCATGCAAAGTCAATTAAAATGCAAGGTGGATGCTCAATATAACACAGACTATGCTCGAACAGAGAAATACTCTAAACTGGGAACTAGAAAGGGACGCAAGTCAACAAGTATCCACAGTCAAGTAGAGTAGGGGTCCAGTGGATGATCAGGTGTCACGAAACCTTGTAGGCCCCAACGATAACTAGCTCTACAATTAATAATAAGAGGGTTGTCACAAAGATTACTGTATGTTGCGTGGAGGTGTGTGAGAGCGTGTGTTTGGATATTCAGAGTATACCACCAAGCACAAAACAACTATTTGATGCCAAAATGAAAGCAAACAAAATATCCAGGAAAGGGCAAACCTGATCTGGTGGAAGATGATGATTCAAGTGCGGCAAACCGGCTCACTAATCGGCGCAATTATGACCTACTGGGCTGTGGTTCAAAGAAAGGAGGGGAAAAGATGCAAGCTGCAATGGCTCTGCAGTGATGTGGGCAGGCCTGTGGGTGTGGACAAAGTCGGGTCAGGGGCGCACGTGGGCCGAAGTCCAAGGAAGGAGAGGACTGTCGGGCTTGTGGGCCTGTGTGAATCGGGTGCGGGCCTGATAAAACGATGGCCTGTGAATAGAAGTGAAGTGGGGAGGTGAAGTAGGGGAAATGGAGCGATTGATATTGGGGATCGAGAGGTGGAATGGGGGTTGAGAAGAAGCGAGGCAACCGAGGGGACAGCGCATACGGCAGAGCAAGGTGGTGGGTTGTGCCCAAGTGCAGCGGAAGAATCGAATAAACGGTGGCGGTTGCCGGTGGCGGTTCTTCAACGGCGGAAAGGTAGTCGTGAAGCTTGGGCGAAGGCGGTGGTGGATGGACAGCCGGATGTCGACTGGCCGTGAAGTGGTAGAAGATGCTCAGGAGGGTTCAGGACTCTCCGATCCTCCCGTCAGTGAGGTGATAAAGGGTGGAAAAAGGTAGTGGAAGGTCGGGAAGAAAGGAGGAAGAAGAGATGGGGAAAAAAAAAGGCGTTCGTGGTGAGAGGCGACGGAAGCGGCGAGAGGCTGCGAAAGTGTGGGTGCGGTGGTAAGAGCGGTGACAGCGGGGCGGTGCGGGCGTGGCAGCGATGCTCGACGGCGGCGGTGGTGGCAGAACCCAAGATCTAGGGTTCTTCGTCGGGACGATAGGTACACTTTTTTTTTGAACAGCACATGCAAGTCACGTGCTTTCGCCTGAGGTTGTCACGTGTGGAAGTCACGTGCGGACTCACATGAGGGTCATGTGACCCTCTTTTTTTTTTTTTCTTTTTTTTTATATCCCGGAATGGATCCAGGTTACTGACCGAGGGTTAACAGGTTTGGAGCTTACCCGTTTACCAACTTGAAACTCTCCAACAGTTTCAAGTGAGCGTGCCGAGATTTACGCCCACGGTTGCTGGCGGTTCCGACGGCCGATCATGCCGAAGTTCACGCCAGCAGTGCGGGTGGATCTCAGTGGCCAGTGGTGATGGCCGGCGACCGGTCACCTGCTCCGGCACAGGGTCTCTTCTCACTAGTAATGTCTTCCCGTCTCTCTTCGTGTGCGCGGTGGCCGGCGGGCGCTTCGGCGGGTCCGAGGACAGAGCCGAAAGAAGGGCGGCGATGCTCCTCTTCTTTTTGGCAACGGGAGTCACTCGTGGTCCGTCAGCACGCTCCGACGTCCGGGGTCGGGGTACCGCGTAGATTTCGTGTGCCCACCGGAATCCTGGGATCCGGCGGTGCTCTGCCATGCACCGGCATGGTGCTCTGTGGGAAGGAGAAGTGGCCGGAGAATGGAAGTGGAGGACCAGCCGCAGAGGCTTCTGCTTTGTTTTTTTTTGTCTGGTGCGAGATCCGAGAGAGAGGGAGGAGGCAGCAGAAGGTGTTTATTTTATCTGAAACCGAAAGAAGAAGAGAACAGTAGGAACAGTGGAAGAGACAGAAGAGGGACCGAGGCTTTAGCAACAGTGGCAAACCTGCCTAAGCTCTGATACCAAAACTGATGCAGCACTGTCTCGTGAGAGGGGTGGGAGAAAGGAGGAGGAGAGAGGACTGGAGAGGAAAGAGGAGGAAGGACAGAGAGGGAAGAAGAAGAAAAATAGACGGAAAGCAAATTTATTCAACATTCATTAACCTGTCAAGAAATGCAGACCCTATATATAGGGTTACGAAATACGAAAAGGTCCCTCCTAATAAACTAATCCCACAAAAGCCATAACATAACAATATATACATAAACCCAGTCAACATAAAATAAACTAACATCAACTCAGTCCAGCCATAACGAGAGTGGCTAGACCCTCCTCCTGCGACGACCGTAGACCTGCGTCAGTGGCGGTCCGATACTGGTGTCCGAACCAGAACCAACATGAGCGAGTCATATTAGATTAATTGATCTAATTGGTGTCTAGGAAAGCATGAAAGGTGGTTACTTAATTAGGACCTTACTCTCTGAGTAAGGGGAGCCTCCCACCTGCTTACCTGGCCAATTGTTCGATTACCTCTTATGAAGAGCTCAAGTTGCAAACACTAAGACCTGATTAACAATATTAAGTCAATAGGTCTTCCACTTAGTAGAGCTGCTAAGGTCTTTCCGGTGTTGATTTGTCTCGGCTGGACACAGTGGGCAAGTTGCATCGGGGGCTGGACCTCTCTATAGACATGAGATGTTGTAGGGTAAAGGTGGGTTGGGCACCAATAACTGTTAGGTGAGGACCCAATGACGACTTTATTCTACGGTTATACGGTGGGTCTGACTTAACTAAGAATGGGACCAATAACTGTTAGGTGAGGTCTTCATGACTTAGAGACCAAGTAGCACTGCAATATGCTTGAGAAGCATTGTACAAGAGTTGTACTCATCCATTATGTGTCACCAATAACTGTTAGGTGAGGTGGCATGTAAATCGGTGGGACCGCAGTACCCACTAGAAATCTAGTCGCGTAGGGATTTCATTTCTCCACCAGGGAGTGTGAGGGATTCGAAAAATAGTGGGAGTACATTTGTTCTAAAAGACCTTAGAACAATTAGGATCAAGTACAAAAGTTAACTAGAATCTTTACTCTCTAGATCACAATGTCGGCTTCAAACCCTTTGACCCGTATCTTAGACCAACCGACTGACCGGAACCAATTACAAGGACTGGCTTAGAAACCTCAAAATCGTTCTGAATTGAAGAAATAGGCTATGTACTCGAAAGATATCCCCATATTACTAGCACGTCCTACTATGATCAGCGTGAAACGCATCAAAAGTGGACGGATGATGACATTAGGTCAAGTGCTATATCATGGCATCCATGTCAATGAACTCCAATGCCAGCATGAAATATGAAGACTGCTAGGGATATTATCACACCTGCAAGAGTTGTATGGTGAGCAGAGTCGCACAGCTCGTTTTGAAGTGTCCAAAGGCTCTTCAAGGCAAAGATGCGCGAGGGGCAGTCTGTCCATGATCACGGTCTGACTATGATCAAGGACCTAGAGGAGCTTGAGAAGCTCGGTATGACATGCACAAGGAATTGCAAGTAGATTGATCCTACAGTCCTTCCTGATTCATTTGGTCAGTTTATAGTAAACTACCACATGAATAAGATTGAATGCACTAAGACTGAACTGTTAAATATGTTGGTAACTGCTGAGGGAGCCTTGAAAGGTTCAAGGGGCAATGTCCTTGCTGCTGAGTTGACTTCTGGTTCCAAGAGAAAGTCTACTTGGAAGAAAGAAGCCTGCGAAGAAGCAGAAAAAGACAAGAAGCCAAAGAAGGAAGTTCAAAAGAAAAACTAAGACAAAGGAAAATGTTTCCACTGCAATGTCGACGGCCACTGGAAAGAATGTCCTTCATACCTCGAGAGCCTGAAGAACAAAAAGACACACCTTCAGAAGGTATGACTTGCTCATAATTGAAACTAATCTAACGGTTTCTTCTACTTCTAGTTGGGTTATAGATTCTGGTTCTAGTGCTCATTTGTGCACTACTATGCAGGGTCTAAAGGAAAGTAGAAGGCTGGCGGAAGGTGCGTAACCCTTCGGGTTGGCAACGGGGCAAAAGTTGCTGCTGTGGCTGTGGGCACCTACTCTGCGACTACCGTCTGGTTTAGTTTATTGCTTAGAGACTGTTATTATGTACCTACTGTTAGCTAGAAATTTGATTTCTGTTTCATGTTAGCACAGGAAGGTCATGTTTTTACATTTGACAAAGACTGCTGTTCTATTTATTTCAGAAATAAAATAGTCGCACGTGGTTTTATGATTGACAGTCTCTATCATTTACATATGGATGTATCTGTGAATGTATCTAGCAAGAAGTGAGTGCCAAAGGATCCAAAAGATCCAGAGATGAGATAAACCAAAGTATTTGTGGCACCTCAGGCTTGGCCATATTGGAGAAGACAGAATGAACAAAATGGAAAAAGATGGGCTTCTCGGCTCATTGACTTCCGAGTCATATCCAGTTTGCGAGTCCTGTCTTCAAGAAAAAATGGCTAGATTACTCTTTGTGGACATGGGAGAGGACCACTGAAATACTTACCCTGTACATGACAGATGTGTGGCCCATTCGATGTGCTAGCCAGGGGACGTTATTCACTTCATTACCTTTACCGATGATTATTCACGGTATGGGTATGTGTATCTTATGAGACACAAATCTGAAGTCTTTTGAAAAGTTCAAAGAGTTCAAGAAATGAAGTAGAAAAACAAACTGAAAAACTCTTAAGGCTCTTCGATCAGATCGAGGAGAAACCTTAGTGGAATTCCGGGACTATCTCAAGAAAAATGGCATAGTCTCACAATGGACCTCCGGGTACACCTCAACTCAACGGGGTGTCAGAAGGAGGAATCGGACCTATTGGATATGGTCAGGTCCATGATGAGCTTCACTGATTTACCTATGTTTTTTGGGGAGATGCCTTACCGCATTTATTATTGAATAGAGTTCCTCTAAATCCGTTCCTACCACACCGTATGAGATATGGCATGGTAAGAAACCAAGTCTTGGTCATCTCAAGATTTGGGATGTCCGGCCCACGTCAAACGACTACAGGCGGACAAGCTAGAGGCTAGGACCATAAGTGCTCGTTTTATAGGATATCCTAAAGAGTCATTAGGATATAATTTTTACGTCTCAGAGGATCACAATGTGTTTGTGAGCCGACATGCCATCTTCTTGGAAAAACAGTTTATCCTTGATAGAGGCAGTGGGAGGAAAATTGAGCTTGAAGAGAAAGTCTCTGAAAAGCAACGAGTCATGGATCCTATAGAACCTTAGAGCCAGTACACGTACCTCCTCCACCTCGTATATCTAGTAGGGTCTCTCATCCTCCCGATAGATACTTAGGTATACTATAGAGGACACCAGAAAATGTTCCTCAGGGAGATAGGGAAATATAGGATCCCAAACCTACAACGAGGCGATATCTGATATCGATTCTGAAAATGGCTGGAAGCCATGAGTCAGATAGACTCCATGCATTCCAACCAAGTCTGGACTTAGTAGATCCACCAGAAGGTATTGTACCTATTGGATGTAAATGGATCTACAAAAGAAAATAGGTTCGGATGGAAAGGTAGAGACCTATAAAGCAAGGCTAGTGGCGAAAGGGTATAGTCAGCACGAAGGCATTGACTATCAGGAGACCTTTTCACCTGTAGCCATGCTAAAATCCATCGAACATTGCTTGCCATTGCAGCATTTCATGATTATGAAATTGGCAGATGGATGTGAAAACTGCTTTCCTGAATGGATATCTTGATGAAGATATCTATATGGAACAGCCTTTGGGTTTCACTTCCAGTGATGGAGATCACAAGGTCTGCAAGCTGCAAAGGTCCATCTATGGACTAAAGCAAGCATCTCGGAGTTGGAACACTCGTTTCATGATGCAATCAAAACGTTTGATTTCATCAAAAAAAGAGGAACCGTGTGTTTACAAAAGGTTAGTGGGAGTGTGTCGTATTTCTCGTACTTATACGTAGACGACATCCTCTGATAGGGAATGATATTCCGCTAACCTCGGTCAAGGTCTGGTTGTCAAAAGAATTCTCCATGAAAGACTTGGGGAAGCATCCTTATTTTGGGATAAAGGTCTATAGAGATAGATCTAAAGGATGCTTGGCCTATCACAGAAGATGTACATAGAGGAGTGCTGAAGAGGTTCAGCATGGAAAACTCCAAAGGGGTCTTTACCCCTTAGGCATGGATTCATCTCTCCAAAAGATGTGCCCCAACACATCTGAAGAGATTCAACGCATGAACAAGATCGTTATGCTTCGGCAATAGGAGCTCATGTATGCCATGCTATGTACACGACCTGATATAGCCCTTGCTGTGAGTGTCACTAGCAGATATCAGTCGAATCCAGGTGAAGAGCACTGGACAGCTGTGAAGAACATTCTTAAGTACTTGAGAAGAACTAAAGATTTGTTCTTGGTTTTTGGAGAAGCATCAGAGTTAAAGGTAGAAGAATGCACAAATTCAGATTTCATGACTGATATTGATGATAGAAAATCTACATCTGGATATGTGTTCTTGTGCAATGGTGGTATGGTAAATTGGAAGAGTTTCAAACAACCGATCATTGCTGATTCTACTATGGAAGCTGAATATATCGCTGCCTCTAAAACTGCAAAAAAGCCTTCTGGTTTAAGAAATTCATTGCAAAGTTGGATGTAATGTCATCAGATGCCATAACACTCTACTGCGATAATAATGGCGCCATAGCTCTTGCTAAGGAATCAAGGTCTCATCAGAAGTCCAAGCACATAGAGCGGCGCTTTCACCTCATACACGACTACGTCAAGAAAAATATAGAGGTGCAGAGAGTAGACTCCACGGATAACGTGACAGACCCGTTCACTAAGCAGCTAAGTCAGCAGAAGACTGAAGCCACCTTGAGAAGATGGAACTAAATATATGACTGATTGGCTTTAGTGCAAGTGGGAGATTGTTAAATGCCCTAGAAGCCAATCTAGCTGACACATTATTAATTCTGGAACATAATTTTGTACTTACTTTATTATTATTGAATAATAAAAGACATCTTTTTCATTCATATTGTTTATATGTCTGTGAATCATCCAAGGAATTAATAAGATGATGCATATTCTCAAGAGTTGAGAATTTGAGCCATGTATCATTGGTGATTAATTTCTAATGCTCCTGATCGATGGATCATCACGAGGACGGTGATCGATCCAATCAGTGCACACATTGCTTTCCTTATGGATGACGAGACTCGAGTCCACGGTGTGGGACACTGAAGTGATAGTGCAGGTGCTTGTTAGAGAACAAGGGTACTGAGCGTGACCAAGACAAGAAGTCACTTGGATATCTATCCACTCGTCAGTGACTTGCTTGATGTTGCAGTAGTGTGACTGGTCTTTGACCTGCGGTACTTCGGCTACTCACAGTGAGATTATTGTAGTTTGACTGCATGTATACATGGTTTCTAAATATACGAGCCCTTGTAGTGTAGATTGGCTGTAGTAGGTTCATTGTAGGAGTAGGGTATGCACCTACATAGAATCTATCGACTTTGATAGATAAAGAGTGATCCTATATGATTTATAAGACTGAGTTCGTAAGAACTCGGCCGGAGCAGTACGTACAGTGGAGAAAGAGTTTTCCACTCTCGAACTTAAGTCGAATAAATCCTGACAAATGACAGACGATGCGGTTTGATGAGTTGTCCATGACCTCTGTCCTGTAGGGATCCACGATAGGACTGTATCATACGATAACTGCACCTAGATGTTCATCATTCCATTCTGCTGGGTGGCCACCACATGCTGCTAGGTGTCGCTGGTGGATGATGAGACTCACAGGGACTATCTCGATGGTCGATGATTCCTGATGAGACCACTTTTTCCCACTCTCAAATCTTCTCCAATCATCTCCAAACAGTAGATTTCCTTGAGATCCTAGAGAAATGGGACCCAAAAGAGCCGTAGCCAAGAGATCCGGAAGAGTCACACCGATTCAACAACGGGAGGAAAGGCAACCTACGGAGCCATCTCCCGTGTCTTCACGACGTGAGGTACGTGCGGAGGCCCCTCCTCCTCCTTCCCCCTCAGTGATACATGCAAGATTTGCGGGAAGGCCGGTTACAACGGGGAGAAGGATCCATTCCGAGTTCTTTGATCAAGAAGGGTTTCGGTTGAGGGAATGGATCTAAAGGCAAGGTTGGGAGTATCTTTGCTCCCTAGATGTGGTAATCTACCCCGGATTAGTTCAGGAGTTCTATGCCTTCCTCAAAACTGGTATGGGAGGGCTTGTTTCGGAAGTTCGAGGGGTTCGAGTTCGAGTTTCCGAGGAGAGCTTGAGTGAGCTACTTCATCTACCCTGCATAGGAGCCACTCCGGAAAAGCCAGAAAACAAAATGAGAGCTCTAAAGTTGATCATGGAAAATGAGAACTTCGACTTTTCCACGAAGGTAATAGCTAGTTCTCTTTCCGCTGAAATGAGATTACTGCTCAGTATAATAAATAGGATTTTATTTCCAAAGACCGGAAGATTCGATCTCATCACAGAGCGAGATCTAGCAGTGATGGAGTGTATGATTCAGGGGATTCCCCTAAATCTTCCGGCCATGATACTGAGACAGATGAGGAAGGTGATGTGCAGCAACAGGGTATCACTACCTTATGGTATGATACTCACCTTGATTTTTCGACAGCACGGTTTAACTCTCGAGGAGGAGGCATCCAAAAGTCTGCATCATACTGACACATACACTGCACGGACACTTATACGCATAGGATATGAGAAAGTGAACGGGCAGTGGATTCACACTGGAGCAGGCATTCAGGGTGAGGCACCAGAGGGAGATGCACCAGAGGATGAGGATGAGGAGCATATGGATCATCCTCCTGCACCTTCAGAGGCTGGACCATCATCATCCGTTCCTCCGAGAGATACGGATGAGTTCTGGAGCAGGATGACTGAGCTCATGTCAGCTCAGGCGAGGACTATCACTGACGGGCTGACGAGCCGATTGGACGCCCGGTTGGATGTCATGTCTGCTGAGATCAGTGATCTGAGGCAGCAGATAGGAGCACTCCAGAGAGAGAGAGAGACCCATGGACCATCTGTGCCACAGGCTGCTGAGTCAGAGATTTCGGCACAGAGTCATCTAGCTCGTCGTGCTCCACGCCAGACACAGTCTCACCAGGCACGACCTCCCCTCGCCACATACACTAGGAGGATGAGGACTAGATCCCAGCCGTTAGAGTCTCCCTAGGCTGATCTTAGCATTTATGTTTAGAGCCTAGGCCAGATATCTAGTTCTCATGTGTATTTTGCTTTTATCATGTATCTTTAAACTTTGATTGAGGAACATTGTATTTGTTTTCATTTTGGGGATGACTGTATTAAAATGTTCCTATTTTGATCAATGAAGTTTGAAGTTTGCTATTTATTGCATCTTTCCCATGTATCTTTTTGATGATAACAAAAAGGGGAGAAAGAAAGTAAGAGTATTTATTTTAGGAGAAGTAAAGATCTTAGGGGAGAGAAGTAAAGATTTTGTAGATTAGATAAAGTAACAAAAAGGGAGAAGTAAAGATATCTTTAGAGTAAGTAAAGAAAGATTAATAAGAGTAAAAGTAAAGAAAGAGGAATAGTAGAGAAAGGAGAAGTAAACAAAGTAAAGAAAGGAGAAGTAAAGAAAGAAAGAGAAATAACTTGTAAAATAAATTGAAAATCATATAAGAAAGCATATACATCTAAGGGGGAGCAATTTGCAACAATGAAAATGATCAAGTCAAAAATTTATATCAAATTTCAGAATTTGGCACGCACCTCTCGCACCCCGATACATAACCTGAAACTCATATTTTATCTCAAATTTTTGAAGTTTCATCGCTAATGAATTATAAATGAAAGGGGGAGCAATTCAAAAAGTCAAATTGGCAATATTTAAATGATATAGGGGAGATTTCACTCTTATATATGAAAAGCTGAAATTCAGCAAGTTAAGCCCTTTCAAAAACTGATTTCAAAGACAAATAACAATAGGTTCATACTCTTTATTTTGTAATCATCAAAAAGGGGGAGATTGAGGATGACAGTGTTATTTTGATGATTAACAAGCAATTATCTAGAGTATGTTATAAGTTAAATCAATACTTCATTTATAAGTCCATTACTCTCAGTATATTTGTATGAATTGACATAGATATATTTCATTGTTCATTTGAATGAATCTAACATTGAGATGCAGCAAAGAGTGGATTAAGTCGACCCAAAGATTGATTGGGTCGACCCCGGCACATCAAGAAGTCATTTGGTACACTTCTGCAAAATTGGCACAGATGAACAGTGAGTTGGGTCGACCCAAGGAAAGCATGGGTCGACCCAAACACCAAGATTCTTGAAACAAAACAGAAAAATGGCTCTCTGGATTTCCTGAGAGGGTCGACCCAAACAGTGGTTGAGTCGACCCAAGCTTGAGTCGACCCAAACCCTGAAAGGGTCGACCCAAAGGCAAAACAGAAAAAGAAGTCAGGAAATGGTTCTCTGGAATTACTGAGAGAGTCGACCCAAGAAGAAGTTGAGTCTACCCAAGTGAACTTTGAGTCGACCCAAAGAATGGTTGGGTCGACCCAAGGGAAGGAAGGCTGAATTTCAAGTTTCTGTGTTTTCTGAGAGGGTCGACCCAAGGAATGTTTGAGTCGACCCAAGTGAAAGTTGGGTCGACCCAAGGACAGGTTGAGCCGACCCAAACACGGGCTGAAGCATAACGGCTAGTTCTGCAGATGTACTTTTTGTCCTTCCCAAGGTCAGTAACGGCTAGTTTTTCAAATCTAACCATTGGGGCTTGTCCAAAGGATGTGGGAAGCTATTTAAAGAGGCACTATTCATCAGATAGAATGACTTTTGAAAGAGATATCAAAGAGTACACAAGAAAACAAAAGTGCCCCTAATCTTTTCATTCAAGTGCTTCATTCAAGAATCAAAGAAAGGGATTGAGCAGATTCAAAGAGTCATCAAGAGCTCCATCCTCCCTTGAAGAGTGAAGCATCCTTGACAAAGAAGAGCAAAGCCACTCAAAGCGATAAATACTTTCTAACTCTTCTTTGTAGTTAATATTGTTTCATTTGCTCATTTAGGAGTTTGAATCTTTCTTTTTTGTTTGTCAAACTATTGTAAAGGTTGGTTGGTGAGCCCGGAAAACCAACGAAGTAGGTTGATTGGCGACCCGGAAAACCAATTGTAAAGGGTTCGTTGGTGAGCCCGTAAACCAACAAAAGTTTTTGGTGAACCCGGAAAACCAAATTGTAAAGGTTCGTTGGTGAGCCCGTAAAACCAACAAAGGGTTTTGGATTGTGAGCCCGGAAAAACAATCCAACTGTAAATCCGCGAGATTATAGTGAATTCCCAAGGGGTCGCTTGAGGATGGACGTAAGGTGCTAGGAGAGCACCGAACCACTATACTTTGTGTTGTTTGTGTTGTGAATTGCCTTAGCTTACTAACCATCTATTTGACTTGAGTAAGATAGTTTAAATTTAAAAGAAACCAATTCACCCCCCCCTCTTGGCTTGTCACCTGGGCAACAAGTGGTATCAGAGCAAGGTGCTCTAATAGTACTCCATTGATCTCACAATCAAGAGTTAAAGATCATGACAACCCAAGTGGGATGTTCTATGAGTGAGGGGCAATCCACAAATAGACCACCTCTATTTAATGGCATAAAACTACACATATTGGAAAGCTAGTAATGAGGATATTCATTCAAGCTTCAGACTATGAACTATGGCAAATCATCACTAGAGGACCTCACACACCCACACTTAACATAGAGGGCACTATCATACCCAAACCAGAAATGGATTGGAATGAAAGTGATAGAAGATTAGCACAGTTAAATGCAAAAGCTATTAAATGTACTTTACTGCTCATTAGATGTAAATGAGTTTAATAGAATATCTACTTGCACTACTGCCAAAGAAATTTGGGACAGACTTGAGGTCACACATGAAGGGACAATCAAGTAAGGAGTCAAAGATAAACCATATTAGTTACACAAGTATGAATTGTTTAAAATGGAATCTACTGAGTCCATAACTGAAATGTTTACTCGTTTTACTGACATTATAAATGGGCTTAAGAGTTTAGGAAAATCTTACTCTAACTCTGATTTGGTGCGAAAATTCTCAGGTCTCTACCAAGGAATTGGGAGGCCAAGGTAAACGCTATTTCAAGAAGCAAAGGACCTCAACACACTACAGTTAGAGGAGCTTCTAGGATCACTCATGACCCATTGAGTTGACAATGAGGCAAAATTCAGGAAGATGAGGTCAAGAGAAGAAAGCCCATTGGCTCTAAAAGACTACCACCCCTAAACAACTAACTGAATCGGAAGATTCGGATGATGATGAAGAATCGATGAAGAAGGATGGCTGTGCTTGGGAGAAGATTCAGAAAATTTATGAGTAGGTAAGAATAGGTCCATAAAAAGAAACCCTTCCTTAAAGGTAACACAAGCAAAGAAAGGGTAAGGACAAAGAAAAGGAAAAAAAAAACTCCCATTTGCTATGAGTGTAACAAATCCCGGGCATTAAAGATAGATTGCCCAGATTTGAAGTGGATGGCAAGAAAGTTGAAAAAGAAAAATTTCATGGCTGAATGGAGTGAAAGTGAGGAATCAAGCTCAGAGGAGGAAGATCATCAAGAGATGGCCCAAATTGGTCATATGGCCAATGACGATGAGGTACGATTCTGACTTGACTGTGATTTTACTGTTGAATGAATTACATGATGCATTCTTAGAACTCATGGAAGAACATAAGAAACTAATTAATAGAAATAAAGTTCTACAAGAGAAAATCAATCTCTTATCAAAGATAAGTTAAAGCTGTCACATAACTGTGAAACATTAAGTAGAAAACTTGCAAATGAAACCAAGAATCTAATTGGCTGAAAATATCAAGCTAAAAGAAGATGCTGAAGAATATAAATCATTGGTAGATAAATTTACTCTTAGTTCTACCAAATTAAATTTGATTCTTAATAGCCAAAAGCTGTATATGATAAGGCCGGTTTAGGATATAGAACGAATAGGAAACAAAATTCTTAAAGAACATTTTTGTAAAAGCTAAAAGTGAAAATATTACTTGCTATTGCTGCAATAAGTTAGGACATAGAGCATATGAATGTAACTTTAGAAAGTCCAATCAAAACAAGTTAAGTTATAATCAAAAGATTAAATTCAAGGAAATTTGGATTCCAAAGGAACATGGAGTACTAACCCTAAAGGACCCAACTTAGTTTTGGGTACCTAAAGTTTCTTCTTGATCTTGATTGCAGGTGTGTCTTGCAGCTGATAAAGTGGAAAAACGATGGTATCTAGATAGCGGCTGTTCAAGACACCATGACCGGTGACGAAGATCAATTTGTCACCTTGGAATCAAAGAAGGGTGGAGTAGTAACCTATGGAGACAATGGTAAAGGGCATATCATTGGAAAGGGTAAAATTTCATTGTTCCATCTATTTTTTGTAGAAAATGTCTTATTAGTTAAAGGTTTGAAACATAACCTTCTTAGCATAAGTCAATTTTGTGATAAAGGGTTTAAAGTTACATTTGAAGCATCTGTATGCATAATCACTAATCCTAAAGATAATAGCATTGTACTTGTAGGACAAAGGCAAAGAAATATTTACTTAGTAGATCTTCATGAGTTAGGCAAGAAAAATGGTTTATGCTTAATTACTAATGAAGAAAAGAAAATGAAACTAGTTGGCTTTGGCATCGAAAATTAGGACATGCTAGTATGGAATTAATATCAAAACTAGTTAAGAAGGAATTAATAAAAGATGTGCCAAAACTGATCTTTGAAAAGGACAAAATATGTGGACCATGTTCATTGGGAAAACAAACTAAATCATCTTTCAAATCGAAGAATGTAGTATCAACAACTAGACCATTTGAACTCATACACATGGACTTATTTGGACCGTACTAGAACTACAAGTCTAGGAGGGAAGAAATATGGACTAGTTATTGTTGATGATTTCTCAAGATATACATGGGTTTCATTTTGGCACATAAGAATGAAGGCATTTTCAGAATTTTTGAAACTATATAATAATTCATAAATGAAAAGAAACTCACCTTAGTAGCAATTCGAAGTGATCATGGTACGGAATTTGAAAATCAACACTTTGAAGAATTTTGCACTAAAAATGGAATATCACATCAATTTTCAGCACCTAGAACGCCTCAACAAAATGGGGTTGTTGAAAGGAAAAATAGGACATTAGCAGAAATGGCACGCACAATGTTGTGTGAGTCAAATCTTCCAAAGTACTCTTCTAAATATCTTAAAGTGTTGGATGTAGATGTTTTATCTTAAACAATGGCAAGGAGGATCTAAGTAAATTTGATGCCAGTCAGATGAAGGTATCTTCTTAGGATACTCCACATCTAGCAGGGCATACAGAGTATTCAATAAAAGAACCTTAGTAGTGGAAGAGTCAGTCAATATTATATTTGATGAGTCTGATAGTGAGTCTGCTAGGAAAGAAAATATTGTTGATGATGATACAGGAATTATCGACTTTGAAAAGTTGAATATTGATGACGTGCCAAAATCAAGATAAGGGAGATGATTGCGTGCCACCTCAATCCCAAAACTTGCCAAAAGAATGGAGGTATGCACATGGACATCCTAAAGACTTAATCATTGGTGATCCATCTCAAGGGGTAAGAACTCGATCATCTCTTAGAAATTTAAATGATTATCTTGCTTTCGTTTCACAATTAGAACCTAAGAATTATGAAGAAGCTGAAAAAGATAATAACTGGATAAATGCCATGCAAGAAGAATTAAATCAATTCAAAAGAAGTAATGTATGGATATTAACTGAAAAGACCAAAGCATAATTCAGTAATTGGAACAAAATGGATATTTAGAAATAAATTAGATGAAAATGGATTAGTTATAAGAAATAAGGCTAGACTTGTAGCTAAGGGATACAATCAAAAAGAAGAATAGATTTTGATGAAACATTTGCTCCTGTAGCTAGATTAGAGGCTATTAGATTACTTCTAGCATTTGCATGTTTTTATGGATTTCAAATTATATCAAATGGATGTGAAGAGTGCATTCTTAAATAGTTTTATTGAGGAGGAAGTATATGTAGAACCTCCAGGTTTTGAGAATCATGAATTTCCAAATCATGTGTTTAAACTACATAAGGCATTATATGGATTAAAGCAAGCACCTAGGGCTTGGTATGATCGATTAAGCAAATTTCTGCTTAATAATGACTTTAGTAGAGGAAATGTAGATAAAACTCTATTTCTCAAAAGAAAGGACAAAAATCTATTAGTGGTACAAATATATGTAGATGACATAATCTTTGGTGCCACAAATGATACTCTTTGCAAAGAATTTGCTGATTTAATGCATGGAGAATTTGAAATGAGTTTGATGGGAGAACTAAGCTTCTTTCTAGGATTACAAATCAAACAAACTAAAGAAGGCCATTTTCATTCATCAAACTAAGTATACAAAGGAAATACTAAAGAAGTTTGGGAATGAAAATCATAAGGGAGTTGGCACTCCAATGAACCCTACTAGTAAGCTAGACAAAGATGAAAAAGGGAAGAGTATTGATATTAAGCTCTATAGAGGAATAATTGGATCCTTGCTCTACCTTACTGCTAGTAGACCCGACATCATATTTAGTGTAGGAATATGTGCTAGATACCAATCCGATCCTAAGGAGTCACATTTAAGTGCTGTTAAGAGAATCCTTAGATATTTAAGAGGAACTACCAATATAGGTTTATGGTACTCAAGAGACTCATGTCTAGATTTGCTTGCATATTCAGATGCTGATTTTGCCGGATGCAAATTAGATAGGAAGAGCACAAGTGGCACATGTCAATTCTTAGGAAACAACTTAATATCATGGTTCAGCAAAAAGCAGAATTCAGTGGCACTGTCCACGAGCTGAAGCTGAATACATAGCTGCTGGTAGTTGTTGTGCTCAAGTATTATGGCTTAAGCAACAACTAGAGGACTATGGAGTTAAACTAGATAATATTCCTATTAAGTGTGATAATACTAGTGCCATCAATCTTACTAAAAATCCAGTTCAGCATTCTAAAGCCAAACACATAGAAAATAAGGTACCATTTTATTAGGGATCATGTGCAAAATGGAAATATATGTATTGAGCATATATGCCTGAAAAACAATTAGCCGACATATTTACGAAACCATTGAGTGAAGATAGATTCTGTATGCTAAGAAGGGAATGAGGCATATGTGATCCTTTTTATTGAAGAAATATAAAAGGGAGCTAGTAGTCTCATGATACATTCCTCTAATTTCTAAAATCCCATGAAACATGAGTCAAACTTGTTATCTATAGATTCCTTACTCATGTATCATTGTCCCAGAAAGAAGTTATAGGATTGGAAGCAAAGAAAATTTTTAGAAGCAAAAGGAAGAGAAAAAGAAAAATTCTGCACTTGGGTCGACCCAACCCAGAATAGGGTCGACCCAACGTTGAGTCGACCCAAGAAAAATCTTGAGTCGACCCAACGTCGGGACCCCACTGTTAAAAGGGGACCCGAGAGCATATCTAGGGCACTGTTTACCCTTTGTCCTCTTCCGAAAATCCTTTTTCCCACTCTCAAATCTTCTCCAATCATCTCCAAACAGTAGATTTCCTTGAGATCCTAGAGAAATGGGACCCAAAAGAGCCGTAGCCAAGAGATCCGGAAGAGTCACACGGATTCAACGGGAGGAAAGGCAACCTACGGAGCCATCTCCCGTGTCTCCACGACGTGAGGTACGTGCGGAGGCCCCTCCTCCTCCTTCCCCTCAGTGATACTTGCAAGATTTGCGGAAAGGCCGGTTACAACGGGGAGAAGGATCCATTCCGAGTTCTTTGATCAAGAAGGGTTTCGGTTGAGGGAATGGATCCAAAGGCAAGGTTGGGAGTATCTTTGCTCCCTAGATGTGGTAATCTACCCCAGATTGGTTCAGGAGTTCTATGCCTTCCTCAAAACTGGTATGGGAGGGCTTGTTTCGGAAGTTCGAGGGGTTCGAGTTCGAGTTTCCGAGGAGAGCTTGAGTGAGCTACTTCATCTACCCTGCATAGGAGCCACTCCGGAAAAGCCAGAAAACAAAATGAGAGCTCTAAAGTTGATCATGGAAAATGAGAACTTCGACTTTTCCACGAAGGTAATAGCTAGTTCTCTTTCCGCTGAAATGAGATTACTGCTCAGTATAATAAATAGGATTTTATTTCCAAAGACCGGGAGATTCGATCTCATCACAGAGCGAGATCTAGCAGTGATGGAGTGTATGATTCAGGGGATTCCCCTAAATCTTCCGGCCATGATACTGAGACAGATGAGGAAGGTGATGTGCAGCAACAGGGTATCACTACCTTATGGTATGATACTCACCTTGATTTTTCGACAGCACGGTTTAGCTCTCGAGGAGGAGGCATCCAAGAGTCTGCATCATACTGACACATACACTGCACGGACACTTATACGCATGGGATATGAGAAAGTGAACGGGCAGTGGATTCACACTGGAGCAGGCATTCAGGGTGAGGCACCAGAGGGAGATGCACCAGAGGATGAGGATGAGGAGCATATGGATCATCCTCCTGCACCTTCAGAGGCTGGACCATCATCATCCGTTCCTCCGAGAGATACGGATGAGTTCTGGAGCAGGATGACTGAGCTCATGTCAGCTCAGGCGAGGACTATCACTGACGGGCTGACGAGCCGATTGGACGCCCGGTTGGATGTCATGTCTGCTGAGATCAGTGATCTGAGGCAGCAGATAGGAGCACTCCGGAGAGAGAGAGACCCATGGACCATCTGTGCCACAGGCTGCTGAGTCAGAGATTTCGGCACAGAGTCATCCAGCTCGTCGTGCTCCACGCCAAACACAGTCTCACCAGGCACGACCTCCCCTCGCCACATACACTAGGAGGATGAGGACTAGATCCCAGCCGTTAGAGTCTCCTTAGGCTGATCTTAGCATTTATGTTTAGAGCCTAGGCCAGATATCTAGTTCTCATGTGTATTTTGCTTTTATCATGTATCTTTAAACTTTGATTGAGGAACATTGTATTTGTTTTCATTTTGGGGATGACTGTATTAAAATGTTCCTATTTTGATCAATGAAGTTTGAAGTTTGCTATTTATTGCATCTTTCCCATGTATCTTTTTGATGATAACAAAAAGGGGGAGAAGTAAAGTAAGAGTATTTATTTTAGGAGAAGTAAAGATCTTAGGGGAGAGAAGTAAAGATTTTGTAGATTAGATAAAGTAACAAAAAGGGGAGAAGTAAAGATATCTTTAGAGTAAGTAAAGAAAGATTGATAAGAGTAAAAGTAAAGAAAGAGGAATAGTAGAGAAAGGAGAAGTAAAGAAAGTAAAGAAAGGAGAAGTAAAGAAAGAAAGAGAAATAACTTGTAAAACAAATTGAAAATCATATAAGAAAGCATATACATCTAAGGGGGAGCAATTTGCAACAATGAAAATGATCAAGTCAAAAATTTATATCAAATTTCAGAATTGGCACGCACCTCTCGCACCCCGATACATAACCTGAAACTCATATTTTATCTCAAATTTTTGAAGTTTCATCGCTAATGAATTATAAATGAAAGGGGGAGCAATTCAAAAAGTCAAATTGGCAATATTTAAATGATATAGGGGGAGATTTCACTCTTATATATGAAAAGCTGAAATTCAGCAAGTTAAGCCCTTTCAAAAACTGATTTCAAAGACAAATAACAATAGGTTCATACTCTTTATTTTGTAATCATCAAAAAGGGGGAGATTGAGGATGACAGTGTTATTTTGATGATTAACAAGCAATTATCTAGAGTATGTTATAAGTTAAATCAATACTTCATTTATAAGTCCATTACTCTCAGTATATTTGTATGAATTGACATAGATATATTTCATTGTTCATTTGAATGAATCTAACATTGAGATGCAGCAAAGAGTGGATTAAGTCGACCCAAAGATTGATTGGGTCGACCCCGGCACATCAAGAAGTCATTTGGTACACTTCTGCAAAATTGGCACAGATGAACAGTGAGTTGGGTCGACCCAAGGAAAGCATGGGTCGACCCAAACACCAAGATTCTTGAAACAAAACAGAAAAATGGCTCTCTGGATTTCCTGAGAGGGTCGACCCAAACAGTGGTTGAGTCGACCCAAGCTTGAGTCGACCCAAACCCTGAGAGGGTCGACCCAAAGGCAAAACAGAAAAAGAAGTCAGGAAATGGTTCTCTGGAATTACTGAGAGAGTCGACCCAAGAAGAAGTTGAGTCGACCCAAGTGAACTTTGAGTCGACCCAAAGAATGGTTGGGTCGACCCAAGGGAAGGAAGGCTGAATTTCAAGTTTCTGTGTTTTCTGAGAGGGTCGACCCAAGGAATGTTTGAGTCGACCCAAGTGAAAGTTGGGTCGACCCAAGGACAGGTTGAGCCGACCCAAACACGGGCTGAAGCATAACGGCTAGTTCTGCAGATGTACTTTTGTCCTTCCCAAGGTCAGTAACGGCTAGTTTTTCAAATCTAACCATTGGGGCTTGTCCAAAGAATGTGGGAAGCTATTTAAAGGGGCACTATTCATCAGATAGAATGACTTTTGAAAGAGATATCAAAGAGTACACAAGAAAACAAAAGTGCCCTAATCTTCTTCATTCAAGTGCTTCATTCAAGAATCAAAGAAAGGGGTTGAGCAGATTCAAAGAGTCATCAAGAGCTCCATCCTCCCTTGAAGAGTGAAGCATCCTTGACAAAGAAGAGCAAAGCCACTTCAAAGCGATAAATACTTTCTAACTCTTCTTTGTAGTTAATATTGTTTCATTTGCTCATTTAGGAGTTTGAATCTTTCTTTTTGTTTGTCAAACTATTTGTAAAGGTTGGTTGGTGAGCCTGGAAAACCAACGAAGTAGGTTGATTGGTGAACCCGGAAAACCAATTGTAAAGGTTCGTTAGTGAGCCCGTAAAACCAACAAAGGTTTTTGGTGAACCCGGAAACCAAATTGTAAAGGTTCGTTGGTGAGCCCGTAAAACCAACAAAGGTTTTTGGATTGTGAGCCCAGAAAACAATCCAACTGTAATCCGCGAGATTATAGTGAATTCCCAAGGGGTCGCTTGGGGAGTGGACGTAGGTGCTAAGGAGAGCACCGAACCACTATACTTTGTGTTGTTTGTGTTGTGAATTGCCTTAGCTTACTAACCATCTATTTGACTTGAGTAAGATAGTTTAAATTTAAAAGAAACCAATTCACCCCCCCCTCTTGGCTTGTCACCTTGGGCAACACTATGGATTCAAATTAGAGTCCTAATTGGATTAGGACTAAAATTGAATAAGTCCTAATTGGATTAGAATTTCTTAAATCCTAATTAATTATTAATCTAATGAATTAACATGACTCCTAATTGGATTAGGATTGAAGAGTTCAATTGAGTCATGATTCATTTAAGTTCTAATTGGATTAGAACTTGCATAGATTAGAACCCAAATTGGTTCACACTTGGTTGAAGCCTAATTGGATTAGGACTAGACCATATGAGGGCCACCTAATCCTCCTTAGAGGAGGATTAGACTAACCATGAAGGAGGGGTACGCCCCTCCTCTTTTTCTCCTTGGTGCGGCAAAACAAAGAGGGGTCGGCGCCCCTCTTGGAAATTAGTCAGGAGCTCCTAAAAGTTAGGAGCTCCACAAGCTATTTCAAGGAATCAAAGGGGCAGCACCTAGGGCATTAGAAATCCTCTCCCTTGTGCCGTACGCCCCTCCTTCCTCTTGGTCTTCAGCCGCCATCAGCAAGAAGAAAAGAAGAGGAAGCGTGCACCTCCTCTTGACCTTCTTCCTTGGTTCCAGCGCAGGGAAAGGAGAAAGGCTGCAAGTAGCCTTTGGTTCCTCTTCATCCTTCCTAAGAAAATCAAGGGTTGATTCAAAGGAAGGATTTCAGCCATCAAGAATTGTCTCTGCAAGGGAGCTAGCACCCCAAGGAGACAAAAAAGCTTTGATCGGTCCTCTGCTTGTGTGGATATCCGTAGAGGCCGAACATGTGTGCGGCTTCAAGCGAACCTTCATCCAAAACCACGAACATCAGTTTGCAGTGATCATCTACCCGCACAAGGTGAAGATATGATCTTCCTAATGGTTTAAAAGTTTTGAATCCTAATCTATCTACGAACGACGATTTTTTGAAATATGTTCATGCGATAAACGTCGATCCCGCGCATGCCCCTTCCACTGCACTTCTAATCTGATTTTTCTGCGGCATGAGCGGGTTCCCAACAGAAACAAAAGCGAGGGAGATGATATCTAGATCATTACTTAAATTTGGGCTTGGAGGAGGCGAAATCTAAGCCCCTGTTTACCCTTTTTTTCTCCTCAAGTCATTGCTAGTATAGGTGGCTATACAATGGTCCTGATCCACAACCCAGTAGCGTATCAAACGGTACAGATAATACCAAACAAGATACCCAGTTTAATAGGTTCCATGGTCATCATCCTATCCCAAGACACAATTCCTCATCCATCCGATTAAAGACAATAGGGACGGACCAAGAAGAACCAAGCCGTAAAAACCTTGAATATGTATGTACATAAGTCTATGAATTACAAAATTGTTCATGTATGTACATAGTTATATAGATGTCTGAAGCTTTATTAGCTGCCTGACCATCATATGGGTTAAAAAGCCATTGCTCATCTTCTACATAAGTTAAAATATAATCTTAGTAATACTGTGTTTCTAGTTTACTAAACTTTTTTTTAATGGGAGGGGGGGATTTTTTTCCGCTCCTTTCTTCTATGTTTTGAATTATTTCTTCAGAATGAATAGCCTCTTCATCCTATCTAACTAGATTGTTTACAAAAAAGGAAGGAAAGAAAGAAAGAAAGAAAAATGTATCATCACACTACATCTCAATCCTAGATAATGGCAATAACCCGATGACCAACAACCCTATATTCTGGCTGAAAATTAATCATTGCTGCTATTTTTACAATAAAAAAGACAGAATAAATTTCGAAACAATGACAAAGTTACTATAAATTTAGATATAATTGAGTAACAAAGGTGCAAAATAAAGCAGAGTTAAAATAAAATTAAAAAAAGGGAATAAAACTCGTGGATTAATGGAACATCTATAGCCATAATTAAAAACAGGGTATCTCTAGTAGGATTAGCTTGATGGATCATCATCCTTCCTTTTTTCCCCATCAATGCTAATATTGCCTCAAAGCAATCTATCCATACTCCTTTGTCACAATTCTACTAGTGTTATTCTCCTTATCATACAGCATCTACCTCAACATCTCAAAAAGCATAACAATAGTTCTCATGAAGTCAAAATCTTATACTCCACAGATGGAACTACGTTCTAATAAACATAGTTCACATCATCTCTGATCATTTAATACAAATTTAAGCTCTTCTCTTCATAACATGGTTCCATCTTGACATTTCATTGAGCATTTGTATTGTTCTCACAAAAGCATTATTTATAGATGCAATTCGTAACCTTCCTCTTTAATATTTTTCAACTACATTCTTCCATGTTTACAAGGGGCCACTACCTGGTACAATGGAAAAGGTTGGGGCTGACCAGCGCAATGGCACAAGTTCAAGTCTTGACGCAGCCATTTGTGCAAAAAAAGAGGTTTTGTCTGTCCCAGTCTGCCCCTCCCAAATCTCCAGATTGCCAGGACTATAATTGGGTAATGGCCTATCCTTCCATGTTTACACTGGCAAAGCCAAGATTCCCTTTGCAGAAGCGATGACAGTATTAAGTGTTAACTGTCTAGAAATACAGTTTATGATCAAAATGTTAAAAGTATAAATTGATCACCTAAACAAAGAAATAGTTTTATAAATTTGACATGGCAAGTTGGCAGAATTTGTAGGAGAAAACCTCCAAAAAGGTGTAACTGCTTGATGAGTTCACTAATGAGGAACAGAACATTAGACAACAAATAAATGCTGAAACAACTATTATTTTGTTGAGATAACAATATCCAAAACATATTCCTCTAAATAAATCTTAAGTCAACAAAATAGGCTCATAAATTGCATGAAATAATGCAAGTTCCATGAGGAAGTACATGATTTTAGATTGATAGTTACATTCTCACATGCAGCTATGAAAGCAACGAGTGTCCCTAAAACCACATATACAGAATCCTAAAATCACCCTCTTTACAAGAAAATTGAGAAACAATGGAAATCTTATAGGGAGAAGAACAATAAAATGAGAAAGAGTATGTACTATTTGTCAGCGTCCAGGAAGCAAGAATGGCCCATGTGTTGATGGAGGAGAAGAAAAAGAGGGATTTTATAATATAGTATAAAATATATTATAATAAATTATTAACATATTTATTAATATATTTCATATATTTCATAAAAACATATTTATTAATCCTAAAATTATTAATCCTATACAAATATATTAAGTGTTATTATAAGATTAATATTTCATTTAGACTTATAATATATTATTATTTTAATATAATATTTATTTTAGTTAGGAAAATAAGGCAAATAGAAGTAATATATTATATAATTTCATAATATACATATAAAGTACAATAATATATTTCTATTATAATTTAAATTAATTGAATAATAAAATGGCAATGATATTATTAATAATGTATTATAATACAATATATGTATATCAATATAATATATATATATAATAATGTAGGTATATTGATATACCCTTTTTTTTTTGCTAGACTGAGAGGCATTTTTGTCCCCAAATATCGATCCAAGATTACTGCCTTACGGTAATCTTGGATACCCAACCTCAAGGATAGATTTTCCATCATTAAGTTGGCGATGATATGACGAATGGGGGTTATTTCGGATCACTATGGAGGAACCAAATACAATAATCTCACCATCTCCACCCACATCACCCTTGATCTTGCGATGATCACCCCATACCAAATGCCCCCTTGGTAACAAGTTACTAAAGCAGAAACCTTGTAAGCACTTAGTGTTCTTGTTCTCGCAGAAACAAGAAACATCCGAACAAGCAGGTAAAACTTATAGGTCATGCATGCTATGTTGGCAATATATGCAACTATATGCTCATAATTACTGATTATTATACAAAATGCAGCATCTCGGCACGTATTCTATTTGCAGAGAAACATTTTCTTCTATAATTTGATCACGGTGCAAAATAAATTAGAATTTTTGAAGCAATTCAATTATCCTATTGAAATTGCCGCCAATCAACTTCATCAAATGTTTACCTGGTTTTGCACTCGATGCCCAGGAAGCATATCATGTTCTAATATAGGTCTATAGTTAGGACGTTTTCCTCGTTCCTCACTACCCCTGGCTGATGCATATGAATGTTCCATTATTCTGGAAAAAGCCAAAAATCTCTGTGAGATAGAGTATAAAAATCAATCCTCTATTAGCTACAATGTCAATTTTGCAAAAGCCAGTATTTTTTTTTTTTTGCAGAATTACAATAGTGCTATGTCGCAAATCACATTGATAAAAATCTAAAGAACGATATAATATGCTAAAAACATCCAAAATGTGAAACAGGTAGATACATGTACCATGCACATATGCAGTCCATATGTATTATGTTCTGGTTGAAGCATCAGTACTTGTTAAGAATATTAATGATTTTTCTTCATTCCTAGCATAGAAGCCACTGTCTTCACTTTCTAAGATCTCTATTTGATGAAACATGAATTAAACTAACAAAGTGTCAAAAAAAAAGACAAAAGAAAAATGCTGCATGATTGTTCTGTACCGGAACATCTATTAATTACAGCTAGAAGATGATGAGGTCAAATGCCACCAACCAAGTAAAAATAGGCAAAATTTGGAACAGATTGCAATCTATGTTTCTGAACCTAAAGGTTAACAGCCAAACCACTCTTTGAATTCACACGAATCAAGAAGTGTTACAGATAATATTACTTTGGTTCACGTTTACAAACGGCTCCAATTTTTCTCAATGTACATCTTCTAACTCTATATATATATCATCAAGGGGGTATTGTAGACAAGGCAGCTTGTCTCTATTACTTCGAAAGTTTAACAAGAAATCTGAAATAGCTTTTAATCTTGGAGAGCATGAAATTTTGAAAAACATTCAGTCTTCATTAGCCATTATGCATCGTAACACACTTGATTGCATAAAATAATTAACTATTTGCTCAATCTAGCCCTCAATACACCCAAAACTGAAACAATTTCATTATAAGACTCAAGTTCAGAACCAACTTTCTATACACCTTCAAAATTATCAGTAAAATGCCACATTAGTCAATTTATGTCAAGGTGTCACTATTGCAGCAGCAGTCTGCCATCTCTCTCTTAGTTTGAAATACAAGTAAGGTAAAATTCAAGCTGAAGTATAGTTACTTAATGCTGCACTTTAGAATTGCATAGTGATATTATAAAAAGATGGTGAATTAGTATTTTTAATTATTTAGAAGGCTTAAAACATAGAAAACTAAATGTATATTTAATCTGGGAATTTTCTATTCACTTGCAAAAATGATCGATTAGGACTTAAGATCATCTAACCATGAAATAAAATGAGGAAATGTGTTCATCAAATCATGTTGACAAATGCTTTGGTGACCTCATTATTCATCTTCTCCTTCTTCTTCTCTCTATGAGTAGGATATGCTGAATATGCAAGCATCCTAGAGTCATTATGAATGATATTCTATTTCAGCAACCCCTTTGTCAGTTAGCTATTTCTGTTTCAATTGTATAGTCAGAGATCGGTATCTTCTTTTAGCACTTAGTACTGATGAGCATTGGCACATAACACTGATTCAGAGAACATTGAAAAGAAAAGTTATGAAACAACAAATAAATAAATGATTTCAAAAACAAAAATAAGTATTTTTCAGTCAATTAAATATGTTAACTTCAGAAACAGCATATTAGTGCACATAATGAAAAATGAGTGACGACTACAATAGGAGAGAACGTACAGCTGAGACTTGGAGAGTGGTTGGGGAAATCTAAGAGCATTGATTCTTCCCTCTAGCAAGGACCTTTCATGCAATGCAGCTACTGCAGCTGCAACCTGAGACACAAAGATAGAATTTGACTCACCATATTTACACCCCTTACTACTAACACCAAATCCAATGGCATTCCAGCAGCCATCCTCTTCAGCTTTCTTTTCTCCTAATCTAACTAACAATAAGCTTGACCCAGCTTGTATCAGCGATTCCTTAAGCATCCCAATCGTGAAGAACTTGCCATTGGTTTCCCCATACAAAACTGAAAGCTGGGACAACAACCAAGTCAAGCTTCCAAGTAATCTTGGGCACTCGAAACTTGGAGGTTTAGCATCTAAAAGCCCATCCTTGCTCAACAGCAACTTAAGAGAAGCAAGAGCTTCTCTTCCAATCGCTTTCAAACAGAGCTTGAAGAGCAGATATATGTGATCCCTCATTGGCGCGTCAATCAAAATCCCAAATTGCGGCGAATTTGAGATTATCCATCTCTTTAAAACATCCTCTTTCACCTGATTCAAGCTTGACGCGACCCGAAGAACAGCATAAGAGTATGACAGTGGATAGTCCCGCCAGGACTCCACTTCACATCTCAAAGCCCAGAACTCCGATGGAAGAATTCGAACGCCCCCCTCCATCAAAAAACCACCTTTTTCATCAGAATCAGAGGCGAAGTTGGCGCACTCGATGGATAAGAAGCCAGGGAGTGTGAAGGTCCTACCGGAGGCATCGGGCTCGGGCGTGGTCACGACGCCAGGGCAGTCTTTGTAGAAGAAGTTGGAGCCGAGGTCTCCGAGCTCGCCGTCGAGAGAGAAGCAGAGGTCGGCATCCGCGCCGCGAAGGGGAAGGATGAAGCGGTTCTCCTTCTGGAGCTGGGCCTCGGACTTGAAGGAAGAGGGGTAGCGAAGGGTGTCGAGGAAGGCGAGGTCGAGGAGAGGGCCGCCGGGGGCGGAGGAGCAGAGAAAGGAGTGGCGGAAAAGTGATTCCGGAGGCATCCGGTGCCGGGGATCGTAGAGGCAGCGGCAGAAGGAGGCGGAGGAGGAGGAGGGGGCGACGGAGGAGGAAGAAAGGAAGTCGGAGACGGATTTGAGGGTGGTCTCGGCGAGGGCGGCGAGGTCTTTGAGGAGGGAAATGGTGGTGGGAAGATCGGCGCCAGAGGGGTCGGTGATGGGGATAAGGCTAGGGTTAGGGTTTGGATGAGAGTTTTGCGTGTAGGAGGGGATTGGACGAACGTCGAGAAGGAAGGGACTCGAGGAGAACTGAGGATCCATGAACACTGAGAGAGAGAGAAAGAGAGAGCCGGGGGGTGGGTTGAGGCCTGAGGGAGGAGAAGGGCGTTGGAGTAGAGCACGGACTACCGGAGAGCCAGGTTGGAGCTGCCATGGACTACCGACCCAGACCCATGGAGGATCGAGTCCGTATATGGGCTCGTTTGGTTCGCAGGGGGGGGGGGGGGGTGTGGTCAACGGAAAAGTAATAAAATGCCTCTTGTTTGATTGGAGTTTTCAAAGGAGAGAGATAGGAAAGTTATATTCCCATGGAAATATGATTCCCATATTTTATGGGAAAGTCTTTCCCATGAGAAACATGGGAAAGTTACTTTCCCATGAGGTGGGAATCATTTCTTTTTTATTTTTTTCCAAAGAGACCCTTCAGCATTAAAGAAGCATTAAAGATGCATTAAAAACCTATTTTTTATTAAGGGCATAATAGGAATTATACATAACTTTCATAGGAAAGTGGATGGTCAACCAAACATAAACACTTTGGAAATTTGTCACTTTCCCATGGTTAACCAAACATGCCAAAAGTACTTTCCTAGGTATCCTCTTCCTAGGAATCTGATTCCCAGGAATTATATTCCTAGGAGGGAAAATACTTCCCGCGAACCAAACGAGCCCTATAAGTTTCATACTGGGTCGGACTGGGTCGGAATTTCTTGCCGCCAAGGCCCGGCCTAGATAAAGTGCAGGCTTCAGGTAGGCATGGCCGAAAAATTTTACCAGGGTTGACTCGAAGCCTGCTTGAGCCAAAACCTGAGCCAGGCCGGAAGCCCAGCCAAGATCAAACCCGACAGTGCTAAAATACTTGGCCCAGCTCGAGTCCCAAACCGTAATACCCCTTTTTTTGAAATATATATATATATTCTTTCAAATATCAAGATAATTGAGAATTGGGAAGACTTAAAGAAGAAAAAAATGAAAAGACTTATTTTTGGTTTGAAAAACCTCTTGTAACTTTTCTTTTCGATTATAAACGGTGGAATTGTCTAAGTGTTAAGTTGGTTATTTTTCTTACATCTCCCCCACCCCACCCCCCCGGCCCACCCCAGAGGCCCAGGTATCATATACGCCCCCAAAATAAAGAGCCTTGAGTACTAGAAGAAAAGCACCAATACCTAACAAAATTAAGTGAATACCCAAAATTGTAGTCATTTTATTTGCATGCATATTCTCATAAAATACTCTTTTTTTTGCATGTATACCCTTGTTTTTCCCTTATATATATATCCATATCATCTAACACAGTTAAGTTTAACTAAAATAAGTGGTAGATGTGTAAAAATATATATAAGGGTATATATGTAAATCGTAATTTGGTGAGGATATTTATGCAAAATTGAATATTTAGAAGAATATTCACACCAAAAAAAATTTAATATATATATATATATATATATATATATATATATATATATATATATATATATATATATATTGCTTACAAGAAAGTTCGAACTGATTATTTTTCTCCATAGTTAGATTTTCGTCGAACATTAAATAAAAGTCGAGCGTTAAATGGAGTATAGCTATAGAATATTAACAAAATATTTTCTTGTGGAGGGACTGATTTGCAATTCATACATACATAGCAGTTAAAGAGAAAAATTTTCTTATCCTCTTTTTTCCTTCGCTAATCTGACGCAATCTTAAAGAGAGTTTGGGATCTGTGCAAAAAGATATCCACGAAGATGTGAGAAATCTTCATATTGAGCTGCTAAGGCAATTCCATACTGATGATTTATTTTTTGCTTTCTTGTAAATATTTATATCCAAGCATTATTTAGAATTTTTTTGCATAATTTTGCATTACTTTTTTCTTAAAAAATATATTTAATTTTCAGCCATAGACTTTTAGACTAGCTAGGATGGTGGAGACTCCTTTCTCAAGTATATGCCATTTTGATTTTCGAAAGTTGATGCCCATATGGTTCACATTTTAGCATGAGATACAAGATATCTAGTATTATAAAAAGAGCAAAATGGACTAAGCTATGAGGATCCTAGAAATTTATGCCGAGTTATTTGAATTTAAGTGGGAAATTACTATGTTCATCATTAAGATATAGTGGTAACCTTTATGATGATGATAATCATGTACTGTTATCTCTTAAACAGTGTTTCTCAAATTTTTTTAGTGATGACAGATAGAAATATTGGATTTGCTGACCTCGATAGAGAAGCAAGATGAGTTCATGAAAGAAATGCAGTTACTGCAGAGGGAAAACTAGCAGGTCCACTGGTTACTTTGAGGTGTCATTAGGGATTTTAATCAAATTATAATCCTTTTTTGTTGGTGTTTTTTGGTTTCAGAATGATCAAGGTTTGTGGCGTGCGTATAGTTCATGATAATTGGATTGCCACTTGGGAGCTAATCAATGTGCAAGCAAAGCCAGAACTAAATGATTCTCTGAAATCCTAGTATATTTTGGCTATACTAACATTTTGGGTTATCCATACGAGAGAAAAAAATTAGAGAAGATAATTGGGAAGATCTAGATGCGATTACGTCATCCAAAATTGTGCATGTTCATTATAGATTTCAGTCGTGAAAAGAGAACAGCTCCTTCTTTGCATCAGTTACCTTTGAACTGCTTTGGTGCTTTTTTGTGGAGTTTTTCCTGATTCTTTGAATTCCTTGCCCCTTCATCTCTTTTCCTTGTTGCTAGAATAGTGTGCCGACATTGATTGCATTATGCAATTATGAGCATTTCCGTAAAAGACAATAGTAAAGGTTTAGCAACAGGTTTTGTCATGTATATAATGTGGAAATGCTTGGCATTTTTTATTTTCTAAGCCAAGGGATGCGTTGAGAGGATTTTTTGGTTATATTTGAACTTGCTCGACCTGAACCAAACCCAGCCCAAATGTCATCTCTAGTGGTGGAGATTCTGTGACACCTGTAATGTGTGAATAAGTGATGAGAGCACAAAAGTGCGATCTAAGTACCAATTAACTTAGCCTAATGCTAGCAAAATAATGATAAATAATATGTGTTAACATTTGCATGATTAATATTTTATCCTTAGCACTTATTATAATTTTTATCATTATTTTGTATAAATTCATCTAAAAAGGATGCATCTTCCCAACTGCAGAACAGAGTCCGTGACTCTTCTTCCGCGCAGCCGAACGACTTCCCAAATTTCGCGATGCAACTCAAGCTTCCAGCCATCTGCAGTCAATTGACTTTGTGATTCCAAATCAGCATCATCCCAAGCGCCAGCATCAGTTATTTTTTCTCCATCTGCACCGTCCACGTTCCAGCGTATCAGAACTCCTCCCTTCCCGTCTTGACCGCTTTCTCATCCTCCCAGCGTTTGTGTCCAACTCGTCTCGCCCACGTCTACCTCTTCCAAGCTTCAATCCCGCAGCCGTCCGCTCACCCTGCACCTCACGCGCTCCAGCTCCCGCGATCGCGATCCATCCCAGCGTCCGTGAAGCGTCCCGGCGGTCCGTGAAGCGTCCCAAGCCGTCTGCGATCACCGCCCAGCCGTCCGCCCACCTCCTTCGCCCGCGTCCGTGATTCACTTCCCGGATTTCAGCTGTCCGTGCAACCTCCCGAGATCCCCCTTCTACCAGCCATCCGCATCCTCCTGCGAGCATCCCGAGATGCTGGCTCACGGCATCCGCAATCTTCCGTCTCGGATCCACGGCGTCCGAGCTTCTTCTTGTCACGCCCCGAAACCCATCACCTGGGTCCGGCACGCGACTGGCCGCATGAGCCCTAGAGCAGTGCCCTAAAGATCATGCAAGGCCTAAGATAAACAAATAATTTTCAATAATTCCATAAATGCCAAAATTAATGATTACTGAAGTTAAATCAAATCCAACCAAATTGTACGGAATTATTACATAATTTTCCAATGTCCATAAACAAAAGATAAATTAACTTCTATCTATCTAGTAGTCAGACTCCATGCTGATCTCATTTCTCGTCCCACCCAATGGACTCTACAAATCCAATGCCTCTGAAAAAGAAAGTAAGAGTAATATGAGCTTTTCCAGCCCAGTAAGAATCCCAACAGCCACACACAAAATATTAATAAAATAAATCAAGCATCAAATAAATGCTATTTCATCATTCAAAAAGCTTAACAAACAACAAGCGTATATATCAGTACATATACATAAATCCTCTTTCACATTATGTGATCCATTCACATATTACTCTGATTTCCAAGTTTCAAAGTTTTTTCACTTCTGGCATTGGACTAACCAAGTTCATGTCCCAGTCCAAGACTGCACAAATCCCACGCATAAGCTCGTGGCAGCTATCCCACGCGTAAAACCGTGGAGGCTATCCTACGCATAAGCTCGTAGAGGCTATCCCACGCGTAAACCCGTGGAGGCTATCCTACGCAAAAGCTCGTAGAGGCTATCCCATGACAAGGTTAGTCCAACCCAATTTACATGTCTAGTTTTACATGTTTAATCAAATTCCAATCACACCACATATTTTTATAATTTCTCAAAAATATGTTAATTCTTCCCAATTTAATTATTTCAATATTTCCATAGCAATCAAAATGCACATCTCATATGTGTCATACAAGCTCATAAAATTAATATCGACATACTGATAAAAAATATATCCAAAGATAAAATTCCATACATGCATAAAAAGAGGTACTCAGTTGTAGGGATTCTTACAGAAATTGTAGACTGACGTTACCACGGATCTGAATCACAACCTACGCACTGGGGTGCTGAGTCCCCTGATCAAAATCTTCTGGCACCGCTGACTCCTCCCCTACAACATCAATTATAAATCACAAACTAAATTATTTAATATTTAAGTATTCTAAACCATAATTCACATCTACTATGGGGTCCATCACCAGGTCTCCAACATCTCAATCCCTCCAAATCTAGGGCAGTCGGGGTGGCCCGACTCCCACCCTTATACCACCAGCCTATGTCGTCGCTAGCCGTGGCCGCAGCCACGTCGTGATGATGATCGGTCCCGGTGAAGAGACCAAAAGCAGGATGATAAGAGAGAAGGGTTCTTCCCTTCCCTTCTCCCTTCACGGATGGGAGTACATCTCCCATCCTCCACCTTTTTGGTCCAAGGGCAACAGCTAGGGTGGCTGTGCCCTCACCTTCCCCAACCCGACAACACCTTTGTCACCCTGATGCAGTCGCCGGCCGCCACCGTTGCAGTTGCCGGCGATGGTGGCCGGTCAAGAGAGTGAGTGAAGAAGAAGAGATCTTCTTCTTCTCCCCCCCAAGAACCGACATGCTCTTCCCCCCCCCCTCTTCCAACATCAACAGACGGCCATCATCGCGGCGGTTCGGCTCCCACCCGATGGCAACCCCAGTGGCCCACGACAGCCGCCGCCGTCGCCGCCGGGGGCCAGCCGCCGTCATCGCCGCCGACGAGAGGGAAAGGGGAAAAGGAAGGAGATGGATTCACGAGGAAGAAGACCTCGGATCCATCACTCCCCTTCTCCAATAAACCCTAGAAAATCCCTCTCCGACCTCCCACAGTCCCGATTCAACCCCGCCGCCATGAATCCCGGCCAACCCGACGGCCGGCGGCGGCGAAATCCGGAAGAGGGAGGCCGAAACGGGGGTACCCTGTTTCGGACTCTTCCTTGACGATCCGCCAGCCAAAATCTCGATCCTACCCAGCCTAACCCTAGCAAAGGAAACACAAGAGGTGAGCCATGCATACCTCGGTCCGGCGGGGTGCTCCGGCGGCCTTTTCGGCGATGAAATCGGAGAGGAATCTGTGAGCAACTCGGAAAAAAAAATCCTCTCTTGTGGAGGGTCTTCATCGAAGGAAAGAGGAAGGCTTGTCCCCCGCGGCCGGTCGGATCTCCCTCTCCGGCGCTCGGTCTCCTCCGGCGAGTCGCCTCCCACCGAACGCCGCCGCCGCCCCTCTCTCCCGTGCCCCTCTCTACCACGATCGTGCCTAGGGCACGATCGTAATAAGGGGATGGGCCCGGTCTTTTCGGGCTGGCCCGTCCCCTTTCCTTTTTTTTATGGGCTTTCACATTCTCCCCTCCTAAAAAAAATTTCGTCCGCGAAATTAACGTAACTGGATTACCAAAGAGTTGAGGGTGTTTGGCTTTTATTTCTTCCTCGAGCTCCCAAGTGGCCTCTCTTTCTGAGTGATTGCTCCATTGCACCTTTACATAAGGAATGGTCCGACGTCGTAACACTTGATCCTTTCTATCCACAATCCGTACCGGGTACTCTTCATAAGTTAGGTCTTCATGCAGACTTATAGGGTCAAAATCTACCACGTGGTTCGGGTCCGGAATATATTTTCTCAGCATTGAAACATGGAACACATTATGTACGCCTGATAAAGCTGGTGGTAAAGCCAAACGATATGCCACTTCTCCAACTCTGTCCAGGATCTCGAATGGACCAACATACCTAGGGCTCAATTTGCCACGAACCCCGAACCTCATCACACCTTTAGTAGGAGATACTTTCAAGAAAACATGATCACCTACCTGAAACTCCAGTTCTCTTCTCCTATTATCAGCATAACTCTTTTGTCTACTCTGAGCTATAAGGAGCCGTTCTCTGATCACCTGTATATTATCTATAGTTTGCTGTACTATCTCTAGACCCAATGCTTTTCTTTCTCCCACATCATCCCAACAAATTGGAGATCGGCATTTCCTGCCGTACAGTGCCTCAAAAGGAGCCATCTGAATGCTGGTCTGATAAGTATTGTTGTAGGCAAATTCAACCAGTGACAAATGACTATCCCATGCACCACCCAAATCCATGACACAAGCCCTTAACATATCCTCCAAGATCTGAATAGTGCGCTCCGACTGTCCATCAGTTTGTGGATGAAAAGCTGTACTGAAGTCCAGTCTTGTACCAAGAGCTTTATGAAGGCTCTTCCAAAATTGTGACACAAATCTAGTATCTCTGTCAGACACAATTGAAACTGGAATCCCGTGCAGCCTCACAATTTGCTCTATATACATACTTGCCAATTTCTCCAAAGAAAAACCAACTCTAAAAGGCAAGAAATGTGTTGACTTGGTCAGTCGGTCAACAATCACCCACACTGCATCATTACCCCGAGGAGTCTTAGGCAAAGCAGTCACAAAATCCATGGTGATATGTTCCCACTTCCACTGAGGAATGAGAAGAGACTGTAGTGGTCCAGCAAGCCTCTGATGCTCAGCTTTCACTTGCTGACACACTAAACACTGAGCCACATACTGCGCTATATCTCGCTTCATGCCACTCCACCAAAAATTTTTCTTCAAGTTTCGGTACATTTTAGTACCGCCTGGATGCACTGTATAAGCTGAGTTATGGGCCTCATCAAGAATCTCTTTCTTCATTTCTGGTACTTTTGGCACACATACCCTGTTCCCGAATCTTAAAGAGCCATCTTCATGCACTCGGAATTCTAACTGCACACCTGACTCTACTATTTCTCTAATCTTCTGTAACTCTGGATCCTCTCTCTGAGACATCTTGATCTTTTCAATCAGAGTAGGCTGCACTATGAGGGTAGCCAGATGTACCTTAGGATCATGTAGCCGTATCTCAATCCCTGATCTCTCCAAATCTAATAAAATATGCTTCTGTGTAGTGATTAACGCTGCTAGCCCACTTGAGGATTTTCTGCTCAAAGCATCAGCCACTACATTTGCTTTCCCTGGATGGTAACTAATAGTCAGGTCATAATCCTTCAGTAGTTCTAGCCATCTTCTTTGCCTCAAATTCAGCTCCTTCTGTGTGAAGATATACTTCAAACTCTTATGATCTGTGAAAACCTCATAGTGTTCTCCATACAAGTAATGCCTCCATATCTTCAGAGCAAAAACTACTGCTGCCAACTCCAAATCATGTGTAGGGTAATTCTGTTCATATGACTTTAACTGTCTAGAGGCATAAGCTATCACCTTCCCATTCTGCATCAGTACACACCCAAGTCCTTTACGAGATGCATCACTGTAGATGGTGAAGCCTTCTGTTCCAGATGGAATAGCTAGCACTGGGGCTATCACCAGACGCTTTTTCAGCTCTTGAAAACTCTGTTCACAATCATCTGTCCATTCAAACTTTACTTGCTTCTGAGTCAAGCGACTTAAAGGCATGGCAATATGGGAGAACCCCTCAACAAATCTTCTATAATATCCAGCCAATCCTAAGAAGCTGCGCACTTCAGTTACATTGGTAGGTCTACACCACCCAACTACCACCTCTACTTTCATTGGATCAACAGAGACACCTTCTTTGGAGATCACATGCCCAAGAAAAGAAATGCTATCCAACCAGAATTCACACTTTGATAGCTTAGCATACAGCTTCTTTTCTCTAAGAATTTGCAATACAACCCTTAGATGTTCTTCATGTTCCTGTGGGCTCTTTGAATACACCAAAATATCATCAATGAACACTACTACAAATTGATCCAGATAAGGTTTAAATATGCGATTCATAAGATCCATGAAGGCAGCCGGTGCATTTTCAAACCAAAAGGCATGACCAAAAATTCATAATGCCCGTATCTGGTCCTGAAAGCTGTCTTGGGTACATCCTCTGCCTTTATTTTCAATTGGTGGTAACCAGAACGAAGATCAATTTTTGAGAAAACCTGAGCCCCTTGCAGCTGATCAAACAAATCATCAATCCTTGGTAGTGGGTATTTATTCCGTACTGTCACCCTGTTTAGTTTCTGGTAGTCTATACAGAGTCGGAGGCTACCGTCTTTCTTTTTCACAAATAATACAGGAGCGCCCCAAGGAGGAACACTAGGCCTGATAAAACCCTCACTACAACAAATGTTGGTTTTGCCGACTTACTTTTCCCGACGCTAGGGAAAAGCGTCGGTAAAGGTTGGCTCACAGCCAACCTTTTCCGACGCTTTGGGTTAGCGTTGGAAAAGCGAAACAAACAACGACGCTATAAAGCGTCGTTATAAGTTTAAGAAACAACGACGCTTATAAGCGTCGTTAGAAACCGTACACTACAACGAATGGGAGTTTTGGCGACTGTGTTTTCCCGACGCTAGGGAAAGCGTCGGAAAAGTTTGGCCCAGCCCAACCTTTGCCGACGCTTTTAGTAAGCGTCGGTAAATCCAAAGAAACGACGACGCGTTGAAGCGTCGGTCAAAGATTTAGAAACTACGACGCTTAAAAGCATCGTTAGGAAACATTAAACCCCCAAACCGGCCCCGTCTCCTCCATTTTCTATCGGTCGAGGCCCTTTCTATCAGTCGATGCCCTAGCTCCATCGCCGACTTCTCAGCTCCATCGCGATCCGTGGCTTCCCCGCTGCCGTCTTCCTCCTCCTTCTCTGAGGTAAGCCTCCTCCTTCTCCTCATCCTCCTCCTCCTCCTTCTCGTCCTCCTCCTCTTCTTTGTTTTCAGGGCTTGCAAACTTATCTCACCTCCATCCGTAGCCTCGATCGGCGATCGAAGATTCCGCTTCTCCGCCGCCGTCGACCTCGCCGTTGTCTGAGGTAAGCCTCCTCCTCCTCCTTCTCTTCCTCCTCCTCCTCCTCCTGTTTGTTTTCTTCTTGTCTTTAACGCTCGCCCGGCCCCCTCTCCTCATCCTCTCTCGGTCGATGCCCTAGCTGCGCGCCGACATCAAACCTCCATCCCGAGCCCTAGCTACTCGGCGGTCGTCTGAGGTAAGTGATCCTCATACTCTCTTTTAACATTTATTAATTGCATATTGATTGTTTAGTCCGAGCCTGGTACACCGAATTCATTTTGTTTTTCAGGCAGTATCAGGAATTTTCCCTAATTCCTGTAGGGAAAATTCTTCACCAGTTGAGGGAGATGCAGATACAAATCCCCTCTTCTTTTACATTTTTAATAGTAAAAAAAGAGGTAAAAAAGTAGGCAGTTGGGAACTGGGAGCTTTCCAGGGTTTTGAGGGTAATAGCCTTAAAGTAAACAGGGCTATGTGAGACAGACGGGGCATGAGATGTGGCATATTTCAGTCAAGTAGGTGGACATGCCAATTTCCGGCATTTTCCTGATATTTCATCCAGGCCATGGACAATTCTAGCATTGATCAGAAAGTTGCATAATATTTGTTTGTTGTGCTTTGTTTATGAGTCTTTTGTCAAATATTTGTTTGTTGTGCTTTGTTTATGAATCTTTTGCTTCTCTCATTAGACTGAGAAATTGTCACAGTAGTTTGTCTTGCTGAATTTGCATTTGAGAATGATATAGTTTTAGCCTTGTTTCTCTTAGCTTTGAACCAAGGTAACAGCTCAGAGAATTCTGCTGATCATACTATAGGATTATTTTCTGAATGGACTAACAAGCAGAGAAATGATGCAGATTTGATTTCTTCGAACCTCAGTGTCTTCTCTTCCGTCTAGTACAGGAAGTCATTTTAGGATCCGTGGTATGACCCTCACGCTGAAGTAAAATTTACTTTTATCAATAAATTAAAGCCATACTTTCCTGCTGATGTTTTGTTCTGTAGACATTTATTTGACAAAGTTTAAGGTAAAATTGTGAAAGCATTGTAACATAGCAAATGAATTCTTTAGATTGTTTAGGATATATTCTTTGTAGAGATTAAATTGGCTTTATAATTTGAAACAATTTTGATGAATTTTAGTTTCGCCTTGCTAGAGTTTATTATCCTATCAATTGGCCCAAAGGCTAAGAGATATTTTATTTATTCTGTTTTGTTTCATTCAACTATAAAAATGGCATCTCTGTTAGGATTATTGTTGCAGAAGCATGCATGCAGGTGGAAAAGAGCACCCATTTTAAGTCATGGTATAAATAGAGGGACAAAGCTTTGCCGGCAATTGTTGAATGCTCCACAGATGGAAAGGAGGACCCTCCTAACAGGAGAAAAATGGGAGTGTTCTGGCGAGAATATGTGCACTGCTAAGGTTTCAAAATTGCTGTATATGACCCTCCAGGTGGCGGCTAATAACTGATTTAATAGTAAAAAAAGAGGTAAAAAAGTAGGCAGTTGGGAACTGGGAGCTTTCCAGGGTTTTGAGGGTAATAGCCTTAAAGTAAACAGGGCTATGTGAGACAGACGGGGCATGAGATGTGGCATATTTCTGTCAAGTAGGTGGACATGCCAATTTCCGGCATTTTCCTGATATTTCATCCAGGCCATGGACACTTCTAGCATTGATCAGAAAGTTGCATAATATTTGTTTGTTGTGCTTTGTTTATGAGTCTTTTGTCAAATATTTGTTTGTTGTGCTTTGTTTATGAATCTTTTGCCACTAATTCATATAAGGTCTACCTTGTCATATCACATTATTATAAACCAGAGCTTGGCACTTGAGGTGCATGTGAGGGTAAGAATAAAAAAAATAAATAATAGTTCTAATCCATGCCTAAATGCCTAATAAATACATTCTCACTCTTAGCCAGTAAAATCCTCTTGTTTCTCTCCCTTAAGCAAGAGCTACTAGGGGTATATTTAATTTGAAGAGGATAAAAATAGAGCGCTGCATTGACTAATAGATGGTAATGAAAAAGATTCATGAATGGTGGACAAAATCTTAGTAACTTATATTTTAATAGTGGAGATTTTTCGAACGTGATACTACTAAGATACTTCTACATCACATTAACATCATAACATTCCCAAGCGAAAAAAAATTCTTTTCTTCAATCCTGGAATTCAAACACAGTGCTTGTGATTTTTAAGATCTCATGACAATTGGCAAATCTTTGCAATTTCAAACACTAACTATATTCCCTCTTCTTTTATTTTTTTAATAGTAAGTGTGGTGGTATGTGTTTTTGTATGAGTATGTGTGTTTTTTTAATTGTTCATTTTCTCCAATAGTTTTTTGCAAGAGCATACGTAGGTATGTTTTGGTAGGTCTTTATAATGTTGGGCTGCATGGGGTTGGCCTTAGCTAAATCAATGGGCTACGTATTGTGTCTCTTATAGGGCTTTGATTGCTTGTGTCTCTTTTTGTACCATGATTTCGTATTGGTGATTCATACCCTAATTTCGTTTATTATTTTTTTATATTACTTGCAGTTCAATCAGTATTTTAATAGAATGGACAAAAGTTGGATAAATAAGTCGAGATCCAGTGCCGAATATTTGAATGGAGTTCAGAATTTCGTTAAATTTGCTTCTGAGAAATCTGAAATGAATGGGAATATTTTTTGTCCATGTCAAAAATGTGTAAATTGTTATGCTATCGCTCCACAAATTGTTGAAGAACATTTGGTATGGAATGGTTTTCTGAAGGGTTATACAGAATGGATATTTCATGGAGAGTCTAAATTGTCGTCTTCATCTAACCAACCCTTAGTTATAGAACACACTGCTAGTATTAGATCTAGTAACACAGACAGAAATCCTGTTGTAGAAGATGATATGAGGGGCTTACTCAGAGATGCTCTTGAACATAATATTAGAAATTTAACAGATTTTAGTGGAGAGCAAGAAGGAGCTCCATCCAATAGGTGATGAGCATACCGTTACTGAATCTATACATGTTGAGGAACCTATATACTCTGAAGATAACACAACTCGGTATCATAACTTGCTGAAAGATTGTGATAAAGAACTATATCCGGGTTGAAGAAATTTACGAAGATTTCTTTTATGGTGCATTTATTTCATTTGAAATATTTGAATGGATGGTCTGGGAAGTCTTTTACTATGCTTCTTCAATTATTAAAAGATGCATTTCCAGAAGGTGTTATTTTGCCGTCAACTTCTTATGAAGCCAAAAAACTAGTAAAAGACTTAAATCTTGGATATGAGAAGATTCATAGTTGTCCAAATGATTGTATTTTATATCGTGGTGATAATATTAATGAAGATTCGTGCCGAACATGTGGGTCTTCACGATGGAAAAAACAAAATGAAGACGGGCATGATTTGTCGAATGAAGTGGATGCTACACAGTCTAAAAAAATTCCGGCTAAAGTTTTGAGGTATTTTCCTCTCATACCTAGATTGAAAAGGATGTATGCATCATCAAAGACGGCTTCCTTAATGAGATGGCATGATGAAGGACGTACAAGGGATGGAATGTTAAGACATCCAGCGGATAGTTTAGCATGGAAAGCATTTGATGATAGGCATCACAATTTTGCTTTTGATGTTCGCAGTGTAAGGCTGGGTTTGGCAACGGATGGATTTAATCCATTTCGAACGATGAGTTCTACATACAGCACTTGGCCAGTTATTTTGGTTCCATATAATTTACCACCATGGATGTGTATGAAACAGTCTTCACTCATTCTGTCAATGGTTATTCCCAGTGATAAGAGCCCAGGTAATGATATAGATATTTTTCTGCAGCCTTTAATAGATGAATTGAAAAAGCTATGGCAGGGTGTTGATGCATTTGATGCTTTCACTGGCCGAACATTCAAATTGCATGCAGCTCTTATCTGGACAATCAATGATTTTCCTGCATATGCTAATGTATCCGGTTGGAGCACTAAGGGGCGTATTGCATGCCCTTCTTGTGGAGATTTAACTCATTCATATTGGTTAAAACATGGAGGAAAATTCTGTTATATGGGTCATCGAAGATGGTTAGAAGCAAATCATCCATTTCGACATCAGAATAATCAGTTTGATGGTACCATAGAGTTGCGATCTGCACCTATTCCACCAACTGGAACTGAAGTTCTTAAACAAACTCATGGCACTAACTATATACCTGGTAAGGCATTCAACAGTTCAAAGAAGCGGGGAAGGGGGGATGTTGGCAGCTCAGTGACACAGGTTTTTGAGGACGCTGACAACTTCGAGAATGATGACAGTATTTATGAACAGAAAAATGATGATGGCACAAACTCGGTATCTACACAGAAGCAGTTATGGAAAAAAAGGAGCATTTTCTTTGAATTACCTTATTGGGAGTATAATCTTCTTCGACATAATCTTGATGTCATGCATATAGAAAAGAATGTTTGTGATAATTTGATTGGAACAATGTTAAATCTTGAAGGAAAGACTAAAGACAACTTGAAAGCGCGTCTTGATTTGAAAGACATGGGCATAAGACAAGAGCTTCATTCGAAAGAACAACCCAATGATAAATATTTTATACCTCCTCCATGTTACACAATGTCTACTCCAGAGAAAGATCTTTTTCTAACGGTTTTGAAAAATATGAAGGTTCCAGATGGGTATGCATCGAATATTTCAAAATGCGTTAATCTTAAAGAGCGAAAACTTACGAATCTTAAAAGTCACGATGGCCATATTTTGATGCAAGATATCTTCCCATTGGCTTTAAGATCATTAACACAGAAACAAGTTCTTGCAATTGTGACTCAGTTATCATCCTTCTTTAAGGCATTATGTTCCAAAGTTCTAGATCCCAAGGAGCTTGATCAATTGGAGTCTAATGTTGCACTAACACTGTGCCATATGGAGAAGATCTTTCCTCCTGGGTTTTTTACTATTATGGTTCATCTACTCATTCACTTAGCGGCGGAAGCTAAACTTGGTGGACCGGTTCACTACCGATGGATGTATCCTATTGAGAGGTGATATTCTAAACTCTAATGTCCATATTTATTATTAATATGAATATATATCCTATTATCTTCCTCGATGTTGATGTTGAGCATTAAAATTTACTGTTGAAGGTATCTTGTGCGCTTAAAGGAATATGTACGCAATCGAGCCTATCCCGAGGGATCGATTGCGGAGGGATATATTGCTGATGAGTGTTTGACATTCTGCTCGAGATACCTTGAAGGAGTTGAAACTGCTTTTAATCGACCACAAAGGAATTACGATATTATACATAATGCAGAGGAGTACAAGTTCTCATCTGGTGGAAGATTTGTGGGGAAAGCTAAAAGTACTGTAATTCATCATAAATTATTGGCACAGGCACATCGTTATGTCTTACTTCACAGTGACTTAATATCCGAGTATCGCAGGTCAGTATGGTTATAACAAATCACAATTTACTGTCATATCAGATATAATATTCAAAACAAATAATTTTTTTCTCGTGCAGAGATTTTTTAGTGGCTCAACGAAGCGCCAACAATAACATTCATCCTACCCCAAGGATTGAGCAAAGATGGTTGGTTGAGTTATTTCCTGAATGGTTATTAAAACAGGTTAGACGTTGAATCCTATTAGGTCTTTTATTATATTCTACGATTGGAACTGTGTAAAATTAATTATTATCTGACTTAAATTTTTTAGGTACCGACCATGATGGAGAGACATTGTTCCAATGAATTAATAGTCCTTGCTCGAGGTCCGAACAATATTGTCAACAGATATGATGGGTTCATTATAAATGGTTTTAAATTTCATACAAAAAAACGTGAAAAATTTAGAAAAACACAAAATAGTGGAGTTATGGTTGAGGCGGACGGAAAAATTTATTATGGTGCCCTAACAGATGTTTATGAGTTGGATTATTACGGGAACTTTAAGGTAGTATTATTTCGATGTGATTGGGTGGATATAAACTCATCTAGAGGTTTGAGGCAAGATATAAATGGCTTCACACTAGTAAATTTTTCAAGGTTGATACATATTGGTGTGCTATTGAAAGATGACCCATTTGTTTTTTCATCTGAAGCTCAACAAGTGTTCTTCGTGCAAGACTCTAAAGATAAAGATTGGTCTGTTGTTATTAAGACTAAACCTAGGGACTTGTATGATATGGGAAAAGGGTTAACAGAGGAGGATGATGAGACTTATACTCAGTGTATGCCTTTTAATGTTCCGCCAATTGATGAACTGAATTTTACTAGTTTGGTTAGGATGGATATTGAATGAGAGCTGGCTAGTTTCTTAATGGTAAGTAAAACATTAGTTTTATACATTAAATTATTTTGCAATTTATAAATTATTTCTATACTTTTAATATTTAACTAATATTGATTCTTTTTTGTGCATACTATATTACAATATGCCGCGAGGAAAACGTTTCAGAGATATTGAGTTTCAGCACACATCCGTGGGACCAAAGACTCATATACAAAAATTAACAAACAATTGGCATTCTTTTCGATCAAAAGTCCAATGTTGATCTTCAAAAAGAACAACTTTTATTATATTTTTTTCATATGTGTGAGGATGGTAGTATTCCTTAAACCCACTTGTTACGAGATATCTATTTTGGCGAGGTGTCTGTTTGACAAAGGAGGCTTCAGCTTTTGTCATGTATCTTTGCTGTTGTGTTTTTATTCCGGATTTTCAGATATCGTAACTTTTTTGCTTATATTGTTGATTGAGTTCTTTATTATGTGTGACTGCAAGTATAGGCAACCTAACAAATGACAAGGAGAGCTCTTTCCTACATCAAATGCTTCTTTTATAAGAATATTAAAAGTAATGTACTTTTAATATTTAACTAATATTGATTCTTTTTTGTGCATACTAGATTACAATATGCCGCGAGGAAGACGTTTCAGAAATATTGAGTTTCAGCACACATCTGTGGAATCTACTTCTGATCGTTTCCAGCAGCCCGATGAGCCCCATACTCAGTCCGGGTCCCAGTCGGAGCACGCTCCACCTGCAGATCGTCCAGACACGGATGACGTGGACGTCCTGGGTAATTTGATTTACAATCCTTTGCCTTTAAATCATTTGCCTTTAAAAAAGTACATTACATATGGCATATTTGATGATTTTGGATATTGGAAGTATTTTGAAAAATATATTTCCATTTGGACTGCAAACCGAATGCATTGAAATTGGAATGAAAGGTTTTATTCAATTTATGCTGGTCTGTATTGTAAAAGGTCTTACAGGCACTAAGCCAACCTTCCCTCTTGGAGGTTTAACTAGCAATGATAAGCCATTTGGATGCTGCAAGCACCTGCCAGAAATGATCAGTCTTATAGGACACACTTTGACAGTGTATCCATGCATGGGACTTGAAGCTCTCAATATCCTTGTAACTACTGAGCTGTGGGCGTGAACACATATATAGATAATTGCTAATGGATGATGATAGATTAACTCTTATTTTATTGTGATCTTTAATGTGCCTATTGATTTAAACAGGTCTTCTTCCTCGGTCATTTCAATGTTGTCCTGATAAGGGCATAAACAGATTAGATTTTGTTTTGTTTTGTTTCTATTATTGTGCCTTCTGGTGACCTGATGGTTGTCAAGGAATTTTAAGGAAGCCTGATCTCTATTTATAATCTATGCATGCCAAATCTTTATTAGGGATGTGCCATGATTGGTTGGACCTGTTCTTAGGATCCGCTGTTTCCCCTGGGGAGGGAAATGGGGTAGATTTTGATAGAAATGAACAGGTGAAGCAGCAGTCAAAACTTTTGGTTCAGTGATATTGGTGCTTACCTAGCTTCTGTTTTTGCAATTGGGACATCTGTTTCTGATGATCTCGTGCTTTCCTTTGGTGGGTCCCCTCAAGGGAAGTTGTAAAGGTGGTCCATTCACTCTTCTCACTCAGCAACCAGCCATTTTGTTCACTGATGGTTGGGTGACCATCAGTGATTTTTTATTCATATTTTTTTATTCATATTTTGTTCACTGAGGTTTTGTTCATATTTTTATTCTAGCTTGTTGATTTTTTGAATGCTATAATTATAAGTCAAGGATGTTTAATTCGCTCTGATCAATTGCTCCTTGACTTATGAGTTCATTCCAGTTCTAACTATTTTGCTTTAAATCATTTGCTTTTAATGGCTAGATGTTCATTCCAGTTCTAATTATTTTAAATCATTTGTCTTTAATGGACTTCTTATTTTATAGATGGACTGGGGAGAGTGAGGAGAACACGAGGGCCCACTCGAGCACGGGACGTATGGAGCCTACCTGAGGATGAGAAGATTGTCGTCCATTGCAACGAACTAGGGCAGCCCATCAAGAATGCTGCAAGCATTTTATCAACTTTTTTAGGATCGGTTGCGCGGAAGGGACAATTGTGTCCACTCAACTATACGAAATGGAACGAAATGCTTCCTTCGTATAAGGTTGAGCTTCTTAGAGTTGTTGAGGTAAAGAATTGAATTTGCCTACTATCTTCAATTATTTTTTGATTTAACATTGATATAACATTTTTGACTTTGATGTAGACAAAGTTTGTCCTTCCTGCAAATAGCCATGATTGGGTGCTGAAGTCCGTCAACCGCAAATGGAAAGAATATAAGGCGAAGCTAAAGGCGGATTGGAAGCACGAGGGTATGACTGAAGAGGAGGTGGCCCGTGTTTGTCCTCCAGATGTAATCTCTCATCAGTGGAGGGAGCTTGTCCACTACTGGTTTTCCGAGAGAGCTCAGGTTGTGTATATTTTTTCAATACCTTAGATTGTATTTACTATTATTATAGATTAGAAATTTATACATTTTATGCATTACATTGTTTATTGTTTTTCGGGGAAGACATATTCCAATATTGGTAGAGCTGCTCGAGCATCACAGACTGTTCCTCACACTTCAGGCTCCATGAGTTATACGAGGCGTAGAGCTGAATTCGTAAGCTTTCTTGAAATAATTTAAATTTATTTTAAATTATTCTATCATATAGCATGTATACTCTTGAAATATACTTTTTGTTGTAGATGGATGATAATGGGAGGGAGCCTGGTAGAGTGGAGTTTTATAGGATGACTCACACCCACCGAGATGGCAGTTTTGTCCGGGAGGAGTCAAGAGATATAGTTGTATGTATTCATCTTTGGCTTGTGCTGTATTTTTTTTGGTTTTATTATTGGCATACATTAATTTGAATTTTTTTTGGAGAGATATAGGATAGGGCAACAAATCTTATTTCGGAGCGCGTCGGGGGGTCATCATCATCCGACGCGACCCATAATATTGAAGCTGAAGTGCTCGCTGAATTGATGGGCCCAGAGCGTTATGGTCGAGTGAGGGGTTACGGCGTTGGAGTTACCCCCACTCAGTTGTCTTCAGTGGGCACATATACAAGAAATGCCAGAGAATCTAGTAACACTGCAGAAGTTCGTCGGCTTCAAGCAACTATTGATGAGTTGAAGCAAAACCAAGCAAATTTGCAGTCTCAGCTTACGAATATTTCTTCCATGTTACAACGGTTTCTCCCTTCTCAGGTAAATAACTATATATATTTTAATATTTTACATATTATCAATTATGATATATGAGTTAATGTATCACATTATTCTTAACTTCTAAAGTTTTTTTTTTTTTTTGTAGATTCCTGATACTTCAAACGCTAGTAGAGATGATGATGGAGCTGAATCCCGTCCCTGATGCATTCTAGATTATCTTTTATGAGTTTGATATGTATATGTTTCTGCTTTTTCAGAGTACATTGTAATTTGCTTTTTCAGAGTACATTGTAATTTGCTTTTTCAGAGTACATTGTAATTTGCTTTTTCAGAGTACATTGTAATTTGTATGGCAGCTTTTCTGATATATGAGTCAAAAACATGGAGTTTTAATCAGATATATCAATATTCATATTTTGAATGATCTGAGTATTTGTGTCAATGTATCAATGTAATACAGGTTCATATTGTTATAATATAGGTTTTGTAATTTGTATTTTATAATACTGATTATTGTTTTATTTTTTTTATAAAAAAGACAATTCTCGACGCTTTTAAGCGTCGGTAAAAAAGTTCTGGCACCACCGGCAATTGAGCAATTTCCGACGCTTAAAAGCGTCGGGAAAAGGTTAATGCCGACGACGCCATTCAAGCGTTGGTAAATCAGGAATTGCCGACGCAAAAAAGCGTCGGGTAAACCGAGACAATTGCCGACGCTTTTAAACGTCGGTAAAAAAGGTCGTGGCACCACCGGCAACTGAGCAATTTCCGACGCTTAAAAGCGTCGGGGAAAGGTTAACGTCGACGACGCTATACAAGCGTCGGTAAATCAGGAATTGCCGACGCAAAAAAGCGTCGGAGAAACCGCTCTGTCGGTTTATCGCCGACGCTATATAAGCGTCGGTAAAGCCATGTTTTTGCCGACGCTTTACTCAAGCGTCGGCAAAAACTTTTGCCACTCTGGTATATCCGACGCTTTGCCAACGCTTGGCTTTGCGTCGGGGGTATTTTAGCCGATGCTAATTAGCGTCGGCAAAGCTCCACAAAAGCGTCGGGTAAGGTGCTGTTTCCTGTAGTGCCTTATTCAGTAACTCCTATAGTTGTTCCTTCAGCTCTTTCAATTCAGCTGGAGCCATTCGATATGGAGCCTTTGAAATTGGACCAGTGCCAAGAATCAAGTCGATGGAGAATTCAATCTCCCTATCAGGGGGTAATTCTGGCAATTCATCTGGAAACACATCTGGAAATTCTGCCACCATAGGGATATCCTCTAACTTGGGCTCCTCTTTCTGGGTATCTAACACAGCAGCTAAGAATCCTTCACAACCTTTTGCGAGAAGCTTCTTAGCCTGTAGAGCTAAGATTAATTTCATTTGATGAGGTGACTTGCTACCCACCAACCCAAACACTGGCTGACCAGGGATCTGAAACTTGATCGTTTTCTCAAAACAATCAACAGTAGCATGGTATGCTGCCAACCAGTCCATTCCAAGAATCAAATCAAAGTCATTCATCTCTAAGACCAACAAATCTGCATTCATTTCCCTGTCCTCAACGCCCAAAATACAGTTCTTGCAAACTGAATTAACTAATATAACATCTCCACTTGGCGTTGAGACACAAAGATCAAATTCTAATGGCACCGGTGATATTTCAGTATTCTTTCTAACAAAATTGGCTGATATAAATGAGTGGGTAGCACCATAGTCAAATAAAATATTTGCATCATATGACATTAACCTAATCATTCCTGTACATAGTTACAAGACACCTAATCACAATCTTTATCCCCTGAGTCCATTTTCAAATTTTCTTGCTCGGTCACTATCCTCTGATATCAAAGTCGGAGCATATCGGGACATCTCTTTAAACTTTGCTGCATACTGTGCAACTGTCATATCACCCTGCTCCAGTCGGTCAAACTCCCTATATTTCTGGAATCGGATACCCTGGGGAAAATACTTCTCATGAAAAACCTTTTTAAATTCTTCCCAAATGAAGGGGGCATCATCCGGACCAAGCTTCCCTTTCTCCATCTCCCACCAGTCAGCTGCCTCACCCTGTAACATAAAGGTGGCAAAAAGGACTTTCTCCTCATTAGGGCACCTCAGAGCTTGAAAGACTTTCTCTATCTGTTTCAGCCAGCTCTCAGCCTCCATCAGGTCAGCCGTACCTTTAAATGCTGGGGGTGCATATCTCTGAAAATCCAATAGACTGACTCGGTGCTCCGGCTGAGCTGTAGTGCCTTGAAACTGCTGCTGTTGTTGCTGCGGTTGTTGATACATTGCTTGCTGCTGCTGCAACTGTTGCTGCAAGAACTGTTGCTGTACTTCTACCATCCTCATCATGTCTTCCCTGGCAGCAGCTTGCTGTTGCACCATCATTTGCATCAACTGTGAAGCACTTATCGTCTCCTCAAGCTGAATACTTGGTCCTTCGGATGTCCCAATCTCCGGAGCTCCCATCTCTGGAGTACTACCAGTAGGGTCCATAGTGTGCTCCTGCTGTGGCACACCCCGAGTCGGCGTGGATGAAGTATCTTCCTGCTGTCCAGAGGGTGCCCAAGCCATGGAGCCATCCGCAAATCGGGTCGGCCTCCTGGCACGCCCCCGACCACGCCCTCGCGCCATATCAACCTACACAATTTTTTTTTTCCAGCATCAAGATTATCAGATTGAGAAAATTTTGCATCCTTCATATGCTAATCACACCATTTTAATATCTTATGTATTTAGTGATTTTCCCAACTCAGGCTTACTCGAGCCTAAACCCTAGGATTCCTAAACTTTAAGCTCTGATACCACTCTGTCATGCCCCGAAACCCATCACACGGGTCCGGCACGCGACCGGCCGCATGAGCCCTAGAGCAGTGCCCTAAAGATCATGCAAGGCCTAAGATAAATAAATAATTTTCAATAATTCCATAAATGCCAAAATTAATGATTACTGAAGTTAAATCAAATCCAACCAAACTGTACGGAATTATTACATAATTTTCCAATGTCCATAAACAAAAGATAAATTAACTTCTATCTATCTAGCAGTCAGACTCCATGCTGATCTCATTTCTCGTCCCACCCAATGGACTCTACAAATCCAGTGCCTCTGAAAAAGAAAGTAAGAGTAATATGAGCTTTTCCAGCCCAGTAAGAATCCCAACAGCCACACACAAAATATTAATAAAATAAATCAAGCATCAAATAAATGCTATTTCATCATTCAAAAAGCTCAACAAACAACAAGCGTATATATCAGTACATATACATAAATCCTCTTTCACATTATGTGATCCATTCACATATTACTCTGATTTCCAAGTTTCAAAGTTTTTTCACTTCTGGCATTGGACTAACCAAGTTCATGTCCCAGTCCAAGACTGCACAAATCCCACGCATAAGCTCGTGGCAGCTATCCCACGCGTAAGCCCGTGGAGGCTATCCTACGCATAAGCTCGTAGAGGCTATCCCACGCGTAAGCCCGTGGAGGCTATCCTACGCATAAGCTCGTAGAGGCTATCCCATGACAAGATTAGTCTAACCCAATTTACATGTCTAGTTTTACATGTTTAATCAAATTCCATTCACACCACATATTTTCATAATTTCTCAAAAATATGTTAATTCTTCCCAATTTAATTATTTCAATATTTCCATAGCAATCAAAATGCACATCTCATATGTGTCATACAAGCTCATAAAATTAATATCAACATACTGATAAAAAATATATCCAAAGATAAAATTCCATACATGCATAAAAAGAGGTACTCAGTTGTAGGGATTCTTACAGAAATTGTAGACTGACGTTACCACGGATCTGAATCACAACCTACGCGCTGGGGTGCTGAGTCCCCTGATCAAAATCTTCTGGCACCGCTGACTCCTCCCCTACAACATCAATTATAAATCACAAACTAAATTATTTAATATTTAAGTATTCTAAACCATAATTCACATCTACTATGGGGTCCATCACCAGGTCCCCAACATCTCAATCCCTCCAAATCTAGGGCAGTCGGGGTGGCCTGACTCCCACCCTTGTACCACCAGCCTATGTCGTCGCTAGCCGTGGCCGCAGCCACGTCGTGACGATGATCGGTCCCGGTGAAGAGACCAAAAGCAGGGTGATGAGAGAGAAGGGTTCTTCCCTTCCCTTCTTCCTTCACGGATGGGACTACATCTCCCATCCTCCACCTTTTTGGTCCAAGGGCAACAGCTAGGGTGGCTGTGCCCTCACCTTCCCCAACCCGACAACACCTTTGTCACCCCTGATGCAGTCGCCGGCCGCCACCGTTGCAGTTGCCGGCGATGGTGGCCGGTCAAGAGAGTGAGTGAAGAAGAAGAGATCTTCTTCTTCTCCCCCCCAAGAACCGACATGCTCTTCCCCCCCCCCTCTTCCAACATCAACAGACGGCCATCATCGCGGCAGTTCGGCTCCCATCCGATGGCAACCCCAGTGGCCCACGACCGCCGCCGCCGTCGCCGCCGGTGGCCAGCCGCCGTCATCGCCGCCGACAAGAGGGAAAGGGGAAAAGGAAGGAGATGGATTCACGAGGAAGAAGACCTCGGATCCATCACTCCCCTTCTCCAATAAACCCTAGAAAATCCCTCTCCGACCTCCCACAGTCCCGATTCAACCCCGCCGCCATGAATCCTGACCAACCCGACGGCCGGCGGTGGCGAAATCCGGAAGAGGGAGGCCGAAACAGGGGTACCCTGTTTTGGACTCTTCCCTGACGATCCGCCGGCCAAAATCTCGATCCTACCCAGCCTAACCCTAGCAAAGGAAACACAAGAGGTGAGCCATGCATACCTCGGTCCGGCGGGGTGCTCCGGCGGCCTTTCCGGCGACGAAATCGGAGAGAAATCTGTGAGCAACTCGGGAAAAAAAAATCCTCTCTTGTGGAGGGTCTTCACCGAAGGAAAGAGGAAGGCTTGTCCCCCACGGCCGGCCGGATCTCCCTCTCCGGCGCTCGGTCTCCTCCGGCGAGTCGCCTCCCACCGAACGCCGCCGCCGCCCCTCTCTTCCGTGCCCCTCTCTACCACGATCGTGCCTAGGGCACGATCGTAATAAGGGGATGGGCCCGGTCTTTTTGGGCCAGCCCGTCCCCTTTCCTTTTTTTTATGGGTTTTCACACTTCTCTCACGCATTCCATCCCGCCTGCAACCGTCTGTGAGCCAGCGATCATTCCCCTCCAGCGTCCGCGGCTTCATCCGTCCGCGTTCACAGAGCAGATTAGCGCCCCATCTCCCGCGATCACCTCCCGGATCCATGATCTGCTCATCTTCCGCCTGCCTCACACGCCTCCCAGCCGTTCGTGAGGTTCATAGTAGCATCCACAATCTCCCAGCAATCCCGCTTCCCGTGAAGCGTCACAGCCATTCGCACGTCGTCCGCACCCGCGATCAGCTCCCATGTCCATCTCGTCCGCATTCTCAGCCATCCGCACACGATCCTCGGCGATGCATCCAGAGTCCGCACCCATCCTCTTCTCCAGATATCCACCGCTAGCTGGAAGGTTGGGAGGATATATATGAGGGGAGGGGGGAGGCTCAGAAAAGGGGGGAAGGAAAAAAAACAGAGGAGTTTTTCCTCTCTCTCTCTCTCTCTCGGGTTGTTCTTCAAAAGAAAAAAAAGAAACAAGGAAATAGGGGATGCCCTGTTTCCGAAAAGAAAAAGAAAAAAAAGAGTGAGAAAGAGAGAGGGAGATGATCGGCTAAAGTCCTAGGTGATGGGTGAAGGAAAATCCTTTGGTGTACCGAGTTCATGATGTAAATTCTAATCCTTTGCTTTATACGATTTATCTTTTGATTATGTCATGATTCTTATATGTTGAAAATTCTTTTATGATTTATACTTATTGATACATGCCTTCCTCGATTATTTGATTCATCGTTGACATTATAAGGCACGTTGAATGCTTAAAAAAAAAATTCATGTTATCAAGATCATACTCCATAATTAAATTTTATGTGCTTATAAATCTTAAAGAAAACAAAAGAATCATAGAATTTATCGCATGAATTTGATATTATCAAAGGAGATTCTGGATCCCTACACCATCTTAATCTATCCAAACTTTGATTTATTTTCTATCTGCAAAACATCATCTTAATCCACGAATTTATTGAATTAATTAATCTGAAATTGCGCTAATAATCCATATTTCGTTCCCTGAGGAAATGACCTCGGACTTCCGAGTTATACTGCTTGTGCGATTCTCCTGCACTTGGGAGAACAGCTTTGCGAACGCACCAATAAGATTTTTTAAAAATCTACAAAGAAATTTTTCATCATTACCACCTAAAATAATCTGTATAAGAAAGCCTATTAGAGTTAGTAGTCTAAAAGGGTCAATGGTGGCGAGGATCTTCCCAACGACCATGCAGCTCCCAGCAAGCCTAGTATACAAGCCCAAAACAGTCCATTTCCTCCTCTAGGAGCTCGTTTGGTTCGCGGAAAAAGAAGGGGGGAAAGTGTGGTCAACGAAAAAGTAATGAAATGCCTCTTGTTTGGTTGGACTTTTCAAAGAAAAAAAACAAAAAAGTTGTATTCCCATGGGAATATGATTCCCACATTTCATGGAAAAGTCTTTCTCATGAGAAACATGGAAAAGTTACTTTTCCATAGGCGGAAATCACTCCATTTTTATTTTTTTCCCAAAAAGGCCCTTCAGCATTAAAGAAGCATTAAAGAGGCGTTAAAAACCTAATTTTTATTAAGGGTATAATAGAAATTATACATTGATGACCCAAAGATTGATTTAAAGATTAATTTTGATGATCACAAAACCTTGAAGTATAAATACTAATGTTTGTGTTGCAAGAAGAAAGACAATTTGTTTTGCAAGGAACATAGCAAGTTGGAAAAATACAAGAAGGCCTCAAAAGCTCTCAAGAAAAGTTAGAAGAAAGCTACAATTTATTGGCCCAAGTTTCAAGTTCAAAGGATTTAAGTTGGAGGAGCAAATTCAAAGAAAGATTCAAAAGAATAGTCCTCGAGTCGACTCCTGGAAGTTCAGAGTCGACTCTGGCACTCTGGAGTTTCAAGGAACAGTGCTCGAGTCGACTCCGGAACTTTACGAGTCGACTCCGACTGAAAACAGACAAAAAATAGAGAGTTGATTTTCAGTGCTATAGTGCTCGAGTCGACTCCGAGGTTGACTCCTGCTCGAGTCGACTCCGAGGTCGACTCCGAGACTGCAGGTCGACTCCAGGACTGCAAACAGCCAAAAATAGAGAGTTGATTTTCAGCCGAGTCGACTCCTACTTCAGCCGAGTCGACTCCAGCACGCTGGGAGGCATAACGGCTAGTTTTTTCTTGATTCCAACGGCTCTATTTTTGTCTCTAACGGCTAGATTTTTGTTCTCACTCCCTCTAAAGCTATAAAATCAAGGGGAGAGCAAGGGGAGAGAGTATGGAAGTAGGAGAGAACATTTAGGGAAGAGATTTCAAAGAGATTACAAAGAAAATCTCCCATAAGTACAAAAGGGCCATCCAAAGCGAAATAGAGAGAAGAAGAGCATCTAAGTGAATCCCAAAGCTTCCTCTCCATTCGTGTGCTACCTCTATGATCCTCTACCTCGTGCCAAATCAGAAGAGGGTCAAGTAAAGAAGAAGCCGAGTTCCTTCATCTTCAAAATTCGTTTGAGAGCTTCTCTTTACTCCATTTGTTTATATTTGCTATATTTGCTTAGTTAAGAAGCTTGTATTTGCTTTAAATTCTTTGTCTAATATCTTGTAACTTGATTCAATCAAGGGATTGAATCAAGGGGTTAAGGTTTGTTGGTGAGCCAAAGAAAAAACCTACGGTGTTAAGGTTTGTTGGTGAGCCAAAGGGAAAACCAACGTTGTAACGTTGTGGTTGGTGAGCCTTTGGGAGAAAACCAACTGGGTTGATTGTGAACCCGAAAAACAATCGTTGTAAGGTTGTGGTTGGTGAGCCTTTGGAAAAACCAACTGGGTTGGATTGTGAGCCCGTAAAAACAATCGATAGGTTCTAGTCGGTGAGCCTGTGAAAACCAACCGAGTTCGTTGTGATCTCGCAAAACAACAAGTTGGGTTGTGAGCTTGTAAAACAACCGGCTGTAATCTGAGGGATTATAGTAAAATTTCCAAGAGGTCTTGGGGAGTGGATGTAGGTGCTGGGATGCACCGAACCACTATACTTTTGTTGTGTTTGTGATGCTCTTTATTGTCTGACTTCCTCACTCACTTACTTACTTAGATACTATGCTTGCTTAACTCTTCTCCGTGCATCCTTTAGTTGCAAGCATATTCAATTTACTTAATCAAGTCTCATTCAATTGAATTGCATACTTGGGCAAACATGGACTAATCTTTTATTGAGTCCGCTGCTTAATAGTTGATTAGATTAGAATCATACTCTTGCTAAGTTTAAATTCCACTAAGCATCCATACAACTTAGCTTAATTAACTCTAAAAGATTAGAAGTAGTTGAAAAGTTTTTAAAAGACCCAATTCACCCCCCCTCTTGGGTTGTCACCTTGGGCAACAAGTGGTATCAGAGCAGGTGCTCTTTTATTAATTACAGTCTTAACCGACTAGAGCTAAAGATTATGACAACCCCACATAACATATTATTTGCCGAGGGACTTTCCATAAACAGACCTCCACTGTTTGATGGAACTTATTATATTCAATGGAAAGCTAGAATAAAAATTTTTGTTCAATCACAAAATTATAAAATATGGAATATCATTATAGATGGACCTCACACACTCTCTCAAAATGTCAATGAAAAAGACTTAGCACAATTGAATGCTAACGCTATGAACTTTCTATATTGTGCTATCCATGAATCTATATTTCATAAGATTTCTGCATGCTTATCTGCTAAAGAAATCTGAGATACTTTAACAATTATTTATGATAAATCTCAGATTAGCTCACATGTGCTTCAATTGCATACTAACAATGAGATTGCAGAATCCTCCACAGTAGCCGAGTCGACTCCCAGTTTGTCCGAGTCGACTCCTAGAGAAGAACAGTCTAAAAGGCAGAGACACAGTCTTGAAGACCCTATGAACAAGTCGACTCCAAGTATTTCCGAGTCGACTCCCAAGTTAGCCGAGTCGACTCCAACAAAGCCCGAGTCGACTCTGAGGCAGATTAGTTCAAAAAATAAAGAGTCCGGTGATGGAAACAAGGATCCATTCCCAAACACCGAAAGATTCAAAAACTTCCTAAAGACAAGGAAGAAGAGGAAGCAAGAAGAAACGAAGAAAAAGATAAAAAGCAAGAAAGTCTTGACCAAGGAAGAGTCAAGCAAGAAATTGAAAGCTAGAAGCAACAATGAACTACAAGAGGTAACTAACTTATGTTTTATGGCACTAGAAGATAAAGTAGAATCTGAATCTAATGAATTTCATGAAGAATATTCTTATGATGAATTATTAAATGCTTTTCATGATTTGTATAGTGAATGTAGAAAATTAGCTATCAAAAATAAAAATCTTAAAAAGCTAAATCTCGAAATCTCAAAAGGAAAAAATTCTATTGCTGAAATATATGACAAACTAAATTCTCAAAATGAAAGCTTAAGATTAAATTCAAAACAATTGATTCAGAAAAATCAGAATTTAATTAAAGAAAATCAAAACTTAAGTGAAGAAATTAACCAATTAAAATCTTTTATTAACAAATTCACTGTAAGTTCAGAAAGATTAAAAATAATGTTTGAAAGCCAATATGTTGCTTATGATAAATCAAAATTTGGCTTGACTCCTTTACATAATAATAAATCTCTAGAAAAAAAGGTTATCAATACACCAAGCAAACCATTAAATAAGATAACTTATTTCAAACATGAAAAGAATGGGCATAACAACTTTACCTATCGTTCTAACATAATTAAATCAAGTGGTAAAGTTATTACAATTAAACAAATCTGGGTTCCAAAAGGAACCATATATCCTAACTCTCAAGGACCCAAGCAAGCTTGGGTACCCAAAATGAAAATATGAAGATGTAGACATAGATGTGCCAAGATACCCATGGAACAAATAGATTCGTACAAATAGGTGTTCTAGACACATGTCAAAAAATGAAACTTAAAACATACTTATGAAAAGTAATTTTAAATAAAAAATAATAATAATAATAATAATGAAATCAGTAATCCTTGCATCTCATCATTATTTTTGCTTTAGTATTTGATTAAAATATGAATTGCAAGTATTGATCAATTTTGTGATATAGAAAATACTTTTGGAAATATAATCAAATCACTTCATTTTATAGTATACTTTACTCACTATTGGATAAGTTGCTAAATGATTAATCAATTTATTAAGAATAACTCTATGAATTCTTTATATGCTTGATTGAGAGTTTTTATCCATGGCATTATTATTTATTGATCATAGATATGATAATGTGTACTTGGTGTGCTTTTGAATATATGCACTATAAATACCAAGATTAAAGAAACCATCTTTGGCATATAAAATCAACTCATGCTAGTATGTACTTAATCTCAAAAGATCTTGCCATTGGCTTACTTAGATTATCTTCTGAAAGGTCAAAGTTTGCTATGCATGCTAACTAAGGAAACAAACAAAAATCAATTTCTAAATCTAAAGATGTTGTTTCCATCACTAAGTTTTCAAAAGCTTACATTGGATTTGTTCTTGGCAAATAAAATTAAAATATTTTCTGTATTTGCTAAATCTTGTAAAAGTGTTTCAAATGATAATGGTTTCCAAACTGTGAAGATAAAGAGTATCATGGCACAGTGTTGAAAACCAAAATCCTGATAAAGTTTATACAGAAATTAATTATTTCAGTACCAAGGACACCTTAAGTAAAATAGGGTTAATAGAATTCTTGAAGAAATGAAAAAGACAATTGTGTATGATAGTCATCTACTTAAATGATTTTTAAAAGCTATCATCACTGCTTGTCATACATATGATTTCTATTAGATCTATTTTTGATGAAAACTCCTTTTGATCTTCTGAAAAATGGAAAATGAACCATTGCATATCTTTCATATTTTTCAGTCATACACGTTATGCTTGATATGTTCTTATGAAAATAATGCCAAATCTGATAAAGATATCTCTATCCTTGGATATCATTCATCAAGCAATGCATATAGAACATTCATGAAAAGATTCTAGTTGTAGAAGTATCAATTCATTTTATTCTTTATGAGACTAATGATTTATTATCAAAATACTAAAATCAAATTATATATGTATATGCAGGGGCGGTCCAATACATTTGGGGGCCTTAGGCGAACTCATTAGAAGAGACCTTTTTTATTATTATTTAAATAATAATTTTTTTAATAAGTATAAAAATATTTTAAAATTTTTATTTAAAAATAATTCGTCTAGCTTTTTGAGAAGCAAAATTACTAATTAAACTTTTATACTCAAGATCCATTAAAATACTATTTTCAATCGATAATATAGCTAATCCATTTAATCTTTCTTGTGACATAATTAATCGCAAATAAGATTTTATCAACTTTAATTTTGAAAAACTTCTTTCAGCAGAAGCAACTGTTACAGGTATTGTTAATAATATCCTATATGCAATGTATGCATTTGGAAAAAAATCTGTTTTTTTTATAAAACTTAAAATATCAATAGGGATACTAGTTTCTGTTTGTAAAAATTCTTTTAAAATTTTTAACTCTGAAAACAGATCAATACCATCAATATCAGAATATTCACCATGCTTTAAAAAGTTTTCAAGATTAAGACAACACTTTTTCAAATTATCTTCATTCAAAGATTTTAACTTTCTATAATTAAACAAAAAACCAAAAATATTTTCATATATGGTAAATTGTTCAAACCTATTTTGAATTAAAAAAATAGCTTGATCTACTATATATAAAAAGTAATCAATTCTAAAAGATTCTTCAGCTGATCTTGTTATCTCATCATCATTATTTTCATCAAAATATTTTTTTCTACGGATCCCACGTTTTTTACGAAATATAGGTTCTATTTTCATTTCATTTGCAATTTCTTTAGATGAATTCAAAGCATTCATGAATCCATTTTCCCTATAACTTTTCAAATAAGAAAGAAGACCTTTTAATTGATCTATAGCAACATCAATATGCATGTCTTTAGATTGTAAAATCTTACTAACTGAGTTAACAGCAAATAATATATCATGCCAAATATTCATGCCTAATAAAAATTCAAAATTTTCAATCTCATATGCAGCTAAACATGTGGCTTCACTCTTTATTTTAGGATCTTCACTAGTTTCCGCTAATTGAACTAAAGCATCTCTTATTTTAGGAGCTTGGTTTTTAATCGCTTTGACACTTTCGATACGACTTTCCCAACGTGTTTGTGACAAGGATTTAAGAGTTAATGTGGATATATTATCTTGTAAAATTTTCCATCGTTTTGTAGAAGAAGAAAATAAGGTATAAATTCATTGTATCACTCCAAAAAAAAGATATAGCCTTAGGACACGAGTTAGCAGTATCACATAATACTAAATTCAAGTTATGACATCCACATGGTGTGTAAAATGCTCTAGGATTTATATCTAATAATCTTCTTTGTACACCTTGATGTTTTCCTTTCATATTAGATCCGTTGTCATACCCTTGTCCTCTTATATCATTAACCTCAAGTTTATGTTTTTCTATTATATTTATAAGTTCATTAAAAAGGCCCTTTCCAGAGGTATCATGTACTTCTAAAAATTCTAAAAAATATTCTTCTACTTTTATTGAACTTGTTGAAGTATCTACACATCTTAAAACTAGGGTCATTTGTTCCTGATGGCTAGCATCAGGAGTGCAATCAAGTATTACAGAAAAATATTTTGCTTCTTTAATCTTTTTAAGTATTGTAGTTTTAATTTCAGATGCTAACATTTGAATCAATTCATTTTGAATATTATGACCTAAATAATGATTGTGAATTTCACCATGTTGAATGCGTCGAATATGTTCTTGCATTATTGGATCAAATTCTGCAATTATTTCAATAAAACTTAGAAAATTTCCGTTATTGCTTTGATAGATCTTTTCATTCTTTCCTCGAAATGCTAAATTATTTTTTGCAAGATTTTTTACGACAGCAATAATTCTAAATAGAACTTTTTTCCAATGATCCTTCTCTTGGTTTATTTGTTCTTGGAGACTTTTATCAATTGTATTATTTTTTAGCAATCTCACTTCTAAATCAATCCACCTATTCATGCTAATGATATGTTCATTAGTTGTTTCATGACTTTTAAGTTTGATACCTAAATTTTTTCAATCCCTACTTCCTTCATTGACTAATTGACTTGTGCTAGGCTTTAAATCAAATAATTTACAGCAAAAACAATATACTCTATCCAAATCTTTCGAATACACTAACCATTTTCTATCATGTTTTTCACCATTAGGTAACTTACGAATATAATATATCGTAGAGAAGTATCTATTGTTTTCATCCTTAGGAAAATGAAAATCATAATCCCTAATTGGACCTCTTTTCACTATTAGATCTCTAAATTTTGAATCAATCATTTTCCATTGACCAGGATCATATAAATTTGTAGGAATAGAACTAGTTTCATAATCTTTTTTCTTATTTATCCTATCTCCATCTGATTCTTCATTGTGTTCTTCACTAGATATTGTTTCACTAGCAATCTCATTTTTTAACTCTATTTCGGGTGCCTGTTCTATTGCTAATTCTTGAGTTGAATTTGATGTAGCGTTATGTTTGTTTGTAACAACAAATCTATCTAGAGCTCCTTTTTGAGATTGAATGAGTTTATCGATTTTTCTTTTTTTTTTGAGTTTTTCATACCCACAGTCATATTTTCTATTAGACATTTTAATCTATAAATAATATTATCAAACTAAGCAATTAAAAAAATACCACAAACAAATCAAAATATAAAAAAGTTAAAAATTATAAAACTTAATTATGTCAAGAAAAACAAACTCGGGTCCCGACAAGTAGTGCCGAACTCGACGGCGAGAAGAGACCGAATAGCGCCGAACTGCTGAAGTCACAACCAATCTACAATTGGAACAAAAAATAACCAATTCTAAATTAATTACTTGACTAAATAAAAATTAATTAGACCAAAAATTAATTAATAAACCAACTAACTAACTCACCTGCCGGTCCTGCCTCACTGCCTGTGCCTGGGAATGGGATCAGTGGGAACTGGCCAACTGGGAACTTGGGAAGTGGGACTGTGGCCTATGGCTGTGGGAATCGAGTCAACCGACCCGTGAGGCCGTGACCGTGGGTCGGTGGGTGGGGGCCTTCCCTGGGCCGGGAGGAAGTCGAAGACTCGGAGGCTCGGAGCCGGAGGAGCCGACTGCCGAGGACGGCGAGGAGAGCCGGGAGGCCTCAGTCGCCCCGGAGGCCGGAGGTCGGAGGTCGAAAGTCGGGACTCGGGACTCGGGAGTCGAGAGTCGGGAGCCGGGAGGCCTCGGTCGCCGCGGAGCCCGGAGGTCGGAGCCTCGGAGGTCGGAGGAGCCGAGGATGGCGACTCGGCGAGGAGAGCTGGAGAGGAGGGGAGGCCGGAGGCTAGAGCTGAGGAGGCCGGAGCTCGGACCTCGGGAGGAGGCCGGAGGACGGGAGGAGGCCGAGGATCCGAGGACAGCGATGTCGGCGAGCCGGCGAGGAGAGCTGGAGAGGACTGAGAGCCGAGCTTAAAATAAAATCGTTTCTTTTGCGGTCTGCAAGCCGAGCTGCCGAATGCCGATTCTGCCGAGAACTGGAGAAGGTTCAGGCATTAAAAAGGCAGGCCGCAGCCGCAGGCAGCAGAGAAGGTGGGAGAGAAGGGGGGAGCCGGGGAGAAAATGCCCGTTGGCCGCCGTTGGCCCGTAACGCCCGTTGCCCGTTGCTTGTCGACGTTGTCGTAGCCGGTAGCCGTTGCCCAGGGCCTATGCCGCTACATTCCTAGCTTGTGACACCGGGGAGACGCCGAAGGGACGCACTGTAGCCTTGTAGCGGCGTACGGGCGGAGCTCGGTAGCCATCGCCCAGTCCCCTCCCCGTCTCAGCCGTCTGCCAGACGCCACCGCCACTGCCCAGACCCTAATTAACCAGATGATCATTGATACGGGCACGGTAGCCTTTCACATCCGTGTCCGTCGCCCACCCTAATTAAACAATAAAAAAAAAAGTGGCGTCGGTGGGGGCCTTCCCTGGGCCGGGGGCTTTAGGCGACCGCCTCGGTCGCCTAAGGCTCGAGCCGGCACTGTGTATATGGTTAATCTTTTACATATAACAATCTGAAAAAAACTTGTTAATAATTAGAACCAAATTGGATTTTTCAGAAATGCACTTAATGAAGAAAAATTGATGACTACTAAAAGACTAAATCAAGAAAAGATGAAATAGATCTTGATAAGATTCTTGCATGATTAGAAGTAAAGATCACCATTATCATTTGCTTGCTTTATGAACTTTAATTCTGTCAAATGAATGTACTCCTATGTGGTTATTTCATTAGAAAAGATCTATGTAAAATAACCACCTTATTTAAAAATACTCATTACATATATGATAAAGCAATATGTGATTTGGAACAAGCATCAAAAGCATGATATATAAAAGCTTGAGTAACTTTTTGATAAAAAATAATAATGATAAATCTATACATTAAAAAGATGAATCTGTGATATCTTGCTTGCTCAAAGCACACATTGATGGCATCATTTTTGGTTCTACTAATGGAGATTTATATGAAGATTTTACTAAGCTCATGCAAGGTGAGTTTGAAATATGTATGATGAATGAATTAACATTTTCTCTCGAACTCCAAATTAAGCCAAACAAGAAAGGGGATCTTCATTGACCAAAGTTAGTCCACAAGAAAACTCTTATAGAAGATTGGCATGAAGAAGGTATGTCTATGACCCCATCTTGTAGAATTTGAAAAGGATGAGCAAAGTAGATCTATTGTTTTAAAGCTGTATTGAAGCATGATAGAATAATTATTTTATCATACAGCTAGTAGACCAGATTGTATGCTCATTATGTGCCCTTGTGCAAGACTTCAATCTAACTCTAATGATTCATAATCTGAATTTTGATAGAAACAACTGTTTAAGATAAATTGATTAAAACTTAGCTAACATGTCTTATTGATAATTATCTTAAGCAAATAGAATCTAAGCTAAATTGATTCTGAAAATAAAAGATTGATTTGACCTTGATAAATCTTTCTATTGCTTCACATGCTTGTCCTTGAACCTTCTTGGTTAATGAAACTATCTCTTAAGTTCAAGTGACATGTGTTTGCTTATATTTAGGCAATCTCTTGAGTAAAGTGACTCAACATTCAATTGTTGTCATATCTTATGATTAAGTCACCCAGTTAAGAAATATGCTATATGAATGTTTTGTATCTTGAAGAAACTAATGACTTTCTTTCAAGAAAGAAAAGGAGTTTGTTAATAATGCAGGATCCTTGAGCAAGAAAATGAGAGATTTCTACTTGAAGGATATCTCCATGTAAGATATAATAAACATTCACATGCAAACAAGAGAGAGGACCTTCTTCAGCCAAAAGTTCATACATAAGAAATCTAGTAGGTATTTGACTGAAGAATGCAGAATGAATTGGTAATTCTAGATACCTCTCTCATAAATTAATTGAGCAAAGTCAATAACTTAAATCTTATTATGGCATGATTAAGGTCTTTAATTATTAATTTTTGATATCATGTCTATATATATATATTGATTGACTTATACTTTTAGAAATTGTTTCATGGTTTGCCCAAACTAAAATATATCTTTGCCTATGTCATAACCATGAAATACACAAGTTTATGCTTAAAATTTTGATTTAAAATAACTTGTGAGAAATTATGAATCCTTGAGCACAATGAAAATGTTGTTTGCATGATATACATCTATATGATACATAAGATTATTTCTTTATTCTGCTCTTTCATATAAATTACTTGAGAATAACAAAAAGAGAGAGAGATAAAGAAAAGAAAATGAATATTATTCAAGAGATGTAAAATCTAAGCAAAGGCAAATACTCCAATCTTAAGGAAAAGCAAAACAAGCATAATATATTCGGCACATTTGGAAGGGATAAAATCCGTAATTAATTACACTTAAACAGGGAGAGTTTGAAGTGAACCTTTTAAATTTTCTATATTGCTCATCATAGGGATGGTGCCAATGGGGAGGCTAGTGGTAGTACCCGGCACTATTTGACCCAACTATTCGGTGTAGGGTATATTAGGAACGGCACAAGAGGGAGGCTAGTGGTAGTACCTCGTGCCCCTTCCAACTCCACCGGATAGGGAGCATATAGAGTATAGAGCATAAGAAAGTAAAAACAAAAAACAATATCAAAATGTTCGTTAATTGGTTAAGAAAAGAAATTCAAAAAAAAGGAGGAAATGAATGACAAAGTAAATGAAAGTATATAAGAAGAATCAAGTCAAGTATTAATCACTTGGAAACACAACTTAAGGATGAAATTAGTGGAAGATTATATTTAAATAGGGGGAGTTAATTCGAAAAGAATTGATTTTGATCCTTGACATGCTTGTTCTTAATATTTTAATGCATGACTTAACACATAATATATTTTGCATGTGGCATGATGTTTTGAATTATGGGTTCTCAATATTTTGTAATGCTCCATGCTTGGATAAGTTGATTGAAATATGTCTTAACTTGGAATATGTCTTAACTTTGCTCACAAGTCCTTGCTTCACCCTTGCCTCAAACTAACTTGTGTTCCAATGCTTGAATGTTTAAAATACTACATAAAGTTTTTTTTAAGTAATATTAAAAAGAAATTTCAGTTTTATCATTCACGATTATCTTTGAAAGTTAAATAGATTTACAAAAAGAAGAAGAGAAGGATATTTCTATTTAGGCAAAATGAATTGATCTTGATCTATCTTTCTACTTGCCTAACTTTGATACATAATGTCCTAATACTTGTTAAAATTTCCTTTATTTTGTATCGAAACTCAATATTAAATACAAAGATTCTGAAAGTGCTTGAATGTTATTGAAATATGTGTTTTCAATCTTAGTGATTTAAGATGAGCTACAATGTAGAAGATACATATCTCAAATTATAATTGTGAAAGCCTTCTTGGAAATTCTTATGAAAATTCAGAATCTGATTTTATATAAAAGCTTAAACTTAACTTAAAAATGCTTATATCGTTACATCTTTGTAACCTTAGTTATATGCTTCAATGATCACGTCATTCAGGAGAATAACTCAATATGATTTCTAAATAAAAATTTTAATATAAGAAAAACAGAATTAATTTTGACGCCTTGGTTGATTGTCTCGATACGCATCCGAAACATATCTTTTCTTATCCTTAAAGTGTACTAATATTGGTCTAAATGATGTGTCTTTCAATGACCTTAATTGTAAACAAATATTTTTAAATATATGATTTTATTTTTGATATTAAAAAGATTTATTGTGCTTCATGTATATATTGCTGAAAAACTATGATTAAGAAATTGAGTTCTATAAATATATATACTTCAATGATCATCTATATGTTTTTCTCTCCTATAAAGACTTCCATCAATATATATATATATACATATATATATATATATTATTAAGAGAGTGAATGATCTTAAGTCTAGAAACATTTCAGCTCACTCAAATGATTCTTAAAAGAAAGAAAATGTAAATGCTTTTGAAAGAATTTGAGCTTCAAATGAATCATTTTCTGATTAATATTTCAGTACATTTTTTCAAAGATTAAGAGAAAGCATAACTTGTTCTTGAAAGATTAAAAAGAGTGATTGCTATAAATTTTGAATAATTCTAGATCACTCTACATTCTTAATATTATAGAATAATTTAAGAAGAATGCATCTTTTGAGGGGGAGCTTTAGATATTCAATCTAAATGCATTCTGTATCTTATCCAAAATGTCACGTCCATTTGATGAATATTTTGAATGCTTTATGGATTGATTTTGATGAACCTCATTGTGTTGCATGACTTCATGAATACATAATAAGCTTGTACCTTGAGATGAGTTGTATAAAGGTTGTTTTATCTCAAAATTTGAGCTTTATGGAAATAGAATATATTGAACATATATTTTCGAGTTTGACAATTTTATTGGACACTATATTCAAATTTTAAACTCTTAAATGGAATGAATAATTAAGGGGGAGAAAGAAAATTTTAGAGGAAGAGATCATATGGAACTTAATCGCATAAATCCATAACTAAAGGAGAGAGAAAGAACACTGAATGAGAAGTGATCCTAATACTCTCCAATAAGTATCATCTGAAATTTAAATATACAAATCTTTATGATACACCTTGAGGCTTGTTATTTGGTTAATATATCTTATGCATAAATCATGAACCAAATTGCAATTCAAACAGTTGATCTTAAGAGCCTTTAGCTTAATGAAAAAGGGGGAGAATAATGTTGAATTTCATTGAGTATCTCTTAGAAAATCTATTTTGGAATTCACTAATGAGTTCTTATTGGCTTGCTCTTTAGAACTTCAATTTTGTGCCAATTCATTATTATATGTATCAAAATGTACTTATTTTTAAAGGAATAAAAGAACTTTGAAATCATACTTAATATATTGCTATTATACTCCAAAAAGAAAATTAGTTCAATTGCTCTCATGTTGCTAAAATACTTAATATATTGGGCAAAAGATCTTAAATGAACAAGCTTTCATACTTATTATTAAAGAATGATTAGGTTTTCATTCGTGCTTTCTTTGAATATCATTCTTGGTACTTTTTGAATTAACTTGAGAAAGTTTCCACTTACACTTGATTTGAAAACTATCTTTGGAACCACATTCGATGTGTTCTCATTATAATTGGCTCTGATCTATGCTCATTAATCTTTTTCTAACATTATTGCCTTGAGTTATATGATTCATATTCTTGCAATAATTTGACATACAAATTAGAGTACAAAAAGAAAAAGACATATTGGAGTATTCTTATCTTTGTGCTTAATGTTTCATTATCTTGCAACCTTTTTGATGTTGTCAAAAAGGGGGAGAAATATCTAAGTATATGCTCATAATGCTTTATGTTTTGAATTGAATACAAATCAGCTTAAATTGAAATATGATGATTGTGTTAAGCTGATTAAATCTAAAGCATTATCATGAAGTATGTTTTAAATATATATGTTTTCTACTTCATGCAACTTAGCTATACACTACTTCTAGAACACAATATATTTTATATTGCATATACTCCAAGTTTTGTCATCATCAAAAAGGGGGAGACTGATGACCCAAAGATTGATTTAAAGATTGATTTTGATGATCACAAAACCTTGAAGTATAAATACTAATGTTTGTGTTGCAAGAAGAAAGACAATTTGTTTTGCAAGGAACATAGCAAGTTGAAAAAATACAAGAAGGCCTCAAAAGCTCTCAAAAAAAGTTAGAAGAAAGCTACAATTTATTGGCCCAAGTTTCAAGTTCAAAGGATTTAAGTTGGAGGAGCAAATTCAAAGAAAGATTCAAAAGAATAGTCCTCGAGTCGACTCCTGAAAGTTCAGAGTCGACTCTGGCACTCTGGAGTTTCAAGAAACAGTGCTCGAGTTGACTCCGGAACTTTACGAGTCGACTCCAACTGAAAACAGACAAAAAATAGAGAGTTGATTTTCAGTGCTACAGTGCTCGAGTCGACTCCGAGGTCGACTCCTGCTCGAGTCGACTCCGAGGTCGACTCCGAGACTGCAGGTCGACTCCAGGACTGCAAACAGCCAAAAATAGAGAGTTGATTTTCAGCCGAGTCGACTCCTACTTCAGCCGAGTCGACTCCAGCACGCAGGGAGGCATAACGGCTAGTTTTTTCTTGATTCCAACGGCTCTATTTTTGTCTCTAACGGCTAGATTTTTGTTCTCACTCCCTCTAAAGCTATAAAATCAAGGGGAGAGCAAGGGGAGAGGGTATGGAAGTAGGAGAGAACATTTAGGGAAGAGATTTCAAAGAGATTACAAGGAAAATCTCCCATAAGCACAAAAGGGCCATCCAAAGCGAAATAGAGAGAAGAAGAGCATCTAAGTGAATCCCAAAGCTTCCTCTCCATCCGTGTGCTGCCTCAATGATCCTCTATCTCGTGCCAAATCAGAAGAGGGTCAAGTAAAGAAGAAGCCGAGTTCCTTCATCTTCAAAATTCGTTTGAGAGCTTCTCTTTACTCCATTTGTTTATATTTGCTATATTTGCTTAGTTAAGAAGCTTGTATTTGCTTTAAATTCTTTGTCTAATATCTTGTAACTTGATTCAATCAAGGGATTGAATCAAGGGGTTAAGGTTTGTTGGTGAGCCAAAGGAAAAACCAACGGTGTTAAGGTTTGTTGGTGAGCCAAAGGGAAAACCAACGTTGTAAGGTTGTGGTTGGTGAGCCTTTGGGGGAAAACCAACTGGGTTGATTGTGAACCCGAAAAACAATCATTGTAAGGTTGTGGTTGGTGAGCCTTTGGGAAAACCAACTGGGTTGGATTGTGAGCCCGTAAAAACAATCGATAGGTTCTAGTCGGTGAGCCTGTGAAAACCGACCGAGTTCGTTGTGATCTCGCAAAACAACAAGTTGGATTGTGAGCTTGTAAAACAACCGGCTGTAATCTGAGGGATTATAGTGAAATTCCCAAGAGGTCTTGGGGAGTGGATGTAGGTGCTGGGATGCACCGAACCACTATACTTTTGTTGTGTTTGTGATGCTCTTTGTTGTCTGACTTCCTCACTCACTTACTTACTTAGATACTATGCTTGCTTAACTCTTCTCCATGCATCCTTTAGTTGCAAGCATATTCAATTTACTTAATCAAGTCTCATTCAATTGAATTGCATACTTGGGCAAACATGGACTAATCTTTTATTGAGTCCGCTGCTTAATAGTTGATTAGATTAGAATCATACTCTTGCTAAGTTTAAATTCCACTAAGCATCCATACAACTTAGCTTAATTAACTCTAAAAGATTAGAAGTAGTTGAAAAGTTTTTAAAAGACCCAATTTACCCCCCCTCTTGGGTTGTCACCTTGGGCAACATACATAACTTTCTCAGAAAGGTGGATGGTCAAACAAACATAAGCACTTTGGAAATTTGTCACTTTCCCATGGTCAATCAAACATACCAAAAGTACTTTCCTAGGCATCCTTTTTTTAGGAATCTGCTTCCTAGAAATCTAGGAGGGAAAATACTTCCCGCGAACCAAACGGGGAGTTAAGCAATTTTATGGTGGTGAGGGCATCTTTGGGCAATCATGTGTAGATGTGGCTAAAAGTGGACCAAGGCAGCGGTGGGAGATGCAACCCCTTGCATCGGCGAATTTCGACCGGCTATGAAAACAGTTCAACAAGGTTGTCACATTTGATGATGAGAAGATTCAATTACCACAACAATCCTGAAAACTATGCCTTGTCGGCGAGTTCCTCGAATGTTGGTCTTTGTTGGAGGCTATCGTTCATGACTTATAAAGCAAATGGAACCTTGAACATGGGTTTCAACTCCTGCTTGCACCATGGGAGATCATGGGATTCTGCTTCGGCTCCAAATAGGATATACATAGGATGTGGGTGGCAGGTCCATGGGCGATAGCGCATGCTTGTGTTAGAGGCCTTGCATCGCAATTCTGTGATAGCCATTGATGTTGTTAAGATGGATATGGTTTGGATGAGGTTGCTCGTCCTACCCTTAGAGTATTGGAATAAGGTTGGGGTACTTAATATTGCTTCCAATGCTGGCACCCCTCTGGTGGATCTCTATATCGAGGTCCTCTCAGCTAAGCCTATTATCTTGTTAATTTTTCCTAGGTGGTAGTGATGCTAGACCTAACTAGCACTTTGGTGCCTGGAGTCCAGGTAGGCTTGTCGATGACCAACGTTTGGTCATGGTTTAGCTATGAGATGGTGGGGAGGCATGCTTTGGTTGTGGTTGGATCAATTGTGACCTTAGTGATTGCCTACACCTTAACAGCTAAAGAAGACAATCACACCAGATTAGATCATTGCAGAATCAGAGGCTTTAGGCTCTATGATAGCAGCATCCCCATACACTCGTGCAAGCCAACTACGGCCCATCTACAGATCGTGGTTGGTTGCTTATTGAGTTCTTGAGTGAAGAAATAAGGCGACACGAACTCAGTCTTTCTAGTCGATCAGGCTAGTTGTGAGGCATCGATGTTTGTCCTTTCGACAACTCCTAAAGTGGTTTAGCATGGTGCTCTACTACTACCCAGTGAGGGATGGTAGACTATCGAGTCACATGCCTGGTCCATTGGTTGCATGCTTAAGCCCCTAGTCCATCAGCAGCAGCCTTCTCCACAACCAACTGACTCCGTAAAAGCTCTAGCTCCATCTCGATTTCAACTACTCTTTCTATGACCCATGATAAAGCAAGCTAGAGTACTTCGAGGTGATCCAGGAGCCAGTCCTCCTGTAGGAGATCCATATGCCTGAAGGAGGAAAGAAGCGGAGGAAAAAGAAAGGCAATGAGATTTACCCCATCTATGGGGAGCAATCCCCCTCCTTTTGTAGAGAATCTTAAAGGCTTGGATTAACTTTGGCATGATCGTCGTACACGTGGTGCGCCCTTTGAGTCCCTAAGATCGTCAGATACGTGGTAGGCCCTTTGGCCCATGACGGTAGGCCTTCCTCAGGAAAATGCTCTCTGAGGCTTGACCTTTGAAGGCTATCACCATAGAATTGCAATCCTCATAAAGGCAACTCGGGATTCGATAACATGCATCCTTGGAATGGTGGGACCAAGAAAAATTCTTCAAAATAATCAAAGATAGTTGGTGTGATGTCATTCCATCGCCTGTTCTCGAGGCTACTAAGTGGCCTCAAGAATCAGCAGTCTTCAACCTCGACTACATTAAAACTAAGTAATCACCTCGAATGCCTACGATTGGCCCAAGCATCGACGAACAAAAGCAAACCAAAAGGTCTCAATGAACGAGCTCTAAGAAGCTTAGGGACAAGCTAACGATATTGGCTTGAGTTAAAACACTCAGGACCAAGGCAAAAACAAAGAAAGGGATGAGATTCTGAAAAAGCTATTCTTTATAATAAAAGATTACAAGGAGGATTACAAATTGGAGGGAGCAGAAAAAGAAAAATATGAAAAGAAGCTCGCTTCATTAACGAATTGCTAAAAGAAAAACCTATTCTACTCTATCTCCTTCCTCTTCCCCTTCAGAGGAAGGTTCCTCCTCTTTGACAACAACATGTCCTCCAAGGACAACGTGACTAAGGTCAACTTGGGGGTGCAGCTTACCAACCATCATCCGACATGCCTCACACTTTTTTTCTTGAAGGAGTCTATGGCAGCCTTCAAGTCTTACTACAAAAATCCTACAAGCCCATGAAGTCTTCAACTGCCTGTTGAGCCTTATTGGCCTTGACAGTCCACTTCTCGGCTCGAACGACCCTCTCTTCAGCCCTAGAGATCCACTTCTCAGCTTAGACTGCTCAGTCCTTCATCCGGAGGATTTCTCCTTGACCCTGAAAACTCTAACCTTCACCTCGATCGTCACCTCCTTGACTCGAGCAATGTCCTCCTCAAGTTGAATTGCCATCTTCTCTGACTCCAACCTCACCTTCTTGAGCCTTCTCCAAGCCTTGATGAGCGTAGACTCAAAGCGATGCTGCTTCTCCTAGGCAAGGCGAGCTTACTCTCCGGCGTGCTCCTTCGCCTACTAAGCTATCACTAGTTCTGACTCCACTATGGCCCTTCCCTGCTTGGCGTTGAGGGTTTTGCACTCAGCCGCCACTATCCTCTACAGGTAGGCCACAAGAATAGTTCCCTTACTTTCGTCCTCCCATTCATGCATAAAGTAGATATGGGCACACTATAGTTAGAAAATCAAAATCAAGATGACAAGAAGAGCCAAACATACTACATGAGGACCTCAACACCTCGGTGCTCACCTCGACCATCCCGATGTAAGCAACGTTGATGAGCTCCACTACCATCATCGTCCGAAGATGGTTCTCGTCCTCCGAAAGTATCATCTTTCTGACTAACTCGCTAGAGCACTTGGGGGAATCGATGACCGAGTCAGTGGCCTTGATCGAACATGCTGGCGGTAGATATCTGGCTTAGCCGCCTAAGATAAAAATGGGAGTAGTTGGGAGGTCCACGCTCCTAGAGCCTTGGCTGTGAAAGATGGAGCATGTGCTAGTGCAGAAGGTAGCTCAAGAGTAAAAGCAGCTTCATCAATGGCCATTAGTATCCGAGCAAGCTTGACAGTGACTATAGGATCCAAGGTTGGATCCATGGGAGTCTCAAACACGGCAATTAGCGCTTCCTCAGGTGTCTTTCTAGGAACCACCCTCGAAGAGCCTTCGCGATGGGTGGACAGGAAGAGACTGAGCCGACCACCTCCACCTAAAGTGATCCTACCTCAAGAAAAAGAAAAGAAAAAAAAAGCATAACAAAGGGAAAGAACCAGGACAAAGAATTGAGGATGCCTACTGAAAGCTTAAGACAAAGAAACTCCTATAGAAAGATAGAATTAATAAATAGCTGCTTACTATTAAATAATTATATTTCTAAAGTACTTTGAAACCTTAATATCTCTTTAGCAACCAAACTGAAGTAGTACTTTTAATATTAGAAAATGATTACAAAAGGCATTTTATAATGCTTTCAATCATCTAATTAGTTGTATTATCAAAATTGTTATTATAGAATATTTTTAATTTTTTAATTATTTATTTTGATATTTAAACTAAATAATATAATAAATAATAAAATTTTAAATTTATTACAAATGCAACAATTATTTTATCATATTAGTATATTATAATAGTATAATATTATAGTATTATTAATAATGATAATTATTATATTATAATTATATTGTACCTTCAAAAATTAAGTATTATTAAATCATAAGTTATTTTTAAATTATTTTTTTTAAATTTTATTTAAGAGACTGAACCTGAGCCTCTTAAAAAAAATAGCTTTTGAATACATCTCAATAAAGTTTTTGCCTAAAACCTATAAATTGGAGTCTTAGTATATCTTTTTTAATTTTTGGAGGAGCCAAAAAATTATTTCAAAATTTGTTTTCTTTCTTAGTAATAGTTTTTGTAACCTCATTTAGACATACAATGATTCATTAATAATAAATGTGATCTGATTGAAGCCTCTCTTTTTTTTCTTTTTCTTCCCACTTCTTTACAAGACAATGAGAGAAAAATTGAACTCTACTTCAGCGCAAGCCACTCATAGATAATGAACGTTTATAGTAGATCAATAATGAAATATTACATTGCGGACTACTTCGTCAAATTGTAGCTTGCGATCATTAAAGTGGTGGGGCATGAATTGGATGGTAGTGTCTAGACTGAGGCGCAATGCTGCCTTAGTAGAAGTTTAGCATAAGCCCCCCGAACCACAAGAATGGAGTAGAAATTAAAGTCAGTACATTAACCTTAGGTGGGAGAGGGGGATGTGGTCTGTGGAAGAAGAATTTTTTTTTTTTTTTGGTACAACAGCGGCTCACACACTACGGTATGAATACGGCCAACAAAATCAAAAAATAAAAAACTATGTAAAAGCCCTGACACAGGCCCACTGTGTGGAAAAAGATTTCACATTGCTTTTTTTAGGTTCACCTGGCATATGAGCGTAGCATTTTAATTTGCAACTAGCAATAGGACAACCTGCCCAAGATAAAAAGTTCATTAAAATAAATTGTAAAATATTCAGATCTTTAAATAATTATTTTATGTATATTATTATATTTCATATTTTCATCATTATTTTTCAGAAATAACATGTCTTTTTTCTTGATAAAAATGAAATTTTAATTTTAGATATTTTCAAAACTCTATTGATTAAAAATATTTATAAACATTAGTAACTTCTATGTACTACTAATTTATTTATAATTTTTCTTACAAGCTTTTCAAAAAACTAGATAAATTTATTTTATAATTAAAGAACAATGATAATATTTGATACAAAAATTTATTAATATTCTTTATATTATATTTTTACTTTAAATAATTTTATTTTTAAGATTTTAATATAAGTCTAGTTGAATTAATAACTTGGACTCTTGATAAGGTTGATCTTTATATAGGTTAAATAACCATATCCTGGACCTTTAATTGTCTTGTGTGAAATATCTACATAGCTAATTATGTTATTATCCTTTATAATTACATAATTAAATTTAGTTTTCATCATTGAATTTCACTAAAATTTCGATTTATATCTAAATAATATCCAACATATCCCTATTTAGATAGAAAAAATATTTATAAAACTATTGTTCGGCATGTATGCATACCTGCTCAAGACAAATATAAACATACTTAATAATCGATTTATACCCATATTCATTTAAAACAAATATCAATATTAATTTTGATATCTATTTAATATTCATATCCGCATTCGTTAAAAAATATGTATGCAAATATGAATATACTATTATCTTATCCATATTCGATTTATTTTTCTTTTTATATTTTGATAAATCAGTGGACTTTTGCTGCAACCTTCTTGCGATCTTGATATTTCTTTTAATATAGGATGGATATACCATACATGACCTGCATAAATACATCAACAAGAATTGGCATACAAAATTCCAGAAATGGGGAGGTAAGAGCCAAGATCCTGCAATGCAATGTCCTATGAGGTTCTACATACAAGAGCCATGTAAAATGCAATCGAATTTGCCACAATATTAGCTTCCCAACGGATACGAGTCATTATAAAAGAATCAAGAGAATCCAACATTCTAACATCCTTCGAGCACAATACAAGCTACCATCAAAATCCTAATAGCATAAGTCAGCTTTTTCCATGCCCTACACACCTTGGCCATCAAGTTTGGATTGTTTGAATCCTTGCAAGTTAAGCGGCATGTCCAATTACAGATGCAGGCTGTTTCACATATTTACGGGTAGATAATTGCAGCTTGGCTCAACCTGCAACTCTAACCCTAAACTAGTGTCCCTTACGGGTAGGGAATAACAAAACCTCAACTAGCGTCACCCCCAACTAGCCCACCCAAATGCACCAGGAGGTCACCTACCTCTTAGGCTGCCCACCCCATCTCATTCTCACACTAATGGATCCACCATAAGATCAACCCCCATCTTGACCCTACACCCAGTAACCATCCACACAGATGCTGACCCCAATGCAAATTTACTCACCTATAATTCAAAAAGCTAATAAATAAATATACTCCAATAAAAACTCACAAATAAAGCTCATCATGGGCTAGACTTGAGCACAAAAACATATCAAAGTTAATTTTACATAAGCCTTACCCTAAGCCCGATTTAAAAAAAAAAAAAAAGCTTAAGCCCGAGGCCCAGCCCAATGATCAGCTCTACTAGCAAAACAAGCTCGAGCAAGATGAATATGGTGATGGTGTAAGAATTCCATTTCTTTATGATTCAGCAAAAAAGCTGCTAGTTTCAATTATCCCACTACTTCCAGCAATAAGCTCAATAACTTTCATCAGCAAAGTTTGTGTTTTAAAGTCTAATCAAAAAATGTATTGGGAAAATATGATGACTGCCAGCGTCGATAAATAATTCTCATCTCTAACAGCTAAAATGCATGCGAAAATTTCAAACTCATCGGCTATTCTCAGTCCATTGAAAATCAAACAAGTGCATAAAACTGAAGAACCAAGCAACTAAACACAGTCGACTCAAGCAGCAGCTCCAGAACCACCCTTGCCCTTCTTCCTTTGGATCTTCTTCATGTAAAACTCCAGCTCCTTGCCTTCCAATATGTACCTGCAACAAGCAAAAAAGGGAATGAGAGCACTACAACTAAGCCAGTACCAAGCCAAGGATCCCCAAGACCACATGGTACAATGAAAAATGATTCTTTTGTTAGTCCTCAAAAACTCATCAGAAAAATTTTCAGCTTACCCATCAGATCTGCCACACTGGCCAGGGCGGGATGAGATGCAAGCCAACAATCTACCACTACCAAATTGCTCCTCAATATGGGGGTCGAGCGTACGACCCTGCTGGCGCTTCTCCAGCTTCCTCAGGACATGGCTGCTCTTCTTTGCCTCTTCTGTTGCACCTTCTCCCTCCTGCCCCAGCACCAGATGAATGGACAATTGTCAGATATGTTAACAATCAGAATAAAGATAATCACTTAATTGGATAATACAGCAAAAACTATCCCTAGAATGCAGTTCAAAATAGATAATACAAATAGTAAAATCGGTAGGGACAAAATATATGGATTTAGAATCAAGCATGCCAGAGATGTAATACCGAGGACGTCAACATGCTGTTCAAACTGTAATTGGTCAAAATACATGTTCCAACAAACTTCTGAACAAGCAATATAAAAACTGCTTAAAACCTGTTCATGATTAGAAAATTCCCTGCATATAGCAGTAAACAAACACTAAAGTATCACTAAACCCAAGAAAATAATCTGAAGCGCAACTGGCATCCTGGTCTCTACATCTTTATCATTATTAAAGCTATGAAGACAAACAACTGGCAAACCACTTCAAAAGCATAAATAAAACTAAACCAATCACTACAAAAGGATCAGCAGTGGGGGGACTAGCAAGCTGAGAACAGACCCATGCAAATTACATGCCTAACTAGATGTGACAAGTGGAGACTTTCAGAAGTAACTTGACCAAACTTGTTCACGTCCCTATCAAACTAGTGGGGAATTGGCCTTAATAAATGAACAGCACCTCCCACACCATGCACCTATCTTCTCCAGTAATCATCTATTTCTTGCCTACCAGCAAAAATTATATCAAAGAACACTGATGATTTACAAAGAGAAGCAAACGATCCTTTTCGGGATGGAGATGATGAGAAATAGCGACAAGCTAAAAGATGCTTCCATTGTAAAAGTCATGGCTTCAAGAACATTTCAGAGAGAGAAGAGAATCAGATTTCAGGAAAAAAGTGGAGAACTTGAACTAATAGACAAACTCAAACCAATACAAGTTTCAAAGATATAGAATTCAAGCAATACAGATATTTTTTTTCTTTTCAAGCAATCAGAAACATGGAAGACAAAATGTCACTAGAAATAGCTAAAACAAAACATAAAAGATATCATGGATGTACATCCATGAGAAAAACTTGATCAAGTCATGAAAAATTGATGAAACAAATCATAACACCTATAACCATCGCAGGGTTCCTGACTAATTTAATTAACTAAGAATAATTCAGAGGGAAATATGGAATTACTTGAGTTCAAAAATTTGAAGATTACTATATGATGACTAAATCTAGCTGATTAAAACAATTATCATCACAACATCTAGGAGAACATGGCGAATAAATTTCCCTTCAAGATATATAATTGTCATAGTCACATCATCGTGTTTGTCAACCTGGGAACAATGGAACAGCATTTGTGGACTAGAAAAATCACAGGTAAACCAAAGAAACCAAGTCGTATCAACAAATATGGTACTCTATTGTCAAGATGCACTAGTCACAAACTCAATAATTATAGTATTGCATAATAATGAAAGACCGAAACCCTTTGACAAAGGCATGTATAGCATACACATAAAAAGTTGGATACACATCCCAAACTGTTTAGTTCCATTAAAAAGCAAACATAATAAGAAATATATAAATATATTCCAATTAAATAAATATCAGATTCAATCTATGTTTGGAGGAAGCATAGGATTAGCATATGACTAATGGTCCACTTAACCTAATTCACAGAAGAGAATAAAATCTACAAATGAAGCTACTAACAAAAAAAATAATACCATACATCTTAGAACAAATGATCCACCATACCAAATCCCAAATGAAAACACTAGAGATGGACTCTACATATAGGGTTACTAACAAAAATTATATCATATAACACTGCTGAATTTAAAAAAAGTGGCTTAAAGCAACACTAACTGCGATTTTATTCAAAATGGCAGATCTCAGACTGACAGATGCACAACATACTCACTTGAAACACTAAAGGACTACAACTCCACCTGCCTAGTTCATGAAATCCGAGACTGCAAGTTTGCAATCATTTCTGATGCAGGACGCCTTCACATTTTTACAGGTTAGCAGCACATATTAAAGAAAAGCTGAATATCCAAAGTGTAATGATATAAAACCATCAAATTGCAATATAACAAGCAACATTTACAACACCGCACACTGTTTCTGATTCCCCAACTTTCCTAGCCTCTGCGGTAGCCATAATAAGTAAAGAAGGTATTCAACTAAAGTTCCAGTTGAAAGGATTAAATTGAACTCTACCAACCAAAATACTAATAACTCAAATCATGAATACAAAAGGTGAAACCAATTTTAATTAGATAAGTACTGCACAAGCATCAGTCAGATTGGATAATACAACAGCAAGAGAATGATACCTCTGTTGCTTCCTTCTTTGTGGCCGCTGGGGCCTTCTTCTTCCTACCAATTTCTACACCATAGTGCTGGAGGTACCATTGCTTGAAGGGGGCAGCATCAATCTGGATAATGGCACTCTTCACCAGGGTCTGTGTCCTCACAAGCTCATTGTTTGAGGCATTGTACACGACATCAAGGATACGAGTCTTGCGAGTCACAGCCTCACTCCCCCAAGAGTAATTTCCAGTATCCAAACGGAGGGCCCTCCACTTCACATTACCTCCACGAACACGAACCCTCCGGACTGTCTTGTTGCTGGAAAGCTTAGTGTTTGCAGGTTGGCGGCCCAACTCATACCTTCAAGGTAAGACAGAACCAACATTAAACCACATGAGAACAAACAACATCATTTCATGAAAACTAATGAAATAAACATTAACAAATGCTTTTAAGGGAAAATCCTATCTAAATAAAGCGAACTACCAAAACCCACAAAATGATTCAGAATATAGAACAAACCCAGAAAACACTTCGGGAAAAAAGGCCATGTCACAAAAGATGGTTATACATTAAATTAAGCAGCAAAAAAATTCAATTCCTCAGCTCAACTCGTACATCGCATGAGACGTTACTGAAATGAAGATGCATAAGGAAACAACAATTTTTCGTGAAAATTAAGGGCAAATCTTCTACTTGAGAAACCAATATAGACAAAGAGACTCACTTTAAACACAAGAAACTCAGTAAGTCAGCAAAGAGAAGAAACCCCCAAAAATAAAAACTTAGACATAACTGAGATTTTCACCCAAAAATGATAAGATATTGGAAAAAATTGCAAGAGATACTCACTCTACAAGTAAATAAGAATCGGATCAACTCTAGTGATTCAAAAAGCAAGAAAGATAAGCAAACAATTCATCGGAGGAAAGCTTCAATGTAGAACATATCGCGAAAAAAACCGACCTTCAAACAAAAAGCGGCGACAAATCCAACTATGATGCAAGAAAAATCCAATTTAGAAGCAAATAACAAACTATATATCAAAAAGGACAATGATCAAACGAGTAAAAGAGAGAAAAACAGTCAATAAATCAGATGATTCAAGAGTATGCTCCAACAATCGATTGAGAATGGATAATGCAATAGACCGTGTCCTTTACGAAGCTAAAATGAGGCTTACTTTCTCTTCTTCCTCCAGGCCTTCTTCTTCCCTCCCGTCGCGCGCCTCTTGTGCATAGAGTCTCGCGAGATACCTGCGAACAAAACGAGAAGGCCATGAACGTGAGCCGCAGAGGAATCGTAGAGATCTTCGGCTTAATTTCGTCGCAGAGGAGACGATTCTAGAGTTTAATCTTTACCCATGTTGGCGGAGGCGAGGAAGGCCTCTCTCTCTTTCTCTCTCTTCGGGACTTCCCGGCCGCTCTGTCACCCTCGCTCCCTCTCCTACTACGAAACCCTAGGGATCTCTTGGAGACGCATTATATAGGACAGTTCTTTCCTTGGTCGCACATAGATAATTCTATGCGAGTGAGGGATCTGCCATCCGTGTTCCACGTAAGCCGATCGTATCCGTTTGTAGCATGCGTCAGACTAGGCAAAGCGACGAGTAAGTATGACGATACGTGTGAATGGATAGGATCTTTTAATGGGGATTTGGACGGCAGATCTGACTTTCTCATACAAATTTGTTTGTTTTTAACTGGGTGTGAGGCCGCTGTGCCTATAGTTGTGTTAACAAAGAAAGGCAACACAAGTCGGGACGATGCAACCAAAATGCTGCCGGGGTGTTTGGTGCTGGGAGATACCTGAAAATCAGAAGTAATAGGGTGGAGATGGCGAGATCACGAATGTTTAGTTGCATCATAGTAATTATATATAACAGTTATTTTAAATTATTTTTACTTCTCAAATCATTGCCCATCCAACCTAGTGATGGAAAACCTATTATTGAGGATAGGTATCCAAGATCACTTTAGGATAATGATCCTAGGCTAAAATTTAGAAATAAAAATATCCTGTTCAGCAATAAAAATTGGTATATCAATATACCGTTCATATATTATATCGGTATTATATTATATTATATTTGATATCATATATACAATATTTATGATGTATTATTAAACCTATTATTATCATATTAATATTTAATTATGTTTTAAAAATATAATAGAAATATAGTTGTTGCTGCTGGAAATCGGTCTAACCAAAGTGCCGAGCTTATGAGGTCGTTGGAGATCTTGGCTTATTCGTTATTCAAATCAAGAAGATTGGATGGGGTCACTGCGCACCTCTGCGGCGATGATCTGATGGCTACCATGCTCGGTTGGCAATGATTCCAATGTTGAGCGCCTCTATGTTGGCTTTGGATGGCAAAGGTGCTACTCTAACTAGTGCTCTGATGTTGGCTCCAACCTAAAATAGTAAAGATAAGGAAGTCCACCCACAGGAATATGTTTGGCGGGGGACTCTCCAATGCCTAAGTTAAACGCGGCTCTCAAAAGATAGAAGGAAACTTGAGAGGTGCGGAGAGATAACATAAGAGAGTCAAAAGAAAACTTATTAGGAGGGCCCCGAGAATGCAATATATATGTAAGGGTCAAAGGCCATCGCCGAGTAGTTCGAGGTTATACGCTGATCGATATGGTAACATCCTACATATCTTGCTCGTGAATCACGCCCGCGCTTCTTGGTCGCGGGGATTTGCTTAGGTATCGCATTTGTTAAAAAATAATTGGCGATTACGATTGAGTCATTGCCAACTAGGGAGAGAGTTTGAAATGGAAAGGACTCTCTACACTCCTTTTAGGTCGACCACATGGCAAGCTTTAAATGGTCAGCTTACAACTAGGTGGCCAGCTTTCATTGGTCAATTTGCCTCGTCAGCTGAGATTGGTTCCGAAGCCGAGCTGACATGATTGGCTCAGATGAAGGAAGTAGCTTTCCTCAAACAAATCTGACAAGCTAAAGCGAGTCGGGAAGCTGATCAACCAGAGCTGTCTTGTTAGCTTCAAAAGACTTCTAGAGAGTACATTTATGATTGCATGTTAGCAACTGCCCTTCTCGAAGTGGTATCATTATCGCGGAATTTTTGAAGCGGCTATTAGATGCTTTGCTGATAGCGATCCTAATGATGGTTCAGCATTGAACGTCAGGTCAATACGTGGTGGTTGAACTGATTGCTCAAATGATCACGTCGATCTAAATCGCTTGAGGCTCTATACAATGCTAGCAACCTATACTTCGTCTTCGTTGCAAAGGTTTTGCATCCAATCATCCTGAGAGAGAGAGTAGCTAAGGGTCAACTAGTGCTCCACCTCGAAATCTATGAATAAATGCTCCACTACCTATAGCAATGTCAAACAGAACCTAAGAACAAAAGAAAAAAAGCTGTATAGTGGCTAAGAGTATGTCTACATTAGCTAATACTTTCATCAAAATGTGATCGCACTAAGAACACGGCTGGAGGAGATCCAGAGGAAAGTTTGGTATGAGTAGGGCTATCAACGAGCCGAGCCGAGCCCAAGCCTGGGAGAGCTCGGCTCGGCTCGTTTCACAGAAGCTCGGGCTCGGGCTCGGTAATGAGCTCTATATTGGGCTCGAGCTCGGGCTTGCTTGGCAAAGCAAAGGCTCGAGCTTGAGCTCGTAAAGCTCGTTTCAATTACGAGCTCTAGAACGAGCCCGAGCTCGAGCTCCGGCTCGGGCTCGATAATAAGCTATTTTTCTTTATGTGGTTAGATTTTAATGAATTATGGTGCTGAAATAAGATTTTTCAGTGGAAGACTAGAGCTCGTTTGGGCTTGTGAGCTGCTCGGGCTCGAGCTCGGGCTCGGGCTCGAGTGTAAACGAGCCTCATATTGGGCTCGGGCCCGGGCTCATTTGACTAACGAGCCGCGCCCGAGCCGAGCTTTTATCGAGCCGAGCCCGAGCAGCTCGGCTCATTAACAGCCCTAAGTATGAGGTGGCTTTTATGATTTGGACCAACGGGTGGAATAGACCTTTTGTTGACGAGATGCCTTCGGAAGTTCGGTGCAGAGCGAGTTTGAAAGTGTGGTACCTCTACTCTGGTACTATATTGAAATCCCATTTGTCCTAAAAACTTAAGTTGATAGAATGAGATAGATTTATTTATATATTTTATATTATTTTTCATCGAGGATGGTTATTAGCTAGTTTGCATATCGTCGAACCTAAGTAGAGAATTTTCATCCCATACATGAGAAGCACCCTGCAATCCTTCAAGTTCATTTAGGAAAGTGAACATTGTAGCACACTGGGTGGGTTCCCCTGTCGTCAGACATTCAGGCTCATTTATTTGGGATATTGAATATGGATGGATATATTTTCTGCATGTTGTCTTGAATTGGAAAGGTTATATACTACTTGACGAGGCCATCAAACACATAGTTGTTCAACTAAGAATACCAAGATAACATGGCACAGACATACTGTATTCTAGAGAAAACCATCATATATGGCAAAGCAATTACGCAAGGATAAGGGAGAAGAGTTTACCTCAAAACTAAACTACGGAGAGAGCATCCTTAAGCTACACGATACATCTTGGGCATTTGGGCAAAAGCAATGTGAAGTGGGTGTAATGATGCATCTATATGCAAGTCCTTTTTCCCCAAATTCTCATCCAATAGACCAATGTGCTGCTCTTGTGGAATGGAGCAACAGTAGAAATTCTAATTTTTTCCCTACAGAAAAGGTCAAAGATACTCAGACAAATTAATTCTAGGACAAAAGGAGGTGATCAATTATTTCATCTACATCTCCAGAAAAAAATGTCTATGGACGATTTATGTGTCTTTTCCTTAGATTCTAACCAGTAAGCACTAAAGGGCCTACAGCCAACTCTCAATTAAATCTATGTAACAGCTCCAAAAATTTTCATAGACTCAAAATCTCTCTTTATGAAAATAGCAAAATCCTAACACAAACCTAGATTCCCAACCTATCCCTAGAAGTACACAGTTTGTGTTCATTGAAAGAACAACAAAAATTTAAGTAGAATAAACTTGATCTTGGATTTGACAACCTGCGACCTTTTGATGCCTTAATAACTATGCTTGTGGTGGCAAAGGTTGAACTTATTTTACAGATTTGAATCCCCTTAGGTCCTATTTAATTCCCTTAAATTCAACTTGACTCAACTAATAAAAAAGCTTTACTAGGGTTGTTAGAAATGTTAGTTACCAGAGAAACTGTGAAGACTCAATGGCACGGAGGCTTTTGCAACTTTCTTTTTAAATTTATATGTACTTCCTTTTCTAGCCATAATCTATCCATAACTTACTTAGTCCACATTAAAATGACTAGAAAAAAATCTCATCCTCTGTTTGATATAAACGAAGGAGGGGGAGAGTGTTTTAGACTTTGTGAATATAAATGAGATGGTTGTTCCATTCAGATGTGGAAAGAAGAAAGAGAAAAGAAAATAAGTCTATCAAAAAGGAGCCGGTTAGTTTTTTTTGAATGAAAAAAAAGGAAGTTGTAGATTTGGAGTTTCCCATACCTTAAGCACGTAAGTTATATAGTGGCATATTCATGTAAATAGCCAATGACATCTAATTTTTTCTCAAGTCTCATTATCCTAATAATCCTAGAATTATCTGAAAAAACAACGTTTCTGGAGGTGCCTTTTGCTCCACTACCCCACATCATTCTCCATGCATGTTGCTGCTGATTGCTGTCTCTATGAGTATGAGCATATGTTTAGTTCCACGTCAGTTATTCGCTGGATAGATCTTGGGTACTTTTATAGAATCAAGAAACCCAAATAATACCTTCGAGCCAACCTTTTTAGGTGCGATCCTGAATTATTACAAATGGTATCAGAATATATCCGGCTCATAACCTATGTGGGCTAAGAAACACTGGAGCATAAATCTATTAGGGCTGACCACGAACCGATCATGGTGCATGTGATTAGATTTGAATGAATTTGAACCCTCATTCTGACGAGAATGTCAGGACTATTTGCTGGGTAGATCTTGAGTACTTATATAGAATCAAAAATAATATATTACGGCTAGTTATTTTGGATGAGGTCTTGAGTTGTTACAGCCTCCATGCCTTAGCCACCAAATTTCTTAGACATTTCCTTTGGCATGTATTTAACTCCAGAATCTTCTAAGTTTCTCCTAGAAAACCTCCTAATTCTTTATTTGATTAGTGCTCATGGCTAAGCATCCTCCCTATGTATAATCACTTATTGAAATTATCCTATCAATCATTGTTGCTTGTCATAACGCTTGTGCTTCAGCAATGATATTGGCTTGGGGATATGATGTTCCATCCAATTCTTGTTGCTTAAGGGCACAGCTAGATAGATGTCCATCTTAGGGGTGCAAATGGGTTTGGTCGGGTCTTGCGTGACCCTGACCCGACCCGGTTTCTTGTTTGGGTCCTAATCTTAGACCCAGACCTGACCTAATTAAAGATCAGATTAGGTCGGATCCATGGCTACAATTTTTGACCCAACGGATCATTCGGATCAGGTCGGGTCTATGTATAACCCGAACCCAACCCAAAAAATTCGGGTCCAAGTCGGGTTTGGTCCGGGTTGGATCCGAGTCCGGATTTGGGTCGAGTTCGGACTTACAGCTTTGATTTATGAATGAAGGCAAGGCATGGAGTTAGCAGAGAAAGATTTTCTTGCTGCTGCTGCTACTACCACTAAAAAGGAAATGGAAGAAGACAGAAGGGTAAAAAGCCTGAACGAATCTTCCGCCCTCCTGGAATCGAAACAGCACTGTGGCTCCTTCCATTTCTACTATCCTGTAGCCCAAAAAACCTCCGAAAAAGCTAAGCCATTATTTATAGTCGTCCCAGGGCAACATGACATTTCGCCACGTGTTATATGACGATCGGCTGTTGCCATGGGGAGGCATGAATGCGGGAGCAGGTGCGAAGCCCTTTGGAATGTAGTATGCATATAAGAGAGGGGGAGGCTCATCTAATTGTCCCCATCGACGTGGCCTTGTGGGTAATGGATGTGGTTTGTTTGTCTTCTCCCCGTAATCCCTTCAAGAAACCCTAAATCCAGCTAGAATCCCCTCAGAGAGTGGCTTTAGAAATGCACACGTTGCCATTGGAGAGCTCCATGATCTTGGGGGAGCTTCGAGACCTCTTTTTTCAACTTAATCTGGGCAGTGAATTTTTCCAGGTGCATTCTTTATCTTGATCCTATATGACCACTGCTTTTCTTTTTGATGGTTTTGTTAGTGGGTTGCGCGGGGCTTTAATCCAAGAATTAGGTGGATAAGGAGTTCTTCTGGACATTAGTTTGCTAGTAGCTCACTCTGCAAGTTCTTCCGATCGGCTGTTGCCCTGGGGAGGCGTGATCTAGGGCTCGAGATAAGTACTGCTATACCACTCCCCCCGCCTTCTTTTACTGCTTTCATTTCTTTTGTTTCTTTTCTCTTTTTTTTGAATAAACAACGTTTTTAGCTTGGTTTTTACCCGCTACGGGTACTAATCCCCATAAACAACAGCGACACGGGGGTGACCGTTTCTAGTATACCGTAAATTGTGGGCTTGCGGGCCTAAATGGGTAATTCGGGTTCAGGTCGGATCGGGTCGTTGGGTAAACGGTTCAAAATTGACCCCAAAAAACGGGTTGGGTCGGGTCGAGATTTAGTAAACCCAGATCCGATCTGAAAAATAGAATGAGTCCAATTTTAGGATCTGACCTAGCCTCGCGGGTCCTTCAATTCAGATCGAGTCTAAGCAGGTTGGGTCGGATTGGGTCGAGTCACAGATCAACCCAACCCATTTGCAGCTTTAGTCCATCTGCACTTACCTTTTACCCCACTCAACATCGAATTGATAGTATAGGTTATCTGGACATGAAGCAAAGTTCTTTGTACCATGCACAGGCTCAGTCTTCATGTCTATCATGCATATCACATGCTGTCCATCCTAAAACAGCTTTGTAACCGGGCCTATTGAAACTTTAGAACAAATCAACATGGAGTTCGAGCATTTGGCCTTACAGTTAGGCATTGAGAATGGGGGTTGGGTACCAGCTCTAGGTTGCAACTCCTTATCTAAAATATTCTAGCAGCTGCGATCACAGAAGCTCTCCTTTCTGATTCTTCTATGTCTAGTGAAAAGGACACATCCAGAGATGATGATGGCATGGAACCAGTGCAATATGTAATAAAAAAAATGTTCTTTTGGTCAATCTTAGCCTGCATTTTGCTGCTGTCACCTAAACATGGGAAGATCATGCTTTTATGTTTTTATCATTGTATTACCAGGTTTCAAGTTCAATTGTATACATATTACGTAGAAACAAAAAAAATAGTGATGAATCATAGTCGGCACCAATAATCTTCTTGCATCCCATCACAAAAACAAGTAGGGTTTAGTGATCATTAACAATTCATCCCAAAAGAAAGTTTTGTGTGATAAAAGTGAATCATCATAAAAAAAATCTTGTTGGTCATTAATTCCTTACCAAATTATCAGGTTATTACCGGCCATTTTTTAATTGTTATCACCAAAAAGGTCGTTATTAAAGTTTGCCTTTAGATATTGTTTTTGGTTCGTCACTAATTATATAAGTTTTATTGTAACCAGCATAAACTTATCATAAAGTGTTATTTCTTGTATCTTTTATTACAACCATCAGAGGGTCTTAATCTAACAGTTGTGGGATAACCTAAATTTATTTAGGGTTTTATTCTATTTGCACCAAAACAAATTGCAAGGCAGTATATTGCTTGTTCATGGGTTGAGAAAGAGAGTTGAGAGGGGTGTACGATGGTTATAGGGCTTGGGTTTGGAATTAAATCTAAGCAATACTTTTTCTTGTATTTTTCTTAATTTTTTTTTTAGTGAAGATGGTACACGCTGCATGGATTTAGATAGGTCATTGCCGATCCACATAAAATTTTGAGTTCTTTTGTTGTTGCTTTGACTTATTTTTTCTTGTTATTTTGCTAAAAATATTGTTGCAAAACTCAATACAAGGGAATCCTTTCAGTGACGAAAAACAATTTTCATAAAAGCCTATTATTGCTCACAAATTCTTTATCACCTTGTCATTTTTGGGTTATTTATCGATAATTTTTCGATCTTTTGTCATCAAAAAAAATCATCACAAATGTTTGTCTTTAATGATCTTTTTTATTTCATCACTAATTGTATCGGCTTTTTGTGAAAGGTTTTAGGGGTAACATTATATCCTCATAAAAGCTCATTTTGGTCATTGATTTTTAATCAAATCATCATCTTGGGCTCTTTAACAATAATTTTTCAATCTTTTGCCATAAACATAATTATCATTAATGATTGCCTTCAACAACCATTTATGTTCCATCACTAAATATAATATTTTTTTTATGACTTTATATTTTGGTCACTAAAACTTTTAGCTGTAAGACTTTAATGACCACGTAGTAATAAATATTTTTAATTCACTAAAGATACTTAGTGATGAAAGAAAACGGTTTTGTGACCAAATTGTTTCATGAGAAAAGGCAGAATTTTTGTAGTGGGTATTGTTGTCTATAGATTTAGAAACTTTCCAACTCTTTTATTGCCTGATCAAGCTTTACTTATTCTACGGTGAAAGGGAAAGTGTTTTGGAAAAAAAAAAAATTGTTCATGTGTTTTTGAGTTTGGATTGGATGAAGCTTTTGCAGGTAATCTGAAATGAGAAACTAGGACATGCGAAAAATACCTGTTGACATTATCTAATAGTGGTTGATAATAACATGGCACTTTTTCCTAAATATTAAAAATGTAGATGAAGTGAATGACCTTTTTCTTAAATATGATGAATGCCCTATAAGGCCCTTATTCTCTTCTTGCAAATTGCTTTGTCTCCTTTTATTAATTGGTGAAATGTTGGGTGGCCAGCTATCATTTTGTTCAAAAAAAGGATAACCTGCAGGCTACAATTCAATGTACAACACAGTGAATTAGGGCGTTGCCCTTGTTTTTTACCAAATAGAGGTTCTAATTTCTAGCCTTGGATGGTACATCTTCGAAAATTTTGACTTAGATAATTATAGCACGAGTTGATCGTGCCTCCTTTTATCTTATATATATATATAAAATATGCAATAACACCATCAAAAATAGAGGAAATTACTTGTCATTTTTAAGTATTTATCAATAAGGACAATTCCAGAAAGAATTCCTCTACTCTTTTTTTTCTCTTCTTTTTCTTCTTCTCCTACTTCTTAGGATCACAACCACCAACCACATGGTCCATGTATCAGAAATAGGGCCCATGTGGAAACAAAATGAGCCTTGCCAGCAGTTTGCTTCAGCCCTGCAAGAAACTATTCATATACCTCTTGGCCTGTCATGGGTGGCACTTTTTGGTTGAAGTTTGCTTGGCATTGATTACTGGAGAGGGACTTATTGCATGGATCAGAGGCATCAGTACTTCCCACACGTATGAAGCTTGTGGGCATGCTACTGAAACAACGACTCATGTCATTCTGGAACTTACTATATGGCTATATGGTCATGCAAGCTTGAAGTCGCACCTTGATGATAGCTATGAAGCCTCCAATGACATCCACATATAATCTATTATCCTACTCAAGCGAGCTGCCTTCAATCTAAATTAAGTGGGTGCTGCCAGGAGAATATGCTACCTGGATCATGGATCATGGAGTGCACCGACATGGCTCCTTAGTTGAACCTCCGCTCGAAATAGGCCAGGCTAGGGCGGGCCATGCTCCAAGTCTTTTTGGGGCTTAGGGTTGGACTTAGGCCCATTTTTTTTTGAAAAATCTAGGCACAGACCAGTTAACCCAAACCTGATTGAGCCAGCCTGAATTTTCTGTTTAGGCCAAAAACTGGCCTAGCCCGAACCTAGCCATCAACGATGGGGCAAATTCTGGAGAACGACAAGAGGCAATAGCGACGGACGATGACACGATTCAAAGGGAATGGCTTTCACACCAGACCAAAGGTGACGAGGATGGAGAGGTTGCAGAGGTGGAGAATGAGAGAAGAAACCCTATTGGAGTTGTGAAGTGAAGAGGAGAGACTTCGTTCAAGGCATACAAGTTGTCGAGCCTTCGAGATTTCCAGGATGGGGAGGTTAGCAATTAGCGGATTCGACGAGCCTGTGAATCAGTCAAGCCACGTAATGTAAAATAGTAAAGAGTCAGATTGAGCCACTGAGAGGTTGGCCTATTTTGGAAATATATTAGGCTAGGTCTAGGCCTATGTGGGCTTCATTTTGGACTTTGTTCGAGCTCGGGCTTGGGCCGAGCCCAAGCTAGGCCAATGGTATTACTTGAGCCTAGCCCAAAAAATACATAGGCTCTACATTTAAGCCCAAATCTAGTCCAAAATTTTCCAAATCTAGCCTATAGCCTGACTCGAAGTCGACCGAACATGATGGGCCTCGAGCTAGTCCGAGCCCATTTCTAGTTCCAGCCCTATTCAAAACTAACCGACATGGCTCTTAGTAAAAGCATAGCATACGAAAAAAAATGCAATGAAAAGAGGTCTATACCATATGAAAAGATTGATATGGTACGTATATTTTTTTCAATCAATCATCCAAGGGTAAAATATGCTCCTTGTATATAGGCAAATTTTGTGAATCAGTAGGATGGATCTAATAGCTGCAATGCCAACAATGTTGAGGTATGATCTCCAACCTTTTGTATCCGTACTGAGCCTCACCATATCTGTCTCACTCACTAGAAGAGCCTAAACCATGTTTTTTCAAACTCTCACTTCATCAAACAAACTTGGGAGAGAATTCAAGGGAGGGAAGGAGATATGGCAAGCAAGTGTGACCATGCCATTAAAATCAACACCTAAGAGGGAGGGGTAAATTAGGTGTCTATAAAAATAATGGCAAATTAAAATAAATACTAACAATCACAATAATAGTAAATCTCGACGATCAAGCCAATCAAATAAGATATATAAACACAAATAAAGAGAGATAGGGATAGAGAGATGAAGCCAATGTTAAAATAGAAGGATTGAAATACATCAGTGACTTACATCCTAGCTTCATGGTTATGCAGTACCCGATCTTATTTCCATTTGGTGAGGAGGATGGTTTTAGAACTGATATCAAATATAAAGAATGTTCATGCAAATATTCAATTATGAGGTAGTATGTTATCATGAGAGAATTTTATACTTACAGATTACAGCAGAGAATCAATAAAGGAAAAACTTTAATAAGGGGGGAAGGTAATTTCAACAATATACAGTCGATGCTTTTTCATGCATTGAAGAAGAAAGATTGGACTACATCAGAAGAAATCAAACAAATCTTTGATCAGAAATTTATCAAGGCACAAAGATGCAGTAATTAGAGGTGATGTTGATGGGGCTGCAACTGGAAAAAGGATTATATTACCATCAAGCTTTATTGGCGGTCCGAGATATAACATCAAAATTATCAAGATTCAATATCTATTTGCAGATGGCATGGGCATCCAGATCTATTTATCACATTTATTTGCAGTGCACAATGGCTGAAAATTCATGCTGCTTTGAATCTAATTCTTGGTCAAAGACTCGAAGATAGACCGGATATTGTTAGCAGAGTTTTTAAAATGAAACTTGAGGAATTGATGTCAGATATTATGAGAAAACAACATTTTGGAAAAATAGTTGGGGGTATGAAGTTCTTTTTTTACGATTAATTTTTCTGTACATATTTATGAATATGATAGCAATTGATATTCTAATATGATATTTTTAATGTTATTTGCAGCTTTGTACACAATATAATTTTAGAAACATGGCTTACCACATGTTCATATCTTGCTTTGGTTAGATCCAGAACATAAATTTTCAAGAGTCGGAATACTTGACAAAACTACTGATCCAATTGGATATGAAAATGATGTTCAGTTTATGATGCATGGTCCATGTGGATTAGACTATCCTAAATCTCCATGTATGATCAAATGACAATGTTCAAAATATTTCCCAAAAAAATTTCAAAATGAGACAACAGTTGATGAAAGTGGACTTGCTATTTATAGGAGAAGGAATGATGAACGATATGCTATGAAAAACAAGATTAAACTTGATAACAGATTTGTTGCTCCACATAATTTGGATCTAACCATACATTATCTGGCACACATAAATGTTGAATGTTGTAATAAATCAACAATGATTAAATATTTATTTAAGCATGTAAATTAAGGTGAGAGTTGTTATAACAGAAAATGTGTTAATTAATAGTGTCACTGGTGAGCGGCGATATGAACAAGTCGATGAAGTTAAAACCTTATTTAGACTGTAGATATCTGGCAGCATACAAAGCTATATGGAGATTATTTCAATTTGATATTCATTTTAGAGACCCAACTGTTAAGCGACTGGTTGTGCATCTCCCCTATATGAACAGAATTACCTATCATGGAAGTCAAAGTTTGTCATCCGTTGTTGCAACAAAAGATGTAGAAAAATAACGTTTACAGAATGGATGCAAACTAATGAAATTTTTGAAGATGCTCGAAATCTGACCTATGCAAGGTTTCCTACAAAATGGGCGTGGAATTCTAAGGACAAGATTTGGACAAGAAGAAAACAAAAAATACGAATTGGCAAAATTATTTATGTTCATCCCAGTTCTGGTAAATTATATTATTTAAGAATGCTTTTAAATGTGATTCAAGGATCTAGAAATTATGATGAGATCAGGGTTGTAAATGGTATTATCCATCCTACGTTCCAATCTGCATGTAATGCACTTGGTTTATTAGGTGATGATAAAGAATGGCACAAAGCATTGGATGAAGCTTCCTATTGGGCAACAACATCTGAATTTAGACAACTTTTTGTAACCTTAGTTGTTTACAAGGAAGTAGCTGATCCGAGTAAATTAATTAAAAAGCAATGCAAAATTCTTGCAGAGGATATCATTTATAGGTTAAAAAACATGTTAAAACTATCTAATCTACAAATCTTAGAATCGCAGGTGAAGAATTATGTTTGGTGGGAACTAGAGAAATCATTTAACAAGAATTGTTGTTCTCTTCCAATGCCCAATAGAATTATAGCAAAAGAAGTAAATAATAATAGACTATTGAGAAAGAAGCTAGATTATGATGTATATGAACTGTAGCAAGAACACTTGGTATTATTTAGCAGGCTAATGAAGAACAAAAAACTATTTATGATGCTGTTTTGAATGCTATAGATGAAGACAAAGGTGGATTATTTTTGCATACGATCATGGAGTAACAGGAAAAACCTATCTTTGCCAAACAATAGTTTCAAAAATTCGATCTAAAGAAAAAATTGTTTTGACCGTTGCTTCTTCTGGCATAGCATCACTTTTGTTATAACAACACATTCAAGATTCAAGATACCAATTCAGGTTGACGAACGTTCTACATGTAAAATAAAAAAAAGGTACTCAACTTGTAAAACTAATTGACTCTACAAGTTTAGTAGTTTGGGATGAAGCTCCTATGAATCACAAAAATTGTTTTGAAGCACTTGATAGTTTTTTACAAGATATTTTGGAAAAAGGAGATTCAAGTACTAAAGATAAACTGTTCAGTGGAAAATTTGTGCTTCTTGGAGAAGATTTTAGACAAGTTCTTTTTGTTGTTGTTGGAGGAAGTAGAGCAGAAACAATTGATGCATCGATAAGTCGATCATACTTATGGGATTACTGCAAGTTTTTTGTTTTGAAAAAAATATATGCGATTGTTAAATAATGACTTGGATAAAGAATCAAAGATATCAATAGCTAATTTTGGTAGATGGATTCTAGATATTGGTGATGGAAAAGCTCCTACTATTAAACTAGAAGAAGACGAAGAAGAACCAACTTGGATAAAGATTTTAGACAACCTGTTTATAAAAACTAACAAAGATTATAAAGATTCCGGACAACCTGCAGCTTATCCAAATTTTGAAGAAAACTATGACACTTCTATGTATTTAGAAGAGAGAGCTATCATCACACCTAAAAATGAAACTGTTGATGAGATAAACATGTATCTACTTTCTTTGGTACCGGATGAAGAAAAAGTATTTTTGAGTTTCGATGCAAGCTGCAGAATGTCGACAGATGTTGCCGCCAAAAATGTTCTTTATCCTGTTGAATTTCTAAACTCTTTGAAATTTAACAGTATTCCACATCATGATTTGCAGTTAAAAATAGGTGTTCCAATAATGTTGTTGCAAAATATTAATCAGAGTGCAGGCCTTCGTAATGGTACTAGATTAATAATGACATTGTTAACTACCAAAGTAATTGATGCAAGAATCATCACTGGTAGTCATATTGGTACCAAAGTTTACATTCCACGTATTATTATGTAAGTAACAGAACCAAAATGGTCGCTTTTTCAAGAGGACAATTTCTAGTGAGACTTCGTGATGCCGTGGTAATTAACAAAAGTCAAGGTCAAACATTGAAAACAATTGGATTATACCTACCTAGGCTAGTGTTTGCTCATGGTCAGCTTTATGTTTCACTTTCACAAGTTACATCACATATGGAGCTCAAGATTTTAATAAAAAATGAATGTATAAATCTTCATAATTATACAAAAAATATTATTTATCGAGAAATTTTTCCAACTTACCTTCAGATAATTCTTTACTACATATTAATATATTGTGAATAATCAAATATCATTATTTTTTGTCTACTTTCATAGTTCTCTTATGCATATCTTATTATATATATATATATATATATATATATATATATATATATATATATATATATATATATATAACCAAAATTACAAGAGATATGGAATACAATTTGCTATCGCATTTATCGCTGGACAAATGCAATTGGAAAATAAAAGTCAGACTAGCAAGGATTTGGGATTCAATAAATCCCAATGTGGACAACCAGCTGTCGAGCATTGATCGTATCCTGATAAATGACCAAGTTATCATGACTATTCACAGTTTTTTTTTGCTAAAGCAGGCATTTTATACAGTTCGAGTATGGATATACCTAATAAAATCGGAAAACAACAAGTCTTGGAGTGCTCTCGGCAACTTCTCCTCTCCGGCCCATAAAGTACCCCCAGAGTGATAGGCCACATAAGAAGCTGAAAGTGAATCCTAGGTTCTTCGGTGTTAAGCATGCTGATTTTTTTTTTTTTTAAAAAAACCATGGCTGAACCTGATCGGGTTGCCTACGTACCCCTTCATAAGGGGGATCAAGCCATACGTAGTTCTTTTTAAGTTTTAAAACGCAGCGGAAAAATCGAATCAAACAATTTAATTCATGCATGCTTACAAGATCAAATCTAGAAATCAGCACCTTAAGAACACATAGGATTATGCCGGAATCGTTTAAACAATTATGCTAAAACTTTTATGCATGATTAACTATCAGATCTGAAATTTAAGAACTCTATTCCGATTAATCTCCGAATATCCATTGAATGGATTCTGGAGATATCTCCGTGAGGAGCCCCAAAAGAGGGTAAAACCTCGGGGAATCAGACCTAGATCTTGACACCATAATAAAAGATTAATGTAGGATTAATACCTTTTATGATGGAAGAAACTTGTGGATCTGATCCTCGACTTCGCAGCCACGCACACGAATGGCCTCTACGAGAAGTCCACGCGAAGTTCCTGAAGAGATCCAATCCTGCGGAAGTGCTAGCTTGCGCAGAATTTCTTGAAAGCTGAAATCTGCCCGTCGGGATTCAATCAACTCTTGATCAATCGTCTTGAAGCAGATGGAGATGAGGTTTGTAAGAGAAGTAGAGGACTCAGATCTGATCTTGAATCTTCTAGATATTCACCCTGAAAACCCTATCTAAAATGGAGAAGAAGAGGAAGAGGAGGCGGGTGAGGAAGAAGGCTGCAATGGATGTGTTTTTGGTGCCCATGTTTGACCCCTTTTTAATGGCCTCCGAATTTTCATTCAAAATTCGAAATTTATTTTCAGAAAACCTCTTTTAGTTGGCACATGCAAAGGAATAGGAACAACCCAAATCAGATCTCAACCAAATCTGATTTAAATTCAAATTTTAAACACATGTGCAAGAGGGAAGGAATTTGAAATCCATGCGGCAAGGTAAAACACTTCATAATTTCGAAATCACCTCTTGAAATTCGAATTTAATCCATTCAAAAACTCATACGCCACCTTGGCTGATGGTTTGAGTGATTAAAATCATTTAACACATTGCTTAATGTTTGAATTTAAATTCAAATAACAAACAATGTCGCCATGTGTCAAGCAATGGGTCCATGTGCCATGCAATAATTTTGGTTTATTTAAAATTCATGAAATCCAATTCCATGTCACCAATAATTGCCACATCATCTGAGCCTAATCCTCTTGGGTTGCACCTAATCAAATTTGGTCAAACCCAAATTAAAACAAAGCAATTTGGTTGAACCCAATCTAATCAGGTCAGACCCTGATTGAGCTCAAATTGAATCCAATTCAATTTTGGCTCATGCAAACTCAATCAAATTGAATTAATTACTTTGTGTTGGACCTAATCCAATTAGGTCAATCCCCAATTAAGAACAAATTAATTTAAAATTAATTTGATCAGCTTAAGTCCTTTTTGGTTCTAACCTAATCCAATCAGGTCAAAATCCTGATTGAGCCCAAACTTGAATCCAATTCAATTTGGCTCATCCTTAGCACAATTACTCAATCAAATTGAGTTTATTAGTAATTTAATTACTAATTAATCCTTCAATAATTACTTTAATTATTTTATAAGATAATTTGCCAATCAAATTGACCAAATTATCCCTGAATGATTCTTAATCATTCATCAGCTTTCTTGATCAATCAGGAATCTTCTATGCGTGTGACCTCATAGGTTCGAACCTAAGCCGGTAGTATAGGAACAATTTCCTACACTAATTGATGTGACCATCTAGCAATGGTACCCAACGTCCGGATAGGCCGAATATATGCGAAGCAAATATTCTGGAACCCTGAACTATGGTTACTGTATAATTCAATCCCTTTGACTCCTAATGCCAGGATGACTTAGAGCTCACTGTCAACCCTATAATTAGTACATCCATTATATGATTAACTTTAGATATCCCGTGACTCCTCACTGGGATTACCCTGGCCAAGGTTTTGCTAAATTAATCACAAGACATTATCTCCTGTTTTCAGGAGGGGTCAATTCCATCTTGACTCACAACTGACTACGCAAGTACTTGACTGCACCCAGTGACCTTCCGTCACTGAATTAGAAATTCAGATAGTCCGGTACCAAAGTACAGTGAGTTGCTTCTAGTCACAGGTTGCGGTCTCAGGTCAGAGGGCCAAACTTATACCCATATCCACTCGGAACATCTCTCGACAGTAGAGCATTCCGGAATTGGTCACGTTCAGTGAAATGTACTCCTACACTTCACCTGTGTGGCATACCAGTGTCTCCACACTCCTTGGTTAAGAGGACAACCAACGTATATGTCACATAACGACCTAATCTCGATAATGCTGTCGTCCTAGTAACAACATATCATTTGGTCGCGAACAAGTTTAAGGACTCAAAGATAAATCCTCCTTTATCATAACATAAGTCCTAAGGACTTCATCATATAAGAGTTCATTTGAAGATGAAATGATGAATAATGCCAAATAACACTTTATTAATTTGTCAATTCATTTACAAAATTCAATCATCAATATGCTGACGATTGACATTTAGGATACAAATCCCAACAACTCCCACTTAGCCTAATGCCAATCGGCACAGTATCTAATACCCATCTTCGACTTGTGTTCGTCGAACTCTTTGATGCCGAGGACTTTGGTAAATGGGTCAGCCAGATTTTCTTTTGTGTCGATCTTCTGAAGATCAATATCACCTCGTTCGACGATCTCTCGAACCAAGTGGTAGCGACGTAGAATATGTTTGGTCCGCTGATGTGCTTTGGGTTCTCTTGCTTGAGCTATGGCTCCAGTATTGTCACAAAATACAGGTACTGGACCATCAATTGAGGGTGTCACTCCAAGCTCGGTGATGAACTTTCGCAACCATACAGCTTCCTTGGCGGCATCAGATGCTGCGATATATTCTGCTTCACATGTAGAATCTGCCACTGTATGCTGCTTGGAACTCTTCCAGCAGATGGCCCCACCCTTAAGAGTGAAGATATATCCCGACACGCTCTTACTATCATCTTGATCTGACTGAAAACTTGAATCGGTATATCCTTCAAGTTTTAAGTCAGAATCACCGTAGACAAGCCACTGATCTTTAGTATTTCTCAAATACTTAAGGATGGTTTTGACAACCTTCCAGTGGTTGCTACCTGGATCAGACTGGTATCTACTCACTACTCCTAGTGAGTATGCCACGTCTGGTCTAGTACATGTCATGGCATACATTATAGATCCCACTGCCGAAGCATATGGAATTCTATCCATACTCTCTCTTTCTTGAGAGGTTGTCGGACAATCCCTTTTAGAGAGGTTAATTCCATGGCCCATTGGAAGATAGCCTTTCTTGGAATTAATCATACTGAACCTTTTCAGTATAGTATCAATGTATGTGGATTGGGATAATCCAAGCAATCTTCTAGATCTATCTCTATAGATCTTCATCCCTAGGATGTAAGATGCTTCTCCCAAATCCTTCATGGCAAATTGAGATGATAGCCAAACCTTTATTCCTTGTAATGCAGGAATGTCATTCCCGATTAAAAGAATGTCATCCACATACAAAACAAGAAATATAATAACTGAACCATTTGCCCATTTATAAATGCAAGGTTCCTCTTCATTCTTAATGAAGCCATATGATTTGATCACCTTATCAAATCGTATGTTCCAACTCCGTGAAGCTTGCTTTAATCCATAAATGGATTTTTGAAGCTTGCACACCTTAGACTCATCTGCAGATATAAAACCTTCAGGTTGCATCATATACACCTCTTCTTCTAAATCTCCATTTAGAAAAGCAGTTTTAACATCCATCTGCCAGATCTCATAATCTAAGTGTGCTGCTATCGCAAGCATAATCCGAATGGATTTGAGCATTGCCACAGGAGAAAACGTCTCGTCATAGTCAATACCATAACGTTGACGATATCCCTTGGCAACCAGACGGGCTTTATAGGTCTCTACTTTTCCGTCTGCGCCCCGTTTCCTTTTGAATATCCACTTACACCCTATGGGTTTAATTCCTTCGGGTGGGTCAACTAATGTCCAAACATCATTGACCTTCATGGATTCCATTTCGGATTGCATGGCTCCAAGCCATTTATCAGAGTCATACCTCTGCATTGCATCCATATATGTGATCGGATCCTCATCGTTTTCATCAAGTTCGATAGGATCCCCATCCCGGACCAAGAAACCGTAGTATCTGTCCGGCTGACGTGGTACTCTACCCGATCGCCTTAATGGTACATCTAATATGGGTTCTGGATCTGATCTAATCAAATCCGACTCAACTGGTTCAGTAGATGGTGTCGGATCTTCTACATGTTGAACTTCTCTAAGCTCAACATTAGAGCTATTTGTTCCTTCACCAAGGAATTCCTTTTCTAAGAAAATTGCTCTATTGCTTACGAACAACTTTTGTTCTTCAGCAAAGTAGAAGTAATATCCTTTAGTTTCTTTAGGGTAACCAACAAAGAAACATTTGTCAGACTTGGGTTCAAGTTTGTCTGTCTTCAAACGTTTGACGTACGCCGGACACCCCCAAATCCTAAGGTGAGAGAGCATCGGCTTACGTCCAGTCCACATCTCATGTGGTGTTTTATTTACAGACTTACTTGGAACCTTATTTAGAATATAGCAGGCTGACTCAAGAGCATATCCCCAAAAGGATATGGGCAGATTAGCAAACCCCATCATGGATCGAACCATGTCTAACAGAGTTCGATTTCTCCTTTCTGACACACCATTATATTGTGGTGTACCAGGAGGAGTCCATTGAGAGAGAATCCCATTTTCTCCTAGATATGTCAAAAATTCACTGGAGAGGTATTCACCTCCTCGATCTGATCGAAGAGTTTTAATACACTTTCCAGTTTGTTTTTCTACTTCATTACGATATAATTTGAACATTTCAAATGATTCAGATTTATGTCTCATTAAATAGACATAACCATACCTAGAAAGGTCGTCTGTAAACGTAATGAAATATGAATACCCACCTCTAGCATCTGTGCTCATTGGCCCACATACATCAGAATGTACAAGGGTCAATAAATCACTGGCTCGTTCACCTTTTCCGGTAAAAGGTGATTTGGTCATTTTACCAAGAAGACATGATTCACAGGTTGTCAATGATTCACAATCATTAAAATCAAGGATTCCCTCTTTACTTAACCTGTTCATCCTGTTCTTGTTAATATGACCTAGCCTATGATGCCAAAGGTAGACATCCGTGACATTATCTATTCTAGGGCACTTATTGGATTTATACATTACATGAACAGGCTGTGACAAAATGTAAATGCCATTACTCAGAATTCCATTCATTACAACAACACCATTCCAAATGACATTGCAATAATCCTTTTTTATTGATATTTCATAACCATTTTTGGCCAAAAGGCCTACAGAAATGATATTCAATAGAAAACTTGGACAATAGTGACAATCACTAAGGACATTTACATGAGAGCTGAATTTAAGTTTAAGAATTCCTAAAGCTAGAACTGGAACTGGTCTTCCATCTCCAACATTCAGGAACCTTTCTCCTTCTTCAAATCTCTTACTGACTTGTAGCCCCTGCAACAAATTGCAAATATTAAAAGGACTACCGGTATCCAATACCCAGGTCGAATTATCACAAATAGAAAAATTGCAAGGTGTTATCATATAAGTACCTTGATTGGCAACTGATTGCCCATTTTTCTTAGGCCGGTTCGGATCGAGGGATGCAATGTAAAGAGGACAGTTCCTCTTCCAATGTCCTTGCTTCTTGCAGAAGAAGCACTCCGCCTTTCTCTGATCAGCCTTTTTATTCTTTTTCTGACTAGGCTGAGCATGGTGCACCTGTTTCTTTTGGATTTTATTTTTCTTTTTTCCTTTCTTAAAGGAGCGACCCTTGGATGAACCTCCCACTAAGTTCACCGTCTTCTTAAGAAGTTGGTGATCATTCTCAAACGTTTGTAGTAACCCCAACAATTGGTGATAATTCACTACAGGTTTCGTCATACGAAAATGAGTGAGAAAAGGACGGTATGATCCAGGCAATGAGTTTAGTATGGCATCCTTCCCCAATTGATCATGAAGGGGAAAGCCAAGAGAGCTTAGACGCTCGATCAACTCAATCATGTACAGTACATGATCAGTTATCGAGGTCCCATCTTTCATTCGGGCGCTGAAGATGGCACAACTAGTTTTGTGCCTCTCAACGTCGTCAGGAACGCCGAATGATTCATTCAACACTTGAATGATATCTTCCGGCTGCGTATTCTCAAAACGCCTACTAAACTCATCACTCATTGCTGCCAACATGATGCATCGAACAGTGATCCGGTCACTGAGCCACTTCTGATAAGTGTCTCTGGCCGATCTTGATGCATTAGCAGCGGGCTGCTCAGGTGCTTGATCCGTTATCACATAAAGGATCCTCTCATGCTCTAGCACTATTTTCAGTTTCCTATGCCAATTATTGAAATTTGGACCAGTCAACTTGTCATTGTCCAACAATGAGCGAAGTGACAAATTAGTGGCCATTTCTGCATAAAAAGAAAATTTGGCTATTAGTATATGAATTGACTAAACTCAATAGACTTGGACTTTAGTCTAAAGGTATTCCCACTATTTTATACAAATTGGTAGCCTCTACCTCTAATTCGAAAAATTACTCCTAATTCTTTAGTGGGCACTAGAACCCAATAGATCACATATAGGCCCGAGTGTGGCTCGGCCAACCCATATGCACCTATTGGTAGGTTCTTAACCAATTGCTTCACCAAGCAACTTCTAGTGATGATTTTGCCCTAGGTTTTCCGGCAGGCGTGTGGCGCCTCCACCGAATACCCTAGTCAGGTCCAACCATTAAATGATAGGGTTAAGTCTAATCAACTAATAGACGACCAAGCCCGAGTGTGGCTCGGCTCACCTGATCGCCTATTGAAGGTACACTTAACTCATCATATATTGAATGACAATTCCAATGCTTGATAAGTACCAGGCGTGTCGCGCCTCCAATAATTATCAAAACATTGGACCCATTATCACCCAACTTAATGGGAGGCTATGACCTAGTTATCTCCATAACCATTTCATTTTAAGGACCTAATAATTTTAGAGGATTTCATAATTAGGATAGATGAGAAGATCCGGTTAGTCTAATTTCTCCCACTGACTTCACCAAATCAGATTAGACTCAAACCGGTTAAGGAGACACCTAAATCAGTCAAACTGATTTTCCTTATAGGCATGGGCTAACTCGAATCATTAAGTGATCCAATCAAAATGTGATTGACCATGTCGGCCAGGTAAGTGAGATCGGTGGAAGGGATATGCCATTAACTCGGCAAAGACGAATCAGTGCGAGTAGCTCCCAATTAAAAACCACCGGTCAAAACTGCCAAACTTACCTTAGACACCGACTGGTTAATCAATTTCGATTTGATTACTCAAATGACTCGGGCTACACCTCTGAGCCTAAATCAAGTTCCATCTTGGTCTAATCAAAGACATGGACTTGATCCATCTACAACTATTGTAAATTGATCTAGAATTTTCTTGACCTAATCTAGTTACTACTTAATTAGATTTGATCAATTAATTCTATTTCTCCATGTATGATTCTAACCTTAGGTCTAACCCAATCCTAAGAATTTGATTCAAGCTAACCCATATGCCCAAAGAATTATGCAATGTCAATTAATTGAGTTACAATTCTATTTCATAACACTTAATTCTCAATTAAGTTTAGACTTATGAAAGTTTTGATCATTGCATATTTCTTTTTAATTACATATTAATTACAATCTTTCAGTTCTTAAAACATATTTTCAGATCTGAGTTTTTGTAATTAATCACATGTAATCAGATTTAATTCATGTTTAAGTCATTATGTTTTATGTTCATGCATCACATATACATAACAACATGAATTAATACAAACAACATACATCTTATGTATTTTTTTTTTCACTTTTATTTTCAGATCTGATTTGTTCATTAAAATCAGAGATCATATGAATCATAAACTTTATTTAGATCTAATCTAAACAATATTATGATTTTAGATTTATTCATGTTACTAATCCTAACACAAACATGCATCATATGCATCCAAAATTTCAGATCTACTTAATCATGCATAATCAGCAATTAAATCAATCATAAAAAGCACTTTAGATCTAATCTAAACATGTTAATGATTTCAGATTTAATTGCAAGAATTAAAACATAAAAGTTTAAACATAAACCTGGCTCTGATACCACTGAAAGTGAATCCTAGGTTCTTCGGTGTTAAGCATGCTGATTTTTTTTTTTTTTAAAAAAACCATGGCTGAACCTGATCGGGTTGCCTACGTACCCCTTCATAAGGGGGATCAAGCCATACGTAGTTCTTTTTAAGTTTTAAAACGCAGCGGAAAAATCGAATCAAACAATTTAATTCATGCATGCTTACAAGATCAAATCTAGAAATCAGCACCTTAAGAACACATAGGATTATGCCGGAATCGTTTAAACAATTATGCTAAAACTTTTATGCATGATTAACTATCAGATCTGAAATTTAAGAACTCTATTCCGATTAATCTCCGAATATCCATTGAATGGATTCTGGAGATATCTCCGTGAGGAGCCCCAAAAGAGGGTAAAACCTCGGGGAATCAGACCTAGATCTTGACACCATAATAAAAGATTAATGTAGGATTAATACCTTTTATGATGGAAGAAACTTGTGGATCTGATCCTCGACTTCGCAGCCACGCACACGAATGGCCTCTACGAGAAGTCCACGCGAAGTTCCTGAAGAGATCCAATCCTGCGGAAGTGCTAGCTTGCGCAGAATTTCTTGAAAGCTGAAATCTGCCCGTCGGGATTCAATCAACTCTTGATCAATCGTCTTGAAGCAGATGGAGATGAGGTTTGTAAGAGAAGTAGAGGACTCAGATCTGATCTTGAATCTTCTAGATATTCACCCTGAAAACCCTATCTAAAATGGAGAAGAAGAGGAAGAGGAGGCGGGTGAGGAAGAAGGCTGCAATGGATGTGTTTTTGGTGCCCATGTTTGACCCCTTTTTAATGGCCTCCGAATTTTCATTCAAAATTCGAAATTTATTTTCAGAAAACCTCTTTTAGTTGGCACATGCAAAGGAATAGGAACAACCCAAATCAGATCTCAACCAAATCTGATTTAAATTCAAATTTTAAACACATGTGCAAGAGGGAAGGAATTTGAAATCCATGCGGCAAGGTAAAACACTTCATAATTTCGAAATCACCTCTTGAAATTCGAATTTAATCCATTCAAAAACTCATACGCCACCTTGGCTGATGGTTTGAGTGATTAAAATCATTTAACACATTGCTTAATGTTTGAATTTAAATTCAAATAACAAACAATGTCGCCATGTGTCAAGCAATGGGTCCATGTGCCATGCAATAATTTTGGTTTATTTAAAATTCATGAAATCCAATTCCATGTCACCAATAATTGCCACATCATCTGAGCCTAATCCTCTTGGGTTGCACCTAATCAAATTTGGTCAAACCCAAATTAAAACAAAGCAATTTGGTTGAACCCAATCTAATCAGGTCAGACCCTGATTGAGCTCAAATTGAATCCAATTCAATTTTGGCTCATGCAAACTCAATCAAATTGAATTAATTACTTTGTGTTGGACCTAATCCAATTAGGTCAATCCCCAATTAAGAACAAATTAATTTAAAATTAATTTGATCAGCTTAAGTCCTTTTTGGTTCTAACCTAATCCAATCAGGTCAAAATCCTGATTGAGCCCAAACTTGAATCCAATTCAATTTGGCTCATCCTTAGCACAATTACTCAATCAAATTGAGTTTATTAGTAATTTAATTACTAATTAATCCTTCAATAATTACTTTAATTATTTTATAAGATAATTTGCCAATCAAATTGACCAAATTATCCCTGAATGATTCTTAATCATTCATCAGCTTTCTTGATCAATCAGGAATCTTCTATGCGTGTGACCTCATAGGTTCGAACCTAAGCCGGTAGTATAGGAACAATTTCCTACACTAATTGATGTGACCATCTAGCAATGGTACCCAACGTCCGGATAGGCCGAATATATGCGAAGCAAATATTCTGGAACCCTGAACTATGGTTACTGTATAATTCAATCCCTTTGACTCCTAATGCCAGGATGACTTAGAGCTCACTGTCAACCCTATAATTAGTACATCCATTATATGATTAACTTTAGATATCCCGTGACTCCTCACTGGGATTACCCTGGCCAAGGTTTTGCTAAATTAATCACAAGACATTATCTCCTGTTTTCAGGAGGGGTCAATTCCATCTTGACTCACAACTGACTACGCAAGTACTTGACTGCACCCAGTGACCTTCCGTCACTGAATTAGAAATTCAGATAGTCCGGTACCAAAGTACAGTGAGTTGCTTCTAGTCACAGGTTGCGGTCTCAGGTCAGAGGGCCAAACTTATACCCATATCCACTCGGAACATCTCTCGACAGTAGAGCATTCCGGAATTGGTCACGTTCAGTGAAATGTACTCCTACACTTCACCTGTGTGGCATACCAGTGTCTCCACACTCCTTGGTTAAGAGGACAACCAACGTATATGTCACATAACGACCTAATCTCGATAATGCTGTCGTCCTAGTAACAACATATCATTTGGTCGCGAACAAGTTTAAGGACTCAAAGATAAATCCTCCTTTATCATAACATAAGTCCTAAGGACTTCATCATATAAGAGTTCATTTGAAGATGAAATGATGAATAATGCCAAATAACACTTTATTAATTTGTCAATTCATTTACAAAATTCAATCATCAATATGCTGACGATTGACATTTAGGATACAAATCCCAACAGAAGCCACCCACTCCACAACTCCATTAACCTCTCTGAATACATGCCTAGCCTGAAAGGCCACAGCGTCACTCACTATAGTCCAAATATCCTAAAGCAGGAGTGTCCCCCTCCACCGCCGCTCGGGCCACTCTGGATCCAACTGATCACGGTGGCCGAGTCACCCTCTAATATAATCGAGCTGGCCTATAACACATGCCGAGCATGGCTCAGACTAGCCCAAGCCGCCCACAGCTCTGCTCCAGAAATCGAGATATCAAAAATCTGGCAACCACCAGCAGCCACTACCCTAGAGTTCAGGCCCATAATGACAAACCCAACACCTCCTCTCCTGCCACCGTCCAGCACGGATTCATTGAAGTTGACCTTGAGAAAGCTTGGAGATGGAGCCTCCTAAATGAAGAACACCATATAAAGCGCTGCCTGAGCAAAACGAGCCCCTTAGGTATCCCAAGCTATCAAAGGCCCATGTGCTAAGCCTGAGTAAGTGATCTTTGCTGCTTGTACCCGAGCGCGCTCCATGATGAACCTTAGGGATAGACTGCTCTCACCAAAAGTTTAAGCATTTTTTGCCAATCAGATATGGTAAGCTGTGCATGTCGCTCCAATGGCCATCTGGTGCATCTAGGGGGCACTGAACCACCGACAAACTGCCTGTAGGAACGACCCCATCCGACTCTAGGCATTCTGCAGGATCTCGACGAGCCTCCAGACCCCAAGCCCGCACACACTGGAACAGAACATGATCCACCGTCTCGTCCACTTGGCAATCCAGACACTGGGGTTGAATGCGCCTAGCCCTCTTCTGCTCAACACCAGTCTGTACAAGGTCGTGGTGATATGCTATGAACATTAAGACTAATGTAAGTTCATTTGCTAAAAGAAATTAGTATTTTTATTATAAAAAATATATGTTGATAAGGTATCAATTTTTTCCCTCCCATTTTAGGTAAACCCCGCCACGCTATGTAGGTTACATACTAGTTTGACATGGAAGATTATCTTCTCCTGCTTCTTATTATATGGAGCCTCAGCTTTGTAGCTATTAACTTCAATGCTATACACTGCTAGCAGACTGCTTACCGATTTTGTAGCTGACCATGGCAGCAAAGTCACCTGAATGCGTGAATATCCACGAAAGTTGTTAGATTTTGCTTTTACTGAAATATCTAGATGTATTTGCTTTGTGGATTCATTTGGTTTGCGGAAAGAATTTTATCTCACCGAAATATTTTTTTAGAAAACTGATGTCTGGATATATGATAACTAAGAAAATAATTTTTGCATGCTTGATTGATCATAAAAAAGTGACATGAAAAATAAATTTTTCAGAGTGACTTATGTTTGGCAGAGCATCTATTTTTCTAATAAATATATAAAATACCTGTTATGCCCTTAACAAAGTTGTGTAAAATACCTATAAAACATCACATGCATAATTTTTAATATTTTTTTAATTTTTTAAATCTAAAATATTTAAAAATATTTTTATATCAAAAATATTTAAATGTAAATATTAAAAATATTTATTGGGTTGAGTTCTTAGAGTGCTAGAAATTTTTAATAATAAGACAACTTTTTTATATTTTGGTAAATTTTAATAGTTATTAGTATACTTTTGTATTAAAATTATTATAACTTTTTTATATTATGATACTTTTTAATAATATTTTTATTATTTAAAATTAATAATTAAAATAGCTATTAAGAAGATCATAATGATTTAAGAATATTTTTCGTAAAAAAATAACCATAATTTCTAGTTCATGATAAAGTGAGTTTACCATGTTCTTCATATATTTTTTTTATAAAATATAAAAAATATTTTTATTTAAAAATTATTTTTTCTATTTTTTCATTCAAAATCTCCAACTAAATATAAAATATTTTTTTATTTTTTATTGGCCGTACTTTCTTTCTTCTCTTTTTGTAAACCAGGCGAGTTTTGTATATCTTTATACATAACTAGGCTTACAAAAGAGTAAAAAACAGGCGTGCTTTTTTTTTTTTGGCTTTTCGTATTTGTTGCTCTGGTTGGCAATGTCGGCTCAGGCAGTGTCGGCTTAGAGGTTTTTTTTTTTTTTTTTTTTTTTTTTTTTTTTTTGGTAAAAACGGCTACTCATATCATATAGATCGGACGTGAGTACAGTCCTCCAAATCACGGGAAAGCAAAAAATACAACTGTGAAGGGACGTCTGCATCAGACGTCCACAAAAAGACACCTGAGTGCCGAGCGACAAAGGAGGCGACTCAGTCTGCTGCCCGGTTCGCCTCCCTAAACACATGTGCTGCATGGAAGTCAACCATCATCTGAGCCACCCTACGGGACTCTCGGATGAGGGGATGGCCATCCCCAAACCGATCCACACCCCGAATCAAATCAATCACCACCGCTGAATCACCCTCGAGGTACACCCGCTCGGCTCCGGATATCTGCCTCGCATAGGAAATACCCTCCCAAGCCGCCTGCACCCGGAGCTAATAATAAATCAGATCAAGAGAAAGAGATCGACGTCTTACCCCGCGCACTCCCCCCCCACCCCGCTCTCTCTGGCGACATCATCGCCTTCCCCAACGCGGCCGCCATCTGATTCCCGGCGGCGATCTCCGCTGACAGCCTAGTGGCGCACTGCTTCCTTCTCTTCTCTCGGCCATCCCTTCGTCGCCAGCCCGGCCACCCAAAATAAAACTAGGGTTCTTCCACTTCTGCGCGATCGTCTCCCAAACCCTTGATTCGCCCCCTGTTCGCTTTCAATTTGATCTCAAAGGGAGGAGCTCGATCCGTGCCTCTCGCCATGCCTCGGTAATGCGATCGCTTCTCCCATTCCCGTCGTCTTCGAATCTTTCGCCCAAAATTCTTATCTTCTCTAGCTTTTTTTTTCCCTTTTGTTTTTCAGATACTATTGCGACTACTGCGACACTTATCTCACTCACGATTCGGTAAGTTTTTTTTTCCGCGTGTGTGTGGCTTCTCATTCCGTTTATTTTTCCGCAGTTACTGTTCTTTTTGTTATATGTTGTTTAATTCTTGATGTTTGGGTCCTTTGTTGTAACCTCTTAGTGGAAATGATGATAGCCGAAAAGCGTGTGGTTCGTAGCTGTTTTGAGGAGTTTTGTAGTGGTGTTCATGATTATTGTCTTTGAAACATCGCCTTTTGAATGCAAAGGGCTAAGTATTTTATAATTTTTTTGGATATTTTGCATGGATTTTATTTATTTATCTATTTTGCTGATGTGATGGTAGATAAATTAATACCTCAGTGTTTTTTTTCCAATTTAGGTTTCTTTGATTTTTTATGGCTAGTTTAGATGTCTTCTATATTTATCTGTAATATGTGGGTTGCTTTGGAAATCATGGAATCTTTTCTTATGGATAGGTGGAAATTAATAAACTTTGGATTTGCCACATTATGTTTTTGAATGGAAGCATAAGAGAATGGTTATATAAAGGTTTGCAAGAAAGTGAAAAATAATTATTGCTCTTCCTTTCGGAGTGGTTTGCTAGAGACAAAATTTAAGGTTTTCCTCCCATTTAACTCTTTTTTCCCCTTTTGTTGACGAGTAGGCGTGGTTTTTTAGGTATGATATAGTAATGAAGGATTACCTTACTTTTTTCTCTATTTCCTTTGATAAGAGTTTCCTAATTGTTGAGGAAAATCTGAGCAGTTTGCAGTGACTCAATTTGGATCATGTTTGTTAGCAGTAATTGTCACTCTTGTTTACTTGCAACCCTTGCATAGTCTAGCTTGCAAGTATGTGTTTAAGAAACTATGCATTATCGAATAACATTAGAAGTTGTTATACTATTTGTAGAGAGGAAGTTGTTGTCAGCAAGTTTATGCATGACTTAAAAACTTGTCATATATGAGAAAAAAGGACTAATTGAATGACCTGCAGCATGTGGCGGCTGGAGCTTTGAAGAATTTCATGAGTTATTGAAATGGCTTGTTCATTGCCGTAAGTTTGTGGATTAATGTTTAGGAACTGCATTTCATGGTCAAGGTCTTGTTCATGAAACTCTGCTTTAAGGATAAATATTTATAAACTATTTAGTTCTAGTTTTAAGAGGAGCTAGATAAATGCCACGCTTGAGGATGCTTGAAGGTCGTTCCGATAATACAATTCAACGCAATAAAGATTGTAGAAATGGAAGGTTCCAAGGCTTTGTTTTAAGTCTGTGAAATACCATCAAACAGGGTCTAAGTTTTGATTGAGCAGCAGTTTGTTGATACTTGCTGCATTGTAAATGGTTAGAAGTTTTAGGGTTCTAGATAAAGAAGCACTTAAGGATGATTTGATTAGAATTTGGGCTGAGATGGGTGTCTTCAATTAGAGTGGGCTCTACATTTCTTTCTTAAGTTTGCAAATACAATGTTTGACATTTCAACACAGTTAGAGGTCAAACTCCTTTCAAAGTTTGATATATTCGATGTAAATAAAAGAGCTCATTCTTCTGATATACTTGGGGCTGTTGGAGTTTTCTTCTTTTATTTCCCATTAACAAGGCAAGTAAATCTGACTTACTGATCCATGTTTATTGTGCCAGCCTCTCATACTACTACTCTCCTGTGAATCTTTCAATATTATGAGAGGAAGTTATGATACAGATTCCGTGAAGAGCTACTTAGCTATCTGACATGTTCAAACACTCAAAACTACTATGAGGTTCATCCACATAATCTGCTAACATCCTCACATGATGATAAATCAAAATGATAGGACCTAAAGAAGCAAGTGTTAGACATAGTTTCCTCATATACAAAGATAGACATGGCATATGTTTAAAAAACAATAGTTTTAGACATGGTTTTCTTGCGTATAGAGAGCATTCATGACTTATAGTAGCACATCGTAAGCAGACCTAGTCAAAAATCAGTAACCTGCATGAGCTCAAAGCATTTTGGACAGGCTTGGGCCTAGGTTTTAAGCTCGATGGGCTGGACCAGGCCCAAAATCTGGGCCCATCTATTAAACTGGTTGGGCTCGGGTTTACATCGACCCAGCCCGAGCCCGTAATCTATATAGAAATAATATATATATCATATTCACCTCACCCTATCCCACTTTGATGCCCTAGCCCACTTCGATGTCAATTTATGGCATCTCCTTATCATGGCAACCTCTTCCATCACAAAGCTCGAGTTCCTTTTTCTTTGCCTTCGTCTCTCTCTCTCTCTAAATCATTCTAGGGTTCGGCATTGAGGGGTGGGGACAATGGAAAACTGGTTTGGGTTTGCTGGATTGTGACGACATTAGGTTGGATTGCAATCGATAGTGGGAGGAGATGGGATCCAGGAGCAGCAAGGATGTGAAGCCGTGGAGGGTGCGGCCTTGGCGCTTGAGGGTGTAGACGACATCCATGGTAGTGACAATCTTCGAGTGGGCATGTTCGGTGTCGATGATGGTGTCGCCGGTGACATTCTCAAGGAAGATCTTGAGGACACCTCTCATTTCCTTGTTGATGAGGTCGTGATGCGCTTCATGCTGCTTCGCCATGTAAGACGTCATGGATGTTTTCTCAGAGGAGGGAGGACCTTGCAATGGCGCTTCGCACTGCCATTCCCCAAACCCTTGCATCTTGACATCTCAGAAAGCTCTCTTCTCCTCTTTGGTTTGACTCTTTTAGCCTTACAACTCGTCTCTCATCACCGCAGCCCACATGGTCCAAAAAGCTCGAGGCCTAGTCCGAAGCTCAAAGCTACTGAGCTCGATCCTAGGAAGTAGGTCCGAAGGTCTGGCTAATTTTAGTCATACCTGGAGTTGAGCCCGACTCGAACCTAGCCCAGCCCGCCTGGCAAGCATGTCTAATTGTGGGTGAAGTGGGAGTCAATACATTTGAATGTGATGCTTGATTGTGGAAGTGGTGTGGCGCATTAAAATCTCAGCTTGAGGAGCAAGATAATGTAGTGGCATGGAGGAGCCTTGTCATGGAGCTACTGTGGCAGAACTACCTTGAAACTCAGAGTTGTGCATGGACATTGTGGCTCTTGATGGTCGAGGCTTTAGTTGGTACTTTTGTTATGAGAATCCAAAAATAATAGAACCACCAAGAGCAAGAGTACTATTATGCACAACATTCACCGAACCATGCGTTTTGGCCTGTATCGAACCGAACTGACACCAAATTAGGACGGTTCGGTTTATCGGGTTGGTTCGGTCTATAAAACCCTCATCTATCCCCCTCCCGCACTTTGATTGAATCTTCTAGAGCCTTCAAGAGGACTCTCTAGCTCCCACTCTCTCCTCCCTCTTTGATGTTGTGGCGCCCTCACCCTCGAGGTAAGCCTCCCCCCCTCTCTCTCCCTTCCTGTCCTTCTCCCTCTCTCCCTCTCCGTAAGCCCCCTTATCCTTCCCTTCCTCTCTCTTTCTCTCTGCCTCCCTCTCCGTCTCCCTTTCCCCCCTCTCCATAAGCTCCTCTCCCTCCCTCCCTCCCTTCCTCCCCCCTCTCCTCTCCCTCTCCCTCTCCCTCTCCCTCTCCATGGGTCAGATGGCTTAGTACGGTACGTCCAGTACTATTCCAAACTTGTTGCCTGGCTGATACGAGCTCGTCATACCAGTCCATCTGACCTTGATTATTCATGTTGATATCATCTAGGATTGTTTCTTTGATTTGGTTTTGGTTACGCACTAGAAAAAGTTGGCTTCGATGTGTAGTATACTATGGTGCCTCTTTGGTGCAGCAAAATCACTGATATTACTAAGTAACAATCAAATATAGTTTTAAATTTTTCCAATAACATATGATTGAAATATTTTTCCAAAGAAAAGTGATCACAAGAATACTAGAACTTAAAAGGTATTATAAGGATTTGGATAGACTATCACTACATAGGTTATCAATGATTAAAAACATGAGAAGGCTTTTTTCCCCTCCCGATGGATACCCTTTCCTTTAAAGAAGTCTAAGATTTTTTTATCTTTTACTAATGGGTCTGATCAATTAGATGAATACCTGCATATTCGGAGAGATGGGTATTAGGTAGTCAGGAGAGAGTTTGTAAACATTTAGGAGGAAGTAGGCATTTGTTCTCATAAGGAATTAAATCAGTTTTTGGTAAGTGGTTGTGGTTCAATAATGGTTGTCAAGTAAAGTTTTGTCCTATCTCATCTACAAGGAAGAGTGTCTAATATGGGGAAGCCATTTCGGAAGCTGGAGGAACTTTTCTATTTGAGAAGCAAGACGATGTATAAATGCATTGTCCTTTCATATTTGTTTAATGTGTCAGCCATTATGATTATGCTAGTATTCAGTGATAACAGATAGCTTGGACTGATTGTTTGGGATGGATCCGAATGAGAGTGAGTTTAAGCAGTCAGAGGACTTCCTTTTTTCTATTTAAAATAAGAAAAGACTCAAGCACATGCTTTGCAGGTTGAAGGAGATGGATGGCAATGAAAATGTAAGTGTGGTTTAATATGATAAAGATATTTGTGGCTTGACAGAATAAAATTTCAGGAGGATGGATGTGGCAGGAGCCAGATGTTTTCATAAAGAAACTCATTTACAGTTTTGTCATAAACAGAAGGTTTCTACGACTTCGCAGATAATCATTTGGACTGCAAATGTTCACACTTAGATCCAAGCCCTCTTGTAGATATTGCTTTTTCTGTTCCTATTAGCAATAAATTATGTACCTGTCATAGGGCTCAATGGCTTCTTCTGTAATAATAAAGGAAAAACAAGGTGGAATCCCCCCACCTTCTCTTCACAATTCAATTAGCTTTTGTAAGACATGTCCAATTAATTCAGGATTCAGGTGAATGAGGTGCAGCCCTAGGTTTGGTATGCTGATCCTCTTCTTCCAAATTACTTTTACTGACTGGAAAATTTTAAATGATTTGTTACAAAATATCATTCACATGCCATTTTCTAGTCCTTTTGGCCGGAAGGGACTTATAGAATGTCGAGCATGGACTACGGAGTTGCTGAGTGGTTTTGACAGTACGTGAATGATTTTGACACTAGTTAGGCCATAGAGTTTGGCAGCAGTTTCCATGATAGAAATGGATTAGGTTTGAGATCATGAATATGCTGTCGCCCTGCTTTTTGTGCCAGATTCATCTAGGATGATGGTCTTTTGGTTGCATTGCTGTTTAGTCCTGTCTTGCAGCCTGTCTTTCTTTTCACATGGCTTTATCTTGGAGCAATTTTGGGAAAGTTCAATCTTCTCTAGTCATGTACTATTTCAATCTAAAACCAATCATATATTTTAACTGTATCTCTGAAAAATAACTGTCAAAAAGAAGCTCTGAACATTAGACAACTAGATGAGTTGTTCCTTGATGAAGATCTGGGAAGAAGTTACATGTTTGAAAGTGCAGTTAAGCAAACATACACTTATCACTTCAATGATCAATTTTATAAATAATGAATTGATTCTTCATTTACTCTAAGGAGTTGTTCTTATTAAATTTACACTAAATCCTTGTAATAAGCTTTCTATTAGTATTATGGGTGGGGCCTTGTAGTTTGAACCATCAATAATGTATATTTAGCAATCCTTATCTTGTTTTTGTTCTTTAACATTAATTTTTATGATTCATCATCTTATTTACAACAATAATCACTTTATAGATTGTTGCGCTATTTATGTTTATTCAAATGGTAAGGCAGTATCTATATGCTTGTCAGTATGTTATCTGGTTTTAGTTTTCTCTTTTCTCCATTGCTTTTATGAATAATGATGCTTCTCTAACTTTGGGCTTGAATGTTCTACTTTTTCTTTGTTTTTTGTTCTAGTGTAGAACTTATGCAATGTCAATCTGCTCAATAAGCATTACCAAGCTTATGTATTTTCTCCTGCATTCAGTTTGGAGCGAAATGAAAATGTCACCCCATTTTTAACCTGCTTGCTATTATTAATCATTCATTAGCTTCTATTAGTTTTCTGCCTAGCAGATAAATGAGCCTCTACATATGCAGTAGTCCAGCATTTGACCATCTTATATTTTGTATCGTCAAACATGAGATCTTTCATTTTCTTACTGTCTTAATGGTGCAGCCATCGGTCAGAAAACAACATAACGCTGGCTACAAACACAAGGTTCTAATGCTTCCTTATTTTGAAATGTTTCCTCCCTCTTGCTACTGTTTTTCTTAACGTATCTTGTGAATTTGTGGATAACTTCAGGCAAATGTTCGTTCATATTATCAACAATTTGAGGAGCAACAAACTCAAAGCTTAATTGATCAAAGAATTAAAGAGCATCTTGGGCAGGCTGCAGCATTCCAAGTGGGTGCAACTTTTAACCAACACCTGATGTCCCTCCCGGGAAACCCTCAGAGGCCCCGCCTTCCAGTTTTAACTCCACCTATCTTGACTGCTGGAGCATCCTCTCAGGCGCCTATGACCTCACCATTGCTACCAGGAGTTAGGCCTCCTGTTTTGCCACGCCCATTTGCCGGTGTGTTGATTTAATTTTGCTGGTTTCTTCTATTGCTTGATTGTGCTGATAACACTGTGATTTGAGAAATAGGAATGCTCAGTTGTTTCATGTTTGGAATACTCTAGATGATCTGGCTGCCCCCATTTTGTGATTGGCTGGGTCATACTTTCTGAATTGTCTTTAACATGCAAAATACATGCATGCAGAAGTAAGGCATTTTGTATATATTTTTACAAAAATTTGGACTTGGGTAATTTTAGTATGGTGGGGTCTCCCTCCCTCCCTCTCTGTCTCGCTTAGAAGGAAAAGAAGAATACAGTTATGACAAATCGGTATTTTCCCCATTGTGTGAGATTTAAAGTTATTTAATATTAAAGTAATAACTATTATAAAGGTCGCTGTAACAATGTTGTAGTACAAATAACAATGTTATTGTATAAATTATTGCTTGATAAAAAAATGTCTTCAGATGGTACAAATCTTTTTGGATGGAAAATTTGAAAAAATGAATTTAGAAAAAAATATTTTGAAAAAATAGTGAACATGCTGCATAATGGGAGCCAAAATACTAGTGAAATTATTAAATAACCTGTTACCCATCATATTTTGTCTCAATATTAGATATAATATAAATATAATGAAGGGGAGCCAAAATCATTATATCATTATAACAGCCATTATTTTGAAGCATGGGATGAAAACTTGTGGCACGGAAGTGTCGGATTAGGGAGAGGGGGAGAGAGGATGGGATCAAGCAATTAATATAATGTAGAGGCCAAACAAAAAGTGGGAGTGGAGGATGATAAAAGATTCCCATCCTGCTTTTATATATAGGGTAAAGATATAAGCATCTATGTACATATGTATATAGATATACATATATGCATATGTGCATGCATATGTACACACATGCACACATATAATTGTATATTTTTACATGCGTATAATATGGAGATACGACTGTGATTTTGTGGCAATAGAAGGTGGCACCACAGTGAAAAGCTTCTCTCTTGAGTACCAGCTATTAAACCTGACACACAATGAAATCTTGTACTATTAAAGCTATAGCAAAAGCCTCTTCAATTTGGCACTTCTAAACCACAAGGAAATACACCTTGATTGTTTTACAAGAAGACCAAGAAACTTCCAATTGATTTCAGATGCTATAGTTGAATAATTGTGTCTGGAATAAAATTCTGGTCAAACTTGCAATCTTATTTCTAGAATAGGGTTGTTGACAGTGAGAGTAATTCCATTTTTTTCTTGTATGAAATAAGTTTCCTTGTACCTAATCTTTTAAAAAAACTAGTAGTTTCACCTGAAATAAGTAAATCACATAGCTAGAGGTTGTGACGTGGTAAAGTTGTGAAATACTTTTAAGATATCATCATACCAAGGTTTGTCATATCGGTTGATACTGAACTGTAGCAAATGTATGGTACTTGGTACCATACCATTTTGACACTCAAAATGTCAAACCTTACCGTTTCGTACTGTACCGACACTCGGTGCATTGAACCTTACCGTACCGTACCACATACCGGCACTATAATAGGATGGTACCGGTATGAGATCCGGTACCGAGACAGAGGACATTGCATCATACCATCAAGACAATTTCAGAATAATTGTCCTCAATTTTTTATGTATTTCTAGACCGAAAAATGATCTGTTGTGGATGAAATTTAAAATGGTCATGACAACTATGCTTATGGGATCAATGAGATAGCAAATTTGACTATGTATTGTTCTTATTATGACATGAAGAATTTATTATACAACTTGTACCTAGTATTGGCAACTTTAATTGTTAATGAAACATGGATACTTCAAAACACATGCCATGATCATATCGGATAGTTTTCAGATATGAATGCTAGTTAGATACTTTTTAGATATGGGCCCGATACTTTTGTTAAGTGTCTATTTTTCAAAATTAAAAACAATACTCTGGAATCTGGATGCTTCTTGGATACTTCCAAACATGAGAGGAAAGGTCAGTTTTCTATCCATGATATTAATTTTAAAATATGAAATATGGGTTATGTTTTACAAATTTGAATGATGACTAATTTGTAAAATATGAAGGATAGGCTATGTTATTTCAATTGCCTACTATGCTCTATCTTTTTTTAGATTCATATATATATGTGTATATATGTATATATGCATGCATGTATGTGTAAAATACACACACATACACACATACACACACACACACACATATACATACTCTTTTTTGATGATATATATATATATATATATATATATATACATGCATACTCGTTTACATATCCTAGCCACATCATACGTTACTTTTTCTCAATTTGTTGTATCCACTTATCCGTAACGAGTCGTATCTTTATCCTGTATTCATGTTCTTTTTTCATAGTTGACCGCAAACTTAATAGAAATATATCCCATCATGGCAGGTTGCTTTGTTATATCAATTTTAGAACTCATTCATTTGTAAACAAGCCTTTAACCAAGTTTGGGTTGAACTTTTAATGTAATTTTTTGTTACTTGCTCATAGCATTTTATAGGCGAGCCTAATAGCCTGTCTAGAATAATGTTGTAGACTTGTAGGAGGATTGGGAATACTATCATATGAGGGAGCCTGCATGCATTCCATAGGAACCCTGAGTTAGGATAACTTTTATGTCATGGTAATAACAGAGCATGATTTTGTTGAAGGCAGAACACCATTTTTGATATTTGAGGAGGTGGGTAGCCAGGATTTAGTAAGAAGATACAAGGGATCTTTTTCTCATTATCTCCCAATCTTGTGGTTTTTGCTTTAGTCCAGGGTGGAAATCTGCCCCACTGGATTGTGGATGTGATCACATCTGCTGATTTTCCAACCTTGGGTTTTCTTAGTTCAAAGCCTGATTTTGTAGGGTAATGCGATAACAAATGATTTCATTCTAATTTACTAGGTTTAGTAATAATTACAATCTAGTGAGTCTCAACTTTAATTTTTTGTGGGAATCATCTCCAAAATACAGAAAGAGAGGAGCTCAGGAAATAGAAGTTATGCTACTAAATCATTGATCCTGCTTCCTCAGGAGAGAACCACAACATAAAACATCCACCTGGCCAATTGTACCAGAATCCCCTTTTCCTTTGACTGGATAAATCTCCTAGTGCTGCCTGTTTTATTTTGATTACACATCCTTTTTTCAACATTAACATGTATACCTTTAAGTTCATCATGAGAAACTATTGAGTCCCCATCACAACTCTGGAGACTGAAAGGCCTGTCTTACTTTCTGGCTAAAGGTACTCATAATTTCATATTGTTTTCCTTGTTGGGATAGTTACATCATCAAATAATAATGTTTTGTTGAAATACTTAAGTCTTCCAAGTTACTAAATGGCATGTTTGGAATAAGAAAGGAAATGCGTCATTTCTATAAGATCTGATTGCATAATCTTTTGGAATTAGTTGAGAAGATTATCTTAGGGTGGTGGAATTCAATTTACAGATTTTTCAATAGGAATTAAACAGGTTGCTTTTCTATGAATAATTAATATAACATGTTGAAGAGACATGGGCTAATTCTATTTGCAGGATACAGCTTCTTTTTATTGAATTTTATTTGCTTTTTTTTGGCAGGACTGGGTGGGAAGAAGGGTGGGAATGTGCGGTTGAGTTGGGGTAGTAGGTCAGACCCTTTGACTTGAACCTATCAGTGAGTTGACCATGCCGGCCCATATCTGACCTGTGTGCTGGATGACTGCTTTCTTCCTCATTGCCTCATCTTCCTGATTTCCAATGGTGTATAGAATTTATCCTGCTAAACCTGTTCTAATGCTGACTTTACACTCTTGTTGGCCCAACATTGACTAGATCCAGCACTGGTCTTGCCCTCTTGTTGGTTCTTATGCCACTAATGACATGATCCAACGTTGTTGTCACCCTCTCACCAGCCCCCATGCTGAGGGCAACTTAAGAATTGATCCCATCCTCCCCCTAGCTTTCATGCCAAGCTATCTGGCATCATAAGTTTTGATTCATGGCACCCAGCGACCTAGGTAGCTATGCTTTCCTCTACAATAGCCCACGGCATGTATCTCACTGTTGGGATTGTCCTTGAGTAGATTCAAGGCTTTGTACTGGGATTGGGAGATGGACTTGACTAGAGGAGATGGCTGGTAGAGAGGATCTGGAAGTTGAGGAGAGGGAGATGTGGAATGAGGAGAGGAAAAGGGAGAGACAAGAAGGAGAAGAAGAGATAAGATGGAAAGGAGGAATTAGGGATTTGTGTATCCAGCATTTTTTTAGATTAACTATATATTTAATAAATATATATGGTGAATGAACGAGTTCAGCATGTTGACCGGATCCTGACCTGATGGCTTCAGCATGTTGACCTGAATATGACCACAACTCATCAGCAGGTCTCTCTTGCATAACCTGTACCTGACCAGTGTGGGGTTATGCTGGTAGGTTTGGGTTCAAATTCCCAGCAGCCCTAGGAGTCGGTATAGTTAATGGTACAATCTTTGATGTAGGAATTGGAAGGGCTAGTTGTGGCATCATGTTTAATTTCAATTGCAATATGCTTTATTTGCATATTATTATTTAATATCTAAGTTTCTATTTGACATGAATCGGCATTGGAGCTGCAAACAACATATTTGAAGGCACGATATGCTCAGACATTTCTTGCTGTTATTTTAAGATTAATTGGTGTTTGGTGGAGCTTTTAGCACACTTTCTAATTATGTCCTTGTTATTTTTGCCTTTGGTAAGTCATTTTTGATTTTCTTAGAATTTTTTTCTAGATATAGTAATTTTATGGGACCCAAACATTTTAATGAGCACTTAAGGCAAGAAAATTGCATTAGAATTGGGGAATAAATAAAAAAGAATGTAGAAAATTATGCATCTTTAAGGAAATTTTGATGTTCTTTCTTTGACATGAGTCGGCATTGGAGCTATAAACAACATATTTGAAGGCATGATATGCTCAGACATTTCTTGCTGTTATTTTAAGATTAATTGGTGTTTGGTGGAGCTTTTAACACACTTTCTAATTATGTCCTTGTTATTTTTGCCTTTGGTAAGTCATGTTTGATTTTCTTAGAATTTTTTTTGGATATAGTAATTTTATGGGACCCAAACATTTTACTGAGCACCTAAGGCAAGAAAATTGCATTAAAATTGGGGAATAAATAAAAAAGAATGTAGAAAATTATGCATCTTTAAGGAAATTTTGATGTTCTTTCTTTTTCTCCAACTTTACAAGCATTCTTCTGTTCTTTCCTCCTTGAATCTGCCTTCAGACACTTTTTTCCGTGTTTTTTTTTTTTTTATACATGAGCTACTAGTATAATTTATGGATGTATATATCAAGATATCATCTGAGTATATGTCAGTTGACATAATTCAATTCGTATGGGCATTGGCAGGTTATGGTGTTGCCCCTAATGTTCCAACTTATCCTCCATCTGCTATGCCACCTGGTGCAACTTCTATGCCAATGCAGATGCACAACTTTCCTAGACCTCCTACATTGGCACCTCCAGCTTCCGGGGCTACAACGACCGCCACCTCAAATGGTGCTGCCCCTCTGATCAATCCTGTTATGTATCAAGCCAATCCATCATCAGCTGCAACTGCAAGCTTCACACCTACTGGTGCGCCTCCTGCACCTGCTACTGCTGCTGCCACAAAGGATGGTTTTTCATATGCTCCGACCTCGGAGACCAACCACTAACCTCCAAACATACCTTTTGGTGGTACTACTTTGTTTCGTGCTCTATGGTTTGTGTGTTACAGAAGGTATCTGTTCTGGTAATTGCTTCACCTCTTCAGTAACTCTCATTATCATTGCCAGCTATATATATATGCAGTCAGAATCTGTGCGCTTAGATTTGTATCTCAAGGTAGGCTTGGGAGAGGTTGTTGAAGGTAGTCCAATTTGGTCTACTATCCAAATGGAAGTTGAATGTGGAGATACTGCGCAAGTACTCTTTTTCTTATTAATAGGTGCTTTTGCCCTTTGACATCAGTTTTAAAGATTAATGAAAAAAAAACTTCTTTTTTTAGTTCTACTGCAAAAGGTTCTCAATGGACGAATTGCTTTAATGATGAAGGCAAATTTTTGCATATTCAACTCAGAAATCTTTCCCACTGCAGGCTTGTTTCTCTTCCTCCTATGATTATAGTCTGTGGAAGCGCCACTTTTGCTTGATGAAAATATGATTTAAATCCATCAGAGTTTTGTATTTCCTTCTTGCAGCAACAGAAGTTTTTAATGACAATAAGCACTCAATTAGCTTGGCACCACTTTTCCCCCTCGGATCACTGAAGGTTTATATGTGTATGCTCTTAAGCTGTTGTATTGTGATTTCCTTTTTCCCTTGGTAAGCGAAAGCCACTGTTGGGGTCAGATGGTATATATTTATCACAAAGTACTAACGGATGATGATGGTGCCGTTGGCTGAGGCCTCTATAAGCTTGGAAAGCGAGGGGTAGACCCTCCATTCTGATGAATTACAGGATGCAGCGTAGGAACATTCCATATCCTGGTTCAAAATGCTCATATGTTGAGGGCAGTCGATATGTTTTAGCATTTCCTTTTGATTCTGTAGCTCACTGCTCAGATTTCGTAGACGTGAGGAGATGATCCTTCGCAAAAACTTAGCGACGGTTGCAAAAATGCCTGGGAAATGTGCATGCGGGGCCTTGTTGGGCTCGCTTTATGGTACGTCTGTGATTCTGTAAACCCCGTGGCAGAGCTTTGTAACACAAGCCATTTGATTGGGATGACATTTGCGTATCCTCATATTTAAGTTTTGAAGGGCCCTTCCACATGTTTGTTGGCTGCAGGATAGCCAAAGAGCATTGCTAGATTTCAGCTTTAAGTAACTTTAACTGAGCATAGCTGATGTAATTATTAACGTCAAGATTGAGGGTACTGCTAATGAGAAAGCATTTGCCGATTTTATTTTCTAAAGGTTAATATGGTAGGGGTTGTCGGCTTCGGAGGATTCTTATTTTGTTCCATCTCTACTTGCTATGTTGGCTTAGGTCTCATTTGACATGGCTTTTGGAGCGGCAAAAGTTTTTTTTTTTGGGATGATTTTGAGTTGTTTGATAAATTTTTTTAAATATTTTATGTTGTTTTTCAAAAGTTAAAAAAAAGTCTGCTGAAGAAAAACTTCAATTTAAAGTTTTACATAAAAGTTGTCATCAGAGCTCAAATTACAATGATTTCAATCCTTCCGAGACTCAATTTGGATTTGAAAATGGGTTTATTGCCATCAGAATAAATCCGATGGCATACTAACTATTATCCAACTACTTGATAGTTTTGCCATTATTATCGAATTTTTGATCTTCAATTATATTAACACCACTTCGATATTTTTCCTATAAGTTCCTCATCCAAGCTTTGATTAAGAAAATTCAGATGGTGATGGAAAGTATCAGATATAGTGGAATGGTTTAAGATTGAAATTCATTCTATGCTAATCAAAGTGAAGCTATCTTTTGGACTGATATGCACTGGACTACACTTAACATTGCAAGTTTGACCTAGTTTTATAAAATGTTCTCTCTTTTGAACACTTGTGAATCAATTATTGCCACCTTGTATCCCTCTTAACTGGCCTAACGGTAGTCTGGAACTCACCTAGGAGTATTGTGACCTACAAGTGTGCGATTTCGGCCTACTTCAACTAGGATGCATGGAAGCTCGGACTTGTTCTCCAACACCTATGAAGCCAGCACATTGCTAAGTTTGGAAAAGCAGCCAGTCATCTGCTACTCAATCCCATCAGCCTCTGGATCCAGTTGGTCCACTGCAAATATAGGTTTCATGGTCTTTGGAATGATTACTACAGGAATAGTGATTGGAACTAAGTTCGAATAGAAGTTTGGTAATGGACAGTCAATCAACATATTTAGTGATTCCTACCTTATATAATATTCCTCTTAATTGACTTTCTTTGCCCCTGAAGTATTGTAGATAATATGAAGGTAGCTGAGTTTATTACGGACCAAAAGCAATGGTATCTCACCAATTCAAATGAGGTCATCCTTTTCAAGGTAGTGCACAACAAGTATTGGGCATGGCAATTCCTACAGTTGAGTGCATTGATCGGCTCTGTTGGGTTACTAACTCAAGGCAAAATGTGAAAGCAGAGGACTTTTACAGGATGATCAAACTCTCTTTTCAATCCAAGCAGTGTCATCCTTTCCATGGATTTGTAAATTTCCAGTTGTACCTCGAGTTCAAATGTTTTGTTGGAAGGTTTCCTCTTGGCAACCAAGATTTCGGGTGTGATTTCTGTAATCATCAGCTTTAGGATATTGGTCTCATTTTAATCTCTTGCACCATGGTGCATCAAGTATGATCATTTCTCTCTTAGTTCATCCATCTTGGTAATGCTTCGTAGTCATTAGAAGAGTTCGTAAATCACCATATCCAGCTCGAGGATTCCTATGATTCAGAAGAAAGTCTTGTTCTACACTTGGTGATTCTTGTGTTGCATCCAGAGCACATCTTCTAGGGAAACGTACCACTCCTGATAAGCTAGTGAAAAGTAACATTCGACTATCTTTTGAATTCGTCCAAGCTACTATGACTAACTCATCAACAATGGGGTGCTGGGGTGGCAATGGCTCATGTAGTTTTGACAATCTTTTTAGTCTCTTGGCTACCCCCTACCACCATGTTATCAAGCTCAATTTCGATGGTTCCGTCACTGATAGCAATGCAGGAGCTACCTTCGAAAGTCTTACGAGCTGCAAAATGATCATGGGAAACTACTGCTCCTTGGTGCTCAGAGGCTATCACACTACAATATCTCAAGTGCAAAGCTAATAGCAGCTGGGGAACTAAAGGTTTTGATTAAGGAGATTCAATAATTGTTGTCAAACCTCATCCCAATCGCCCAGCATGATGCATGCCACTTAATGACAATATATTCATTTCCTCATGGATTCTAGAATATAATTTACACTGCATTCTAGCTCTTTCATGCCTATGGTTACTCCAAGTATAAGGAATCCAAAATATCCTAAATGTAATAAACTATTATTCCTAAAGAAAACATGGCACTCTAATTTGGTCCTCCATGAATTCCTTTCCATCTTTCTTCTCTGACCAAGCAAGTAGAGAGAAATTGCACTTGAAGCCAAATGCTGGAATAAGCATCATCGAGAGCCACAAATATTGGAAAATACTACATCTAAAACCCAAGGATTAAAAGTTAGTAATGAAATCAAATAAATGGCTGAATCCTTAATAGTGTTGAAATAATTCACCTGCGTTAAAGCCTTTTCCAAAAACTACAATGCGCAAAAGCGTTCCATAGGGTTGCCCAGAAGTTCCAATGATTACCAAAGCAGCACCATGCTCGGAGGATTGAGTTACCCAATATTATTTGTCTCTGAAATGCAACAAATATCAGGGTCCATTTTTCTCATAATTTGCTTAGAATTATTCAAGAAAGAAGACTTGGCGGCATCTCTACAGTACCAAAACAACATGATCATTCATAACAATTACAAGAATAACTATTTAGGTTTGCCTCAACACCACCATCAAATTCTTAGCAGTAGGTTGGCATGTCTTTAGAGTGTCTACAGGCAACAAGGAAGAGATGTTGGATAATGATTCTCCGACTTCTTTAGTGGCAACGAAGCTATCCGGTCTCATGCAGATGCCCGTTTGTAGCTCCCACATGGGAATTTTCTTTTTCCTTCTAACATATATTTTGCTGCCAATCTTTGGGTCAATGATATGGATCGCCTCCATCAATCTCCAAAACAATAACCGGTTAGGACTTGCTAGATTGGCTCCCGTCAGACCCTCCAATGTTGAAGTCGAATCGGGGAGTTTTGGATAATAGTATTTGAAAAGAGAGGATAAAAGAGTCATAGTGATGCTATATGTTGTCGTCATACTTTTCATAAAGGGATTCTAAGTCTATATATAGTCATGAAGTCTAGAATTTTCTGAGGATCATGTTGTAACAAAATGGAGTCGTACCATAACCATCTATGACCATATATTACCGCCTAAAGATACGGCATAACCGCTTAGAACCATTATAGTAATCTTTAATCATCGATGTGAAGAAGGGAGTGCACTTCTGTATAGAGTAGAAAGCCGCTGCTTGAGATTAGAGGACTCAGGTCGGCTCGAGCTGAATGGCTATTTGTTCGGGCTGCAGAATTTTGCATCGGGCAATGTGGAATCTCAGAAGTCAGTCGTTTCTTAGTCTGCTTATTCTGACCCTTATATTATTCAAGGTAGACCAAGTTCGACTGTCGAGTACCACATTAGTTCTGAGCAGGGCAAGTCCAGTCCTGCCGTGTTATTGAGCTTGTTTTCCACCATATCAATATACAATACCTAAGCAAGAATGCAATGACAAGTTGTAACAAAGAGGTGATGCATAGAAGGGGAGGAAGAATGAGACGATGGTCTAGAGTTTAAGATGATTGCCCTCTTCAAGGGTCATATTCTACTCCGGTTTGAGGTAGTTGAAGATAGAGCTTAGGCTTTGGCCACAAACCCTTGGGTGGTCGCCAAGGTTAGGTCTTAGCATTGAATCATTGCAGACCTAATTTCCATTCCATTATTTTTCTCTTTCGTTTTTCCTCCTAGTAGGCATAAAAGAGAGAAAGCAAGTATTTTCACTGAAGTGCTTTCGAAGGTATTTGATGGATCTTGATGTCTCTCACCACATGCTAGAGAATTTGAGGAGGATAATCGCCATGTTGAGCTCATTCGAGGCCACTCACGTCTACGAGGAGACAAACAGGGCATTAGACTAGATGGCTTATTGGTGGCTAACCATTCAGACCCTAACTCCTAGAAAATGGCCCAATCAGTTCCACTTCAGGTTTGTGATGTTTTACATATGGATGCTAGTGGATGTATAGGTGAAGGAAGAAGGAATTCGGTGCCGGGCTCAACCGTGGAAACGTTAAGCCCTGTAAATATATCCACATCAAACAGCAATGAGGCCCCTTCGGGCCACATTTTTGGCTCTAAACCCATTGTCAACCTTAGCAAAGGTTGACTGAATCTCTGACTTCTCCTGGATGATATGATCATAGTTTACCATACCATGCGATCTTATGGTGATCATAGAAGTGGAGAGCCAAATTTGTTAATAAGGTTGAAGAACTGAAATCTAGAAATTTGTGCCCTCTTACCTGTTGATGCTCCAAGGACATGCCAACCTATGCTAAGAATCTGATAGATGCAGAAGTGAACTCTAATGCTTGCTCCAACTGCATCAATGACCAATCTGTCTTAGAAATGCAAAGGTGCTGCCAAACCCTTTTTTTAAAAAAATTATAAAGAAATTATTAGGAAATTTATGTTTTGCAAACAAAGGTGCTGCCAAGCTCTTTTTCAGAAAATTGTATTTTGAAAATAAGTATCTCGGGTTACTCAAAACCCTAGTAACCATAGATCCCCAGGCATGTATGGTAAATGCTTGCACCTGTGGCTCCCAAAGTAAAATGTGGCGTACAATGCCAGCACTTTGGTTTGATTTCATTGCCAAAATCCATAAGTTGCCCCATTCTTCTTGCCATGTGGCAAGGAGCTGCTCATGTGCACATCATGGGAGCCCCATAGGTCTACTCTTATTATATATCTCAAATTACTTTAGACTAGTATTTATTATATGGGTTAGGCCACGTTTGGAAGAGCTTTTTGATGGCCAAAAAGTACTTTCTAGCCCTCCAAAAATACTTTTAGATGAAATAGGGGTATTTAGTAAAAAATTCGGAAAAAAAGCTAAAAGCAGATTTTTGGGAAAAACTCCATTTTGGAGCTTTTTGAAAAAGCGCTTTTAGGCCGGGGGGTTCTATATACACCCCCCCTATTGCTAAGGACACCCCCCAAAAACCAAAAAAAAAATACCCAAACTAACCTTTAGTGTAATTACCATATTGCCCTTGAAATTTTCTCAGTACACCCCCCCTTCCTCCTCCTCCGTTTCGTTTTGAAAAGAAAAAAAAAAAAAAACACCCCTCAAACCCCCCTTAAACCCCTCGATCCATTTACATCGTTTAGGCGATCTTTGAAGGAGATTTAAGCCCCATTCGAAGCATGGACAAGCAACTAGTGATTTGGGACGAAGAATCGGCCGCAAAGGTACGTGTTCCACCTTGTTTCGAATTTTTTTTTTTTTCACGGTTCGTGCTCCGTTCGGCACGGCTGAACAGTGCCGAACAGAAGCCTTCTGTTCGGCTGCACAGTGCCGAACAGAAGGCTTCTGTCCGGCACTGTGCAGCCGAACAGAAGGGTTCTGTCCGGCTCTGTGCAGCCGAACAGAAGCCTTCTGTTCGGCACTGTGCAGCCGAACAGAAGGCTTCTGGTGCCAAATCGCGTGCCGTGCTGAATTTTGTGCCGAACAGATCCTCTGATTCATTAATTCTTGGTGATAAATTATTTTATATGTAGGGCTATGCTACAACCGAATCGAGTATAATTGGATCAGAATTTGTACTGGATTACACAAGCGAATTTACAACTTACGAGGTATTATAATGTATTGTGCAATTTTGTATTAGTTTAGCGAGCTATTTTTACAACTGTGTACTTACATAAATTGTTTAATGTATAGATCTTCAAGAGTAGAGAGGGTAAATTTTTGAAGCCCGGATGGAAAAATTCATATGAAGCCCGGATTCAACAGTTCAAAGAGAGCATCTCATCTAATGTTATAATTAGCGAGACAGTAGAGTTAGATTGATTGTTTATATATGTACAATTTTTGAAAGTTGTAAATTTTTTTGGGCTCTTAGAGTCATGTACTGTGAAACTCCATCATCAATATAAATCAAAAAATATCTGTCTTCGCATTGTTAGATTGATTGTTATGTGCACTGTTATATTTGTGTAAAATAGAACGGGCCAGGCTTTACAAAGATTACACGTAAATGTACCAAAAATATATATTTTTCATTAATATCAACAGTTTCAAATTACACAAAAAAAAAAAGTCGAAGCTACATAATCAAAATAAAGGCTCCATCATCAATCCCTATGACGCCGTCGTCGACGCGTGTACTGCTGTACGTCCGAATGAGAGGGTGCTGGATCCGAATGAGAGGGTGCTGTACTCGGGCCAGGCTCATCACCCAGAAGTAACTGATGCATCTGACAAATAGCATGAAATAGGTGCCCGGCACCTAGGGACGTAGCCTCTGAGGGACCCATCCGTACAATGTCGGTACTGATACCGAGTGCATCTGCAATACGCCGCCGGTGCATGTCAGCATCATCATGACCTCCCCTAGCTCCAGAATGAGTACTCGAGCGCAGATGAGGAGGCTGAACTGCAACGTGCGTGATACGGAGATACCACTCCATGTATCCCGGTACGCTGTCTGATGGCCGGGTAACTGGGTGGCTCCTGCTCGCCTGGCTTAGCACGTGGTCCTCCCACCGCTCCCAAAGCTGATCCATATAGGAGTAATGTATCCGGTACGAGCCTGCTGTGGAACCTCTGTTGGCTCGCGTGGGGGCTAGTGGCGCTCGAGGGATGGTCTGAATACGACCAAACTGTCTAAGAACCCTTTCTGGATGATAGGGTTCTACGATATCAAGGCACTTGATGGAGCCACTAAAAAATGCGATATCAACATATGGGCGATCTCCCCGAAGCCGATGATGGGGATCCCAAATAACCTGCAAAACAAAAGGTCCATTTCAGTTTTATACTATATCGCATATTAAAAGTACTGACAAACACAAGCAAATGGTAATATGATACGTACCTCATCGATGCTCAAAAGGTCCAATGACTCACGTAGAACCACTAAATGGTCCATCGTGGTACGGGATGGAGTACCGGGCATCCAGCGGTGCACGCGGGGACTGGCATCAGTATACTCAAGCGACGGGTGAGGACTGAGTGCTGGAAAATGCTCATAAATCCATGCCTGCAGAAGCGTCATATAACCACTGATCTGTCTCACTGATGACCTCGACGCAATCCCCAACTGCCGATACAAATATGCTAAGGCAGCTGTACCCCAGGCATATGTGCTCACCCTATCCAGATCCCGCAGTAAACACAGATACGCTATAGGCACCCTGGTCCCACTCTTATCAGCAAAGAGTGTGCAGCCTAACAAAAATAACAAATAGGCTCGTGCTGCACACTCTATCCTCTGCTGGCTGTCTCTATCAGAAACAGAGTGAAACTGAGTCCTCAGCCACTCCATCCTCACAGACTGACCGCGCGATGACAGTACCTCCTGACGCGCGTCTCCAGCTGACACCCCCAACAACTCCACAAGTAGCTCCTCAGCATCCCGATCACTCATCCTCTCAGGAGAAACTGCTACTGAGGCACCTGCGACAGGAATCCCTAAAATGGCGGATACATCATCCAACGTGATAGTGATCTCGCCAAATGGTATATGGAAGGTGTTCGTCTCGGGCTGCCATCTCTCTACGAAGCCCGAAATCAGAATCTTATCGGTGAATCGATAAGAGCACTGTACTAACTCTATGAGGCCCGACTGCCTCAATAGTGCTTTGAACCTGGTATTTGGTTGGTTTGAAGACCACCACTTCCATTCACCAACCTTGGCAGTATGGTTCATGCACTTTAGTGGAGCCCGTTCCTGTAATATAAATGTATAATTACTACTACTTTATAAAACATCAATAAACAAAATATAATGCTATAACAAATAAACAATACCTGTTGCCTCCAGATGGAAGCTGCTATATGCGTCCTGAAACTGATCAGGACGGACTCATCCTCTAGACCTCCTGGACATGGTCCAACGGACTCATCGTCTTCGCCCCTAGCGGGCATATCATCATGCTCTGACTCAGGAGAGGGCGATGGCATATGAGCAGGCTCGGGAGAAGCAATCCTAGCACGACGTCTCCTAGCTGACGCCGTAGGTCTAACTCTGGAGGGACCGGGATCCATGTCTGAAAATATAGAAATTCAATGTTAGGCTATATCAAAAAAAATAATTCAATTGCATACATAAATGATAAATGATAAAACAAGCCAAAAAAGAAACAAGTTACTTCTTGGAATCTACATGATTGGGTTTTGTGATAAATAATTCAATGTTACTTCAATTGCATACATAAATGATAATTCAAAAGTATACGACTCGTAAACTCAAGACATAACTCAATAATAGACTTTACCTAAAACTATGCCGCAGTTCTTAGTTTTTGTTTTTAGTTTTTGTTCGTTAACTAATGTTGTGGTTTTATTATTTGATAGAGCATTTGATATGAGATAATCATTCCAAGATCAAGAATGACATCGATGAAGGTAACAAGATCATCATATTTGGATGCACCATGTTAATGCTATATGATAATGATTCTAAATTATCCCTACTTCTCAAATTACTATCTAATCTAGTAATGAAAAACTTGTCCTTGATGTTGGGTATCCAATTCACCCTAAGGACGTGATCTAGGCTAAAATTTGGGAATAAAAATAATCCTTAGTCTAGCAACAGAAAAAAAAAAAAATTTGGATTCGGCCCCATGGGGACCAAGATACATTGGGTCGGCCCCATGGGGCCGAACCAATGTATTTTGGTCGGCCCCATGGGGCCGACCCAATTGCAGCGGGTCGGCCCCATGGGGCCGAACCGAAGGCACTGGTTCAAAGAACCAGTGCCAAACGATTTGGGGAGGCGGGGGGGGGGAGCTACCTCGAGGTGGTCGTGGAGGCGCCGGCGAGGTGCTCGTTGCTCGGGAGATGGCCGGGGAGGTGGTTTCGGGAGAAGCCGGCGAGGTGGTCGGAGATCGGGAGAATGCCGGCGACGAGAGGGAGAAGGGGGAACGGGGGGGTTTTGGGCGTTGGCGAGGTGCTTTGGGCGGAACAGTTCAAAGGGAGATGGAGGGGGTTTGGCCGCCGGCGAGGTGCTTGAGGCGAGGTTTTTTGGGCGGAAGGGAGAAGCCGGCGGGTGTTTTGGAGGGGAAGAGCGGGGTGGAGGGGTTTGGGGGGTGTAGAGAGCAATTTAGGTGAGGGGGTGGGGAGGGTGGGGGGTAATTTAGGAATTTTTAATTTTTTAGGGGTGTCCTTAGCAAATGGGGGGGTGTAGAGAGTATTTAATTTTTTTTTAATTTTTGGGGGGTGTCCTGAGCAATAGGGGGGGTGTATATAGAACCACCCTTTTAGGCCTCATCAGAAAACTTTTTTTTTGACCAAAATACCCATGATAAAATATAACAATTACATAAACTGTCCCTTTAATAATTGTTTAACCAATTTTATTACCTAGCTAGAAAATTTGTTATATTATAAAAAATAATTTATGCTAATAATTATAATATTTTATATCTTTATTATTGTATTATACTATAAATATAATATTTATTACATTATATCATAATACATTGATATGTTATGTTAAATAATTTAATATTGTATTAAATTATTATGCTATAGTATACAATATTATATCACTATATTATAATAATATTATATTACATTACGGTAATATTATACTATATCATATATTAATATATTAATATATTAATATATATTATATTTTATGATGCTTTGTTGTATAATACTATGCAATATCTTTTATGGTAAAATATATTAATATATATTTAAATATAATATATATTTATATCATTTTATCATACCAAAAGTACATTCTCAGTTTGTTTACCAAACACATGTTAAAGTGGCACAGCACTTTAAAAATATAGTTATCAAACAAACAAACAGCTTTTTATAAAATCTCTACTTCCAAAAGCTCTACTGCCAACAGCTCCTCCAAATGGGGCTTTAGGTATTTCTACAATTCCTTAGGAAGAGAAAAAAGTAGAAGAAAAAGAAAAAGCTGAAGGGGGAAAAAACATCCATAGGCTAGTTGACCTGTTAGGCTGTCACTAAAAGTAACAATATTATGAGAGAAAAAAATATTCATATTTTAGGACTGCATTCATGACAAAAAGAATTTTTCAATAAGACTAAAATTGGATTGAATATGGATCATATATTAGTATATCCATATCCATATTTATTTTATCTAACAAATACAGATAGAGATACGAATGTTAGTCAGATGCAAAAAATCATTTCCGTATTTATTTTAAATGGATATGGATACAAATCGGATATCGAAAGTATGGATATAAATATTGATTTAAACCGGATAATCAAACTTTATGACTACAAATTTAAAGATATTACTAAATGAATGATAAATCGAGTTAATAGCATATTAATGTAGTTATTTATTTTCTTTACAAGTTCATGAGTGCTATATAAAATTAAATAAAATTACTAATAAAATTGGTATTCAAATAAAAAATCTTAGAAAAATCTTATTTATTACAATATCCGAACAAATATTATCCGATCTACTTTCACCTCTATTTTTTAGAAAAATCTTTTCACAAACTTTGCCTAATTATACTCTCCATGAATAACGGGGATTCTCACTGTCTTATGCTTCCAGACATTTTGCAAGTGGTAAATAGATAACATGAAACAAACAAAAGCCTCATGGCAATCTCTCCATTCGTGCAAGGTAATACGGTAACAAAAGGGCACACGGCTTAAACAACATCATAGCTAACTTTTACTTGCTCACTGAAACAAAAATAACATTACAGCCTCCTCACTCAAACAGACATGAATTACTTTGATTGTCTTCTATATGATAGCTATCGAAGAATACCAGTTCATCCCCAATGAAACGTTCAAGGGAGAAAAAAATCTTCAAATCTATCTATGAATCATACATAAAAAAGGGAGGGGGAAAACAATGGAAAAACTCATAGATAATGCCTCCTTTGGTACAGTTGGGCACTACAGTCTTCCCCAGCCAAGCAAAGGATCCACTCTGATCCAATAGCCACGTGAGAAGAACTAAATGATACAACACCACGAACCGGAAAACAATTGAATCAATGGCTGAAAGCAACCAATCTGATAGATCAATCCTCTTTTGGGTCAATGTGACCTTCCATCAGAGGGCCTTGGAAGCAGCCACTGGTCGCTTTTGTAAAAGGAGGCAGTTGGGTGAGCGCACGGTAGTTTCATAAAGCCTTTTGGCCATAGCTTGAACCATAATACTGTCGTTAGCTTACCTGCTCTCCAATCAGATCAAGCCCAACAACAAGGAAAGTGACTCCTTGAAACAATAAGAAATAGAAATGAATCCCTTGAGCAGACAATAGGCTTCTGGCAGAAGCGGTTAATAGTATGAATGCAAGGGCAAGTTCCTTCCGGTACAAACGGTTCCTCTTGATCTTCCCATGCTTCTTAGTTGTCTCCAATTTGTTTAATTCTGAAAGGCCTGATTCCGAAGATGCTCTGTGAAGGCCCCTACCTTCTGCTTGGGGATCAGGATCCTTTTTAGCAAAGGAAACTAAATCTGCTTCTGATGACCTCCCCAGCTTCTTAGTGACTATCCATTCATATGAACTCCCAAATTTAAAAAGTCCTGATATCATGGCATTGAATTTGGTGACCGACATTGTGTTCTCAAAAAGTAGGTAGGGAACTATAAACGGGAATGACCTTGGAGCTGGAAGGATGTTCACGAGAGACATAATACCAGGCACATAACATACAACCCAAGCTGGCAATTGAGCTTCAGGCAGGAACATGGTCAGTGGGAGGATAATGCAGAAGAGAGTGAATGAGTAGAACGGCAGGATCAGCTTCCGCAGGAGGAAGAACAGAAAAATCAAATTGGCCTTCTTCAACAAGCTTACCTAAATTTAGAAAACAAAAGGGGAGAAAATGTGAGAACCAAAACATTACTGTATGTTAATATAGGAAAAGCACAACCCAACTTTGATGCACATCCTTTGTGACATAAGATCTCGATGGAATCCCTACCTTCGAATGAAGGATGTCAATAAAGCACAATCGGAATAGTTGCATTGGACCTGAATGCCATCGGTGTTGCTGTTTCTTGTAAGCCTCATAGGATTCTGGAAGTTCACAAAGGCACTGCATAAAAACATGTAATAATTATAATGATTTTCTAAAAGAAACTGTCCCAGAACTTCCAAGCAGCAGTTCATGATCAAACCTTTACATCATTTAGAAAGATAAATTTCCATCCACAAAGATGAGCACGAACAGCAATATCCATGTCCTCCACGGTAGTTCTCTCCAACCAGCCACCAGATTCTTCAAGAGCTTTTATTCTCCATACACCAGCAGTACCATTGAAGCCAAAGAAATTGATGAAGCAACCATTTACCTGTTGTTCAACCTCAAAATGGAATGACAAATTTATGTTCTGCAGCCTTGTGAGCAGATTTTCATCCTTGTTGACGAAAGCCCATCTAGCTTGGACCAATGCCAGATCATCATTCCCCTGTAGAAGAAAATTTAACAGAAACTCAATTGGATTAGGATAATTTGGAATCCATCATATAACATGTTCTTTGAAATATTAACAAATTGTACATATCTTTCTAGCAGCCTCCTTTCTTCATGAGGCATGTTCTCAAACTCAATCTTATCTACCAACTTTACACTTTAATAGATTAATTGCAGTCTTCGGCATCACATGCTTTACATAACTGTGTTTTGATTACTGTATTCTTGGTGTAATTGTCCATTTATTTTAATTTTTAGAACCTATGTCTTAATAGCACCTTCTATCCTTTTGTTTTGTATGTTTACCAGTGCTTTGTTAATAGGCTACCTTAAAATGTGGGATTGTCTTCTTCAAGAAATCAGGTGTGGGCTGAAAATCTGCATCGAATATCGCAACAAACTCGTAGTCCTTCGCATAGTCGCAGCTCATAGCAGAATTCAAGTTCCCTGCCTTGTAGCCTGTGCGAATAAGCCGGTGCCTATACAATATGCGAACACCTTTTTGTTGCCATTTCTGGACTTCTGCCTTTATGAGGAGCTGCACATCCATATCATCAGAGTCATCCAAAACTTGGATGAGCATTCTCTCCTTTGGCCAGTCCAGAATGCATACTGCTGCAATTGACTGCTGGTAAACCTGTGCAGTCAACATAGAGTTGCATTCCGTACAAAAAAAGAAACTGATTTAGAATCAAGAATAATAGGTTTGTACAACTATATCATTAGAAACCTATCTGGAGAAACAAGTTTTGAAAATATTCTCCCCATGAACTACAATTGATAAAGAAATAAGTTCATATTAGACCTTGGTGACATACCTTAGGATACTTAGTGGCAGAAAAACTTTCAATCCTATGGCGTAAAGTTTTCTATTTTTCATCTGAAAAATCAGATATAACACTAAAATATAGGTTTCAACATGTGTTTCAATGATTTGTTATATTCAAAATAGAGTGATAATATCATGTTTCTTTGCAAAAAAATTGAAAAATGCAACATCTAGCGATATTTTTAATATCTAGTCATGTTATTGCTTGTTCAAAAGGTGTTCAAACAATCGCTTATGATCAGTTCAACGATTTCTTGTCATCTCTGAAACAACAAAGTATATATTAACAGATATTTTCAAGTGAGCTTCTAGACTTATTGGCTGTCTTTTAAATAGTTAAACCTCTAACGGTAAAGAAAAGTCAACAAAAAACAGGCCCAGAAGATAAAAGTCCTTTAGAATACAATAAAAATGATCAATGAAGGAAAAAAGTTTTATCTCATATTCACAGTTTTCTAGGTAAACAACAATATCTGCCCTGAAAAGAATCCAAAACCTCTATTGTACTAACAAGAGCTGAGAGAGAGAGAGAGAGGGCAGAGTGAAAGAAAGATTGAGGAGGGGAGGCAAATTATTGATCATCCAATTATCAACTAAGAATTTTACACATAAATTAAAAAGATTCTAGTAAAAGCTAATAATATTAACCGTAGTAAACAATTTCTTTTCTTGTTATTTGAGATTGAAATCATTTTCCATTCACTCTTATCAAGGGTTACATCCTCTAGTTCCAACTCTTCTAAATATTTATTGTCCCCATTCATGTTAAGTCTTCCACTCCCCTTGAATGTCAACACAAAAGCTAACTAGTTCTTATCTTGTCCTCCTTAAAACCTTACCCGCACATGCCCAATAATGCTATCAGGACACTCCATTTTTAAGCTGTCTAAAAGTGCTGACACTTCTGGGCACTTGGACCCGATATGGCGCAACATGATATGGCTAGACACTCTACTTGGAAGCATCCTACTGATGCCAGCAAAAAGTGCCCAACACATGGCAGTTTTTTCATAGGGTCATGCAAGGGACGTAGTTTTAAGTGCTGGACTTAATGAAGTATCCTTAAGTTTTTCTGGGAATTTCAAGTATTGTGTCCTTTTGTTTTAAATGTACATGTAAAACTATCCATAATTTTAAGTTTCTCTTTTCTTGAATAAGTAGTAAAACATATAAATATATATGTATGTACATATGTAAATACATCCATAAACACAAACATAATATACACACACAAACACAAACACATGCATACATGTATATATGTGTGTGTACAATATATATATTTATATTATATATTATGTCCCTATGCCTAGATTTCTGAAGGTTTTCATGTCCAAGACTTGAGGACACTTCAACACTTGGCACCGGTGTCAAGTGTCTAGCTGCCAAAAGTCTAGGTAAAACATTTCCCATACTAACTAAGTTACCCACCATGACAACCTTAACTGGAAAACTCCCATGCTTTTTTTAATGTAATTATTTCCATTCCTATCCTTATTTCTCCATTGCATTTATAGGCTCAGGCTCTCTTTACTACCTAACTTATTGACCAAAGGACATTTTTCGATTTAGTATTATACTATAACAATTTCCCTTAAGTTGCAAGCATGTCTACCATACACAATTCCAATTAGATCATCCAGCTATAACAAAAATGGTGGCATGTGATCATCTCATAATTCTAGCACTGACAAGATCTCTTACTATGTTAGTCTGTAAGAGGGAACCAAATCAACAATAGTGCATTCATTCCAAAACAACAAGCTTTTCACAAATGCCCTGAACGATTTTCTTTCTTATATAGCTTATGCTAAACATGTAAAAAACTAGAAACAGATCCAAATTCCATTTTTGTGAATGTGCGTGCATCCCTTGTTTTATGTGACTAGCCACAACCTAACCAATTGTGGTGAGAAGTGAGCAAGGGTTGGCTATGTTGCCATCCATAAGTGATGGACCAAAAAGGGACCTGGTTATAGTGAAGAATGAGCTTTGCTAGGTCATCTCCCATATACGACCATGGAAATGTAACCCGGTTTTGGAGGCAAATAGGCAAGGGTTATTTAGGTTTGGGTGCCTCCTAAAATAATAAGGCACAATGATGCCCAATTGAAAAGAATAGAGAGCTAGTGAATATGATGCTATGAAAGAGGAACAACGCTTGCTCATTTACAAGAAACCAAATGGAAAGCTGGAAAGCATGTCGGTGATGGCTACAGACTTTTGCATGCAGGGAAGGATAACAACATGAAATATTATTAGTTAAAGAAAAGAAGGGTTAGTTTGTGAATGTAAAAAGGATATGTAATAGACTAATAGTTATTAAGTTAGTTTAAGCTAATGTAGTTAAGTCAATGCACTAGAAGACCATTTCAAGGAGAGAATTAAAAACAATTTTGGGAGGAGATTGGTGCATTACTATAAAATATTCTGAAGGGAGATGGGATGATTATAGGTGGTGACTTAAATGGGTAGGTGTAGAGCCAAAAACCATTTACAAACTTGCATAGGGAGGCAGACTGCCCCCTCACCCTCACCCCCACCACCACCCCCAAAAAAGAGAAAAAACAAAAAAAAGATCACAGCAATAACCCCCCATCCCTTTTCATCTAAGCAAACGACCCCCTTAACATCACACTAATTGGATTATCTTGTAACTGGCCATGGCTTGAACTCCTTGTAGAATAATATTCATGATATTCATACCTTTTGGAGAAGCCTAAAAGCTCCTTTTATTCTAGAACTGCTCTAATGCCAGACTTTCTAACAATTTAAAACTTTAAAGGAAAAGTCACATGTGCATACCTAACCTGAGAGGGAATTAAAGGTCCTTGGCATAGTCTCTAATGTTAAGATAATATTGGGATTGATAACTTAGGACTCATAATGGAGAGACATGGTCTCCTTGTCTTCGAAGGATTCAAACCTCAAAAAATCAATATTGCATCAATGGCTGGCCGATATGATACATTTCTCGATAGGACACCTCTATATGTCTTGACATAAGCATTGCAAAATCATTGTTATCATGTTTTATTCCTTCTACAAAAATAAAATAAAATAAAATAATCATGAAGGAAAAAGAGACTTTTTCTTTATGAATAGGATATTAGAACATCTTAGCATATTAGTAGTAGTTCAATCCAAAATAGCTACAGTAGCCATTATTCTATTTTATATTCTCAGGTCCAGGGGCCAATCATTTCCATCATTGTTATCTTCTGCTAACTCCTTTTACTATAAAAAGAAATCCTGAGTTAAAAAAGAAAAAAAAAATCATGAAGAGTAGAGAGGGGATCCCTCTTCCTTATGAATATGATATAGATACCTTACCATGTTATCAGTGATGCAATCTATAATAGATCTGATAACGATTCTTCTATGTTAGATTCTCAGCATACAAGGCTTTTCAATATTTTATAGAAATATTTAAGAAAAATGAAATTAACAACCATATCTCCACCAAATTATTCACATGTACCAACAAGTGAACAAATTTTCAACTTTCTAAGAAGGTCAAGCTTTTACGGTTGTAGCCTCAGCAATAGATAAACCAAGTTCAGACTTTCAAATTTAAAAAGAGTTTAAATCACTTGAATGTTGATATTCACACAATAATTTCAGTTGAAAAAAATTTAAGCGAATCAACATCCTCGAAACATTTTATGTAGATGAGTAAAGTATAAGAGAATAATGACTTGCCACTACATTAAGTCTTGTTTTGAGACTAAATAATTTTTTAATGCTCAACGTTTTTATAGACTGTTTAAATGCATGATACCATTTGAACATTGGTGATTCGAGAGTATTTACTGACTAAAGAACTATATATGTTACATGGATCTAAAGATGCTTGGAACCCAAATGTCAAATATGCATGCCTAGGAAAACTTAGGTGATAAAAATTTAGTGGGTCAAGAAGCAATCAATAAAATGAAAGGAGGGTCATGCAAGAAAATATATATTTAAAAATATGAAAAAAAAATTCTAAAAGGAGAATATGCAAAAGGTGAAACAGGCTTTAATGGTTTTTTAAAGACTCAAAAGCCATTAGTTTTATAATATCAAGTCCTCCAGGTCCATCCATAAAAAAAGTGAAATAGGCTTCAATGGCTTTTTAAAGACTCAAAAGCCATTGACTCATAGTACCAAGTCCTCCAGGTCCATCCATAGGATTAGATGCCTCTTTAATCACCCAAAAATCAATTCTAATCCCTGTTGACCCCCATAATTTTATATCCCCACTTTAAATAATATTACCTATTGACAACATGTACAAGGCTCATATAACTATATAAAACTTGCATTATTTTCCTTAATGAACCATTATTTCCACAGAATAACAAAGTTTTGGTTTTTGTATTCACTTGTGGACTAATTTCAATGAGTCAACATGGGAAATCTTAGTGGTAAACAATTGTATACATGTAACTTATATGTGTGTGTGCATACACACATATATTAGGAAAAAAAGATTAATCATTCTAACTCTTTCTATAGAAAACTCTTATTACCACCCACATGCTTATCCAAACAAAAAATAAAAGATTTTTTCTTCCAACAAAATTGTCATTATGTATCGTCATTAGGCCTCATAAAAATAATCCTTACTTAATGTACCATGATACTTTCATCCAAGCTGAACTTTCATAACCTAGGCTTGTATTCTCATAGTCTAGTTTAGAGTGTGTTTTCTAAATGGAAAAGGATTACTACATAACTCAAATTCTAGCTAGTTGGTCGAACCTTTATGATCTCCATGATTTTGCTCACAATGTTTCTCAAAAATTTCATAATTTTCTAGCTATTAACATCAACCCATAGATTCCCTAAATAGAAATAACATGTAATTTTAGTGTGTGTATGTGTGCATGTAATTTGTCACCAATCATTTTGTAAGATAGTGGAGCCCTAAGGGTCGTTAATGTTCTCAAATTAGGTAAGCATAACCATCCTTTTATGGAAAATTATATTTGTGAATAAGAAATTTTGATGAAGAGTAAGGCAAAGGGTACAATGTTGTATTTAAAGACTCTCAATGAACATTGCCAATGACCAACTTTACATGCTACAAATGTGCAAAAACCTCAGTGAAGACATACAATGACATAAGTACCATAATTAAGCAAGGCATTTGAGTCTTAAGACAATAGTGTGCAAAATTGAGTACAAAAGAATGCCTACCCTTCCATTGGTAGTAATCAAATTGTAACATATATGCTGCCTAATGTTTGTAAGTTATAAGAGTATTTTGCTTCTCTTGTTGTATAAGAGGGACACTTTTGCAAAACCATAAGGGATTGGCCCCTATATATACATATAAGCATATAAATATATACATAAATGTATCTATGAAATTTATGTATATATATGTGTGGGTGTACGTACATACATATTGGCAGCACCACTAGAGATGATATCAACATTTTATGAAGTTAAGATTTGGTTTATATCTTTTTTATAACATATATCGCTCATGGTGGGGATCAAAAAAGGTTGGAAATAGGCCCAAACTAGCCCAACGCCCATCAAGTTGGGCTGGTTTCCAGTCAAGCCATGGGCTAGGCTCAAGGTAGTTCAAGTCGGGCTTGGGCTTGAACATAGAACCCGAAGTAATTTTGGAATGAGCTGTGGCCGATGCTTGGCCGAGCCCAGCTTGTAACGAAACTCAAAGCCCAAGTCTAGACCAAGTCAAAACCAAGCCCAAGAAACCCCACTCAATCTCTCTCTCACCCAATCTCTCATTCCCCTCTCCGCTCTCTCCCCTCACAGGTCTCTCTCCTCGCTCCTCTCTTTCCCACCTAATCTCTCCCCCCACTCTGCTCCTCCCCTCTCTCCTCCATCTCCCACTCAATATCTCTCTCCCCCTCTCTCCTCTCTAATCTCTCTCCCCTCTCCATCTCTACTCAGTCCTCTCTCTCCCATTCAATCTCTCTCCCCTCTTTGCTATCGCTCTCTTCTGTACCCTCTTTCCCTCAATGTCCCTCCCCTCTCTCCTCTCCCCTACTCGATCTCTCTCTCTCTTCTCTATTCTCTCTCCTCTCTCCCTCCTAATCTCTCTCTCCCCTCTCATTTTTCTCCCACTAGATCTCTCTCCCTCCAATCTCTCTCCCCTCTACACTCTCTCTCCTCTCTCCCTCCCTCTCTCCCCTCTCTCAATCCTCTCTCTCCCACCCGATCTCTCTCCCCTCTCCACTCTCTCCCCCCTCTTCACGCTAGCCCAATCGAGATTCGATACAAGCCCAAAGCCCGAAATTTTTTTCGGGCTAGGTCTGGCCTGCATAGAGACCAGACATGGGCCAACTAAATTCTAGTGCTAGGAATCAATAGGAATTTAAGGTATACTCATAATAATAGAAGAGTCATCTGAACCTATAGATGGACTTGAAGCACCGCATACTATGTGTTGGAGGTCATATAAAAAAGGATTTATTTGCAAAACAATAAGCAATTGACTGTTATGTATATCCTAGCCATCCACTTCTGAGGTCATAATGTCTTACCAAGTAAAAAGTTGTTTGCTTTTTTCCCCTAGAACATGAGGCTCAAGAAAGTGTGAGAAGTATGATGTAAGATTAGTAATATCTTTTTTATCCAATCCATCTTCTTCTTTTGTTTATCTTCCTTTCCCTTTCTTCTTCGTTTCTTTTTTCCCTTTAATTTATCTAGTTCACTTGCCTAAAGCAACCTAAATAGCTCAAACATTGATTAAAGCAGCTAGCACCTTTGATGGGCTAATCTCTAGCTGTTTGCTCCAATTGAGAACTGACCAATGCTCAGAATTGTTACGAGAAAGTAGATATAGGTCGAAAACAAGGGAGTGATCAGAAAGTAGATGGAAGCAATATCAGCTCTAACAAACATCAATTCATCACCAAGAAATCTTCTAAAACACCTTCGTGAACCTTGAATGTTGTCCAAAAATTTTGATGCGTAAATTTACTGATCTGAGGTATTATCAGCTCATAGATATAGGTCAAAATTGCATATTTTCTAGATATAATGCATATTAGTTTTTCCCATTACTTCATGTACTTGCTGCATGATGAATTAATTCCAGCGTGATTTTAGTTGTGTCGTTTACCTTTCATCAGCATAAGTTAGTCAACAAAAGGTTTTAGATCAGCATTAGTGTTTGTGCTTTGCATACCAGTGTTCTCCAGGGTTGCATTGCATCACCTCACTTTTATATCCTCATCCTTGAGCCAAAAGGTATTGTTAGACTGTCTCATGTTGAGGCCTGAGGCATGGTGAGCTCCAAAATCACTTTCTCAAAAAATAGTTGAAAGGTCATATCTTTCTAAATTAACAATGTATGATGCACCCATTGATAAAAGTAGAACTTTTTGGCTAGGAAATCATGACAAGATCACTATGTGGCCTGAAAACTTTAGCACACTTAGACCAAAAAAGAGTATGTTGAAGTTGAAGCGGACCAAAGAACATTAGAGCAAAAGCAAATCTTGAGGCACAACATTATTGTCAGAACCTCTCAACCTAACATAAACTATAAAGGTTTAATCTGCCCACCAAACTTAGTAATGAAAGTTTCTAGTTTACATGGATGTCACCATGGCCATTAAATTGTAGAGAAGTGAAATCACAATTTTAATTCATCGTTCTAGTTGTTATCCAGCAGCCATTGTAAGCTCAAAAAATTATCACACCAAAAAAAATCAAAGAAAAAGAAATGATGTTAATTGCACTTTGCCTAAGGCACCTTTGCGCATCTTAAAGACATGTTTTTTCTAGATTTTTTCTTCATTAGGAAAAGCTACATTTAACTTGCGGAAATCCACTCATGAAAAATTAGCTCCTCGAAAGTCAATCATCTACTTTTTGGTAGGGGTTATTGGATTATATAAGGCAAGCAAGTGCCCTTCCAATTAATAATAATAATAATAAATACAAAGATCCAATCTTTATTACCGAAGTTAGCCAGCAATAGCTTGATATTCGTATAGATAAATCCAGATTTGCTCTTGAAATTGAGGAAAAAAAAATTCTTGAATTGATATCCTTACCTCCCGCTCATTGCACATGGGGATCTGGACCAGAACCATGGGGTAGTTCTCGACCGCCCGCCCACCCTCCACATCCCCATCATTGTACTCCACCGCTGCCCCGGGCTTCAAACCCCGGAGCCGTATATAGATGCAGCCAAGCATAAGGACGACCCGATCCACGGACTGGATCAAGAAGAGGACGATGCACACATTGGCCATGGCCTGGACCGGGGGGGCGAGGTACTGGGCCCGGATGTGGAGCCAATTGGCGTAGAGGCGCTCGAGGGCCTCAGCGGAGGAGGCGTAGGAAGGGGGGCTAAAGTGCCAGCCTTTGAAGTAGGCGAGGAGCTCGACGAGTAGGAGCAGGACGGCGAGGACGAGGAAGGCACGGATCGCGCGGTAGAGGCGAGAGTCAGGGGAGGATGAGACAGGGGCGGAAGAGATCCGGCGGGCGGCGGTGAGGAGGAGGGCGAGGAGGCGGACGGGGAGGGAGGCGAGGAGCGCGGCGGAGTGGTGGAGGCGGAGGAGGAGGAGCCAGGAGAGCTGGCGGGGGCTGCGGCCGCGGGACTTGCCGGCGGCAACGGGGGTGGTGGGGGTGCGTACCTCGACGGCGGCCCAGGCGGCGTCGGCGGAGGAGGAGGAGGTGATGGAGGGGTCGTCGGGCGGCGAGGCGAGGAGGCCGTAGACCTTCTCGCGCTCCTTATTCCACCATTCCTGAAACTCGTAGTTGGGCGGAGGCGGAGACATCCAGATCTCTCTCTCTCTCTCTCTCTCTCTCTCTCTCTCTCTAGTATTAGATGGGAGAGAAGAATGGGTGGATTTTCTCTCTGTAAGAGAGGGGGTGGGGGCAAAATCGGAATGGGGGAAAAGGGGGAGGGGACGGCCAAATTTAGCGGGAGGAGGTGGGGAAGGAGGCTGGGCATGAAAGGGATCTAAAATACTACGGAGCTCAGATACGTGGCACCAAAATTGTGGTTTATACCATGAGCCACCATGGGATTGGTAGGCGCATAGAAATATTTCTTATTTCAATTCCCTTGTATTAAACCTTCAACAAAATGCTAATGTAATGATTATAGCGATCATTATTTATTTTATCTTCTTTGATTTGAAATTAGTTAATCTTTTGATAATTATTATACTTATAGCTACAACGATATCATAACGAAAAAAAGATAGGATAATGGTGTTAGGTCCACTACATTGTCACCGTATAGCAACCATTATGACATGAAAACAATCACATGATATCTATAACATGGTGAGCTCCAGTACTAACTATATTGTTATACAGTCATTGTTTAAATTTATATATTTTGCTGGGTTGCTGCTGTAGACCATCGAGTCTGGTATAGAAGACGGAACCAGTAAGACTGCAAATAGATCTGGTTGACTCGTGATCCGATCCGACCCAACCCGTTTAGATCCAAACTGACCCATGTTAAAGGACCCATGGGGCAAGGTCGGTTTCTAAGATTAGATCTATTTCATTTTTCGGATCGAGCCTGGGTTAACTAAATTCGGAACCGACCTGACCCGACTTAATCTATTTGATTTTTTGGGAGAATTTTAGATTTCTAATCTTATAATCCAACCCAACCCAACCAAAATTTGGAAAACGTGTTAGGTCGTGACTCGTCCATGCGCCACGAGGCCCGTGACCCATCTACACACTGCGAGACCCATGACTCGTCCGTGAATTGTGACCCGCTCACTTCAACCTTAGTCTCCTCCAATTCTCAAATCGCAAATACCTAGGATTGAAATCTCCTATTTGTTTCCATCGGCCATCTCTCTCTCTCTCTTTCCTGTTGGGGCTCTCGCTCCCAGCGGCGGTTGGCCATCGCGACTGTGACTACTCCTCCCCATCTCTAGACGTGACTATTCTTCAATCCTCCCAGACCATCGGCCATTGACTGTTCGTGAGCGTGGCCATCCATGAGCATCTCCCATTGCGATCGATCTCCACCTTAGTTCGTGCAGCGAATCAGTCTCTTCGGCGTCGTTCGGTGACTTCAGCGTCCGATGGCTTTGTCGTGTTCGTCCGACTCTCGAGGTATCCCCCTCCTTCGAAACTCTAGAACTGCATCTTGCCCTACATCTCCTTCATCCTCCCTTCTTTCTCCTCTAGATAATGCAATACCATTCCCATGATCACTTTATGACTATTAGTATAGTTTTCCCAAAACTATTCCATCTATTTTTTAGTTGTGACTTTTTGAAATGATCGGATCGATTAGTTCAAGATCCAAAGTAGGATTCCCCGAACTTCTCTTGTTGTAATATTTAGCACAGAACTTGTTCAAGTTGCTCTCCGAGACGGCATTTATTTTACAGTAAGAAGAAGCAAAATTTGTATGACCTTTTTTTTTCCTTTGATGATAAGGGAGGTTTAAAAAAACACCTGGCTTTTATTAATGATCCAAAATTATTTTGAAGATAATTATGTACAAAATAAGCAGCGAAAATACATAAAAAATAAGGCTCCTTAACGTAGAGATCAGACAAAGTACTCCAAAAATAAACCACACCTAAAACCACATGGGATTAAAAGAATTCTCCTAGGTAACAATACTGCTCTCTAAGGCTTATCTCATAGTGGCAGAATATTTAGATTATTATGAATAAAATCTTACACACAGGCCACAGCAGAAACTTAAAAAGTAGCAGATATCAGAGTATGATGATAGGGTGGGGTCAACAATCCCAAAAAGTATGTGGATTTTGTGTTCTACTTTATATGTTTTATGGTACTCATCACCTACCAGATCATCACACAGTTTACTCACTTTACCAGTCCAAAAGTCGGCCGCTTAGTTTACCAAAAATTGGTGATTGGTTTAGTTAGAAATCCTGGAATGCCACTTAAAAATCTGACTCAGACTTGAATCTTTGGGTTGGGACTGAGTTATACATGGATTCGACTCAATCCGATTGACCTATTGGGTTAAAAATTATAGCCGTGAACCCAACCCGATCTGATCTGAATTTCTATTAGGTTGGGTACAGGTCCAAAATTAAGATCCGAACAACGAACCAAATTAGGTCGGGTCATCCATGATCCGGTCCAACCTAATCCATTTGCACCCTTAAGAACCAGTTTGCCGATTTTACCGTTGGATACAGTTACTCTATTTACCACAGCATTATTTAGATTGCAAAGTTTTCAACGGACAATGGATTGCCGATTTTACTGCAAATACATAAATAAATAAAACACCGATCCTTTCAAAACAAAATGTGGCAAAGGAGCGGGTCCCGCCCCGAAGCATTTGTTTTCCGAGCACATGGATGCTGGCCCAAGGGCCCCACGCGTATGGTGACGTCACTCTGGAATTCGTGCACATGCAAATGTGGGCCCTGCCTGTGAAACCAATGAAACGTCAACCTCTCAGCTTCCAGATAAACAAAGGGCAGGACGGCTAAAGCATGTGGATCCGCCCATGGTTAGAGAGAAATTATAACCCTATACCACGTTGACCGGAGCAATCCAAGCCGGCTTATCAGAATTACTGTCTTATTCTTGGATCCATCCACGTTTTTATATAATTGTTTTTTTAGATTGTTCCAGCTATAACGAGTACATTAGAGGAGTTTCTGATCCTCTATGATGCAGTTTTTTTGATACAGATAAGAGGGATCCACATCAATCCACCAACCATAGGTGATTAAACTGAGCAAGAGATACAAGTCCCACCATCTGTATCTCAAATATCAATACATTGGATCTGAACTGTCAAGTTTAAATGCAAACTATAGAAGATCTCGACTCTGTGTGAATTATATCTTTTAGTTCATTGCTAAAGAGGATAGACCATGCCCCAATTCCAGTGTATACGTACTTAAAATCACACCTATATAACAACTATTGGACTGGTTAATACAGAATAGGATGATGGGCTTAATGCACTGATATGCAAGCTTATTTTTTTTGGGTTTTGGTGGTCTTTGTTTGTCAAGGTTTGAGTTTATTCAGTTTATTGCACGTATATAATTAGAATCTAGGGGCATTTAAAATTTCTCAAAAAATATAAGAATATTAATGACATCAAAGTGCATAATATTTTTTTCTAAATATTATGCAATGAAAATTATTTTTGGTAATTCAACTATAAGAATAAATTTGATTGTCAATGGCCAAGTAACATGTTAATCCTCATTTTGCCATTGTTACGAAAATAATAGATGGTAAGAAAAAACTTATCAGTTGAGGCGTGATATCATTGTCCTTAAGAATATATCGCGCTCCTCGGAGAATGAATCTCGGTGTAGCAGGTAATGGCGGCCTATCCTTCAGGATACAACAACCGGATCATTCCAAGCGTACACTTGCGGATGCAGCAATACTAGCGAACAGCTCAGAATCGCTCAGGAATATAGAAAACAGAAAGATTATGAAGAAAAGGAAGATAAGATTTGCTTATCTTAATCCTCGGATCTGATAGGATTTAAATAGAAAAGAAAAAGGTGTTTATTTAAAAGACACGATGTTTTACCAAGTTAAAAGGTGGAATACTATATAAAGATTTTTTGAGTTTCATCTCTTTCCAATGTAGGACTAAATAAAGTACAATAGACAAAAGACAAAAGACAAAAGAAGAGTAGACTTGTAATTTTGAAATATTCCAATAGCCATAGCTTTTATATTGCATATCGCGTTAAAGATGCATATTGGACAGCATTCACATTTACTGGGTAATCAGCAAGGCTTGGCATATCCTCGCATGGTTGTTTTTCAACACACTATAATAAATCCCATGGTGGATGCAACTTAGAAATCCATGACGTAGAGATGCAAGTGCATCGAATAATATTAGCTAATATGAAAAAGCAAAATCATATTCTTCAAGGGATCATCCCCCCCTTAAATACATTATTCAATTTATAGTAGTTAGCTCGAATACTCTTTTTTGGAAACTTGTATTATTTTTATATTAGGAACACCTAGTTATTGTGATTTGAAAATAGGCTTGACCATGGTGCTTCTTAAAATCTGTATGGTACACAAATTTAGTGCTAGGCTACCACCCATTTTTAGGCAACTTCTAAAATCATACATGAATTACTCAACCACTTGATAACACCTATCTTAGCCTCTATGTAACAATCCAAAACCTCACCCAAAAAATGTCATGACATAGAAGAAAAACATATGCCCTCGTTAAGAGCTGAAATCAAGACCTCCCGCTTACTAAATGGAGGCTCTAACCGAGCAAGCAAGGAAGAAAACCATAACCCTTCTCCAGTTTAGTAAGTAGAAGGTCTTGAGTTCGACTCTCAATGAGGCCATATGTTTCTTTTTTATGTGGTGACCTGTATGGGCGAGATCCGCTAAAGCACACGGGGCCTTAACCAAGGCATCTCCTCTGAAAGGGATGGGAACATTCTATGGGCTTTCTTGTTATGCACACGGTTAAAGCTCCCCACGTTTCGGCGGATCTTACCTAATTTTTAATATGTGATGACTTATACATGCATGTATTTAGTCCCACATCAATTATTCGTTCGGTAGATCTTTAATACTTATATAGGATCAAAGAACCCAAATAATATTTTTTGGCTAGCCATTTTGGATGAGGTCCTGAATTATTACAAAGAATATCAAATCGGACTAGGCCCATAACCTATATAGACTAGGGGATACTATAGCATGGATATATTTAAGCTGATCACGAGCTGATTGTGGTATTTGGCGATTGAATTTGAATGAATTTGAATCCTTAGCTTAGCGAGGATGCCATGGCTTAAATAGAGGAAGTATATGATGACTTTTGTGGGCGTGTGTTTAATTCCACATCGATTATTCACTGGATAGATCTTGAATACTTATATAGGATCAAGGAACCCAAATAATATCTTTTGGCTAACCATTTTAGATGAGGTCTTGAATTGTTACAAATAGTATTTGGGCGGACTAGGCCCATAATCTATATAGACTAGGGGACACTACAGCACAAGTATATTTGAGTTGATCACGAGCTAACCATAGTATTTGCGATTGGATTTGAATTGATTTGGATACTTAGCTTGGCGAGGACACCATGGCTTAAATGGGACGAGTAAGTGATGACTTGTGCAGGCGTATGTTTAGTCTCATATCAGTTCTTCGCTGGGTAGATCTTGGATACTTATATAGAATCAAAAAATTCAAATAATACCTTCTGGCTAGCCATTTTAGATAAGGTCCAGAATTATTATTCTGATAGCCTCTTTGATGGGCGAGGAATGTTATAAAAAAAAATCCTATGAAGGCACATTATAAAATGACACCCTACGGGTTTGGTCCCCAACTCATCCACGAGTGCTCGTGAGGTCCTTCCCATCAAGACTCTAAGTTGGGTTAGGTTTAAAAAATTCAAAATGATGCTTTTGGACAATGAGAAACTTATGCAAATTTTATTGCTCCGTATAGTTAATATTGTTGTATAGGAGTTTAGGGTTGTTAAGCGTGAAGACTGAATTTTTTTGTTGAATTAAATATTATCCATTGAATCATTTTTGAATGATAAATAAATAAATAAAGGAAAAAAAAAACAAGAAGACGTAAGGAACGATGGTGGGAGCCAAAATGGGAAGAGAGGAAGGATGGTGGATCTTCGCCGTCGTCCTCCCCTACATGAGGCTGGCGGGGGGACGGACCTCTGGTCTGCATCCGACAGCAGCCTAGGCGAGCTGCCGTCATGCCGCCACACCGGAAAGTCACCTCTTAGATCTAGTCCGTCTCCTTTTCCGATCGTTGACGGCGTCCGCTGCGACCCCCCCCCTCGGCGGACTTGGACCGGCAGGCCGCCGGCGATCCGCTAGCCTACATGGTCCTCTTGACGGCCGCCGTGACGACGATTAAGAAGGGATCCACTAGGGGGTTCTGCGGGTGGAGAGAAGAGGTTGCACAGCAACTAACCACCGGCAAATCGGCGGTTGAAGTGATGATCCAAGACACTGGCCGCCGGTTGGGACCAGCCGACGGATCCTCGGTGGAGATGAGTTGGTGAGGGAGTCGCCCCTGGATCCCTCTATGCCTCCGCCATTCTCGGTAGGAGAAGAAGGGAGGAAGGAGAAAGCGAAAACAGTTCTGGGTTTTGGGTTTGGACCCGAAATCCGAAATCCGATTAGTTCCTTTAAAAAAAAAAGGAAATTGTATTGTAGTCGCTAAAGACGTGTTTTATCCATAAAGATCCTTATAAAATTGCATTTGATCACTTTAATAAATATTTATTATGTAATGATCCTTCCATAATTATGTTATGGTTCCTCATATGATTTTCTTACATAAAAGTTCTTTCATTTGCTATTGCAAATTTTCTGGTACTTTTATATTTGGACTGAATAACAATATGCCGTTTAATTTGTTTATATGCAAATAGAGTATTGTAGGCATAATTTCATATTTTTGATGATCAATTATTTATATGTTCATGCCATGTTTTGCATGGCAAATTGATTGACACTATTTATAAATATTTGAAAATTTTTGGTTTGATTTCTCAGTGTGATCACCAATGTGACCTTGGACATGAAAAATTAGAAATTTTCTATAATGTATCTTTCTTCATAAATATAATTGATCCAATATTAGTTTTAAAGCATCATAATTGTATCTAAGCTATTGAAATTTTTAGTCCTTCCCAAAGAAGCGTCTTCATGTTCGATACTTAGACAAGTGAGATGGCAGGAGTAGTATTACTTTCATGCTCAAAGGTATGGTGTTTGTTTGTATCCAGTATGCATCTCTTGCTAGGTTCACCAGTGATGATGATCTATCATTGATTGGGTGTAGCCACTAGCATATTATGACACTCGTCCAAAAAAGAGATATAATGATGCACCTGGTTGCGCGCCAAAGTTAATTATTAAGAAATTTATTTTATTTTAATAAAGTTCAATGGTTATTTAGTCTCATTATTTGATGATAACGTAAACATGTATTATTTGCGGCATTGATTCCCATAATCATTGATGGCAGCGTAGAAAATTTTTTTCTTAATGGAACAATTTTTTTGGAATGGAAAGAAAGAATAATGCTCACATTAGGATGTGCTAACCTTGATTTAGTGTTTTGAGCAGATAAACCTTCACCATTTACGAATGAAAGCACACCAGAATAGAAGAGCTTTTTTTAGCAATGGGAACATTCCAATCGCCTCAGTTTGCTCCTAATGAAATCTAATGTAGCTAGGCATATTAGAGGATCCATCCCTTCATGTGACAAGCTATGCGATTTCTTGGATGCCATGAAACATTAATTTGTAAGCTCTAACAAGACTAAGGCCAACATCCTTATGACGAGATTAGTCTTCATGAGATATATAGACAAAATTGGTATACGTAAGCATATTATAGAGATCAGGGATATTGCAACATAGTTAAATGATATAAAGGTTTCCATATCTGATGCATTCCTAGTCCACTTTAGTCTCACTTCTCTCCTTTTAAGGTCTCCTATGAAACACATAATGAGGATTAGATAGTTAATGGATTACTGACCAAATATGTGCAAGAGAAGGAGAGACTGAGAAGAAAGAAGATAGAGAACGTGAACTTTGCTTCCCAATAAGTTAGTGGAAGAGTAGGTAAAAGAAAAGATGAACCCAAAGAAAAAAGGAAGAAGGCATTATCTATGGCATTAAGTAAAGCCATCAATAAGGTTATCAAATGTTTCTTCTACAGAAAGAAGGGATACCTAAAAAAAAATGCATAAAGTATAAAAAATGGCTACAAAAGAAAGGTACCCTTACTCTTATATGCATTTTGAATCCAATTTAGTAAATATTCTAAATTTTACCTAATGGATTGACTCTGTGCATCTATGCATATTGCCAACAACTTGTAGGGCTTCCTATCAAGAAAGCCTCTAATTGAAAGTGAACGATCCAATGTCATTGGAAATCAAGTAGCCTCTAATTGAAAGTGAACGATCCAATGTCATTGGAAATCAAGCACGTTCACATATCAAGGTAGTTGGATGCTACAGGATAGTCTTAGATTATGGATTTGTCTTAGACTTAGGACCTTTTATATTCCCTTTTTTTTTTCAGAAATTTAGTTTCTATTCCTCCTTTGGACAAAGTTGGTTTTTATATTTTTTTGGAAACTCTAGATACCGGATGCATACCTTAAGTATTAGTTGATAAACTAAAATGTTATTCCATAATCTGAATGTGATTCCACAAACTGCATACCTTTATGTATCAAAATGCATTGAATAAAAGTATCAACTATGGTGCCCTTATGTATCAGCTTGAGTATCAGCTGGTTAGTGCCTTTAAGTATCGTCTTAAGTAGTCGGGATATGATTCTACTATGTCAAAACTATTATAAACATGAGAGATAAGGATATATCAAATACTAGATAGCAAGAATTTCCATTCATTGCATTCTTAAAGAATACAATCAAACCACAAAAGTTTACAATTGTGACACTTGGATCCCAAAAGTTTACTGTAATGTTTTTGGAACTCAAAAGCAACTTGAATTCATTAATGGCTGAAATGTGATTCGACGATGATAAAAATGTGGCATTCTAGTATATCAATATGAGAGCTAAGGATATACCTAGCACCAGATAGCAAGCATTTTCATTCACTGCATTCTTAACAGATTATAAACAGGTCCCAAAATTTTACAGTAGTAACACTTAGAATCCAAAAGTTTACTATATATGTATTTGGACCCTAAAAGGCAACTTAGATTCACTAGCGGCTAAAATTGTTGGGAATTGTATTCTAAATGTCAATCGTCAGCATATTGAGAATTGAATTTTGTAAATGAATTGACAAATTAATAAAGTGTTATTTGGCATTATTCATCATTTCATCTTCAAATGAACTCTTATATGATGAAGTCCTTAGGACTTATGTTATAATAAAGAAGAATTTATTTTTGAGTCCTTAAACTTGTTCGCGACCAAATGATATGTTGTTACTAGGACGACAACATTATCGAGATTAGGTTGTTGTGTGACATATACGTTGGTTGTCCTCTTAACCAAGGAGTGTGGAGACACTAGTATGCCACACAGGTGAAGTGTAGGAGTATATTTTACCGAACGTGACCAATTCCGGAATGCTCTACTGTCAAAAGATGTTCCGAGTGGATATGGGTATAAGTTTGGCCCTCTAACCTGAGATCACAACCTATGACTAGCAAGCAACTCACTCTACTTTGGTACCGGACTATCTGAATTTCTAATTCAGTGATGGAAGGTCACTGGGCGCAGTCAAGTACTTGCGTAGTCAGTTGTGAGTCGAGATGGAATTGATCCCTCCTGGAAACAGGAGATAATATCTTGTGATTAATTTAGCAAAATCTTGGCCAGAATAATCCCAGTGAGGAGTCACGGGATATCTAAAGTTAATCATATAATGGATGAACTAATTATAGGGTTGACAGTGAGCTCTAAGTCATCCTGGCATTAGGAGTCAAAGGGATTGAATTATACAGTAACCATAGTCCAGGGTTATAGAATATTTGCTTCGCATATATTCGGCCTATTCGGACGTCGGGTACCATTGCTAGATGATCACATCGATTAGTATAGGAAGACGTTCCTATACTACCGACTTAGGTTCAAACCTATGAGGTCACACGCATAGAAGTTTCTAGGTTGATCAAATGGCTGATTGATGATTAAGAATCATTCAGGAGTAATTTGGTCAATTCGATTGATAAATTATTCAAAGCAAAAATTGCATTAAAATAATTATTGAATTATTGGAGGACTAATTAGCAATTAGATTGTTAATGAACTCAATTTGATTAAATAATTGGGCTTAGGTTTAGCCAAATTGAATAGGATTCAATTTGGGCTGCATCAGGATTTGACCTAATTGGATTGGGTTCAACCCAAGTAGATTGAGCTTGACCCAATTGATGGAACTTGACCTAATTGGATTGGGCTTGATCTAAATCAATTAGAAGACCTTATTTGATGAGGATTATGATTACAAATAATCAGAATTGGATAAGGAGAAGAATCCCTAAATTTTAGGAAACCATCCTTATCTTCTTGGAGAAGAATGACATCTTAGTTTATTCCTAATATTTTCTAAGCCTATCCTCTTTATTTTTGGCCAAAAATTGGCGTGAGAAGAGAAGAGGCGTGGGGCTATATTTTCTATAAAATTAGTGCCTTAAATCTTTCTAAAAAGATTTAGATGAATTTCCTAATTTGTAGGGATTGCATGGTACATGAAATAGGGTGGTCTACGGCTGAACTTTGGATGCATGAATTTCTATCTTTTAGGGATTCAAAATGCACAAAATTTGGATATGCTTATCTCATCTTAGCTGCCAAACCACCAGAATTTTTTGGAAATTTTATCAGCCAAATTAGTTGGCTAAATTAGGTGTGAGGCGTGGGGTGGTCTTTTGGCTATAAAAGACCCCCATGCCTTGGGTTCAAGATATACCATATTTAGAGTTTTCAAAAAAATTTTGAAAAAATTTTCTGAGAGCCTCCATCCCTTCTTCTCCTTCTTCCTCACGTCTATCCTCCATCTCCTTGAAAAACAATCAAAGCTTGAGTGTTTAGAAGGAGAAAGCTTCAGCCATTGCAACGTTCGTGCGCGAGCTAGCACTCCCGTGGAAGACGATCTACCTAGGGCTTCGCGTGTACTTCTCATAGAGGCCATTCGTGTGTGTGGCTGTGAAGTCAAGGATCAGATCTATAAGTTTCTTCCATCATAAAAGGTATTAATCCTACATCAATATTTTATTTTGGAGTCAGGGTCTAGGTCTAATTTCCGAGGTTTTACCCTACTTTGGGGCTCCTCACGGAGTTATCTCCAGAATTCATTCGATGGATATTTGGAGATTAATCGGAATAGAGTTCTTAAGTTTCAGATCTAATAGTTAATCATGCATGAAAGTTTTAGCATAATTGTTTAAACGATTCCGGCATAATCCTATATGTTCTGAAGGTGCTGATTTCTAGATTTGATCTTGTAAGTATGCATGAATTAAATTGTTTGATTCGATTTTTTCGCTGCATTTTTAGAAAAAGAACTACATATGGCTTGATCCCCCTTATGAAGGGGTACGTAGGCAACCCGATCAGGTTCAGCCATGGTTTTTAGGAAAAAAAATAAATTTCAGCATGCTTAACATCGAAGAACCTAGGATTCACTTTCAGTAGTATCAGAGCCAGGTTCATGTTTAAACTTTTATGTTTTAATTTTTGTAATTAAATCTGAAATCATGAGCATGCTTAGATTAGATCTAAAGTATTTTTATGATTGATTTAATTGCTGAATATGCATGATTAACTAGATCTGAAATTTTGGATGCATATGATGCATGTTTGTGTTAAGATTTGTAACATAAATAAATCTAAAATTATAATATTGTTTAGATTAGATCTAAATAAAATTTATGATTCATATGATCTCTGATTTTAATAAACAAATCAGATCTGAAAATAAAAATAAAAAAATAAATACGTCAGATGTATGTTGTTTGTATTAATTCATGTTGTTATGTATATGTGTTGCATGAACATTAAATATAATGACTTAAATATGAATTAAATCTGATTACATGTGATTAATTACAAAAACTCAGATCTGAAAATATGTTTTAAGAACTGAAAGATTGTAATTAATATATAATTAAAAAAAAATATGCAATGATCAAAACTTTCATAAGTCTAAAGTTAATTAAAAATTAAGTGTTATGAAATAGAATTGTAACTCAATTAATTGACATTGCATAATTCTTGGGGCATATGGGTTAGCTTGAATCAAGTTTCTAGGATTGGGTTAGACCTAAGGTTAGAATCATACATGGATAAATAGAATTAATTGATCAAATCTAATTAAGTAGTAACTAAATTAGGTCAAGGAAATTCTAGGTCAATTTACAATAGTTGTAGATCGATCAAGTCCATGTCTTTGATTAGACCAAGATGAAACTTGATTTAGGCTTAGAGGTGTAGCCCGAGTCATTTGAGTAATCAAATCAAAATTGATTAACCAGTCGATGTCTAAGGTAAGTTTGGCAGTTTTGACCGATGGTTTTTTATTGGGAGCTACTCGCACTGATTCGTCTTTGTCGAGTTAATGGCATATCCCTTCCACCGATCTTACTTACCTGACCGACATGGTCAATCTCATTTTGATTGGATCGCTTAATGATTCGAGTTAGCCCATGCCTATAAGGAAAATCAGTTTGACTGATTTAGGTGCCTCCTTAACCGGTTTGAGTCTAATCTGATTTGGTGAAGTCAGTGGGAGAATTAGACTAACCGGATCTTCTCATCTATCCTAATTATGAAATCCGCTAAAATTATTAGGTCCTTAAAATGAAATAGTTATGGAGATAACTAGGTCATAGCCTCCCATTAAGTTGGGTGATAATGGGTCCAATGTTTTGATAATTATTGGAGGCGCGACACACCTGGTACTTATCAAGCATTGGAATTGTCATTCAATATATGATGAGTTAAGTGTACCTTCAATAGGCAGTCAGGTGAGCCGAGCCACACTCGGGCTTGGTCGTCTATTAGTTGATTAGACTTAACCCTATCATTTAATGGTTGGACCTAACTAGGATATTCGGTGGAGGCGGCACACGCCTGCCGAAGAACCTAGGACAAAATTATCACTAGAAGTTGCTTGGTGAAGCAACTGGTTTATAACCTACCAATAGGTGCATATGGGTTAGCCGAGCCACACTCGGGCCTATATACGATCTATTGGGTTCTAGTGCCCACTAAAGAATTAAGAGTAATTTTTCGAATTGGAGGTAAAAGGCTACCAATTTGTATAAAATAGTGGGAGTACCTTTAGACTAAAGTCCAAGTCTAATGTGTTTAGTCAATTCATATACTAATAGCCAAATTTTCTTTTATACAGAAATGGCCACTAATTTGTCACTTTGCTCATTATTGGATAATGACAAGTTGACTGGTCCAAATTTCAATAATTGGTATAGAAAACTGAAAATTGTGCTAGAGCATGAATGGATCCTTTATGTGATAACAGATCCGGCACCTGAGCAGCCCGCTGCTAATGCACGGGGTACAGGCAGAGACACTTATCAGAAGTGGCTCAGTGATCATATCACTGTCCGTTACATTATGTTCGCTGCAATGAATGATGAGTTTAGTAGGCATTTTGAGAATGCGCAGCCGGAAGACATCATTCAAGTGTTGAATGAATCTTTCGGTATTCCTGATGATGTTGAAAAGCACAAGATTAGTTGTGCTATTTTCAGCGCACGTATGAAGGATGGGGCTTCGGTGACCGATCATGTATTGTACATGATTGAGTTAATCGAGCACCTAGGCACTTTCGTATCTGTTGCCCAGAGATGGTCACCCAAGAGGGGGGTGAATTGGGTGTTTTAAAACTTTTTGTCTAATTAAAAATAAAACACACAAATGTATGAACTAGAATAAAGATAGAGGTATGAGAACAGTCAATCGCAAACACAAGGTTTTATAGTGGTTCGGAGCTTCCACTGCTCCTACATCCACTCCCCAAAGCACCTTTGGGAATTTCCACTATAATCCAAGATTACAGTCCGGTAGTTTTGCGAGTGCACTACCCAACTCGTTGTTTTACTCCGGGCTAACAACGAACCCTACAATCCCCCAATTTCACCTAGGCTTGGGATGCCTTTCCCTTGTTCCAAGTCCCTTGACTGGAACAAGCACAATAATGAAAAGTTTTACAAGGATTTAAAAGCTCTTAATGAAGCGAATATAGAAATGAGAAATATTAAAACCCGGAAGAACCCTTTTGGCCGTTGGAAGCTTGGGGAATGATGGTTCTTCCGATGTGGATCGCGTTGGCTTGAATGTGAGCTTTGAATGCCAAGTGGGAGTGAGTGGTTGAGCACGAAATCAGTTGGGAAAACTTGAATGCACTTGATTTCTCCTCTTGAAAGCTCAAACTCCCTTGAACCTCTTTTTCTTTCTTCTCTCTTGAATGATCTTGTGTTGGGTTGGTGAGAAGATATAGGAAGGCACTCAAGAGCTCCCTTTTATAGACTAAAAAGCAAATATAGCCGTTAGACACAAAGATATGGAAGTTTGAAATTCAAACAAACCTGAAAAAGTGTGTCAGTCGCGTCCCAGGCGCTCCGAAGACGTCTCCGCTTCAACGCAAGACGTCTCGGCTGTATAAACTTTCTTTTGACGTTGTTTGGGGTCGACTCTGCGCTTTACGGGGACGACTCCGCAGAAGGACTCTTTGACTTCTTGTTTTTCTGTTTTTCTGAGAGAGTCGGCTCGGCACTTTACGGGGACGTCTCGGGATGTTTACGCTTTTTGCATGGGGACGACTCCGCTGCCTCGGGGACGACTCCGCTGTTTTATCTCTGAAAAATATGTCCTCTGGAATTCTCTGAGAGAGTCGACTCCGCTCTTTCAGGGGACGTCTCGGCAGTTCTGTCAACGAAAAACACACCTTCTGGAATCCCCTGAGAGAGTCGACTCCGCACTCTCTGGGGACAACTCGGAAAGTCTGCTTTTTACTTGCGGGGACGACTCCGCTTCCTGTGGAGACGACTCGCGCGCATCCCTTGAAATTGGCCTTTCTGCCGCCTCTGAGAGAGTCGACTCCGACCCTGCGAGACGCCTCGCCAGGTGCCGGGGACGTCTCCAGATGTGCCAATTCTTCCTGTTTGTGCCAGAGACGTCTCTGAGACGACCCGGAGACGTCTCGGCTGTCCCTGATCTGTTTTCTTCAACTCAAAAATTCTTCAATAAATTCTTGAAAAATATGGGAACTTGCCTAGACATTTCTTAACAATATTCTTAGTTAATCACCTGAAATCCTCAAATAAATTGTTAAGATAAATGGAATTAAACTCTAGTGTTTTGTATTCATCAAAATCCATTGGGGGGTCAACAATCTCCCCCTTTTTGATGATGACAAAACACTGAGTATATGCAAAATTCGAAATTTAAATATATACACAGTATTTGATCAGATGTACAAGTATTGTGTTTTGGTTAGAGCTAAATACAGTGTGCATAATTCAAAATAGTCAATTTTCAGTTTTTCCCTTATGCATAAGTATTGGTCTTAGTAGCTCTTGAGCAATTTTGGTATATCAACTGAATTTGAATCAAGTTAAAATGTAAATTAATGAAGTATTGATGCTAAAGACAATTGAAGGCTAAGTACTTTTTGACTCCCCCTTTCTTTTCCAGAAGGGCAATTATCTTACAGCCAATATTCTTCAATTTTGTCTTTTCTAATTCAACTTTTAAGTATGAGTGTAAATTTTGCATTCCATATTTAGGTTCTACTCCATATACTTCATATACTCCATATATAGGTTCTATATTATATCTACTCCCCCTTTTTGTCATCAACAATGAAGGGGACAAATTATTCTTAGGTACTTAAAACACAATTTCTAGTGGAATTCAGCATGTTACCATGATTCACTTAAGGATATTCAAGTTATGCTCCCGCTGTCCAAGTTATGTCTATTAATGAATGCAGCATTCATTTCACTCCCCCTTTGTTTTGGAATTTATTTCAGACCTTTTTTTTGTTTAAAATAGTTATTAGAAGATGTGCTCCCCCTGTTTTATATGCATTGATAAGTTGTGTCAAGTTTGAACACTTAAGGTATGTTATGAGATTTTTATGGCACATCACAAAATCACATACACAAAGTTTCAAAGAAATTGTATGACATTCATATATCATTGCAATCATTTGAAGTCATTACAAAGTTAAAAGAGGAAATCATTACAAGTATTGATTCCTAATACAAAAGAAGTTTCAAAATGAGCCTAGGGTTTTACAAAACAGATGAACCCTAGATTTTTTACAAAATGTCCCTCATCGGCGACGTTGTTCAATAGCCCTAGCAGCTGCCTCTATAAATGCATTTATTGAGTCCAGTAGAGTTTTGAACTGATCTCCTTGAGATTGATGGAAGGCTGCTACTAGTGCTTCAAACTCGAGACTTGCCCTTTCAATTTTTCCTTTAAGTTGGGCAGCCACGGTGCCCAAATTGCCTCCAGGGCTCGTCAACTCTTGAAGACCATCTGATATGATCTTCAATTTCTCCTGTAGCTCAATTGATCGTATAGTTTGGAGGGTACCCACATGAACCAACTCTGATGCTGTAGCTTCTACCTGAGTTTTGATCTCCTTCAATTCTTGTAGAAGCCCTTCATGTGAGGTACGAAGAGGAGCCAACTCAGCAGTGATCAACGATCTCATCTCCTCTCTCATCTGCTGGCATATCACAGATGCTAGAGTGTGCATCTGTTCATCTGACAGGGAGAAGGATCCACTGACTGGAGGAGGAGGAGGCATGGATGTGGAAGGTCCAGCTGAGCTGGAGGGTACATCAGGAAAGCCCATATGGCTATGTGGAGGAGAGTGGTGGTCTGGCTCCTGATGTGGGATCTCAGGCTCTAGGATTTGAGATTTTCTTTTTGGTACCTTAACCCATGATCCATCTACCTTGTGAAACTCCATTCTATGCATTGTACTTTCATTGCAGTAGTCGGTGTTTCTTAAGGGTTTTGCAGGCTCATTTTCAGGAATGGGAACTTTGAAGTGTTTGAATAGTAAAGTGAAAATCATCCCATATGGTATGCTAAACCTAAAATACCTATGACATATAGAGATGTAGTTTAACATAAGTCTAGGGAGATTTAGGGGGATCCCTAGTAAGATGTGGTGCATGATAACTAAATCTCGCTCCGAAACGAAATCGAAGCGGCCGGTTTTTGGGAATAGGACCCGGTTAACAATGCTCAAGAGTAATCTCATCTCGGCATTGAGGTCTTGGGAGTTAACCACATCAAGAGGGCCGCAGTCCTCTCGTCCTAAAACTAAGTTTAGGGCAATTTTCCTTTGAGGGTGTGAGGTCGGAGCCTCACCATATTTAGGAATTTGTAATACACTAGATAGAACATCCTCATTAATCTCTATCAATATCCCTCGGACATATCCAGTGTACCCCGAGTCCCCTAAGGCCATGTTGCTAAACATTTCCCTAACTAGGCCGGGATAGGTTGATGTATTTAGGGTACAAAGGTATTCCCAACCTTGGGCTCGGAGTCTCTCTCCAATAGAGAACCCCTCATTTGCTAGAAACTGAAAGTCGATGTACCTACCAGTGGTTACTGTGCGATTTGCACAGGAAAGGGTCGTGGTTGGCGGAGCAACCGGAGGAGATGGCGCGGAAGGCTCTTTCCTCCGTTCCTCGCCGTCGGTCGCTACCCTAGGACGCCTCCCACCCGTTCTCCTAGCTCTCTTAGGTGCCATGAATCGAAAACCCTAGGAAAATGGGGAGATTTTGGTTCGGTTTGAGGTGGAGAGCAAACGGAGGCTAGGGTTTTTTGTTTTTGTCGGGGACGAAAGAAGATAGCTCGGGTCGGCTCGAGCTGTTTCACCTATTTTAAAAACCCTCATTCGGTTCCTGAGACGTCTCCACGACTAGCGCGAGACGTCTTGCCGGGGGGACGTCTCTGTGATTTGCCAGAGACGTCTCCAGCACTGAAAATTTTCTGAATGATTTCTATCTTTTCCCAATTTATTTTATTTAACCACACTAATCAACATGATTTCTTTTGGTGAATATAGAGTGAGTTTGTTTGTGATCCTCCCCTTTAATAATACACCCTATAAAAGTTTGATAATGATTTTTGAATTATTAATATTGAAATGAGGAATGTTTGACCAAATTTTGAATACCTATGAAATAGGCTCTGAAAATATCTCCATGAAGAGTCCAAGGGAGGATAACCATCCTCCGGAAAGTCAAACAATTCGTCATTTAACTTAGATAGATTTATGCTTTCACTTAATAGATGCTAGGTTTGCTATTTCTGACCTTGTGGTGGATTACTAGCTTGAGTAGCAAAGCATTGCATTACAAGTTCAATTTATTTGCTAGGATCAAATAAGCACAAAGCATTCCTTAAGAAGTTGAACCTATCTTTACAAAGGGGCTTTGTAAAGATATCGGCCAATTGATTTTCAGTACATACATACTCAATCATCACATCATTTTTCAGCACATGATCTCTTATAAAGTGATGCCTAATTTCTATGTGTTTTGATTTAGAGTGTTGGACAGGATTCTTTGTTAAATTAATTGCACTTGTATTATCACATCTAACTGGTATGTTGTCCATTTTGATACCGAAGTCTTCGAGTTGTTGCTTAATCCAAAGCACTTGGGCACAATAGCTCCCAGCTGCAATGTATTCAGCCTCAGCTGTGGATAAGGCCACTGAATTCTGTTTCTTGTTAAACCAAGAAACTAAATTAGCACCCAAGAATTGACATGTGCCACTTGTGCTTTTTCTGTCGAGTTTGCACCCGGCAAAGTCAGCATCGGAATAAGCAATTAAATTTATGTCAGATTGCTTAGAATACCATAAGCCTACATTAGATGTCCCTACTAGATATCTGAAAATTCTTTTAACAGCTTGCAAGTGTGATTCCTTAGGACATGCTTGGTATCTAGCACACATGCAAACACTGAATAATATATCTGGCCTACTAGCAGTAAGGTAAAGTAAAGAGCCTATCATACCTCTGTACAATTTGCAGTCTATACTTTTACCTTTTTCATCTTTGTCAAGCTTGCAACTTGAGCCCATGGGTGTGCTGATTTCCTTTGCATCCTTCATCTTGAATTTTTCCAACATTTCCTTGATATATTTGGACTGACTGATGAAGATGCCTTCCTCTGATTGTTTTATTTGTAGCCCAAGGAAGAAGTTGAGCTCACCCATCATGCTCATTTCAAATTCTCCCTGCATAAGCTTGGCAAACTCTTGACAAAGACTATCATTAGTAGCACCAAAAATTATATCATCCACATAAATTTGCACAAGCAATAAGTCATTCCCTTTTCTTTTAATGAAGAGGGTTTTGTCTACATTTCCTCTCTTAAATTTATTTTCAATTAGAAAATTACTTAATCTTTCATACCATGCCCTAGGGGCTTGCTTAAGTCCATACAATGCTTTATGCAATTTATAAACGTAATCTGGATGTAAGTGATTTTCAAAACCTGGAGGTTGTCCTACATAAACTTCCTCCATTATATAACCATTTAAAAAGGCACTTTTTACATCCATTTGATAGAGTTTAAAATCCATGAAGCATGCATATGCCAAAAGTAGTCTAATAGCTTCTAACCTAGCAACAGGAGCAAAAGTTTCATCAAAATCTATCCCTTCCTCCTGATTATATCCTTTGACTACTAGCCTAGCTTTGTTTCTTATTACTATTCCATCTTCATCTAGTTTATTTCTATATACCCATTTGGTGCCTATAATTGAAACATTAGGGGGTCTTTTCATTAGAGTCCAAACTTGATTTTTCTCAAATTGATTTAATTCTTCTTGCATGGCATTTATCCAATTTTCATCTTTTTCGGCTTCTTCTAGTGATTTAGGTTCTATTTGTGAAACGAATGCAAGATAATTACTAGTGTTTCTTAAAGAGGATCTTGTCCTTATCCCTTGTGAAGGATCACCAAGGATTAGATCCCTTGGATGACCATGTGCATACCTCCATTCCTTAGGAAGATCTTGATTTCTTGTTGGAGGTTGATCTTCTTCATCTTGCTGAATTGAATCTTCTTTGATCTCATCCTCATGTTGTTTGTCTTGTATGGAGAATTCCTTCATTCTGTCTTCAAGTGTACCTGCATCACCATCTTCTTCTTTTCTAGAAGAATCTCCATTAGCTTCATCAAAAACAACATGAATGGATTCTTCAACAACGAGAGTTCTCTTGTTGAAGACCCTGTATGCTCTACTAGATGAGGAATAACCTAAGAAGATCCCCTCATCTGATTTAGCACTGAATTTACTTAGATTGTCCTTTCCATTGTTTAAAATAAAGCAACGACAACCGAAAACATGAAAATAGCTTATATTTGGTTTCTTACTTTTCATCAACTCATAAGGTGTTTTCTTTAAGATTGATCTAACTAAAGCACGGTTTAGAATATGACATGAAGTATTTATTGCTTCAGCCCAAAAGTACTTTGGTAGATCCGATTCACACAACATGGTACGAGCCATATCTGCTAGTGTGCGATTCTTCCTTTCTACCACCCCATTTTGTTGGGGTGTCCTAGGTGCCGAGAAATTGTGATTGATACCGTTTTCTTCACAAAATTTTTCAAAGTGCTGATTTTCAAACTCGGTACCATGATCACTCCTAATTGCTTTTAGTTTAAGATTAAGTTCATTCGAAATTCTATTATAAAACTTGATAAAAGCGGGAAAGGACTCATCTTTATGTGCAAGAAATGAAACCCATGTAAAACGTGAAAAATCATCAATAATCACAAGACCAAATTTCTTACCCCCTAGACTAGCAGTTCTAGTAGGTCCAAATAAATCCATGTGGATTAGTTCTAAGGGTTTTGATGTCGAGACTATGTTCTTAGACTTAAAGGAACTTCTTGTTTGTTTTCCTAGTTGACATGCAGCACAGATTTTGTTCTTTTCAAAGTCTATTTTTGGTAATCCTTTGACTAGATCTTTTGTAATCAATTTAGAAATTAAATCCATGCTAGCATGCCCTGACCTACGATGCCATAACCAGCTAGTCTCATTGACTTTGGCATCCATAGCTACAAGACATTGGCCATCCTTCATGGTGAGATCATCAAGGTCTACCATGTAAACATTTCCACGCCTATGTCCCGTAAGTATGATTTCATTGTCAATTGGACTACTAATTATGCATAGTGAAGATTCAAAAGACACTTTAAAGCCTTTGTCACAAAATTGACTTATACTTAGTAAATTATGTTTTAATCCATTAACTAACAAAACATTGTCAATAAATGAGGAGGGTGATATGGAGATTTTACCAACGCCAATGATTTGACCTTTAGCATTGTCTCCAAATGTGACTACTCCTCCTTTCGATTTCAAGGTGACGAAAAGGCTCTTGTCACCGGTCATATGCCTTGAGCAACCACTATCAAGATACCACATTCTCTTTTTACTCCCGGCTGCAAGGCATACCTGCAAAATAATCATGTGAAGCTCTTAGGTACCCAAGTTTTCTTGGGTCCTTCTTGGTTAGTGTAGTTGGTCCCCTTAGGCACCCACACTTTAGTTGTGTTTTTACCTTTTACAAATGTATTCTTGTTAGATTGAATCTTTCTTTGAATGCAAGAATAGGCTTTATGTCCACTTTTTCCACAATGAAAGCATGTAGATTTTTCAGTTTTGACATCTTTTGCTTTCACAAAGAAATTCTTTAGATACTTTTGTTGTTTGCTAGTTTTATATCCTAATCCGGCTTTATTAAAAACAGCTCTTTGATTGGATAGAATAAGATTTAATTTTTCAGAGCTTTGTGTAAATTTCTCCACAATTGGTTTGTACTTATGTACCTCATTTTTAAGAACCAAATTTTCTTTAGCCAATTCTTCCTTATCATTTTTAAGGGTTTCAACATTTTGTGCAAGTGAGGTATTACTATTGAGTAGGGATTTAACTTTTAGATTTAATTCCTTAATTAGTGTTTTTGCCGTTTCATTTTCAATGCTAAGTTTTGAATTTTTATTTTCTAAGTCAATGGTGTTAACATTTTTAACGCTCTCCTTCTCAATTAATAGGTTTTTAATATCATCCTTTAGTTTTTGATTGGAGGCCTTTAATTCTTTATTCTTTGCTCCTAACATACTACAATCACTCATGAGTTCTTGAAAAGCTTCATATAATTCTTCTAAAGTAAAATTTGTAGTTGAGCTTTGACATACCTCATCGTCTTCGAATGCCATGAAGCACAAGTTGGCGGTCTCTTCCTTCTCTTCCTCGGAGGAGGATGTGTCACTATCATCCCACGTTGCTTTCAACGCCTTCTTCTTTTTCTTTCCAAAGTGCTTCTTCTGTTGAAGGCATTCGGAACGGATGTGTCCCGGTCTCTTGCAATCATAACATATGATTGGGTCTCTTTCCTTTTCTTTTTCCTTTTCCCAATCATTTCTTCCTCCAAACTTCTTTCTTGGGAAGGGTTTCTTTCTTCTCATGAATTTCTTAAACTTCCTTACTATTAAACCCAAGTCCTCATCTTCGCTTTCTTCTTCACTCTCACTACTTTCTTCTTCACACACACTCGAAGTAGCCTTGAGTGCGATTGTCTTCTTCTTTGGCAAATCTTCTTCATGTTGCTTCATTGTGAGCTCATGCGTCATCAATGAGCCCAATAGTTGTTCAAGTCCCAATGTGTTGAGGTCTTTAGCTTCTACAATTGCCGTGACCTTCGCTTCCCATGCTTTTGGCAAGGACCTGAGAATTTTACTCACAAGTTCTGGGTTAGTGTAAGATTTACCCAAATTCTTTAGACCATTTATTATATCAGTGAAACGTGTGAACATGCATGAAATGGTTTCGTTGGATTCCATCTTAAATAATTCATATTTGTGAACCAGAATGTTCACTTTAGATTCTTTGACTTGATTGGTACCCTCATGGGTAACTTCAAGCCTATCCCATATTTCCTTGGCGGAACTACAGGTGGAGACTCTATTGAACTCATTTGCATCTAGAGCACAGAATAATGAGTTCATGGCTCTAGCGTTGAGTTGAACCATCCTATTATCATTCTCATCCCAATCCTCCTCAGGTTTGGGAACTTGAATGCCATTAACCATGTGAGATGGTTCGTGTGGTCCCTTGATTATAACCCTCCACAAGGCATAATCTTGTGCTTGAATAAAAACCCTCATTCTAGTCTTTCAATAGGTATAATTTGTCCCATTGAAGAGTGGAGGTCTATTGGTTGCCTACCCCTCAGTAGGAATATTATTGAAGGGTGTTGCCATCTAGATCTTTGGCTAAGACGGTTAGGTCTTCAAGAAATACACAGAGCACCTGCTCTGATACCACTTGTTGCCCAGAGATGGTCACCCAAGAGGGGGGTGAATTGGGTGTTTTAAAACTTTTTATCTAATTAAAAATAAAACACACAAATGTATGAACTAGAATAAAGATAGAGGTATGAGAACAGTCAATCGCAAACACAAGGTTTTATAGTGGTTCGGAGCTTCCACTGCTCCTACATCCACTCCCCAAAGCACCTTTGGAAATTTTCACTATAATCCAAGATTACAGTCCGGTAGTTTTGCGAGTGCACTACCCAACTCGTTGTTTTACTCCGGGCTAACAACGAACCCTACAATCCCCCAATTTCACCTAGGCTTGGGATGCCTTTCCCTTGTTCCAAGTTCTTTGACTGGAACAAGCACAATAATGAAAAGTTTTACAAGGATTTAAAAGCTCTTAATGAAGTGAATATAGAAATGAGAAATATTAAAATCCGGAAGAACCCTTTTGGCCGTTGGAAGCTTGGGGAATGATGGTTCTTCCGATGTGGATCGCGTTGGCTTGAATGTGAGCTTTGAATGCCAAGTGGGAGTGAGTGGTTGAGCATGAAATCAGTTGGGAAAACTTGAATGCACTTGATTTCTCCTCTTGAAAGCTCTAACTCCCTTGAACCTCTTTTTCTTTCTTCTCTCTTGAATGATCTTGTGTTGGGTTGGTGAGAAGATATAGGAAGGCACTCAAGAGCTCCCTTTTATAGACCAAAAAGCAAATATAGCCGTTAGACACAAAGATATGGAAGTTTGAAATTCAAACAAACCTGAAAAAGTGTGTCAGTCGCGTCCCAGGCGCTCCGGAGACGTCTCCGCTTCAACGCGAGACGTCTCGGCTGTATAAACTTTCTTTTGACGTTGTTTGGGGTCGACTCTGCGCTTTACGGGGACAACTCCACAGAAGGACTCTTTGACTTCTTGTTTTTCTGTTTTTCTGAGAGAGTCGGCTCGGCACTTTACGGGGACGTCTCGGGATGTTTACGCTTTTTGCATGGGGACGACTCCGCTGCCTCGGGGACGACTCCGCTATTTTATCTCTGAAAAATATGTCCTCTGGAATTCTCTAAGAGAGTCGACTCCGCTCTTTCAGGGGACGTCTCGGCAGTTCTGTCAACGAAAAACACACCCTCTGGAATCCTCTGAGAGAGTCGACTCCGCACTCTCTGGGGACGACTCGGGAAGTCTGCTTTTTACTTGCGGGGACGACTCCGCTTCCTGTGGAGACGACTCGCGCGCATCCCTTGAAATCGGCCTTTCTGCCGCCTCTGAGAGAGTCGACTCCGCAGTGTCGGGAGTCGACTCCGACCCTGCGAGACGCCTCGCCAGGTGCCGGGGACGTCTCCAGACGTGCCAATTCTTCCTGTTTGTGCCAGAGACGTCTCTGAGACGACCCGGAGACGTCTCGGCTGTCCCTGATCTGTTTTCTTCAACTCAAAAATTCTTCAATAAATTCTTGAAAAATATGGAAACTTGCCTAGACATTTCTTAACAATATTCTTAGTTAATCACCTGAAATCCTCAAGTAAATTGTTAAGATAAATGGAATTAAACTCTAGTGTTTTGTATTCATCAAAATCCATTAGGGGGTCAACAGTATCTCCCCTACATGATCAATTGGGGAAAGATGCTATACTGAATTCTCTTCCTGGTTCGTGCTGCTCATTTCTCACCAACTTTCGTATGACAAAACTAGTAGTAAATTATCACCAATTGTTGGGTTTACTACAAACTTTTGAGAAGGATCACCAACTCCTAAAAGGGTCGGTGAATTTAGTGGGAGGTTCGTCCAGGGGTTGTGGTACTTTTAAGAAAGGAAAGAAGAAAAATAAGAATCAAAAGAAAAAGGTGCAACGTGCTAAGCTAAGTCAGACCAAAAAAAATTAAGGCTGACCACAATCTGGCAGAATGCTTCTATTGTAAGAAGCAGGGGCATTGGAAGAGGAATTGTTCTCAGTACCTTATCTCACTTGACCCGAGCAGGCCAAGCAAGAGAAAAGGACAATCAGTTGCTGATCAAGGTATTTATATGATAACACCTTGTAATTTCTCTATATGTGATATTCGACCTGAGTATTAGATACTGGAAGTCCGTTTAATATATGCAATTTGTTGCAAGGACTTCAGGTCAATGAGAGATTTGAAAACAGCGAGAGATTCCTGAATGTTGGAGATGGAAGATCTGTTCCAGTTCTAGCTTTAGGAAATCTCAAACTTGTTTTCAATTCTCATGTAGTTGTCTTGAGTGATTGTCACTATTGTCCTACGTTCTTATTGAATGTAATTTTCGTTGGCCTTTTGGCCATGAACGGTTATGAAATTTCAATAAAAAATGTTCTTGTGATATCATTATGAATGGTGTTACTGTAATGAATGGACGATTGAGCAATGGCATCTACTTGTTATTACAACCTGTTAATGTAATGTACACGTCAAGTAAGCGTCCTAGATTAGATAATGTCACGGATGTCTACCTTTGGCATCATAGGCTATGTCATATTAACAAGAAAAGGATGAACAGGTTAAGTAAAAAGGGAATCCTCAGTGTTAATGATTGTGAATTATTGACAACCTGTGTGTCATATCTTCTTGGTAAGATGACCAAATCACCTTTTACCGAAAAAAGTGAACGAGCCAGTGATTTATTGACCCTTGTACATTCTGATATATGTGGGCCAATGAGCACAGATGCTAGAGGTGGGTATTCATATTTCATTACGTTTACAGACGACCATTCTAGGTATAGTTATGTCTGTTTAATGAAACATAAATCTGAATCATTTGAAATGTTCAAATTATATCGTAATGAAGTAGAAAAATAAACTGGAAAGAGTATTAAAACTCTTCGATCAGATCGAGGAGGTGAATACCTCTTCAGTGAGTTTTTGACATATCTAGGAGAGAATGAGATTCTCTTCCAATGGACTCCTCCTAGTACACCATAGTATAACGGTGTATCAGAAAGGAGAAATCGAACTCTGTTAGACATGGTTCGATCCATGATGGGGTTTGCGAGTCTGCCCATATCCTTTTGGGGATATGCACTTGAGTCAGCTTACTACATTCTAAATAAGGTTCCAAGTAAGTCTGTAAATAAAACACCACATGAGATGTGGACTGGACGTAAGCCGATGCTCCCTCACCTTAGGATTTGGGGGTATCTAGCGTACGTCAAACGTTTGAAGATAGACAAACTTGAACCCAAGTCTGACAAATATTTCTTTATTGGTTATCCTAAAGAAACTAAAGGATATTACTTCTACTTTGCTGAAGAACAAAAATTGTTCGTAAGCAATAGAGCTGTTTTTCTGGAGAAAGAATTTCTTAGTGAAGGAACTAAAAGCTCTAATATTGAGCTTAGGAAAGTTCAACATGTAGAAGACCCGATACCATCCACCGAACCAATTGAGTCAGATTTGATTAGATGAGATCCAGAACCCATCTTAGATGCACCATTAAGGCGATCAGGTAGATTACCACGTCAGCCGGACAGATACTACGGTTTCTTAGTCCGGGACGGGGATCCTATCGAACTTGATGAAAACGATGAGAATCTGATCACCTATATGGATGCTATGCAGAGGCATGACTCTGATGCATGGCTTGGAGCCATGCAATCCGAAATGGAATCCATGAAGGTCAATGATGTATGGACATTAGTTGACCCACCCGAAGGAATTAAATCCATAGGGTGTAAGTGGATATTCAAAAGGAAACGGAGTGCAGACGGAAAGGTAGAGACCTATAAAGCCCGTCTGGTGTTGGGAACCCGCCCATGCCGCTGATATTTCAAAAATTTTTCAGATGGCAGCGGAATCGGCATGCACGAGTTCGACGTTCATCTCATGAACGTTGTTTCGAGACCTTTCGTAATTAGGTAAGAATTAAATCCTTTTAAAACTAATAGGAAGATCAAATCTTCACCTTGCGCGGGTAGATGATCACCGCGAATCTGAATTTGTGGTTTTAGGAAGAGGGTTCGCTTGAAGCCGTTCAAACGTCCGGCCTCTACGGGTATCCACACGAAGCAGAGGACCGATCAAAGCTTTCTCGTCTCCCCGGGGTGCTAGCTCCCTTGCAGAGACTTCCTTTGATGGCTGATCTCCTCTCTTTCTTTCAACTCTTGAAAGTGCTTGAGAGGAGGAAGAAGAAGAAGGGACTCAAGGAAGAAGAACACAGCTTCTGCAGCCTTCTTTCTTTTCCCTGCGTTGGAAGAAGGATTGGAGGAAGAGGATGACGCCAACGCTTGGACTTTGCTCTCCCTTTGCTTGCGGCTGAACCAAGAGAGGAGGGGGCTGGTGGCGGCAGCAAGAGGAGGAAGAGAGCTCTTGGCTAGGGCGCCGGCCTCATGCCTCCTTATAAAGCCATCTAGGGCTCCTACAATCTAGGAGCCCTAGACATATTGCCTAAGAGGGAAGGGGGGCGCCGGCCCTTCTCTTCATGCCGCACACAAGGAGAGGAGGAGGGGCGTGAACCCTCCTTCTTGTGATGCCCTAATCCTCTTCCAAAGAGGATTGGGTGCCTCTCTTATGGTTTAATCCCAATCCAATTAGGATTAGCCAAATTGGGTTCAATCTATGCTAGTCCTAATCCAATTAGGATTTGAATGAACCATGACTCAATTGAACTCTTCAATCCTAATCCAATTAGGAGTCATGTTGATTCATTAGATTAATAATTAATTTAGACTTAAGGAATCCTAATCTAATTAGGATGTATTTAATTTTAGTCCTAATCCAATTAGGACTCTATTTGAATCCGAAGTCCTAATCCAATTAGGATTTCTAGGAATCCTACTCCAAGTAGGAATCCAATTTTAATTCAAAATTCCTAATCTCATTAGGATTGTAGGAATCCTATTCCAAGTAGGAATTCCAGTCCTATTCCAACTAGGATTCCCAGCCCTAATCCAATTAGGACTCTAGGAATCCCTCCCGAAGTAGGATTTGTGTTTAAGTCTAATTAATTAATTCCCTTTGTTTCTTCTTCAACTTCTTATCAATCAAATTGATTTCTTGTGATTCCTAATCACGATTTCAACCATCGGATCGGTCAATACTTCTAGTGTGTGTGACCCCATAGGTTCTATTCTGACTGGTAGTGAGATATATTGTGATCTCTATCACTATATCATTGAAAACTCCTTTCAATGGGTTGGAACGATTCCAACTCAACTCATTAGGGTTTATCGATCATCAAGATAATCCCTATAAGTCCCACCATCCACCAGTGACACCTAGCAGCATGTAGTGGCTACCCAGCAGAATGGAATGATGAACCTCTAGGTGCAGTTAACATGTGATACAGTCCTACTATCGTGGATCCCTACAGGACGGAGGTCATGGACAACTCGTCAAACCCCATCGTCTGTCATATGTCAAGATTTATTTGACTCGAGTTCGATAGTGAAAAACTCTTTCTCCACTGTGTATACTGCCCCGGCCGAGGTCTTACGAACTCAGTCTTATAAATCACATAGGATCTCTCCTTATCTATCAAGGTCGATAGATTCCATATAGGTGCATACCCTACTCCTACAGTGAACTTACTGCAGCCAATCTACACTGCATGGAGCCATATGGCTAGAGACCATGTATGTGTGCAGTCAAACTACAATAACCTCACTGTGAGTAGCCGAAGCACTGCAGGTCAAAGGACCAGTCACACTACTGCAACATCAAGCAAGTCACTGACGAGTGGATAGACATCCAAGTGACTTCTTGTATTGGTCACGCTCAGTACCCTTGTTCTCTAACAAGCACCTGCACTATCACTTCAGTGTCCCTACACTGTGGACTCAAGTCTCGTCCATCCAGAAGGAGAGTGATCTGTGCACTGATCGGATCGATCACCGTCCTCGTGATGATCCTTTGATCAGGAGCATTTAGAAATTAATCACCAATGATACATGGCTCAAATTCTCAACTCTTGAGAATATGTATCATCATCTTATTAATTTCTTGGACGATTCATAGACACATAAACAATATGAATGAAAAAGATGCCTTTTATTTATTCAATAATAAATAGTCAAGTACAAAATTATGTCCCTAGAATCAATAATGTGTCAGCCAAATTGGCTTCTAGGGCATACATCTAACATCTGGTTGCCAAGGAATATCGTCAACGTTATGGTATTGACTATGACGAGACTTTTTCTCCTGTGGCAATGCTCAAGTCCATTCAGATTATGCTTGCGATAACAGCACATTTAGACTATGAAATTTGACAAATGGATGTAAAGACCGTATTTCTAAATGGAGATTTAGAAGAGGAGGTATATATGATACAACCTGAAGGTTTTACATCTACAGATGAGTCTAAGGTGTGCAAGCTACAAAGGTCCATTTATGGATTAAAGCAAGCTTCACGGAGTTGGAACATACGATTTGATAAGGTGATCAAATCATATGGCTTCATTAAGAATGAAGAGGAACCTTGCATTTATAAATGGGCAAATGGTTCAGTTATCATATTTCTTGTTTTGTATGTGGATAACATTCTTTTAATCGAGAATAACATTTCTGCATTACAAGGAATAAAGGTATGGCTATCATCTCAATTTGCCATGAAGGATTTGGGAGAAGCATCTTACATCCTTGTTGCCCAGATAGACAACCCAAGAGGGGGGGTGAATTGGGTTTTAAAATAATTATTACAATTAAATGGTTTGTGAGATACTAATTGATACTTTTTGCAAGTTGATTAATTAGATGCTATGTGCAGTGAATGAAATGAAAGTAAGAGAGACAAATGCAATCACAAACACAATGATTTTATAGTGGTTCGGAGCTAATCCTTGCTCCTACGTCCACTCTCCAAGCCTTACTTGGAAATTCACTATAACCCCTCGGATTACAGCCGGTTGTTTTACAAGCTCACAACCCAACTTGTTGTTTTACGAGGTCACAACGAACTTGGTCGGTTTTTCCAGGCTCACCGACTAGAACCACTCGATTGTTTTCCCGGGATCACAATCGAACCCTTACACGTTGGTTTCAACCTAGGCTTACCAACAAACCTATACACCCTTGATTCAATCCCCTGATTGAATTAAGTAAGGACCAAATGGAAAGAAGGAACAAAGAGAAAAATACAGCTTCTAAGAAAGCAGATATTCAGAAATATAAACAATAGAGAAGTTAAGAGCCCTCAAACTATTTTATGACGATGTAGAGGAGGGCTTCTCGAACTTTGGGTCTCCTCTTGAACGTCTTGAAGACTTGAAGGCAGAAGGAGACTTCTTTAATGCTGGGAAGAGTTGGTTGAATGGAGTTAATGGCTCTCTTCCTTCTTTTCCGTTGAAATCTCTTTGGCAGATGAAGTTATTGTGTTTTCTTTGAAAGGAATGTTACTTCTGTGCTTTGCTACAGTCTCCTGTGGCTATTTAAACCATTCCCCACGGAAACTAGCCATTAGACACACTTCACTAGCCGTTCTGCACATTCTGCACATCCTGACAATGTGTCCGTTGGGATCGAAGTCAACTCGCGCAATCTGGAGTCGACTCGGCTGTAGCAGGAGTCGACTCATTCTTTTCTGGAGTCGGCTCGGCAACTGTTCCGGATTTGAATTAAAGTGGTCTTCTCGACTGGGAGTCGACTCGACTTAACCCGGAGTCGACTCGCCAAAATCTGGAGCTGACCGTGCACTTTTGGAGTCGGCTCATTCCAAGGAATTCATAGAGATATTCTTCAACTTCACTCACTCGAGTCGACTCGGAAATTCTGGGAGTCGACTCGCCGCTCAGAGCCCGAACACCCGATCTTCTGTCTTTTGGCTCGTGCAGTCTTGGAGTCGACTCGGACTGTTTCGGAGTCGACTCGGCTCTCAGTATCCGAAAAACAATCTTCTGTCTTTTTGGAGTAGCGCTGCCTTGGAGTCGACTCGAAGTGTCTTGGAGTCGACTCGCGTCTCAGAGACAACAATACTGTCTTCTATCTTTTTGGGGTCGCGCTGTCTCGGAGTCGACTCGGGCTTTGCGGGAGTCGACTCGGCTCTCAAGGTCCAAAATGACTTCTCTGTCTTTCTGTCTGTAACTCCCTGGAGTCGTCTCATACTACTCTGGAGTCGACTCGGCAAGCATCGGAGTCGACTCGCGCTCTTCAGGAGTCGACTCACTGACAGGTTGTGAGTTGGGTCTTTCTGTTCGTCTGTCTATTCTCAGTCGGAGTCGACTCGTAATGTTCCGGAGTCGACTCGCGCCTGTGCCAATGCTTCTGATACGCTTGGAGTCAACTCGTAATATCCCGGAGTCGACTCGAGTCTCAGACTTTGGTTCAAGTTGACTTCTTAACTTACCCAAAATGTCTTGAACCAAATCTAGAGACACTTAACCACAAATTTACAAGATTTTCACTGAAACACTAGATTGAATTCATTAGTAAACATAAGATATACTCAAATGCTTTGAGCTCATCAAAATCAAATAGGGATATAATCAATCACTCCACAATCTTCTCCTTTTTGATGATGACAAAACATTGAGTATATGTAAAGTGAATTGCTCAACAAACAAGGAAATTTATAATAAAATTTTAAAATGAATTCAAGTGTCTGGTTATTTAATTTATCCAAACTTGAAAGGTGTGAAACAATAAATTTCGAAGTTAAAGCTCCCCCTTTCATTTGGAATTATATAAGCCTTCATGTCACGCAATCAATTGTTTGGCTTATATATATTTAATGATTTTGCTTTCTTAAAAATTCAGATTCTCCCCCTCAACACATGCATTCAACTTTGTTTTGATTCTCTGAAATTTTTTTTAGTGTATGAAAGCTTTTGAACTTAAATTTTTAGTTTAGAGGAAAAATCTGCCAATTTGTTCTTAAGCAGGATTCAACTAATCTCCGAATATTTCTTGAATAGATTCTGGAGATTACTCCATTAGGAGCCCCAACAGAGAGATAATGAGCCTCGAGGTATCGAATCCACTAAGAACAAATTATTGTGTATTTTAAGAGTTTTTTTAATTGATTTTCATTTTGATTCCTTTTACATATCTATTAAATATTTTTCCCCCTTTTTGTCATCGTATCAAAAAGGAAGAAAGCAGAACACACAAGCAAGTAGAGATCAATGTGCACAATATTGAAGAAAATTGTCTACTCATTGTATTGATGTATATGTAAGTGCATTTGTGAATACAATAAGTAAAGCAGTAAATACATGTCAAAGTAAACAAAATAAGCTAGAGCTTCCTCGAGGATGTGGCTCCTCCCCTCAGTCTGGATTGTTCCATTAGGAGACTGACTCCATCCGTGACGTTCCCTAGCTGGGTGATAATGGCCGAGGTGGCCCTACTGTGCGTCGTGGATAGCTCGGTCAGAGTCTGCTGGAGTGTGTCCAACTTGGCAACCAAGACATTCGCCAAGTGCTCGGCCCCCTGATTCAGGCTGCCCATGTCGTGTCGGATGTCATCTCGCATCTGTCTTGTGTTGCTTGTGACATCGCTCATGTTGGAGAATTGGGCTTGTATCAGGCTCCTGACGTTGAAGATCTCCTCCCTCAGATGAGCCGTCATCTCGGTCACGGCTGAAAGTGAGGGAACCAACGCAGAAGAAGGGGCAGTGGCTGGACCTCGGAGCTCCCTCAGCAGGTCGTCCCGAAGATCCCGCACAATCTCCTGCCGCAACTCCCGGAGCTGCTCAGGAGAAATCCGGACCTCCATCGGCTGAGTGGGTGGAGCTGAGGAGGAGGGTCCGGCTGAGGTGGAGGGTGCTGAGGTGGAGGGTTGCTGAGGTGGAGGGAAAGGTAGGAAAGTCTGAAACTGGATCAGGACTGGGGGAGCGTCTAGTGGTAGGTGTGGAGGAGGATGGTTTCCTGACCCAGGTTCCCTCTACCTTATGAAATCCCATCCTATGTAGGGTTTCCTCACCCATGCGATCTATCCATCGCAGTGCGCGAGAGGGTTTCCCCTCAGGAATGGGGATCTCAGACTCCCTAAAGATAAGAGTGTATAGCATCCCATAAGGAAGGGTGAGCCTAGGTCTGTCTAGTGGCTCACATAGGTATCTGTAAATGAGTTTGGGAAAGTTAATTGGAGTATCCTGAAGGATGTAGAACATAAGGGCTAGGTCCCTCTCAAATACAAAATCAAAGCGGCCAGTCTTAGGGAAAAGGGTCCTAGAGATGATACTCAAGAGGAGCCGCATTTCAACTGACAGTGAACTAGCGGACACCTCATCGAGTGGGGACTGGGTGGACTCCCTAAAATGGCCGTAAGGGCCTCAGTCCTATCCTCAGGATGAGTAGGAGATACCCCTACTTGGGGAAGATGGAGGATTTGAGCAATGATATCCTCCGAAATAAATAATGGGACACCCGCTACGGTCCCCTCTATCCCACCATTTCTCCTATGTACTGTTCCATAGAACTCCCTAACTAGACCTGGGTATGCGGGGAGATCTAGGGAACAAAAGAACTCGAGTCCCTGGGCCCTCAACCTATCTCCTATGGTGAAGTCCTCCCGGAAGAGATAGTCGAAGTTGACGTATCTCCCGGTGGAGACCGCCTTTCCGGCGCACGGTCGCGAGGGAACCGGCCTCGGCGGGGAACGAACCGGAGGTTGTGGCCTCACGGGATCGTTCCGAGCCTTGGACCGTCGCTCGGTGCCGCTCGCGGGTTGGGGCCTCTTTCGGCTTGGGACAATCGACTTGCGGGGCATGGTTGACCTAGGGATGGGGTAAAACCCTAATGGACGGAAGAAGGTCGACGGGAAAAACCCTAAGGACGGTCGGAGACGATGTAGGAGACGGCTCTAGGGTTTGTGAACAGTGGCGACGGTGAATAGAAGTTTTGATTAAACGCTTGGATTAGGGTTAAAAAAACTCGGATCCCGACCGCGAGTCGACTCCTGTAAGTCTCGAGTCGACTCGACCTCGAGTCGACTCGACCTCGAGTCGACTCCAAAATATGCGCGAGTCGACTCCCCTAATACTGTCATCGACCTCGAGTCGACTCCCGTCTATGGGCGAGTCGACTCCCCTTATGCCGCCATCGATCTCGAGTCGACTCCCGTCTATGTGCGAGTCGACTCCACCATGTGAGCCGACTCTGAAACTTACTCGAGTCGACTCGAACTCTGGCACGCACCTAAAAATCATGCTATTTTCGTACCAACCAAGGGACAATCACTAAGTTATGATCTGATTTGATGAGAAACTCCATATTTAACACAAGATAATCATCAAAATCAATGAACTAGAAGAGAATATCACTAGGATGGATCAATCACTCCTAATCCTCTCCTAAGCACACTAAATCTCTCTTCACACAAGGATTTTGTGAAGATATCAGCTAATTGATCATCAGTGCAAACAAATTGAAGTGTCACATCACCATTCAGTACATGATCTCTTATGAAGTGATGTCTTATCTCAATATGTTTAGTTCTTGAATGCTGAATTGGATTTTTAGTTAGATTAATAGCACTAGTGTTATCACAATTAATAGGAATTTTATCTTGTTTAATTCCATAATCTTCCAATTGTTGTTTGATCCACATGATTTGAGCACAACAACTCCCGGCTGCAACATATTCAGCTTCAGCAGTAGATAATGCAACCGAGTTTTGTTTCTTGCTAAACCATGAGATTAGATTTTCTCCTAAGAATTGACACGACCCGCTGGTGCTTTTTTTATCAAGTTTACAACCAGTAAAGTCTGAATCTGTGTATCCTATTAAGTTCAGGCTAGATTCTTTAGAATACCATAAACCTATATTTTTTGTTCCTATTAGGTATTTAAAGATTCTCTTGACTGCAATTAGATGAGATTCCTTAGGATTAGACTGATATCTAGCACACATGCATACACTAAACATGATATCAGGTCTACTTGCAGTGAGATACAATAAAGATCCTATCATACCTCTATAAATCTTTTGATCTACAGATTTACCTGATTCATCTTGGTCTAATTTGCATGATGAGCTCATGGGTGTGCTGATTGACTTGTTTCCCTCCATATCAAACTTCTTAAGCATCTCCTTGATGCATTTAGCTTGATTGATGAAGATCCCTTCTTCAGATTGTTTGATTTGAAGCCTGAGGAAAAAGTTCAGCTCTCCCATCATGCTCATCTCAAATCACTCTGCATCAAATCAGCAAATTCCTCGCAGAGGCGATTGTTAGTAGCACCGAAAATAATATCATCAACATAAATTTGCACTACTAACATATCTTTGTTTTTCTTCTTTAGAAACAGTGTTGTATCTATATTTCCCCTAGAGAACTCATGTTCTAGTAGAAATTTGCTAAGTCTTTCATACCATGCTCTAGGTGCTTGTTTCAAACCATAAAATGCTTTGTTCAGTTTATACACATGATTAGGGTATTGATGATTTTCAAAACCAGGAGGTTGTTCTACATACACCTCCTCATTAATATACCCATTTAAAAATGCACTTTTTACATCCATTTGAAATAATTTGAAATTCTTAGAGCATGCAAATGCTAATAATAATCTAATTGCCTCGAGTCTAGCCACAGGAGCAAAGATTTCATCAAAATCTATACCTTCTTCTTGATTATACCCCTTTGCTACTAGTCTAGGCTTATTCCTTATTACAATTCCATTTTCATCAAGTTTGTTTTTATATATCCATTTGGTACCTATAATTGAATATTCAGAAGGTCGTTCTACTAGATTCCATACCTTGTTTCTAGTAAATTGGTTTAATTCTTCTTGCATTGCATTTATCCAATTTACATCTTTTTCAGCTTCTTCTATGTGTTTGGGCTCAAAATGTGAGACAAAAGCTAGATGATTATTTAAGTTTCTAAGAGATGCCCTAGTCCTAACAGGTTGAGATGGATCATCTAAAATTAATTCCTTAGGATGCCCGTGAGCATACTTCCAAGCCTTAGTCAGCCCATGATCCACAATAGCCTGTTGGCTTGATGATGCATTTCCAATTAATTTTTGTTCATCATCATGTAATGTCATATCATCAATCTTTTCTTCAAGAATTTCAGCATCATCATCAAGATTAACTCTCTTACTAGAAGAGATATCACTAAAATCATCAAAAACAACATGTATAGATTCTTCTATAACTAGGGTTCTTTTATTAAAAACTTTATAGGCTTTACTAGTTGTAGAGTACCCTAAAAATATACCCTCATCAGATTTAGAGTCGAATTTTTCTAGATTATCTTTTCCATTATTATGAACAAAACACCTACAACCAAAGACATGAAAATAATTTACTTTGGATTTTCTATTTTTCCAAAGTTCATAAGGTGTTTTCTTTATAATGGGTCTCAATAAAACTCTATTTAATATATGACATGAGGTATTAATGGCTTCTCCCCAAAAGTACTTAGGGAGGTTACTTTCACATAACATGGTTCTAGCCATTTCTTCTAGAGTTCTATTTTTCCTTTCCACAACTCCATTTTGTTGTGGTGTCCTAGGTGCAGAAAAATTATGAGTTATCCCCTTTTTACTACAAAACTCATCAAATAAATGATTTTCAAATTTCGTTCCATGGTCACTTCTAATAGCTATGACTGAAATATCTCTAGCATTTGTTACTTCCTTATGAAATTTCTTAAAAACTGTAAATGCTTGATCTTTATGAGCTAAGAACATGACCCAAGTGTATCTAGAATAATCATCTACAATAACTAGACCATATTTATTTCCACCTAGACTTGTGGTTCTAGTTGGTCCGAATAGATCCATGTGTAGTAGTTCTAGAGGTCTAGAGGTAGAGACACAATTTATTGATTTAAAGGAGTTCCTTGATTGTTTGCCATATTGACAAGCTTCACATATTTTATTCTTTTCAAACTTTAGTTTTGGCAAACCTATCACAGAATCTCTTTTAACTAGTTTTGATATTGTGTCCATGCTTGCATGACCTAACTTACGGTGCCATAACCAACTAGCATCATTGTCCTTAGTTTCATTAACAACTAAACATGGGTTATGTTTGGCTAGATCCTCAATGTCTACTACATACACATTCCCACGTCTTATTCCTTTAAAAACTAAACTATTGTCATTTGAGTTGGTTATTATGCATAAGGATGTTTTGAACAAAACATCAAAACCTCTATCACACAATTGACTAATGCTAAGTAAATTATGTTTAAGACCATCAACATATCGAACATTATTAATAAAAGTTGAAGGGATAATTTGTACTTTACCTATACCAATGATGTGACCTTGGTTATTGTCTCCAAAAGTCACAGCACCTCCCTTCTTAGCTTCAAGGGTGAAGAATTAATCCTTGTCACCCGTCATGTGTCTTGAGCAGCCACTGTCCAAATACCAACAATTTTTGTCGACCTTGGCTGCAAGACACTCCTACACAAACAAATCATATAATTTTAGGTATCCAAGTTTTCTTGGGTCCTTCATGGTTAGTAATGTTGGTTCCTTTTGGAACCCAAACCCTTTTAATTCTTCTTTTAGTTTTTCATTTTCTATAATCACACACATTTGCTTTATGTCCTAATGTTCCACAGCAAAAACATGTTATTTTCTTAGTTTTACTTTATCCAGCTTTAACAAAGAAATTACTAAGGAGTTTTTGCTTATTTTTAGGTTTATACCCTAAACCAGCTCTATTGAATACAGCTCGTTGACTATTAAGTATCATCTTTAATTTTTCTGAGCTATATATAAATTTTTCTACAAAAGGTTTGTACTTTTCAAGTTCTAGTGTCAATTTTTGTTTTTCTGTTTTTAGATCATTTAGTTCTTTTGTGAGACTCTCTTTTAAGATATGTTTATTATTTTTAAGTTCTAATATTTCTTTGTTCAGCCTTTCGTTATCTTTAGTTAAGGTATTATTCTTTTGACTCAAGATTTGGTTGCTAGTCTTAAGTTCTGCATTTTCTTTAATAAAAACATCTTTATCCTTAACTAATGTATCATACTTACGGAGGTGAGTTTGGTTAGTTAGTTTTAATTCTTTGTTTTTAAGGTTTATTGTCTTGTACTCGTCCATTAATTCATTGAAGGCATCATATAATTCATCGAAAGTAAAATCTAAATGTGTTCCGGATGTTACCTCATTGTCGTTAGCCATAAAACAAAGGTTGGCCTTTTCTTCTTGCTCCTCATCCGATGATGATGATGATGTGTCGGAGTCCGATAGGGTGGAGACAAGGACTTTCTTTTTCTTGTACTTGCTCCCCTTCTTCAGCAAAGGACACTCAGCTCTGAAGTGCCCCGGCTTCTTACACTCATAACATCCGATCGCCTCATTTTCCCTTTCCTTACCTTTATCCTTGTGATAGAAACTTGAGGGGCCTCTCCTTTGATGAAAGGTCTTCTTACGGTTGATGTATTTTCTTACAAAGAGAACCTCATCATCATCTCCCTCATTATCTTCCTCTTCACTGCTACTGCTGCAAGATAAGTCTTTGTTAGTAGAAACAGATTTTAATGCTATTACCTTTTTCTTGTGAGAGGACTCTTCCTCGCTGTATTGTTTCATTGTGAGCTCGTGCGTCTTTAGGGATCCAAGAAGCTCCTCAAGTGGAAGCTTGTTCAAGTCCTTGGTTTCTTGGATTGCCGTCACCTTGGCTTTCCATGACCTTGGTAGACAGCGAAGAATCTTTCTGACATGCTCACTGTTAGTATAATTTTTGCCAAGGCTTTTTAGGCCATTGACAATGTCAGTAAATCTAGTGAACATGCAAGTGATTGTTTCATTAGAATCCATCTTAAATAATTCATACTTATGAACTAATATATTTATTTTGGATTCTTTGACTTGATTCGTGCCCTCATGGGTCACTTCAAGTCTATCCCAAATCTCTTTTGCAGAATTGCAAGTAGAGACTCTATTGAATTCATTTCTATCTAATGTACAGTAAAGCACATTCATTGCTTTGGCATTGAGTTGTGCCTTCCTAAAGTCATTGTCATCCCAATCTTTTTCAAGTTTGGGTACAGTGACACCCTCTACATAAATGGAAGGGATGTGTGGTCCATTTAGTATTATGGTCCACATCTCATAGTCTTGGGCTTGGATAAATATTCTCATCCTAGCCTTCCAATATGAGTAGTCGGATCCATTAAAGAATGGGGGTCTTTGGGTAAACTGGCCCTCAATGTGGGAAGATCCAAATGGGATTGTCATTTTGATCTTTTACTCTTTGGGTAAAAGAGTTCCGGCTCTGATACCACTTGTTGCCCAGATAGACAACCCAAGAGGGGGGGTGAATTGGGTTTTAAAATAATTATTACAATTAAATGGTTTGTGAGATACTAATTGATACTTTTTGCAAGTTGATTAATTAGATGCTATGTGCAGTGAATGAAATGAAAGTAAGAGAGACAAATGCAATCACAAACACAATGATTTTATAGTGGTTCGGAGCTAACCCTTGCTCCTACGTCCACTCCCCAAGCCTCACTTGGGAATTCACTATAACCCCTCGGATTACAGCCAGTTGTTTTACAAGCTCACAACCCAACTTGTTGTTTTACGAGGTCACAACGAACTCGGTCGGTTTTCCCAGGCTCACCTTTACTAGAACCACTTGATTGTTTTTCCGGGATCACAATCGAACCCTTACACGTTGGTTTCAACCTAGGCTCACCAACAAACCTATACACCCTTGATTCAATCCCCTGATTGAATCAAGTAAGGACCAAATGAAAAGAAGGAACAAAGAGAAAAATACAGCTTCTAAGAAAGCAGATATTCAGAAATATAAACAATAGAGAAGTTAAGAGCCCTCAAACTATTTTATGACGATGTAGAGGAGGGCTTCTCGAACTTTGGGTCTCATCTTGAACGTCTTGAAGACTTGAAGGCAGAAGGAGACTTCTTTAATGCTGGGAAGAGTTGGTTGAATGGAGTTAATGGCTCTCTTCCTTCTTTTCCGTTGAAATCCCTTTGACAGATGAAGTTATTGTGTTTTCTTTGAAAGGAATGTTACTTCTCTACCTTGCTACAGTTCTCTATGGCTATTTAAGCCATTCCCATCGGAAACTAGCCGTTAGACACACTTTACTAGCCGTTCTACACATTCTGCACATCCTGACAATGTGTCCGTTGGGATCGGAGTCGACTCGCGCGATCTGGAGTCGACTCGGCTGTAGCAGTAGTCGACTCATGCTTTTCTGGAGTCGGCTCGGCAACTGTTCCGGATTTGAATTAAAGTGGTCTTCTCAACTGGGAGTCGACTCGACTTAACCCAGAGTCGACTCGCCAAAATCTGGAGCTGACCTTGCACTTTTGGAGTCGGCTCATTCCAAGGAATTCATAGAGATATTCTTCAACTTCACTCACTCGAGTCGACTCAGAAATTCTGGGAGTCGACTCGCCGCTCAGAGCCCAAACTCCCGATCTTCTGTCTTTTGGCTCGTGCAGTCTTGGAGTCGACTCGGACTGTTTCGGAGTCGACTCGGCTCTTAGTATCCGAAAAACAATCTTCTGTCTTTTTGGAGTAGCGCTGCCTTGGAGTCGACTCGAAGTGTCTTGGAGTCGACTCGCGTCTCAGAGACAACAATACTGTCTTCTGTCTTTTTGGGGTCGCGCTGTCTCGGAGTCGACTCGAGCTTTGCGGGAGTCGACTCGGCTCTCAGGGTCCAAAATGACTTCTCTGTCTTTCTGTCTGTAACTCCCTGGAGTCGTCTCATACTACTCTGGAGTCGACTCGGCAAGCATCGGAGTCGACTCACGCTCTTCAGGAGTCAACTCGCTGACAGGTTGAGTTGGGTCTTTCTGTTCGTCTGTCTGTTCTCAGTCGGAGTCGACTCGTAATGTTCCGGAGTCGACTCGCGCCTGTGCCAATGCTTCTGATACGCTTGGAGTCGACTCGTAATATCCCGGAGTCGACTCGAGTCTCAGACTTTGGTTCAAGTTGACTTCTTAACTTATCCAAAATGTCTTGAACCAAATCTAGAGACACTTAACCACAAATTTACAAGATTTTCACTGAAACACTAGATTGAATTCATTAGTAAACATAAGATATACTCAAATGCTTTGAGCTCATCAAAATCAAATAGGGTTATAATCAATCACTCCACAATCCTAAGGATGAAGATATATAGAGATAGATCTAGAAGATTGTTTGGATTATCCCAATCCACATACATTGATACTATACTGAAAAGGTTCAGTATGATTAATTCCAAGAAAGGCTATCTTTCAATGGGCTATGGAATTAACCTCTCTAAAAGGGATTGTCCGACAACCCCTCAAGAAAGAGAGAGTATGGATAGGATTCTATATGCTTCGGCAGTGAGATCTATAATGTATGTCATGATATGTACTAGACCAGACGTGGCATACTCACTAGGAGTAGTAAGCAGACACCAGTCTGATCTAGATAGCAACTGCTGGAAGGTTGTAAAAACCATCCTTAAGTATTTGAGAAATACTAAAGATCAGTGGCTTGTCTACGGTGATTCTGACTTAAAACTTGAGGGATATACCGATTCAAGTTTTCAGTCAGATCGAGATGATAGCAAGAGCGTGTCAGGTTATATCTTTACTCTTAAACATGGTGCTATCTGCTGGAAGAGTTTCAAGTAGCACACAGTGGCAGATTCTACAGAAAATTGATACAAAAGAAAATATGACTGACCCATTTACCAAAGTTTTCGGCATCAAAGAGTTCGACGAACACAAGTCGAAGATGGGTATTAGATACTGTGCCGATTGGCATTAGGCTAAGTGGGAGTTGTTGGAAATTGTATCCTAAATGTCAATCGTCAGCATATTGAAGATTGAATTTTGTAAATGAATTGACAAATTAATAAAGTGTTATTTGGCATTATTCATCATTTCATCTTCAAATGAACTCTTATATGATGAAGTCCTTAGGACCTATGTTATAATAAAGGAGGATTTATCTTTGAGTCCTTAAACTTGTTCGCGACCAAATGATATGTTGTTACTAGGACGACAACATTATCGAGATTAGGTTGTTGTGTGACATATACGTTGGTTGTCCTCTTAACCAAGGAGTGTGGAGACACTGGTATGCCACACAGGTGAAGTGTAGGAGTACATTTCACCGAACGTGACCAATTCCAGAACGCTCTACTGTCAAGAGATGTTTCGAGTGGATATGGGTATAAGTTTGGCCCTCTGACCTGAGATCGCAACCTGTGACTAACAAGCAACTCACTGTACTTTGGTACCGGACTACCTGAATTTTTAATTCAGTAACGGAAGGTCACTGGGTGCAGTCAAGTACTTGCATAGTCAGTTGTGAGTCGAGATGGAATTGACCCCTCCTGGAAACAGGAGATAATGTCTTGTGATTAATTTAGCAAAATCTTGGCCAGGGTAATCCCAGTGAGGAGTCACGGAATATCTAAAGTTAATCATATAATGGATGAACTAATTATAGGGTTGACAGTGAGCTCTAAGACATCCTGGCATTAGGAGTCAAAGGGATTGAATTATACAGTAACCATAGTCCAAGGTTCTAGAATATTTGCTTCGCATATATTCGGCCTATTCGGACGTCGGGTACTATTGCTAGATGGTCACATCGATTAGTATAGGAAGATGTTCCTATACTATCGACTTAGGTTCGAACATATGAGGTGACACGCATAGAAGTTTCTAGGTTGATCAAATGGCTGATTGATGATTAAGAATCATTCAGGAGTAATTTGGTCAATTTGATTTACAAATTATTCAAAGCAAAAGTTGCATTAAAATAATTATTGAATTATTGGAGGACTAATTAGCAATTAGATTGCTAATGAACTCAATTTGATTGAGTAATTGGGCTTAGGTTGAGCCAAATTGAATAGGATTCAATTTGGGCTGCATCAGGGTTTGACCTAATTGGATTGGGTTCAACCCAAGTAGATTGAGCTTGACGCAATTGATGGGACTTGACCCAATTGGATTGGGCTTGATCCAAATCAATTAGAAGACCTTATTTGATGAGGATTATGAGTCCAAATAATCAGAATTGGATAAGGAGAAGAATCCCTAAATTTTAGGAACCCATCCTTATCTTCTTGGAGAAGAATGACACCTTAATTTATTCCTAATATTTTCTAAGCCTATCCTATTTATTTTTGGCCAAAAATTGGCGTGGGAAGAGAAGAGGCGTGGGGCTATATTTTCTATAAAAATAGCGCCTTAAATCTTTCTAGAAAGATTTAGATGAATTTCCTAATTTGTAGGGATTGCATGGTGTATGAAATAGGGTGGTCTGCGGCTGAACTTTGGATGCATGAATTTCAATCTTTTAGTGATTCAAAATGCATGAAATTTGGATATATTTATCTCATCTTAGCTGCCGAACCACCAGAATTTTTTGGAAATTTTATCAGCCAAATTAGTTGGCTAAATTAGGTGTGAAGCGTAGGGTGGTCTTTTGGCTATAAAAGACCCCCATGCCTTGGGTTCAAGATATACCATATTTAGAGGTTTCAAAAAAATTTTGAAAAAATTCTCTGAGGGCCTCCATCCCTTCTTCTCCTTCTTCCTCATGTCCATCCTCCATCTCCTTAAAGAACAATCAAAGGTTGAGTGTTTAGAAGGAGAAAGCTTCAGCCATTGTAACGTTCCTACGCGAGCTAGCACTCCCGCGGAAGACGATCTACCTAGGGCTTCGCGTGTACTTCTCATAGAGGCCATTCGTGTGTGTGGCTGCGAAGTCAAGGATTAGATCTATAAGTTTCTTCCATCATAAAAGGTATTAATCCCACATCAATATTTTATTTTGGAGTCAGGGTCTAGGTCTGATTTCCGAGGTTTTACCCTCATTTGGGGCTCCTCACGGAGTTATCTCCAGAATCCATTCGATGGATATTCGGAGATTAATCAGAATCGAGTTCTTAAGTTTCAGATCTGATAGTTAATCATGCATGAAAGTTTTAGCATAATTGTTTCAACGATTCCGGCATAATCCTATTTGTTCTTAAGGTGCTGATTTCTAGATTTGATCTTGTAAGCATACATGAATTAAATTATTTGATTCGGTTTTTTCGCTGCGTTTTAAAACTTAAAAAGAACTACGTATGACTTGATCCTCCTTATGAAGGGGTACGTAGGCAACCCGATCAGGTTCAGCCATGGTTTTTAGAAAAAAAATAAATTTTAGCATGCTTAACACCGAAGAACCTAGGATTCACTTTCAAAAATATGATTTCATGATATTAAAAAAGTTATAACATGTCATTCTAGTCTATAGACCTGAGAGATAAAGAGATGGCTAGTACCAAAAAGCAAACATCTTCATTCATCGTATTTTTAAAATATTACAAATAGACCTATAAATTTATAATATATAGTAACATTTGGACCCTTGAAGTTTCAAAAGATACACTTAGCCCATCCCCTAATTGCTTCATCTACAAATGCTTATGGGATGAAGTGCCTACACATCCTCTGTGACCACCAAAGAAGTAACTAGGCACCATATCAAGCACTTTCTCCTCGATCCATACATATCAAGCACTTTGGGATCTAATTGAAAATTTAAAAAATTTGGGTGGATAGTATTTCTCGTCAAAAGAAGTGTTGCTATAATTTTTTCTAATATCAATTGTATATTAAGCAATGAACTTTAATGATGGCTGAACACATTAATATTGGCACCATTAATTTTGGTATCCATGTGGCTAATAGAAAGCTCTATACAAATTGAGCCTACATTACACACAGTCTCATATCAACATCCACATGGCAAATGGAATAAGCTGAGCCTCTACTCAGAAATTTCTATCATTAATATCAATGTCATTAACATTGGCCCCACATCGTGTATGGAAAATAATTTTTTTTCTTTTTTCAAACTATTTTTGCAAAATAATATAACAATATAAAGGGTTCAATAGAAAAAATTTTGTTGCTTATTAAGCAATAAACTTTAATTATAACTGAGCATATTAATATCAACATCATTAATATTTTTTGCATAAGCAATGAACTTTAATGATAATCAAGCACATTGATATCGATGCCATTAATATTGGCACCCATATGGTGAATGGAGAGTCTGCATAAGTTGAGTCTCCATTTTAGATATGTACTAGTATATACACATTACATTCGGTATTACTTTTAGATAATTTCTTTCATATTACTAAGTATTCTTTACCAATAAAGTTTATACTAATATTATTAATATTGTTGTGCATTAAGCTTTGATCTTTTTTATGTTATTTATAATAAACTTTTGATATTAATGTTATGATATACTTTAACCATACAAAATTCGAATAGTATATATATATATATATGTATCAATATAGTAAAATAATATGTGATTATAAAAATAATATGATCATGATGTATAATAACAAATAAAAAATTATTATATTTAAGAGATATTTAAATGCAATATAGAAGGGTCATAGTGGTTGTACTTTCTCACTTTTAAGTAAGATCATGATCATAAACATGCAATAAAAATTAATAAAAATATTAGTGTAATCTAATGACCTATGTGGGATATAGGCAAGGTATAGTATCAACGAAAAAGTATTTTTCATTCATATCAGCATATATAAGCAAATATGGTAATTAATAATGTTATTAATTTCTATATTAATTTAGCAATAGTAATGAAAAGTTCTTTAAATACTATTTAATATTTTTATTAACAAAATTAGATAAAGAACTATATTAAATAAGAGCACTACTCAATAAAGAGCTCTATTAATAACATCATCAGTATGGCCATCCATATGGTGAATGGAGAGTTTTGCACAAGTAGAGCCTCTATTTTAGTATATATATATATATATATACTAAAATATATTAGATTAGTGGAATTCTCGGAAACATAGGCAATTGTCAATCCTCAATTTGATCGAATTACCAAGGATGAAATATCCCACCCTATTCAAGATAACATCGCCACTTATACGAAGGATAAAGTAGAATATTCTCTTATCCCACCCCTTATTTAGTTCCCAAAGATTAAATGTTAACAAAAAATGATAATTGTAGCATAAACTCCATATATTTTATGATATTATCTTACCATAAGATGAAGTATACCTATTGACCAATTGATTATTGTGACAATGATATGCATTTTCTAAGATCTAATACAAATAATTCCTAACAAATCGACTTGTTCTTCAATATTGGGACATGGATATCACAATTCCTTAAAAACCTTGATGTAAATATTGCTGCAGTCACCAAGAGGAATATGAATGAGACCTACGTTTATTTAAAAAACCAAAGGGGATATTTGTCTTGTTTTTAAACTCTTCTTTTAAACAATTGAAATGAGCAAAAACAAGTTTATTTTATTTAAAGAAGAGAAGGAAACTTAAACCTCAAGGTGTACAAACTCTTGGGCAAATTTATACCTAGAGAAATTATGATCTTAATTCTCGTTTGATAGTATATCTCAAAAACTAAGTTGGATGTAATCCTAGATGAAATGACTTTTTTTTTTAAAAGTTAGACTTTTTTTTGTAAATTTTTATAAGAGAAATCTTAAATGAGGTGTGATAGAGGTTTTTTATGTTTCTATTTTCATCACTAATTAGTTATAAATATTTGTGCACATAAGTGTTTAAAAGCATATATCCTACTAACGGATTTTTGGACTTGACTGATGATGCAAAGCTATATCCTTCGAACTTCCTCTATAATCATTGCTAATAAAAATTGCTATAGATGAGCAATATTTCATAATTTATCTCTATATATAATTATAAAGGCTTTTCAATACTTCTTACTCTATTTTTTTCTTTATTTATTAAGAGTGTAAATAAGCACCGATAAGGAGGTGATGATTAGGCTATCTTTTGCTTGAAGTGGAAAAAACAACACTACTACTTTTTGTTTATAAGTCAAAATCTCACTCAAAGTAAATGTGTCCCTTGTATCTCACTATAGGCATCTATACTTTCTTAAAATAACACTTTTATGGGTAAATAAAATTAAAACCGAATGTGCACTTATCAATTTATTTAAATAACAAAATGTTATATACATTTGGTTGATGGAATCACAACCATTTATCAATATTCCATCTCTTATAATTAAAATTATATACATGGTTGATAGTAGATGAAATTAGAAGATTAATCAAGTACTCTCCCGAGTGATATATCTCTGACAAACTATCAAATATTCATCCCTTCTATACAAGTGCACACATCATGTATTCTAATTTAAAATTTTGTTATCAAAGCTGACTATTAAACCTCTATTGATCGGCGGAATCATAGTTTTCCATCCTTTCCTAATAAAGATTGTGAAGGAGGATCATAACCATTATATGCATTGATGGGAGATCATAGCCATACAAGCATGCTTCCATATGCGAGTCATTTGTCAAACATTAGTTTGGGAACAATAATTAGGAAAACTTAACTTCTTAGATGTATGATTCCAGTAAACTCAATGAATATTGGCATGTAGATCGGATAAAAACCTTTTATGTTATCCCTCTTAGGTTTGACCATTCACATAATATTGTTTTTTAAAGTTGCCATTATTTCAAAATTTTACCCTTCTAATATACCCATTGATTGGATAAAAGTTTCATTGGGATCTACAACCATGACAAAGTAGGGTCAACATCAGGTCCATTCCCATCGCTAGATATCGATATGATGAACTACTGGACGGCCCTGATGAATCCTCAAACCACATACTATCCTCGCGTCAAACTCCTCCGCGGGTAATCTGACTCAAAATTCAAATCCCCATCAATAAATTCCAAAATAATAAATCCTAAAATGACCATTCTACCCTTCCCCATTTCAAATCCCAGTCCCTCTCCTTCCTCCCCCATCCCAACGTCTCTCTCTCTCTCTCTCGCCGTCCCTCCCTCCCTCCCCTCTCCTAGGGTTCCGATCTCCACCTCTCACCGGCGCGCCACCTCTTGATCTCTGATGAAGGCCCACTCGCACCAGAGGAGCGCAAGGGTTCCACCATCCGAAACCCTAACTCCTCATAAGCACCGGCCGCCGCGAATTCCCAAGGAGAACGTCGACCCCGGCCCCACCCCACCGGAATCGTCCCCCTTCCGGTCGCCTTCGGTCGCCGGAAAGACCCTCGCCACGAAGAATCGGAGCCCACTCCCCCCGCGGCCGCCGCTCTCCTCGAACCATGGCGGCAACCCTCTTAAGCGGAAGCTAAGCTTGGAAACCCTACCCGAAAATGGGGTTCCGGCCTCCATGGCCTCGGATTCTGGTGTTCAGGTACGCCGCTTCTTTAGAGGCTTCTTGAACCCTAGGTTGGAAAACTGGGAGGTTTTTCTTGATGGTTCCCCTTTTCTGCTGTCTTCTCCGTTGATTATTTTGTTGGTTATCAGGTGATAGTGCGAATGCGGCCTCTGAACAAGGAGGAGGAAGAAGGGGCTCTAATTGTACAGAAGATTTCACCAAACTCTATTTCGATCCTTGATCATGCCTTCACCTTTGATTCGGTTGCTGACTCCAGATCCACACAGGTGAGTTTTTCTTTTGATTTGTTATCGATTCTGAACAGTAAAGTTTGTATGATTTTGTCAGTTTTAAGTTTTATCAATATATCTTTCAAGATACGCCCTCATTTGCTTCTTGATTTATGTTTTAGGAAGATATTTTCCATCTTGTTGGACTTCCATTGGTGGAGAACTGCCTGGCTGGGTTCAACAGTTCCATATTTGCATACGGACAGGTACCCAAAGCTTCCTTGACTTCATTTGTTTTGCAATTTCTTTGTATTTTGGTGGAATTTAATGCCAAGAACATTAATTAGTCATCTGAACTTGATATGTTGGAAAAAGACCGGCAGTGGCAAAACATATACGATGTGGGGGCCTCCGAGCGCTTTGTCAGAAGATGCTTCATCAAGCAATGAGCGAGGATTGACTCCCCGAGTCTTTGAGCAGCTCTTTTCCCGGATTGATGAAGTGGGTAGCTCTTGAATGTTTTGCTAAGTAGGGTACTTAATTTGTCCGTACTTACACATTCATAATTGGTTCTAGGAGCAAGCCAAGCACTCTGACAATCAGCTGAATTATCAATGCCGCTGTTCGTTTTTGGAGGCAAGTGTGGTGATAATACTTTGGAATGCAAGCATTTTTTGCTAGGCTACTATGCTAATCTGTAATGCAACTGATTCATATGTTTACAGATTTACAATGAGCAAATCACCGACCTGTTGGACCCTACTCAGAGGAATCTTCTGGTAAAAAATAGCTTTAGTGTTCATCTGTTTTGTCCTCCCTTAGCTGTCACATTCTCTTATGTTTTTGATGATTTGGCTGATGTTTTTCAGATTAGAGAAGATGTAAGAACTGGCGTATATGTTGACTGCTTGACAGAGGAGTATGTGTGTACAGTGAATGATGTAATCCAACTACTGACAAAGGTGCATTTATTGGGATATCTATCATGATTCTTTGAAGTTATATGATGTAGTTCTTCCTTTTCCATTTATTACATTCAAGTAACTTAATGAGTTTTCTTCAACAATTTGCATAAAGCTGACATGATAGGTAAGTTTAAAAACAATATTTGTTTGCATATTTTGCATAATTTATTTCATATATTTGTTTGCAGAGAACATGTAATGCTCTGTAAATTTGGGATATTGACCATTTGGATTTTATTTCTATATTTTTTTCTCTGTCTTTTTTTTTTCTGTTTTAAGTATCAGTCTGCAACAAGTTTTCCTCTATCCTTTTACATCTCTAGAGTGGACCTCCTGCTGATCCATGGCCAGCAGTGTCCGCCATCCAAATAGGGTCTTTGTTAACTTCATGTTCTTTTTTATTGCTCTTCCTTCATGGCTGTTTAGTTCAATCTGAGACAACCAGCTAAATCATGATTTCTCTAGCCTGTGCTGCACCAACATTTATTTATCATGAAATCTCATTGCTATCCAATTTTTGTGTCGTACATTGGAAACACATCTTTATTTAATTGATCTCAAGTCTATTACATTGATGACACCCTCAAGTTCCTCTATCTGTAGACTATATTCATAATTGCAATAGTGACGTGCATATAGGGTGGCAATCAATGGGCAAGGTTAAGGTGATATATATCAAGGTTTATAGGGCCTGAACAGAACCCTGACCTAACCTGTAGCCAACTTGCTGATCCATAGCTGGCCTGTTGACTTGCAATCTGTTACATCAGAATTTTTGCACCAGTTTCCAATAGTCAGAATAACTCATTGGAAATATTTTAATTAAAATAAAGAAATGAAAGGGAAATTAGAAGATGAGATTGCAGTGGAGCGAGGAGGGTTTGGAGGAGAGCTCGGTGAGGTCATCGATGGTCTTGGTGATGAGATCCTTGAATATTTGCCATTCAATGTGCATGGCATCAAACATCTTGAAGGGGTGGGGGTCCCAGTCACGATCACTAGTGATGTCCATGTGGATGGCGTCGCACTTGACATCGTTGAGGTCGTTTGTTGGTTGGACCTGCTCTTGGATCTGCCACATCTCCTCTCATACCTCCACACCAGCAAGGTGGTGTTATTGCCAACGAAAGACCTCGTGCATTGGAAGGTGTCTCAGGGAGAGATGTGGGGCATGTGATCATGGAGATGATGAGACGAAGAAGCGAGAGACATGGCGCTCGTGATTGTGAAGATAGGAGACGAGGAGAAAGGATGAGATGGAGAAGAATGAGGAGAGTTGGGTAGGACTGGGGATCTCTCCATGCGCCCAAGTCCCAAGTCAATACCATTAGTTGGATTAATGCTGCTATTGTTTGATCATCTCCAATTCTACTCCTACCTTGGATTAATGTAATAATGTTTGGGCAATTGGATCATTTATCCAATAAATAATGTTCGCCTAACTACTTAAAATTAATGGAACAATATATTTTAATATTAATCATTATAAGGCCTGGTAGGTCGAGAGGCCTTGATCTAGACCCGACTTGACCAACTGGCGGGTTGGGATTGGCTGACCCATACCCGACTTGTGAACCCAATAGGTTAGGTTAGATGGGTTGTGTATGGTAAACAGGTTGGGTTAGAAATTGCCACTGCTATGTGCATTGGAAATCTCTTGTTTTCCAAAGTAAAACATGTTCGAATTTGAAAATTTCGAAAAGATTTAAATTTTAGATGGAACCTTATTCCCTACTTTCTTGTTATTTCAAAAGCTTTAAAATTCTTTCTTTTTAGTTTTACATTGGAAATGTAAAAGTAAGTTCTCTTGCTTTTATAGAAATTCTATTTTTAGAAGCCCAAGTTGGGCTTTAAGGAGATTGGGTTGGTGACCACATGCATGTGCTCATCTCGGCGCAGCTGGCCAATTGTGAGATGCATTTATGCAGTGCGTGGCGAAGGGGGGCCGGGCATGACACGTCGCGTAACGCGTACTCTTTTTCCTAGATGCTTTATTTCAAAGTGTTATGTCGCCTTGGAAGTATATGTTGGTTTCCGAAGAGATACGGTATTTTCGAAATGTCACGTATCTTCGGTGCCATCGCATTGCCTCGGTCATCCGGACATAGTCTATAAATAGGCTTTGGGTCCAGGGCCCAGAATAGAGCACACAAGCACACTTCCATCTTTATACTTTATACTTCCTTGTTATAGAGACTCCCTTTTCCACTCCGGCATTTTGTTTTCTTTGTACTTCTTTTCTTCATTCTATTTTTCTTCTACAAAGCAATTGAAGGAGTTGATTAAGTCTAGCCTCCTAGCGATCGTGCTCATGAGAGGAGGATTGGGATGAGTTGGGTTTTTGTACCTTGCGGACGCAATCGCTGCAGATCCTTACGTAGGAGGCGAATCATGTTTTAGGGTAGTGTTAATCATACGCCTTGGTAGAGGCACAACCTTTTCAATCTTCTGAATTTCCTCTTATAGAATTTTCTTTTATAATATTATTTTGAAATTATAAAATTGCAACATAGCAATTTCTAGGTGCATTTCCGCCAACAATCTAAGAACGTGAGTCTTCATAAATCTAGAAACTGTTGTATTTGCTTATTCAAGTACCACTTGAAATTCATATTGTCTAGATTTGAAATTATTTCTCCTTTTCAAAACGATACGAATCATGTTACAAAACAACCTCAAGAAAAACAATATTCCTCTGAAAATAGTGCAAAATATAATATTTTTGCAGCTTTAAAATATGTGTAGAAATTATTAAATATAACTTTTTTCTGCTTCTTAAAAAATTTGTGCTAAGGTTTCTAAAATAGCAAATTAATAAAAAATTCTTTCTTTCTGCTTTGAAAGCTGTGCAGAAATTAAAAATTAATTTTATTTGTCACATGTTTTAGTGCAATTATTTAATTTTGCTGTTATTATTACTCTTTATTGCATTTATTTCATAAACCTAGCCATAAATGAATTATTTGAACATATAGGGCTAAACCCCTTGAAACTTGTGGTTGCAGAATGAATTAATCAACTAAAACTTCATAATATGGCTTTTTTTGACGATCATAGTGCTTTCAAACCTGAGAAATTTAATGATTCTTGCTTTAGAAGGTGGTGGAACCAAGTAAAATATTGGCTCACTACATTAGGCTTGTTTTCTGCCATAGAGTTTCTTGATTTGAATTCACCTTTCGGATTAAGTTTTCAATCTCCATCTCTCCTAGTTCTTAAGAATTTGGATCCACTAGCTCCCATTTTAAAACCTCTTAAGAGATTGATTTCCATTGTTGCCGTAGGACCCTTAGTTCCCTTTTCGATTCTTTATATGATGTGTACCTTCTCACCAAGTTGGCTAAGGAGCTTTGGGATGCTCTTGAGGTGGAATATGGAATAGATGATTCCGGTCTCTATTAGTTCACCGTATTTAAGTTCCGTAAGTATGTCATGGTGAAATCCAAATCCCTTAATGTCTAGATCTATGAATTACAATGTCTTGTTAGAAAGACTGGGGTGATTGGTTGAAAATTTTCTAGAAGTTATAAGGTTCAAGCTTTAGCCGATTCTCTCCCTCCATGCTGGTTGAGTTTTTCTTATGAGTCAAGTCATAAGCAAGATGACTTCACCCTGACGGAGGTCATTAACTCTATTAGAATTGAAGAAGAGCACCAACTTAAGCTCAAACCCAAATCTGATCTTGGATTCAAGATCCACTCAGACCTAATCCACTCATACCCATTTCATAACCTGAGGGAAACCTTTAGAAAGGAAAAATCCTAAGATCCATCAAACCAATTCTTTTCCTCCAAACCTTCTAAATATTAAAACTGTCCCAATCAAAAGCTAAAAGAGAAGAAGACCTTCTGCTTCAAATGTGGATGGATCAATCATATGGCAAAGGACTGCTATTATAGGAAGATTAAACCATTGAAGAAAGGAGCACTTCCTATTTGCATTTCCAGAATCGATACCTATGCTGGTAGGTTGGTAATACGTTATGGTGTTGCCTTCGTGCCATGTCGTTCCAGCATGAATTGATAGGAAATCCGGCAAGGGTGGGGAAGAGGGAAGGGAGAGAGGAAAAGAGAGGGAGGGAGGGAGAGAGAAAGGGAGAGGGAGAGGAAGGGAGGGTAAGAGTGGGGAGTGGACGGCGGAGAGAGGGCTCTCTCCCCCTCCCTCGGCCCCATTTCGGCAGCCTTCGCTTACCACTGCCCCCTCTCTCTCTCTCCCTCCATCTGCCTATCCCTCCCTCTTTCTTTTCCTTTCTTTTTTTCCCCTCTCCCTCGGTTTTCTGACCTGAAGGCTGGAACTATCCTGGTCTGTCTCTAGTACTGCTCGGTACGTCCTGAATTGGGCAGTTTGAGATGGTACCGTCAATGTTGGGAGCTACTAAATCTCAAGTGAACATGGTCAAAGATGGTGCTGGACCTTCCTTCAGGTTAAAAATCAAAATCCTTTGGTATTCTCTGTCATTCATCTTGTGATTGGTGGCTTGATTTTGGAGCTAATGTATATATATATTTTGATCGCTCCTAGTTCTACACCTTTCAAGAATCAAGTGGAGGAGGTGTACTGTTTAGGAATGATTCAATAGCACAAGTGTTGGGAAGAGGTCGAGTGTACTTGAAGATGACTTATGAAAGTCCTAATTTTTCATGAAGTGTTATACATCTTCAACGTTAGGAGGAACCTAATCGGTGGATCTCGTCTTATATTTGGAGGTTATAAAATAGTATTAGAATCAAATAAGCTTGCAATCACTTGTAATAATGTTTTTATTGGAAAAGGTTTTGTATCTAAAGGCCTATTCGAATTAAGTGTAGTTCCCATCTTTTGTTTTCAAACTTGAATCTTCTAATATTTGGCATGGTAGGGTTGGTCATGTGAATTTTGATTGGATGCAATTTTTGACTAACTTAAATCTGATTCCCAAGATCCATATGGAGAAAAAGATCAAGTGTGAAATCTGCGTTTAAGGCAAAGGTACCCGTAAATTTTTCAAATCAGTCTATAGAAGTTCTAACTTTGTTGATCTTGTTCATAGTGTTGTATGGCTCTTACCAAACTACCAACATGGGGAGGTAATCATTTCATATATCTAATTAGATCTAAAAATAAAGTTTTAGATAGGTTCAAAATCTTTGAGGCTGAAGCTGAAATCCAAACTAAAAAATTCTTAATTTTGACTTAGGTCTGATCGAGGTGGCGAACATACCTTGAATGAGATGGCCCTATTTTACCAAAAACATTGGATCATTCATGTGGTAACTCCTGCTTACTCTTTGCAGTTCAATGGTGTAGTGAAATGGAAAAACCATACCCTAATGACCTTGAACTCAATATTAATCAGTTCAGCTGCACCTGAGAACTTGTGGGAGAAGCTTTCTTAGCAGCCTGTTGCATCATAAATAGAATACCTTTTAAGGATCGCAATAAAATACCTTTTGAACTCTACAAGAGTAGAATTCTTAGATTAGATTATCTCAAAATATAGGAATGTCTAGCTAAGATAGGTATACCAGAACCTAAAAAAAGAAAAATTGGACCTAAAACCATAGATGCAATTTTGTTAGGGTATTCCTTAGATGGTAACACCAATAGATTTCTAGTAATAAATTTTGTGATAAGTGACATCTCTAATAATACTTTAATAGAGGCTAGACTTGCTACTTATTTAAAAACTATCTTCCATTCTAAAAACCAACTTCTCTTATGAATTGAAAAAGAGAAAAAGTTATAACTCTGGTGATGAACCTTCAGAATCTAGGAGCACAAGGACAAGGAAAGAAAAGGACCTTGGTGAAGAATTTTTACTTTCCTTGTAGAGGGTGAACCTTCTAGTTATGCAGAGGCAATGTCTTTACCTTATGTCCCGTTTTGGAAGAAAGACAAACTTTGAATTCAACTCTATATTCCAAAACCAAACCTAGATCCTAACTGACCTTCTTCAGGTAGTGAACTATTAGGTCATAAGTGGGTATTCCATAAGTAGCTTGAACTTGATGGGTCAATAGAAAAGTATAAAGTTAGATTAGTGGCTAAGGGGTATAGCCAGAAAAAAGGCTTAGATTTTTTTTGATACCTATCTCCTGTAGCAAGAATCACAACCCTTAGGTCCCTTCTTGCCATTACTTCCATCCATAAGTTAAAAATTCACCAAATGGATGTGAAAAATGCGTTACTAATTGGAGGTTTAGATGAAAACATCTACATGGACAGCCTGAAGGATTCATTGTGAAGGGATAAGAGAACAAAGTATGCAACCTTGTAAGTCCTTATACGGTCTAAAACATGCACCTTAATAATGGATTAAAAGTTTGATAAAACTATCTTATCGTTTGGTTTCACCATTAATGATCATGACAAATGTGTCTATTCTAAAGTCATCAACGATGATTCTATGATCCTTTGCTTGTAGGTTGATGGTATTCTAATCATTGAAACTTTTCTAAAAATTATATTTAAGATCAATCAATTCCTTTCAAATAACTTTAATATGAAAGACTCAGATGAAACTGATGTTACTAGGGATGAAGTTGATCAAATCTTCTGAAGGGAAATCTCTTTTCCTTACTCATTCCATTTTGAAAATAATTGAAAAGTTTGGATACTCTGATCAGAAATTGGTAATCTACCCCCTATGATCATAGTATTCATCCTAAAAAAAAATAGGTGAACCAATTGATCAATTAAGATACTCCCAAATCATATGATCTCTCCTATATGTGACAAATATGATAAGATTTGATATTGTCTATGCTATAGGAAGACTAAGTAGGTACACCCAAAATCCAAATCAATCTCATTAGACAGCTTGAGAGGGTATTCCGATATCTTAAGGGAACCCTCGATCTCTCTCTTATATACTGGATACCTTGAGGTGGTTGAGAGTTACAGTGATGCAAGTTGGATTATTGTTTCTCTTGATCTGAAATTAACTATTGGATATCTTCTTCTCGATGGTGTCCCCATAGCTTGGGGATCATCTAGGAAAACTATTATATCCCGGAGCACTATTGAGGCTGAGTTGATTGCTCTGGATACCATCTATACTTAGGCAGAATTGATTAAAAATCTTATCTCAGAGCTACCTTTAGTACCTAAGCCAGTTCCGACCATATCAATCCATTTTGATAATAAGATTGTGATATAATTGACGGATCAAAAAAGTACTAATAAAAAGATGAATCGGCATATCTAGCTTCGTCATAAATTTAAAGACAACTCAAAAGGAATTATGTATTTTTTATGAAATTTGTTAAGTCTTTGAAAAACTTGGCAGTTCAATTAACCAAGATTTTATCTAGGAGCGGAGTTTTAGAATCATTGAGGGGGATGGGGCTTAAGCCTATTATTTGGTTAGCAGTAGTGGATAATCTTTATGATTGGAGATTTCATGAAAGATATTCAATGTGGTAGAAACGAAGTTGATTGAGTGATCGTGTCTAAGCACATTCTCAAGTATATCTCCTCCCATCCTTATGATGAGTACTCATATCAGTGTAAAGTAAACTTGAATGGTTTTGAGTTATACTCTTAAAGTAGAGAGTCTGCAGGGTATTAGATCACAAGTATCCTCTAGAGGACTCACCTATGTGAGAATAGTTGTACACGCAATGACTAGGGGTTTGGGCTAACCTTGATAAATTCTCATGAAAAATCAAGGTACTAAGCGCAAGGCCTTTAATTCGCGCTGACCATATAAAAATCTAATTGATCCGTATTATGTGTGTGATATGTAGAAGTCTGAGAAAAAAAGATTTAATTCAAAGTCTAATCCACCACGGTTTCTTCAAATGGATATAATTAATACTAAATAAGGTTTACGTCTACAAGACACCTCTCCCATTGCACGATATAAGTTGCCCAAATATTTCTATTTATATTTTTCTTAAAACTTTAAATCTTTGTTCTGAATTGTTGGAATTTTTAAATTTTGAAAAGATTTAAATTTTAAACGGGTCTCTATCTTCTACTTTCTTGTTATTTTGAAAGCTTTAAAATACTTTCTTTGTAGTTTCACATTGGAAATGTAATTGCAAGTTCTCTTGCTTTTACAGAAATCCTATCCTTAGAAGCCCAAGTTGGGCTTCAAGGAGATTGGGCTTGGGTTGGTGACCATGCTCACCCACGCACTCACGTCGGCCAGCCAGTCATGCACATACACATGTGCGTCATGTGGTGAGGCGAGGAGGGATACAGGTGCGATGCATCGTGTTATACACTTCCATCTTTGTACTCTATACTTTCATGTTATAGTGACTCTCCCTTTTCCACTCTCTCATTCTATTTTCTTCCCACTCCTTTTCTTCATTTTGTTTCTCTTCTGGGCAACTGAAGGAGTTGATTGGATTTAGCCTCCCAGCAATCGTGCATGTTAGAGAAGCATCGGGCTAAGCCGGGTTGTTGTACCTTAGGGATGAGATCGCTACAGTCCGGCACTTAGGAGACAAATCACGTTCTTAGGGCAAGGTTAATCATACGCTTGAACATAGGCAAGGCTTTTTCAATCTTCTTATTTTCTTTTATAACATTATTTTGAAATATAAAATTGCAACATAGCAATTTCTAGGTGCGTGTCCGTTGACGATACATAGAGCATTGACATATGTCAATATATGTATAAATTTGTTGTGTTGGTACAACAAAACCTTGTTGCTATGTTTTCTGGTATTTTCCCCATAATTTTAATATAGTTTTCATTCATTTCCTTGTTGATTGCGAAATTATTAGATAATCACATGTATCAATTGCGAGTGAAAGTACTCAAGACCCTTGCTTTTTCTGGTGCATAAATGATCAACTGCAGAAATTAAGGGATTAAAGTCATTTGTAGGGAACATCTATAAGCTTATATGCATGTATGTATATATGTATGTGTGTGTATGTAATATGTATTTATGTTTATGTAAATATGTATCTATGTCTATATACATACATGTATGTGTATGTCTGCATGTTGCCTTGATGTAAATATAAAAACCTTGTGCTTGTAGGTATGTGTCTTTTGGTACCTCTATGAAAACCCTTTCCTATATATTGATTCAAATTATACGATGGCTGATAAAATAGTAATTTTATATGATCAATCATTAAAACAGTTAGAAACCAAATGAATGGTATTGGTATAGCAGTCCATGTGAATAGATCCATATTATTAATCATAACTATTGATCTAACCATCTTAAAACACATCTAGATGAGATGTAAATGCGTTTAGATGCTTCTAAAATGTAGGTTGAATTAAGTTACTGTATCTTGCTATTAGATTGATCATTTCATAAGTATGTATTATGAAGACACCATAACTCACTCTATTCCTGCCTTTTTACGTCTTTATCTCTTTATGTGGCTTCATCTTCCGTCTCCATTACTACATTTCTCAAGTTGATTCGATCCTCTAGTTCAATAATTTCCTTTTATTCCCATATTTTCAGTTAAGGGATGCATGGTATTGAGCCCTGTTTGTGCCAGTGCCTGAAACTCTCAATACTTAGGATAGCATCATTTAATTAGATAGTCAAAAGTGAGATGTAGAAAGGGAGTGACAATTTGTGCTTTTTAGGGGCGAGGGAATTTTGCTGTAAGAAAGAATGTGAATGAGATATTTTTTGTCCCATTATAGGTGGGAAACCACGTGATTGGGTGGAAATGGCTTGGTAAATGGGAGGTAGAGCCTGAGCTCAGTGCTTGAAACTCAATTAGGATAACATCATTTAATTAGATAGTCCACAGTGAGGTGTAGAAAGGGAGGGACAGTTTGTGCTATTTAGGGGGGAGGGGAATTTTGCAGTAAGAAACAATGAGAATGAGATATTTTTGTCCCATTAGAGGTGGTACACGATGTGATTGGGTGTAAATGGTTTAGTAAATTGTGGGTGGAGCCCCCACTCTGAAATTGGATGACTGGGTAGTAAAATTTGGAAATCTCAATTTTTTAGGGCTATTTGATGAGTCCAAAGAAGTTGATTTAGACTATTATAAACTCTGTGTTGGTATGAAGTCTTCGTTCTAAAAACATGTACATTTTCATGGTACTCATTTGTTTATTATTCTAATAACTTTGTTAAATCAATTCACATTTCTCAATTTTTGGAACTGGCTTTAGAACTTATACAACTGCTTGTTTGACTTTGTAAAGTTTTAACTGAAGTGCTTTTATGGAAACATGTGTGCATAGACAAAGGGGAAGTCATCTCTAGAGAGTCTTGCGACAAATGCTATTCTCAGCACGTGTTAAAGCTTTTTGTTTACTTAGAGTTTGTGACTGGCACTTGTGTTATTACCTTTGTAAAACGGGTGAGAGTATTTGAAAATAGTTTATGAATTTACTTGTTGCTAAACATGTCCATATTCTTCAATCTTTTTTAGTTTTCACTAAAATCTGGAGCAGTCTACATTAAGTACTTCTTTTTAAATTATTTAGACTTTGGATCAGAGTATTACTGTTGAAAATATTTTTTTTTGTAATATGTAAGTTCCAAGTTCCAACTATACCCTAGATTACTCAAGGCAGTTCCTAAATTCTAGAAGATTGGCTTCAGATTGTTTCCTTTTTTAGAATAGCTTTCTATTGAGCATTTTTTTAAGAATCACATGATTCATTTATAGTGCCCCTATGAAATACAGGGACTGACAAACAGGAGGATTGGTGCTACCAGTATAAATGCAGAAAGTTCTCGTTCACATTGTGTGTTTACTTGTATTGTTGAATGTCGAGCCAAGGTAATGCCTTCTTGTGTTTTGTGGTTAGAAAAACATTTGAAATGTCAGTTACGACTTGTTGTTATGATTCTACTAAATATTAAAAATGTGTTTTTTTTTATTTCAACATCTGATAGAATGTGGCTGATGGGCGAAGCAGTTTAAGGACCAGCAGAATCAACCTTGTTGATTTGGCAGGATCAGAAAGACAGAAGCAAACTGGTGCAGCAGGAGAACGTTTAAAGGAAGCAGGGAATATTAATCGTTCCCTTTCACAGCTTGGGTATGATTTCATTTTTCTTGAACTTAATTCTACTGATTACACATATACTCTACTTGAAGAAAAGACAAATCTAGTGACATTCATATATTTCTATGAAATCAAATGAATCATAATATCGCATTCCATCCTCTTAGTCATATACAGGTCTACAGACAAGAGTTGGAATGTTTCTATAAAGCAACAAATAAATAATATGGGATAACCAAATATATATGATTACATGAGGCCATAGCTTTTGATAATACACTTTTCATTGTATATGCTGTTTTAAAATTTTGTTTTTTCTGGAAGTTTTAACCAAATGAAATACCACATAGTACTCGTCCAATATTAATTTGTTAATTTGTTTGAGTTCATATTTAGATTTTTAATTTTTTGGCTTAAAATGCCGAGACTTGTTCATTCGGCTTGGCAAAACCAAAAATGAAACAGAATTTTTAATCTCAAGTCAATATAATACATAATGATATGAATAATTTTCCACATGAATATATCAATATGAATAGGACATGGTGAATCTTAACGTTGATTTGTAAGGAGATGGTATCACAATCTGAACTCAGAGGATGACGAGGTTTGGGTTCAAAAAATTCTGGGGAGAATCAATTACTTTCGTGTGATGACAATCCTTGAGTGCTTTATTTGTAAGGATAATGCTATGGTAGAGGCAAAACACATGCTGCAAAAAGTATAAGGGTATCATATATCTATTTCCATTGATCAAGGTCTTTCATGGTGTGTCCCACACTGTGTTAATGCTTGTGATGTGTTGGCATGAAAATATGCAGCACCTATCAAAAGACATGCCTAATGAATGCCATGACAAACTAGAAAATACTTTTTTATTTGGCTTTTAGGCTACTTTATTTTATTTTTGGAGACAATTTAAACATTCAAAGAAGAATTTGATTTCATTTAGCATCCTAAATCAAATTAAAAATTCATATTGTGGTTGATGAACACACTCTGGTTATTTGTAGAATGGTATTTAAAGAATTTGCCTGTAAACTATGTGAAACTAGTTCCTTATCTCTTGTGCTTTCCCCTCTTTCTTTATCTTTTATCTTCTTTCCTTTTATTGTATTGCATAGTCTTTCCACTCTTTTAGTGAAAAGGCGTGTGGGTTATCTCTCCCTTTCCCCTCAAAAGAAACATTTTAGCCAACTATAGGATTATAAATTCAAAACAAAAGAGAGAGAGAGCTCATATATAAAAGTGAGAAGTTATGAATGTGGAAAGTACATTGTTATTAGTGTAATTCTGGTAATCTTAATTAGTTTGATAGGGTACTGAAGCATGCTTCCTATATTGAATGTATTGATTGCTATTCTGCCATACAGGAGAATAGATTGATATTTTCAAAAATAGGTCAGCTTATGACACACCTACATGTAGTGTGCATGTAAATTTTCATCATGATCGATACCACATGGCTTGGTATGCTATTGTCCATCATCTAAATTCTGGCATTGTATAAGTGATACAGCTATGAAAGAGGTTTTACTGTAGATGTTGATGCAACTCCACAATTTCTTAGAAAAATAAGAGACAATAGGTGTACGAATAGTAAAACAATATGCTTGGATTCATTTAACAAATTCAGTGACAATAAACATTGAGTAGATGACTCTTCACACAGATCACCTTGGGTGCAATAACAGCAACATAAGGCCATTGGGGCCATCCTCACTTGTTAACCTGGTAGTTTTCATTGTGGTTGCAGACCAAGAATGGATACAAGATCAAACCCTTAAAGTGGACATCTAGGTAAAAAACTAATTGAGCTTTATAAATATGTAGAAAAAGTAACTAAATTTGAAATAATACATAAGGAAATTTTATGTGATGCCTTAAATGGAAATGCTATGTTGGCAAGATAAGCACAAATGATGAATAGATATATCTGCACATCATGGGTGTATTCTGCTCGTGCCATGTTGTAAGAGTGAGTTCTTCAATCCAAGGTTTCAAATCCTGTGGGATGGGGGTGTCCTGGTTTCTCCATGGAACGGTTTGCCCCACGATCCTGCTCCGCCTCGACCGCGGTCTTGGTCATGTAACTCGGTACAATATCCTCCCCCTCTCCCCCCCTCTTCTTTCCTCTCTTTCTTTTTTTCTATTTCTTTTTTATTTTCTTCCTTTTTTTTCTCTTCTACCTTCCTTTCTTTCCTTTCCTTTTTCTTTCTTTTTCTTATCCCTTCCTTTATTTCTTTTTTCCTTCCTTCTTCTTTCTCTTTCCTTTTTCCCTTCTTTCCTTCCTTTCTTTCCTTTGCTTCTTCTTTTTTTTCTTTCCTTTTCTTCTTATTCTTCTCATTCTTCTCATTTCCTTTCACTTTTTCCTTTTCTTCATCTTTCCTTCCTTTTTTCTTCTTTTCTCCCCGCATTGCTGGGTTTTGAAGTCTTGACCCCATCTTGGTCTTGTTTTCTCGTAGTAATGGGATGCGGCAGCCGGGATGCCCCTATCCTGCTAGGACTTAAAACCTTGCTTCAATCAAACTGAATCCTTTCCAATTGGATGGTGATGAGGAGTTGGAGTAGGCAAGCAGATTTAAAATTATGTTCAGTGATGTGGAAGAAGTGGTCTTTCCTTTGAAGCTATTAGATGATCCCACATGTTATACCAGCTAGATCAGTGCAAATGGTGTCAAAATCATGATCCATCTACTAACATTGATATGAAAAATTTCTTTTTGAGAGTGGTTCACTATGGGATCGCATTAAGTTGCTGGAAATGAGGCTTAAAAGACCAGTCATGGAATATGAAAGAACATGGATACTCAAGGAATCTAGTTGCATCATATATTGTATAGTAATTGTTAGATTCTTTCAGACATCTGCAATCTCTAGAATCATTAGAAGACAGCAAGAGACTTTGAGTTTGAGAATGTAGTATGAGTTCTGTGTTGGTTGCCACTATTTAAGGAGCTAAGGGGATTATCTCCTAAAACATATGTCGAGGGAGTTTATCTTGAAATCTTGAACAATGGTGCAGCTAAGTCAAAATGTATATATTGCTAATGGAATTGGTAGGGCTGGTATATTTATCTGGTAGTAATGTCTTCTTGCTTGTGTGTTTTCTTGATGATTATCTTTCTTAATGTGCGAATTGTTAACCTTTTTTATATTAGCTAGGAATTACATACGGTTAGAATTTATTGTTTTTGCTATAATAAACTTGGAGGGCTCATCATGCGCCAATTCTTTTGAAGTGCTTCTATTTACTAATATGCTAGTTGAACCTTTTAAATTGCCTGTTGCTTCTCACCCAAGTAAGGTAATTAACACTTCCTGACCATTACAGTTAGAAAATTATATTTTACAGAATTCACAGGAAGGATGCTCCTTTAGTTTGTACTCTATCGTCATCTACCTTCATTGCTAGTGGATTTGTTTCTTGGAAACTTCAGTTAGCTTGACATTCACCATATTGGTCTTATTTTACTATATTGCATGTAAGAATGAATTTTTTGTCATGTAAAACTAAACATATTGGTATGTGGAAAGTATATTGATCAGCATTCCCCAATTGATATGTTCAAAGAATGTTTTATATACCTGAACCATAATAGCTGACATTTCTTCACCAAAGAATGAATTCGGTCATCTATACTTTTATAGAGAAAATGCACGACTCTGTAGCAGCAAAAGAGGCATCTAAAATATTTTTTAACATATAATATATGCGATCATTTTTCTACATATATCAAATTACACTGGTTTTGATGATTTTTCTTATTTGAGAGTTGCAGGAACTTGATTAATATTCTTGCAGAAGTTTCACAGTCTGGAAAACAGAGACATATTCCATATCGTGATTCCAGGCTGACATTTTTACTGCAGGAATCTCTTGGCGGTAATGCAAAGCTAGCAATATTATGTGCCATTTCCCCTTCACAGAGGTAAAGTTTCAGAGTCTCTGGAGATATGTTCCCCCACTTTCTGCTCCTCTTTTCTCTTTGATAAGGAATTTATTGATAATGGCAGCTGCAAGAGTGAAACATTAAGTACCTTGAGATTTGCACAGCGTGCAAAAGTCATAACAAACAAGGCAGTAGTAAATGAAATAACACAGGATGATGTTAATGTCTTGCGTGAGCAGATACGCCAACTGAAGGTAGATTTCAATCATATGTTCATTATTTATTAAAGGTTATCATTTAATCTGGTTTTCCTGCAGTTGATTTAATTGTATGATTACATATTTTCAATAGGATGAACTTCTACGAATGAAGACCCACGGAACCCAATCAGAGAGCAGTGGAAGTTATTCAACTGGATGGAATGCACGGCGGAGCTTGAATCTTTTGAGAATGAGCCTTAACCGTCCTAGAGCATTACCTGTTATCAAAGATGACAGTGATGAAGAGATGGAAATTGATGAGAATGATGTTGAGAAGCCCCATTTCGAAGCAGGATTACAGCCATCCGAAGACAAAGTACCTGCTGTGTTAGAGATTTCCAAGGAGAAAGTATTGTTCTGTAAGTCTGATAATAGAATGGTTCTTGGAGATACACAGTCAGGTCATATATCTGGGTCTGGCAGTGGCACTTATCAAGTTAATGCATTGGAAGGTCGTGAATTAGAGCACATAGATCAAGGCCATGTTTGCCTCAAGTTGGATGGGAAAGGGTATTGTTCTACTGACGATGGTGTAGACAAACCACTGGATGGAAGTCGTACAGCAGAGATGAATGATGAAAAGATTCAGGTTTTGCCAGATAATGACATGCTTGGTAAAAGTAAACCTCTGGAAGAAAAGGCACATGTTTTGGTTTCAGATCCACCCGTAATTTCTTCCAGTTCTCCAGATTCCATCATATCACCATCCAGCCTTAGTGTGCCATGCCGGACATCCCCCGTTCTTCAGTCACCTAAATTGAGCACCTCACCGATAGTCGAAAATCGCAGCAGGAAGAGTCTCAGAACATCATCATCTAAGTCCGCATCTCAGAACAATATACTAGAAAATGTGGAATCTCGTTCAGGGGATATAAACTTATCCTTTGCAGACACTTCAAATCACAATTCATTGAATGCTTCTATCATGCAAACCTGTAAGAAATTCCTGGCACCAACTGAACATTTGGCAGCCAGTCTTCATCATGGTCTTCAAATTATGGATAACCACCGGCATAGTTCAGCTCTAAGGAGGTCGTCGTTCATGTTTTCTATCAGACCTGTTGATGTCAAACCAATGGGGCCAGTAATTAAGGTTGATGCTGGTGTACAAACACTTGTTCAAGAATCAGAAATACCAGGAATTTTATCTACATTTATCTGTAATCGTTGTAAGAATGGAGCTTCTACAGATGAACATAGCAACAACACAGAGTTGCAATTAGTACTTGTTGATGGATCAATGTCATCAGACAAACAAAAGATGCAAGTTCCGAAAGTAGGTTTAAAAGCATATGCTTAAACATTATCTGTATTATATTGTTATTTCATATTTTCTTGTAAACATTCATTAGACCTGTTGGACCCAGGTCAACACATTGTACTAAAGAGGGTAATGTTTATTGTGACCTGTAGGCAGTGGAGAAGGTGCTGGCTGGTGCCATTAGGCGAGAAATGGCAGTTGAAGATCAGTGTGCAAAGCAAGCTGCTGAAATTGCCCAGTTAAATCGTTTGGTTGGGATCCTTTTCCACCTTTCAGTTACTAAATTTGTCAATATATGCCGTACTCTCCTCATCATCATTACTTTTGCAGGTCCAACAATATAAGCATGAACGTGAATGCAGTGCCGTAATTGCAGAGACACGTGAAGATAAAATTTCCCGCCTTGAGAGTCTTATGGATGGTATTTTGCCAACAGAAGATTTCATGGAGGAGGAGTTTGTTTCACTTATGAATGAACACAAAGTATTTCAGCTTCTTCTGCCAGTTTTATAAATTTTTTAGTTTGTAGTTGTCAGATCAAAGGTTCTTTATGAAAATGTCCATCAATAATTATTGTACTGATATCTACCATTATTTTGGCAAACACAGCTTCTTAACGAGAAATATGAGAATCATCCAGAAGTTTTGCGTGTAAATATTGAGCTTAAAAGAGTTCAAGATGAGTTAGATCGGTACAGGAACTTCTGTGATATGGGTGAGAGGGATGTGTTGATGGGAGAGATTCAAGATCTAAAGGGCCAAGTGCAATATTACATGAGTTCTTCCATGTCAACCCCAAAACCAAATCCATTGCTTCTGTTGGCCGATTCAATTGAACCCAATTCAACACCTCTTAGTCCAATCTCCGAGTTGGCTGAAGAAAGTGCTGATGAGAAACAAAAACAGGAGATGTGTGATTGGGATAAAGTTGAAAGTAAGTGGATTTCTATTTCTGAAGAGCTTAGACGTGAACTTGAAGCAAGTCGCTCTCTTGCTGAAAAGTGGAAGCGAGAACTTGATTCCGAGAAGAAATGCACAGAAGAGTTGAAAGAGGCATTGCAGACAGCAATGCAAGGTCATGCCCATATTCTGGAACAGTATGCAGAACTTCAGGAGAAGCATATTGCTTTACTTGGGAGGCACCGGAAGATCAGTGATGGGATTGAAGACGTAAAGAGAGCAGCAGCAAAAGCTGGGGTTAAGGGAAGTGAGTCCAGATTCATCGACTCCCTTGCAGCTGAAATTTCGGTTTTAAGAGCAGAGAGAGAAAAAGAGAGGCGATATTGGAGGGATGAAAATAAAGGCCTTCAGGCTCAACTTAGGGATACTGCTGAAGCTGTGCAGGCTGCAGGAGAAGTGCTAGTGCGGCTAAAGGAAGCAGAGGAAACTGCTGCAATTGCTCAGGTAAATTTACTTGCAGTTGCACAAATATATGCTACAATCAATTTTGTTGCCGTAATGCAATTATACAAATGCACATGCATAGAGGTACACATGCTTGTGTGCACGCAGTATCATTCTTGTTTGGGATGGAAACAAGATACTGTAGATGTGCCTGAAATGAGTAGGAATAATAATACATTGGAAAACTAGCCATACACCTAATGATTAGGATTTGAGGCATCAGCTAGGTAAGTCTTTGGTAGTCTAAAGCATTTGTGCATGCACATATGTGCACGAAACATATAGGAAAAGGCATCAAATTTGCTTCAATTTTGCATGTCTGATTGTGTTTGTGTATGGAGAGGGGAATAGAGGGATAGGTGCACACACAGATATATATATATATATATATATATATATATATATATACATATATATATATATACACACATATATATATAGACATATATATATATATATATGTATATATATATATATGTGTGTATATATATATATGTATATATGTGTATATATATATATATGTCTATATATATATATATATATATATATATGTCTATATGTATACATATGTATGTATATATATATACATATGTCTATATATGTATACATATGTATATATGTATACATATGTATATATATGTATACATATGTATATATATGTATATGTATATATATGTATACATATGTATATATATGTATATGTATATATATGTATACATATGTATATATATGTATATGTATATATATGTATATATATATATGTATATATATGTATATATATGTACATATATACATATATATACATACATATATATACATATATATATATATATATATATATATATATATATATATATATATATATATATATATATATATATATATATATATATATATATATATAGAGAGAGAGAGAGAGAGAGAGAGAGAGAGAGAGAGAGAGAGAGAGAGAGAGAGAGAGAGAGAGGTGAAAGTGTTTACTGACCACAAAGCTTCTTGCTACTTGCATATGTTGCAAAAGCCAAAAGGTCCATGGAGATCAGGACATTACCGCTTTAAGGACTAAGCGATCTCCACCTTTTCTAAAGTAGTGTTAGGGGTAACTAGTTGATTCAATCTAGGCCTAGACTCTTTGTTGAGTTGGGTTGGTTCGAGTTTAGAGTCTGGCCTAGTCATAAGCTCATGTAGAACATGCTTGCAGGACAATTTTAGTTACAACTCCCGAGTCGACCCTAGATATGGGCCTACTAGAGCCTTGGCCTTACATCTTTTGGGCTAAGTCTTCAAGCTATTTTGGTTGGTTTGACCCTATTGCACCTTTGATGCTCATCTTCTGGTGCTTTGTATGGTGTTCATGGTTAAAAGATTCCACCAACCTGCTAGGATAACTAGTTTTCATGGTGCTTGATGATAGCATGCATGGTAGTCATGATAGATTTTGTCCATTTGGAGCATCCCAATTGACATCTCAGTGGCCCCATATCGATGCCATTCTATCACTGTGTTGGTACGTCTGGTATGAGGGCCAGTTTGGAATACTAAGTATCAGTACGCCCCTCATACTGTGTATTAGTACCGAACCGATACAATATGGTACGTCCTATACTATCGGATACTGTATGGCATACCATGCATAAAGCACAACAATGTGGCTGGTATGGAGATATAGCTATAGTTAGGGTATGACTGTATTGCATATCCACCAATCATTTACTAGCCACTAGGGGTATGTAACTTTCACATATGAGATTCTTATCCACATGCATCTAATTCTGATCATCAACTAAGCAAAATTATGAACCATACACAAAATAAGTATTATTCTTTATATGAATAGGATGTATCCACATTGAACAACACTTGACTTGTGATTTAGTCATCCATGGTTCTCATCCCTCTTTGAATCATCTGGAAGCCCTCTTAAAGTAGCCTTCTTGCATTGAGATATCTTTTAGAGGAGCATCAGCTGTCATGCTGCAATTTCTCCAGTTTCCATTGTAAGTCTTAAATGTAAAACGAGATAAACTACTTTTAGTGGTGTAAAGAAAAATTGGGCCTCTTTGATTTTTACTTTGAACAAATATGACGGGCAATGTTGGCTTTAGTCCATCCTAAACAGGGTCAAGGCTTCTTGGGATGGTTAATCATTGATTTAAAGGAAAAAGTAGAGTACATGGCCATATTGCCCTTAGTCATATTGTACTGTGCATGGAAGCAATTGGCGCCTCTACAAGCTGAATTACCATGTATTCGTACAACAATATACACCCTTTTATCTTGACAAAATCCTTTTGGCATACTTTACATTGTATGATCTCGTATCTCTGGACTGGGACTAAAACAACTGAATTTATTAGTTCCATTCAAGTATAACTAGATTTGCCACTAGACTTGCTGTTTATCCAGCTTCATGCAGGTCTGTAGTTAATAGCACTGGATAATTCTTGTATCAGTAGCCAGTAAATAAATGTAGAGGCACAAAATTATGAATTAAGCACCAGTTCATATTAGATGCATCAACAAGCACTCTTGAGAAGGCATCAATAAAAAATATCCCAACTACTAGAGGAAACAAGATCATATGATGTAAGAGACATTGTTTTATTATGAAGGACTGCTTTTGGCTAAGCGCTTTGACAGCTTGCTGGCCCTACACTGAAATATTAGAAAAGAAGATCACTTAAAGCGGCAAACAATTGCCTAAGTATAGGGTTGGTCACATGACCAAGACTGAATGACAGACATGGACGTCATAAACTATACTATGCAGACAAGGCAGAAAGAGGATGCTCTTAATGCAACAAACTTCCAAAATTTTGGCCCTTCAAGCAGATCCTGCATATAATAGAAATGGGAGGATGCATAGGTTCGAAACTCTGCTCAAAGATGCTTTCTGTTGACATTAATCCTTGCAGCGCAATTGGGTATTTTAAATTAAGGATCCACACCATGGATGATCATGATTTACGACATCTAATATACCTGGAACCACCCATATGTTTTGGAGTTCATTTACCATGTATTTTTGGTTAGCAAAATTAATACCAGTTTCCTGTGTAGTTTTGTATTGTAGTAGAACCTTGACCTGCTGCCCACCTTTTCTGAAATTGATTTTCCCATTTTTTTCTTGAACTCATTCCTGAATAGTTGAATAAGAAATATGTCCTGTTTCATAAAATTATCTTCAATGTGATGGAAGATTCCTTAATAATATATATTTATTTGTGCTGATAACTTTTGAGAACCTTCTTTGTTGTGGTAACTGCAAAGAATCAGAATTATAGTGCCCCTCTCTCTGCTTCTGAGAGTTATATAAGGCACTGTATTACTGTTTTTGCAGTTTTAGGCATAAATACTAAGGAATGCTTGGCAAATGAGGACCTGTAAGCCGATCCGAAATAGTTGAGAGAAGGCTGGATTGTCCTGGTTATGCGTAGAGTATGGAATATAATAATTCCAAGTTATGTTATCATTGTTAGTTTAGAAGTTATTTTGGTTACCTGTTTGTAATTTGTTTACAACCACATAAGATTTATGACTGCAGAGCATTTAACATGATAGTGTTTGAGTTCACCTTCTCATACTGATTGGCTTCATGCTCTCCCTCACCCACCCACCCACCCACCCTGAGCAATTGTTTAGGTTCATACTCAAGTTCTTATTTTAGGTTGTAAAAATGAATTAGTCAATGATATTGAAAATTCTATATTGAATTTTGGGAGTCTGGTATTTTTTGTTTGAACATTACAAATTTAATTTGTGTTGGGGCTTTTCTCATAATGTCTTATTTGTCTAACCTTAATAATTCAGTGTTGGATACACAAATTGATAGCTGTTATGCTGCGCTATTATTATTATGAAGTTGGACCTTGTCTTAACCACCCAATCATTTGCAAAGAGCCTTTTGTGTTGCAACATGATGGAATTTAAACTTGTAACAGTGACTTTCTTTATATTATTTACTGAGTCCCCTGGTGGAAAAGTAACAAAAGATAAATTAAAGTGTCCCTGGGTATGGGTTTACTTTGACAGTTAAGGAAGTTCAAGTACATTAAGGCATCGTATGTTCATCGGAGAGTTGAACGGGAGGCTTTTTGGCTATATATCATTGTTATTGAATCAGTAGTTGGCATTGATTTCTGTTAGATAAACATGCCATATCTTTCTATTTCTTTTGCAGAAGCGTGTGTTGTTGGCAGAACAAGAGACTGAGAAGGCCTATCAAGAGATAGATACTTTGAAGAAGACTTATGAAAAAGAGATTTTATTGTTAAATCAGTTTCTTGTGGAGTCACGTTTGCCAAAAGAATCTCCAAGACCTGCAGAATTTGATGATCGTGCTGCGGCCGAATATGATGTAGGGGGGACTCTCATTGATCAGCGATGTATACAGGAGTTCGAACCTCTTTGCCATGAAGGGGATAATGGATTTTCTAAAGGCACAGATCCCAATTCATGGTTTTCTGGTTATGATCGGTGCAACATCTGAAGCAATAAAGAACTAGATGTCAGCCATTTGTTTGTATCACAAAAAAGATGTTGTACGCCTCAAGTATTGATAGTACCTGATGTCAATTGGTTATATCCACAATTTCTGGCCTCTCACTGGTTGTGAGGAACAGTTGTAATTTTCCATCAGGTTACCTCTCGTGTCACATTTATGCCTTGTATAATCAGAACAGATCTAAATGAGCCAGTTCTTTGTATTGTTGTATGAATTTTGAATATAATTTTCTAAATTGACTATCCATTATTCATTAAGGTAAATTGCAAATCTTGTCGCACGTATCTGCTAGTTATCCTGGTTCAGAATATGGAAGTGCATAAGAAATCCAACACATTTTTTCTTATTCTTTGGATTTGTACTTGGAAGGAGATTTTGGGGTATTCATTACCATAGACAGCAAGCTTATCACCACAACTTTCCTTTTCCTGCAGTTTGAAGAATTAATTTAATCTTGCATGAACAATTATGATGTGAAAAGATCATGATCCTGTCACGACAAGCAAACAGAACTTCAGTCCCTATCAAGAGGATAGAATGGCCATTTCTTGGGGGGTCATTTTCCCCCGTCACGTAGGCGTCTTTCTGTGATCTCCGTAATTAGACTCTGAACTACTGTTACCATTTCCCAATACCTTTACTTTTTTCTGGTTATTAATCTCCTAACTATGCTATGAAACTATCTTAATGTCTCCTGAATCACCCCATAATCAGCAGCATTTCATGTTTGCAGCAAACAAGTCTAATCAGAACGACATGAGGTTGGCTTCTTTGCCAGTTGGTTGACAAGATATTTGAACACTTGCAAGTGTTTGGGTTGAACCTAACTTACCCATGATGTAGACATGACTCTCTGTAATGATGGAGATGAGTAACTGGAGCATTACATAGATAAAGTCAATCCACAAAAGGAGTGACAAATCCATACGTTACTTCAAAACCTACTTCTAATCCCGAGCCCGTCCCTATCTATATGGATCAGCACGTTCAATTACCTAAAGGGAAATCCACACGTAAACTAACTCTTAATCTCATTTAATCCAAGTTAGTACGGTCCTAAAGTATCTTATCCGTCCTACGAGGAAGGTTCCAACAACCCCTAGAAAAAGGTGTGTGGACTAATGGAAGGTGCAAGCTTACTCTTTCCCCCAGCCTGCTATCATTTCCTTGTTGCTTTGGATGTCAAGAAGATGGTGTGGAGGGGGGACAAGGCTTCATGTGGCTCAGTGGCAATGCCCATTTCTTCTGCTGATTTGAAATCTAATGCAGACAGCCTACCTACAGTGCATTTGGAACACTGGCAATGAAAGGACGGGATTGAGGAGCGTCTATCATATCAAAGAGACCGTAGAACAGAGGTCTAATGGCCTTGTCCTCCCCACCATGAATGTAATTGCGGACCAAACCCGAGACATTGAAGGACTGATGAGAATGAACTCAGACAACCGAAATATTCTCTGGATCTGATTATGATTCAAACCGTGGAGTTTAAGCTTGCAGAGGGAACTGCGAGTCCCCACTTTCACTGCGGGGAAAGGGAGACAATTGGAAAGCAACTTAAATTGCTATGCTTTGATACATTTGATGGAAGTAGACAAAAATATGGCTCCTGCAGCAGCAGCAGTACGTCCAAAAGCTGAAATAGTGTAGAGGGGAAAAAAAAAAAATACGCTACAGGAATAGAGGAGGTTAGAGAGTGACATGAAAAGCCCCGAGATCTTATTTTGATAAGGGAAATATGCTTGGAAATCTGAGCTCCTAGTGCTGCACTTGCAGTTGGAAAGTAGCAATGCCGGTTTTACTGATTCGGATGGTTGGTGAAGCCAATGATACCTAACAGCCTGTGCTTTGCCACCAGCCTGAGTTAAAAGCAATGCTTGTTGAGGTGAAAGCGGGGGAGGACATCACCAATGTGGAGCTGATGGGAACTACGGCATTCTGGTTAATGGGCCAGGTAATCATCATTTCTACCCCACAAACTCATCTCCATACCTCCTCACTGTTCTCTTTTCCATCACTCTGGACCACCACCTCGACATCCGTATTGACCTCGAAAGCTCAAGGTTTGTCTACCAGAGAAAGTTGCAGTGGTGTCGGCCCCAGCCCTCGCAGGAAATACCCATAAAACAGCCACATAAATCGAGTACGAACGCAAACCAAGTATTGAGCTCAGGCTGAGGATGAGAGTGTGGAGAGATGATCCTTAAGCTCTATGAAAGTTGAAGTAGAGAAGAAGACATGCAGTGATGATTAGCTGCGTCGACTTCTGAATCAAAAGGAGAACAGCCAAATGATGCTTGTCTAAATTAGAGGGCAGCAGGAGTTAATGCCATGCAACCTTCCATGGCCTTCAGCTCTATATGGGTACTTTCAGACAACAAAAGCATCGCCAGAGGCAGTTGTTTACATGCAAGCCTTCAAACACTTACCATGACAAACTAGCTGATGATTAGAACCAAACAGATTAGAGGGGAGAGAGAGAGAGAGAGAGAGAGCTGCTTCGCAGCAACACTCTATTCCCTGCTAAGATCACCAGTCTACCGTGGCAGTCGTGGATTGGTGCGGTACATGGGAATCATGTGGGTGACAGGTGGGCTCGATGTACCGTCCCATCAATGGCCGCATTCCGGTGGTCTGAGCGGGGAATAGAAGGGTGTCGATATTGGGTTTGTTACTGTGAACTTTCTGAGAAATGCCCCCCACCCGTGCTTGAGGGAATCTAATCCACTCTGGAGTCCGGTTCCAACATCTTTTCATCCGCCATGAACTGTAAAGCTATAGTAGATTGGACTTTAAAACAAGGTTTTTTTGCCCGACCGATCCTTGTCGAACTCAAATTTGCCAACCTGGTCGGTTTGATGTCATAACAGCGCTGTCTACCGAGCCAGCGTTGGAGGACAGCTTATATTGGTGCTGGACGAATAAAGAATGGGGTCGGTGGGAGGTATGTTTCCAGTGTTAGGTAGGGCATGTAACGTATAAAGGGAAGAAAAGGAGTTTAGATTCCACAAACTTGCAGCTGATACAGCTCAACTAGTTAGTATTATAGTGGAGAAGGTGTAGGTTGTTTCAATTCATATCCAAGGCTCGAAAGAGACCAGTTGTGTCCTTTCAACAGCTGTTTACAGAGCAAGCAATTCATTTTTTCCACAAATTAAGGCAGTAACAGTATCCTTAAGATCTTCCAACACTCATCCAAATTCATCTCACAAAAGACGCAATGAGGATGTGAGAATTGCAATGAACAATGATAGAAACATCATGAACTAAGAACTAATAGTATTCTCATGATAATACAATACGACATCATAATACTGAATTTCTTCTTGCTCTCGCGCTCACCGGTTATGATCCTACAACTGGTGTCAAAGGAATCTTTGCACAAATTTTGCGCTCAGACCTAATGGTTGTTAGTTCAAAGCTTCCTGTGATGTCTCGAACCAACATCTCGGTATATACAAAGGTCTCTCTTACTCTGAATTCAAAGAATTAGAGTTCAATCTTCATGTGATTTGTGTGAATTGTACCTGCACTTAGATACGATATGCAGATTATCAGTTTTTCCCACAAAAATCCTTCTCCATTATGGACTAACAACTTGACAGAAGTGGTCTTCTAATTCAATTACCATGGAATCCCTGAGAGGAATATGCATTCTCCTGGCTCTGCCCAAACCCCATCTGAACAACACTCTGGAGGTCATCCTCCCAGAAAGTCCCAACCTGAGGAAACAACATTCCTTCTATTAACATGTTATCTATTCTAGTCTACAGATAATATTATGGCCATCCTCTGCAAGCAAAATATATACCATGTTAATTCAGTGGCGAGACTATTACCGGAGAGGTGGCATCCCCGAAGCCATCGAGGGGAGGTAATTGCATGCTTAGACTTCGATGCAGAGAGGAGTCCAATGGGTTTAAAGAGCACTGGTTCTCCAGGCCATTGGTCACAACACTCTGCAGAGATGCCCCCTGAGGTTGGTGAGCATACGAGAATGCCGTGCTTGAGGCATCTAATGGATAAAGCGGCGGCGGCGGCGGCGGCGGCATAGGCCCACTTGCTTGATGCATCTAAATTCACAAAGGCAATCCAATTTAAGGCAGAAAGAAACCACTTTGATGGGTGCATTTGGAATGAGAACTGGCAAGATCACAAAAGCTCACATCTTTTGGGAGGAGATTTTCCACATTGAAGTCTAACTGAGGATTCACGGCCGCCAGCTTCATCGAAAGGAACTGAAACCAGAAATTTAAATTCAGATCAAATTTCAGCCTCCTCAGAGAGTTATCTTGCAAATTATCGACATGCATACCTCAACTTGGCGCTGCAATGACTGCACATAGTTTATAATCTCATCAAGCATAACTGCTTTGCCAGTTACCTACAATTTCCAAAAGTTTCAAGCTTAAACTCTATTCATCAAACAGCGACGATCTCTAAAAGCTTATGGGCAATTGGAGTTCCTGATCAAGCATTGGCACAAAAGTCTTACCTTATTGCAGCCTGGCACTAGATCTTGGAGCAATTTCATCCTTTCGCTGATCTTCTCTCTTCTAACCTGGTAAATTATGAAAGAAGGCATTGACAAAAGAGAGGTCAAGACAATTGCAGAACTCAAAAGGAATGGCTTATCAGTTGAGATTAGCACTTTCTGCTTACCCTTTCCGCAAGGCTGTGGCTATCGGTGGCTTGGCCTCTTCGAGCCCTGACATGGATATAATCTTTCGGAGGCTCGGGGGGCTTGGCATTATTCTCCTTCCCCTGTTTTTGACCAGAATCACCACTAGAGCTCGCACCGCCATTCTGCTCGGCCTTCGGCTTAACCGCTGCATCTTTGTCGGTTCCATTGGTTTCAGCTGGTTTACTTCTCTTTGCACTGGAATCCACCTCCTCCGATCTCTGGAATTCAAAAAACTCAAACTTTACGATGCTGGAAGAGCGAATTACATACGGAATTGAACCGATAAACAAGAACAAAGAGCTAACTTTAGCCTACCTTGGGAGGATTCGTGCCAGAGGAGGACAAAGGTGGCTCCTTTCCTTTCCCCTTTGGAGGTGCCTTCCGTTTCCTTGCATTGTTCTCACTGTTGCCCCTCAAGGATGCTTCCCCACCAGCTGTGATCCGATCCGAGGCCGATGATTCCTCCTGCCCGCTGCCGAATTCCCCATTGTCCGGCGTCGAAGACCCCGACAACCTACCCCCTAACTTGGACCTCATTCCCATCTCCAATTGGGCTCTCTCCTGCATTGCAGTCTCCTTACCATTCTCCGAAATGTCCATCTGAGACCCACTTCCCATCAGAGACTGGCTGCTCGAGACCCTTGACAGCTTGCCGGTCTCCGACGGCCCGAACTGGCTGGTCAACCCGCCGTAGCTCCTCCCTCCGAAGCATGACCGCGCGGCCCGCTCGGCGAACCCTGGGTCGGCAGCAAACGGTGACAGTTGGGCGGCGGGCATCGCCATGTTGCCGGAAACCGGCAATCCTCCCCGGCCCTCCATCATGGACAAATTAAGCTGGGGAGGGGAATTCAGGGGAGTACTGTAACAAGAGGTGTTGGTGCCGTGGTAGCGAGAAGTCGGCGAGATCTCGCCGGAATTGCAGATGCTTCCGAGGCGGCCGATGAGCTCCCGGATGACGACGCTGTCGTTGGCGGCCACGGTGGTGGGGTTGGAGGACGGCGACGACACGAGGGAGGAGAGAGCCGAGTCGAGGTGGGTGCCCTGCTCGATCGCCTGCTCCCAGTTGAGGTTGAGGAAGCAGTCGCCGGCGGGGACGGACGTCATCTCCGGGGGTGGCGGCAGCCGGGGTTCGCCGGCTTGCCAATTTTGAGGGGGTGTGGTGCTGAAAAATCTCTCCTTTTCCATTGCTAAGGCTTGTAAAAGAGGATAAGAGCACGCAAAATGGATAAAGGTGAGACTTTTATAAGAGAACTGGGCAAGAAAGGGAGGAAGGGGCGCGAGCGCGTGAGAGAAAGAGAGAGAGCGAGAGGAAGGGGGGAGGTGGGGAAGAGGGGGAGGGGGGGGATTTGAAGCAGGGAGGAGGGGTGGTGGTGGAAAACAGAGAGGAGAGGACAGGAAGTTGTTGACCTTTATATATATAATAGGGAAATAGAGAAGAGAGAGAGATGGTGTCACCGCGATCGGCGGTGAGGAGATGCCGGGCCTTGAACGTCAAAGAAAGCCGTGTCCCCCCTACTGCTGTAAACCCTTATGGGAATTAGCTCAGCTTTGTTGCAGAGAGAGAGAGAAGGGAGGAGAAGAAAAAAAAAAAAGGAGAGAGAGAGAAGGAGAAGAGGGAGGGGGGGTTTGAAAAGGCTGTGATGGGGAGAAAAGAGGAAGAGAAGGGGAGTGGAGTGTAGAGAGAGAGGTAGGTGGTGGGGGTTTTAAGTTTTCTTTCTGCAGTGATGAAAAAGAAGTGGAGAGAGAATGGGAAAAGGTTACAAAAGAAATGCAAATATTATTTTAGAAAAAATAGAAATACGACCACAAGTGATTTTTAGGTTTCAGCACTTTGAAAAAAATAAATAATATTTTTGGCAGGTTTAATTTTCAGATTGTTTTTAAAAAAATTAGTTTACTTTTCTTTTTCTTGGTCATGTATAGGAGATTAAGTTGCACCTATGTAGGTGTTTATTTAATAGACAAAAATAAGATTTTATAAATAGTATGTGGGATTTGTTGTACCATTCTTTTTGTCTCTAAAATATATGTATGTTTGTTCAAATATGAGCGTATTATTTCCTTTGAATGTGATTCTATATGCAAGTGTTGGAATTAAATTTAGAATGATTATACCAGATAGATAAATTGATTATTTGTATATAGAAATTTTATGACTCCTAACCAAGCTTTGTCTTATTTTCAGCCAATGTTGCAAAAAGAAGCCTCTCTAGTCAAGTGATTGTTTTTTTCTATTTTGTTATTTTGTATATTAACTTTTTAAGTGCAAAGCACAAAATAGAGTTTTAGTAATTTAAGAAAATATTTCAAAAAAAAGTTTTATTACAAGAGGTAAGAGTTAGATTTGACATATTAGTTAGTATGAATGAAATTCATAAGATGGTGTAGGTATTAATTTGCCATGATCTTCGCTTAATTGTTGTCGGGTCTTCTCCATATAGGAGGTAACTTCTATTTTTCTTTAAAATTTAAGAAATTCAATTTACTTTGCCATATAGAAATTTATGAACAGAAAAAATTTGGTCTAATTATGTAGATAAATCTTTAGAAAACCAATTTGAAAAATTTATTAGGATAAATTTGCAAAATTGACGCTTTTGCTATATTAAAAATTTTGATTGGATATTTAAGTTAAAAATATCAAGATCTCAAGTCAAATGAGTAAAAAGTAATCATCAAAGCATTTAAGTAGTCATTCAAGCAAAGATATCGATAAATTTGGCTAAGAATACAACAACTATAAGACATAGAATAGTAATCTGTAAAGCATTTTTTTGAAAATGTTAAAGAAGAGTAATATGGCTATAGCTGGTATTTATTTTCTGGCAAGCATATAAAATACATGACTAACTAAGCACAAAAGTAGCCATTTGTTAAGTCTTGTCTATGAAAGACATAACCATGACTACTACAATGAATTATATCAAAAAATTATTCTAATTCCTAGTTGATCTATATTTGCAACTATAAGATAATATTTTAAAATATCAATATAGAAAATTTATATGCTGAGATTGGGTATGGTAGTGGCTCAATTAGTAGGAAAATAGAGAGCTTTGTAGACTAGGCACTATAACGGGATCATTCTCGAGGAGTAAACATGCTTCCGACATTCATATTGTATAAGAAGATAAATTGCTTTTTTCGGTCTACTTTTACCCTAATGGAGAAGAAATGAGCAAGATAAGAAACATATAAAAGTAAAGTTGAAAGAAATTTATGAGCACTTGCAAAAGGTTAAAGTATGTTGTTACCAAGCCAGATTCATTCATGTATAGTTGTCTAATAGTGCCCTTAATGCTATTCTATCCTCGGTGCCTTTGGATTTCTGTTGATAGGCACATGCTAGTGAAGGTAAAATACATATATTTGATTTGAGCGGTGGTGGCCTTCCACCAATCCCCCTTCTCCCCCACCTCCTACTCTACCTCATGGAATAACCTAATTTAATATAAACAAACTAATATGGTCCACCCATCCCCTTCTATTTGCCACTTAAACTATTATTAATAGTTTGGCAAAAAAAATAATATTAATAAATATTATTTTTCGAAAACCAAGGTGAAATATGGGAAACTTTTGAAATTTCTATCCATTGCAATCATTGGAGTCAAAGGAAGAAATGGCCAGTGGGGTTAAAAAGTCAGAGTGAATTGGAAGCATCAAATGTTAATCAAATAGTATTTGAGCATAAAAGGTTAATCAAATGGAGGGTATCATTAATTTATCATGTACTTGTTTGCTATTAGTACTAACACTTTAGGGGTTTAAATATTAAATTAGTCCCCCTCATGCCCGGGTCAATCATTGCAATTAATTCCTGCCTTCGCCGGTTAACCCGGCCCCGGTCGGGTTCCCATGGCCCGGTTCAGACCCCCAGGCGGCCACCATTCCCGGCCATCACCTGACCGTTTTACCCCTCAAAAATTTAAAATTTTCATTCAGGTGAAAAGATGGCCACCATCCTGCCGGTCAATATCCCCCTTTGTATATTGTTCACAACTTTTTAAAAAGATCTGTCGCACGTGTTCACTTCTTCCCGCTGCGGACCCACACGTGCGAATAGGAGGTCCAAAGCCAATAATAGAGAAGAAGCTTCTGTTTATTTTGGATCTTAAGGACAAATCATTAGAGCTGCAAATAGATCGGATTTAATAGATGCGGGTCGATTCATTATGCCGTGGTGATCAAAGTTGTCCTATGAATACTTTTGGTTGTGTAGCAGCCGTTCGCGTAGTTTGGAGTTTGGACCACACATCTTAAATCAAGTTGTGAAATTGTTGCATTTTTTGTATTGGGTTGGATTGGGTCGGGTAAGTCTGTGTTGAATTAGCATAAGTCCCTTCTAACCTAAACTATAGATTTCTACGTGGATATGAAAAGGGCAAGATTTTATTATTTTCGAGTTAATTCTCATTGCACTTTAGGTTGATTTTTAGTTAAAAGCCGTTCACCACTTTTATAGAAGAGCACAGTTGAGGGAGTTCTAACAATGTGACTTGCCCTCAACCAATCAATTTTATGCTGGACTTTCCATTATTCAATAATCAGTGTCATGTTCAAGAGTCTCAATATAGCTAAACTGCGCACACAGATGATTTTTTTGGCACACTTATAATTGCACATCTAATCACTTTCATAGAGCTCATTGGTGATCTCGACCTAGATTCTTGGTGGGCTAGGCCGAGATTAATATTGAGTAGTTAAACTTGTGCAAGTGCTTCCATCATTACCCTTAAGTTGTAGGTAGGTTTTTATTTTATTCCTCGGTGCACCATCCTAGCAGTGATTCAGATAAGCACCACAAAATATGTTATCAAGAAATTTCATACATTTGAAGCTTTCGGTATAAAAGTTTCGAAAGATGAAATAGGTAAATATAGATTAGAAATATTGATCACATAGCTAGGAAAATTTATGATTTTTGTTTTCTTCCCCCTTCTCGAAGGTCGCATTGGATGTATTTTTATGGATGCTGTCACATGGCCTAGGTGGTTCAAGCAGTGGCAGCTAACCATTTATAGTGAAATGATTTACTTTAGGTAGCATATTTTTGGATTCATCCATGCTTATATATCTCATGTATTTTAGGACCACTTACCAACCTCCTAGCAAGGTTGGAAAGGACCCTTCATGACTCATTTGGATTGAGAGGACCACCTTTTCTATTTAGGTTAGTTCGCATGGTCACCTAGTACCATGCATTGTCATAAGAAAATTCTCATCCTCATAAACACATGGAATCCAACCGATTATAGCTAATTGCAGTAGTAGCTATGGATGGTCTTGCTGTTAAAGGCCCACAATGGCTCACTATTAACCTTTATCATACTTCTTCCAAGGATATCTTGCATTAGGAATTAGGTGTCATGTTAATGGATGTCTCTAGGATATTAGCTAAGCATGTTGTCCCCATTTTTTTTTATGAACATGACTACAGAGGCAGCTGAATAATCCTCTTCCTCTACTATCACACACAAATTTATTTCTTGGAAATAAATGTGTAATGCCATCCACTCTGTAGCACTAAATGTCAGCCGCAAAATTTTATGATGATCGATGGGCTCAGAAGTTTAAGTAAAATCTAATTCAAGATCAGTGGTAAGGAAAGCAAAGAATTACCAAGGCAGACAAATCGATTTATAGAAGAGGTTAGTGAATGCAAGGAAGCAGGGTAAGAAAAAAAAAAAGAGATTAGAAAGGTGCCTAGTTATGCAAATGATTTAGATTAAAAGAAGACACCAAATGGGCAATTAAAATCATCAACATTCTCACATTAAAATAAACAGTTAATTAGATATGCCAATTCCAAAACTCTGTTACATAGGTTCTTAGTTTCCTACTACAAATCAAATATTTCATGACATCCAGAGCAATCATATTGTATTATTCTCTTTTTGCGAAGAGGATGGGTAAGATTTCTCGAAAAATATCGAGGACACGAAAGATGGTGAAGGTAGCATTTGAACTCAAATAAGTCACAAGTACCTAAATCAAGACTACTTTACTTGCTGCATGAATTGGAGAATGATGGACATGCACAATTGGAGGTTTGGTTCTTTTGGATGGTGAAAGGGGGCATTTTAGGTTGTCATCCCCATTTGTCCACAAAATGAATTCATGAAGGTGATGGGCAGTAGGTAATGCAACCTCTCTTCCATTATGGGCATATAATGCTCGCCAGCACCTGAAACAAAACCTCTCTTTTTGTTTACTGAATAATAATAATGAAGTTCCCAGTCTTCTGACTCTTGTATGGAGTAGGGTCCAGCTGAAACTTGGATCCTAGACTCTGAAACTTGGCTCCTAGACTCACCTATATTTGCAGAGCTACTTAAATCCTTGCAAATTCGTCCATGGCAATAAATATAGTGCCATCTAATGGACGGCATGCAGACTACTTGAAAGAACGCTTGTTGGAAGGGAAAGGCAAGATAACATCACTTTGGATTGGATAAACAATATCACTTTCCCAGACGGCAACACTTTAGCTTTTATTACATGTCTTTTCAATTCAAGACTAAATGTCTCATGGAGAAATAGCGTGAACCACCTGGTTCTGCATGTCGATAATTATAGCCACTCGTTTCTATAGTACTACACTGAGGTAAACATCTGACAAGTAAAGCCTACAAATATGGGTAACTGTGATTGGCGGCATGCACTACTATGTGGTGCACGAAATATAGGGTATAATTTCTCGGGTCTCATGTCCCTTGGTTCTAACTAGAAGTCATTTTCTTGCACATTGCCAATAAATTAATGGTTCACGATTGGCTAGAAACGTATGGTCTATAAATACTAAAGTAAAACATGTTTTTTTTTTTTTATCATAAAAGTCAGTATACTAATATCCAAAATCTCGTCACCAAATGTTTTCATGACGTGATTTTGGCTGTTATATATACTTCCATAGCTATACGTTTTCATGATGACAAAGCTTAAAGATTTTCATAACGATACTGTGTTATCATCAAACATGCTTATTTTTGTGACAAGAAAAGTTGGTACCATATATATATATATATATATATATATATATATATATATTATGTCATTTAATATCAGCAATGGTGATGATGCTTTGTTATTTGGTGACAATAAATATTATCACAAAAGCCCTTACTTTTGGTGACATATGTTGTCACAAAATATATAATCATTTTATTAAATCCATAGGAAACTCAAACATGATTGGGTTCCACATGGCCCAACCGGAATGGCTGGGTTCTGTGACTCAGGCTAATTCTTTTCCTTTAATAAAATATTTTATAATAAACTAGAGAAACTCTTCCCTTAAAGCATTGACCAATCGAACGTAGATTTAGCCTCTTAACTATTAAAACAACTCATTAACTTGTAATACTGCTATAATAAAATATATCTATTCAAGAAGTATTGTGTAACAATTTTGTTGAATTTACTTACAAATGTAAAGTGATCTGATATGTCCTTTGCACCACAAAAACCTATTTCTTATATCGGAAGAGTTCTTATAGAAGTATATAAATGAATATTGAAAGCATAGTTTTTGTAGCTTTTCACTTTTAGAAGAAAAATAATTGAACATTTATAGATCCAATTTTTCTCAACAATATGGAGCTTTGGATATCATATAGATACCTCTTTATCTATGAAGTATAAATTATTGTTAAAATTTTTCAACTTTTAGTATTTAAATTAGATATGATATAGATGTTTATGTTTTAATATTATATTTTATATTTTGAATATATTTTAGTATAAACCAAGTGCGACTGATATTTGACTCGATCCTTTTGGCCTCAACCGTCTCAAGTTTGCATTTAATAACTATTAATGTTCTTCATTTTAACATAATTAATATTTATTTCATGTAACTGAATACCTACTACAATGTGATAAATAATCATTAAACTCTATAAGTAAGTTGCAAAAGATAATTCAAATTCCTAATCAATAGTTAGAAATGTCCGAAATCATAAATTTTACATCCCTTCCAGTTTTTGTGCGTGAGAAGAAGAGTTTTTAAATAGTTAATCGGATAGACTTAATAATTTGGTTTGGCTTCGTGCACGAATTACTTCATATATTTACATTTACATGACAATAAAAAAAAATCTCTCAAGTGCAAACATTTATAGTGATGAGAAAATTGCTTATCACAAAAGAATTGTAGTTTTCATGATGACTTTCCTTGTCACAAAATTTTTTTAATGATGACAAATATTTTTTCATCACTAAAAGATTGAGTTTTAATATTTTATTTGATATATACTAATGGAATAATTTGATGATGACAAAAAAGAATTGTCACAAAAATATTATTTATAGGCGATGATAAAGTTCATCACAAAAACTTTAGAGGTTTTCATAACAACAAAAAGATTGTCACAGAACTCAATTATAAATGACGACCAATTAAACTGTTGTCATAAAAAGCTCAGAAACTTTTATGATAACAATATTCATGGTAGAAAACTTTAATAACAGTACTTAAATTTCGATCACCAAAATATTTCTGTCAGCAAGTTTTGGCTCCAAAAACTATAGTCACAGCTTTTCAAGACTATTAAACTATCACCATCTAAATTAATTATTTTGCCAAGCTATAATTTTTGCGGCAACGATTAATTATCATCACAAATTGCATATTTTTCACAATAAGAATCCATGTTGTCATGAATAAGTCACCATAAAAAATAATTTTGTTACAGTGACATTTGTTCAACTCAACTAACCAAAAACAGAAATGAATATACAAAGAATAATTACATAACAATTTTTTGCATAGCTGGTGATTTTATTTTGTTTTGGGTTTGTGTGGTGAGCTTGCGGCGCAAGCCAATTTTTATCACCTTAGTGCATTTTCTAGGATGCCTGTTATGCTTTGTAGGCTACACTCCATATGCCCTTGAAGGAAATTAGTGAAACAAGACAGGATGACCCATTTGTTATATGTTAAAATTTTTGATCAATATAACTAAATAGTAGAGGATCTTATGTTATCCGAACACTATCATGTATATGATTTTTGTTAGAGTAGTATATGCCCTAAAAGCTAATTGCAAGTTGTTGTAAATATCTTTATAAATTAATACATAGATATCTTTTTCATGATTACATGAATAATTATAAGATATATCACACATGAGTCGTAGAGCTAGAAAATAATCCACGAGTACCACAGAGGGTTTATTCAAGTGGATAGAATGTTTTCTATAGGAAGGATTGCATATAATTAGGTATTCGAAAAATGTGACCCCTATGAACGAGGTTGGGCATCTCACCTATAAGATTATTGAGGTAGATAATGATTTTTGGGAGCTCCTCCTTCACCATAGTGAGATCTCGTACTCGTACCTAAGTTTGTCATTATACTGAATAGTCAATATTGGCAATATATCTAACAATAGTACATGAGTTTGCAAATAGTCCCTTGACCTAAAGTATAGGGTATCATACTATTAAATAGAGGTTAGTAAATTTTTGGTTAATTCTTGTATCAATAATGATAATCTAGACTATGTCATTGATGAGGAGCATAATGGTTTACTAGAAATAAATGGGATGAGGGTCTAGCTATCTAACATGACAGCCATCATAAACATAGTATTTATATTAGAAGAAAGATATGACTAGACATATAATACCTAGGAACAAAAAATAACTTGAAAATTTTGGAAATAAATATTTTCATGAAAATATTATAATTAATAATTAATCATTTTAAAAAATAAATTGTACAAACAATTTTTGTAAAAGGATGTGCAATATAAACTAGGGTTTTAATGACATTGCATAATTAAGGATTTGATAGTGTAGTACTCAATAGTCATATGAGGACAAATTGGAATGATGGAAACTGAACTAAAGGACATAACTTGTCGCAAAAATAGGGAGCCCAACTAACTTCATCATACATATCAAGAGGTTTATTTATATGTTATAGGCTTCATATCCTTATTTTGTACAATGTTGCTAATGTGTGACTAAAGGATCTGAATGGGTAAATTATTCAAAAACTTGAGTTGACCTATCTATTAATGCGTGTAGCATGTTCCATCTACCTTAAATCAATTGAAACAATTTTTCAATTAATAATTTTCTCACATATCAAATAAAGAAAGATCTTGATTTGATTGGAGATGAGATTAGGCTAAAGAAATGGTTCGAATAGAGGGATTGAGTTAAGTTGGGTCGAGCAAGACCAAACCTAGACTAACCCTAGATCCACTTAGATGGGATCAAAATGGAAATGGCCAATCTAAAATGGTAGTTGCCACCTCTTTGTAGTGAAGTGCCAACTAGATAGTGCACTTCCAAAGGAGTGCATGCATCTGGAAGGAAGGGTTGTCCGCACCATTTTGCTCTTCTTATAGGAGCTGAATAAGGACTCTAAAGGAAGGTGGTTAAGAAAGGCAGGTGGCATGTTATGATGCTTATCTTCTCACTCTTAGAGGAGATGTCCAGGGCCTTGATGCATATGCTAAGAGGGAGAGAGAAAGATGTGCAAGTAAATACAATAGTTCTTCCTTCCCTAATAATAAGAGAGAGAGAGAGAGAGAGAGAGAGAGAGAGAGAGAGAGAGAAGAAAAAGACTTTTGAGACAACTTCTAGTATAGCGCCTATTTTGCTTGAGGTTCTTAAAGATTGAGAGCCTAACAAGCTCCAAAAGATACGCACATGGACTGAAGCGACTGGGGATAGTAATTTTTAGAGGGTCATATGTTTTGCAGCTTGTATCTCGTAGAAATATGAAGATCAACGCTAGAATCACAAATATAAGATAGTATAATTCCTTTTAACCAACATGCATATTTTACTATATAAAATATCACGAATAAAGATCCTAAAATCCCACTCTAGGAGGGAAAGAGAAAGAAAGAGGTGCAAGTAAATGTAAGGGTTCTTCTCCAATAAGAAAAGAGAGAAATAGAGAAGAAGAAGACATACGAGACAAGTTCTTCTAATAGAGGACCTCTTTGGCCTCAATTCTTGGAGATTCAGAGCCTGGCAGAGCTCTGGAAGATAAACACATGTACTAAAATGACTAGGGATAGTAATTCTAAGAGAGTCGCATATTTCTATGTTTTGTATCTTTAGAAAACATGAAGATCAACTAGAATCACCAACATGGGAAGGTACAATTCTTTTAACTTATATGCATATTTTATTTTGTAAAAATATCATGAATAAATTGAAAAGAACCCTTGCATGATTTTAAAAATTTTCTAGAAACCAGCGGAAGTAATTAAAACTTAAACTCTTTAATTTTCATGCATGCTTGAGATCTTATCTCTACCATAAAAATAAAAACTAAGATTTAAATGTTTATGTAAAGCATAAATCTTTGATTGTATGTCTAACATATAATCCTAAAATTTCAACAACCCTGAAATTTCAGCAACTATGTTTAAGATCTAATCTTGATTTTTAATGAGATCAAATCTCATACCTGATTTGCTGGAGGTCTTTGATGACTCCTTGATCATGCTTTGTAGCCGTACATGCATCCAACCTTTATGGATCGTCCACGCAAAGCTTCAGAAAGATCGACATCTGTGGAAGTGTTAGCTCGCGCAGAGGTGCTGCAATGGTTGAATCTTTTTCTTTCGAAGCACTCAACCTTTGATTTTTCTTCCAGAAGATGAAGAATGGCGATGAAGGAGAGGAAGGAGAAGAGAAGGATGACACAATCTCAAAATTTTCAGAACCCTTTTGAAAACCCAAGAAGCATATCATGAACCCTAGGCGTGGAGGTCCTTTTATAGCCTTGGACCCCCCACGCCACATCTCTATTTTTGCCAACTTATTTGGTTGATAAAATTTCCAAAAATTTTGAAAAATACAGCAGCTAAGAGGAGAATAATCCCTCTTAATTTTGTGGAACACTCCTTCTCTAAGAAGGATTACCAAGGGAATAAGGATGAGGTGTTAATTTCCTTCTTCAAGAAAGAAAGCTAGGTTCCTAAATTTTAGGAATTGATCTCTAATTCAAATTTTAAATATTTGAACTTAGAATCCTTATCAGATAAGGACCTTGGATCAAGCCCAATCCAATTGGGTCAAGTCCCATTAATTAGGTCAAGCCCAATCTACTTGGGTTGAACCCAATCCAATTAGGTCAAACTCTGATGTAGCCCAAATTGAATCTAATTCAACTTGGCTCAACCTAAGTCCAATTACTCAATCAAATTGAGTTCATTTTCAATCTAATTGCTAATTAATCCTTCAATAATTCAATAATTATTTTACTGCAACTTTTGCTTAAAATAATTTGTCAATCGAATTAACCAAATTATCCCTGAATAATTCTTAATCATCAATCAACCATTTGATCAACCTAGAAACTTCTATGCATGTGACTCCATAGGTTCGAACCTAAGCTGGTAGCACAAGAATAACTTTCTGTACTAATCGAAATAACCATCTAGCAATAGTACCCGACGTCCGAATATGCCGAATGATTGCAAAGCAACATTCATAATATGGTTACCGTATAATTCATCCCTATGACTCCAAATGCCTAGGATGACTTCAGAGTTCAGTGGCAACTCTTTAATCAGTTCATCCAATATGTGTTTCAACTTTACAAATCCTGTGACTTCTCACAAGGATTACCCTGGCTAAGGTTTTGCTAAATTGAACATAAAGGCATTTTTTTCTGTCACCAGGAGGGGTCAATTCCATCTTGACTCACACACCGACTTCGTAAGTACTTGACTGCACCCAATAACTTTCCATCACTGAATTAGAAACTCAGATAGTTTGGTACCAAAGTACAGTAAGTTGCTTGCTAGTCACCGTGGTGATCTCAGGTCAGAGGAATACATATACCCATATCCACTCGGGACATTTCTTAATGGCAGAGCGTTCCGAAACCGGTCACATTCAGTGAAATGTACTCCTACACTTTATTTGTATGGCATATCAGTGTCTCTACACTCCTTGGTTAAGAGGACAACCAACGATATGGCACACAACGACCTATTTTTGATAATGATATTATCCTAGTAATAGCTTATCGTTTGGTCACGAACAAGTTTAAGGGCTCATAGACAAATCCTCCTTTATCTTTTAAAAGAGTCCTAAGGACTTTATCACATTACTAGAGTTCAAGAAGATGTACAAAATATATGCGATGAATAATGCCAAATAACCTTTTATTAATTTATTAATTTATATACAATTCAATCATCAACAGACTGACGATTGACTTTTAGGATATAATTTCTAACAACTTCCACTTGTACTAAAGCCAATCGGTACAATATCGTATACTCATCTTCGACTTGTAATCGATGCCGAGGACTTTAGTAAATAGGTCGGCCAGATTTTTCTTTCTATCGGTCTTCTGAAGATCTATATCACCTCGTTTTACTATCTCTCGAACAAGATAATATCGCCACAGAATGTGCTTGGTCTACTGATGTGCTTTTGGTTCCTTCGCTTGAGCAATGGCTTCAGTGCTATCACAGAATAGTGAAACTGGACCATCAATGGAGGATGTTACTTCAAGCTCGGTGATGAATGTTCGCATCCATACAGCTTTTTTGGCAGCATCGGATGCTGCGATGTACTTTACCTTGCACACTGAATCAGCCACAGTATGCTGCTTGGAACTTTTCCAACAGACAGCACCATCTTTCAGGGTAAAGACATAACCCGACACACTTTTGCTATCATCTTGATCTAACTGAAAACTAAAATCAGTGTATCCCACTAATTTCAAGTCAGCATCTCTATAGATAAGCCATTGATCCTTAGTATTTCTCAAATACTTAAGAATGGTTTTTACAACCTTCTAGTGGTTGCTACCTGGATTAGACTGGTATCTACTTACTACCCCTAGTGAGTATGCCACGTCTGGTCTGGTACATGTCATTGCGTACATAATAGATCTCACTGCTGGGGCATATGGAATTCTATTTATAATCTCTCCTTTTTGAGGAGTTGTCGGGCAATCCTTTTTAGAGAGCTGAATTACATGGCCCATCAGAAGATAGCCTTTCTTGGAATTCATCATGCTGAACCTTTTCAGCACGGTATCTATGTATGCGGATTGGGACAACCTAAACAACCTTTTGGATTCATCTCTATAGATCTTCATCCCTAGGATGTAGGATGCTTCTCCCAAATCCTTCATAAAGAATTGTGATGATAGCCAAACATTTATTTCTTATAATGCAGGGATGTCATTTCCAATTAAGAGAATATTATCCACATACAAAACAAGAAATACAATCACTGAACCGTTAGCCCATTTATATATGTAAGGTTCTTCTTCATTCTTGATGAAGCTATACGTTTTGATCATCTTATCAAAACGCATGTTCCAACTCCGAGAAGCTTGCTTTAATCTATATATGGACCTCTAAAGCTTGCACACTTTAGATTCATATGCAGATGTAAAACCTTCAGGTTGTATCATATACACCTCTTCTTCCAAATCTCAATTTAAGAAGGCAATTTTTATATCCATCTGCCAGATTTCATAATCTAAATGTGTTGCTATCGCAAGCATAATCCGAATGGATTTGAGCATTGCCACGGAAGAAAATGTTTCATCATAGTCAATACCATAACGTTGACAGTATCCCTTAGCAACATACGGGCTTTGTAGGTCTCCATCTTTTTGTCTGCGTCTCTTTTTCTTTTGTAAATCCATTTATACCCTATGGGTTTTATCCTTTCGGATGGGTTAATCAATGTCCATACATTATTGACCTTCATTGACTCTATTTTGAAATGCATGGCTTCCAGCCATTTATCGGAGTCGTTCCTCTGCATTGCATCCATATAGGTGATCGGATTCTCATCACTTTCATCAAGCTCAACAGGATCTCCGTCCCGGACTAAAAAACTGTAGTATCTATCCGGTTGACGTGATACTCTACCATATCGCCTTAAAAATGCGTCTACAATGGGTTATGGGTTTGATCTAATCAATTCAAATTCTAAAGGTTCCGTGGGTGGTGTCGGTTTTTCTACATGTTGAACTTTCTTAAGTTTAATATTAGAGCCATTAGTTTCTTTTTGAAGGAACTCATTCTCCAAGAAAACAGCTCTATTGCTGACGAACAACTTTTATTCTTTAGCAAGATAGAAATAATAATCCTTAATTTCTTTTAGATAGCCGATAAAGAAACATCTGTCAGACCTAGATTCGAGTTTGTCTACTTTAAACATTTGATTGACATCCCCAAACCCTAAGGTGAGTGAGCACCGGTTTACACCCTGTCCACATCTCATGTGGTGTTTTAGTTACAGACTTACTCGGAAACTTATTAAGAACATAGCAAGCCGTTTCGAGTGCATATCCCCAGAAGGATATCGACAGACTAGCATTGCCCATCATGGATCAAACCATGTCTAACAAAGTTCGATTCCTTCTTTCTGACACATCATTATACTGTGGTGTTCCAGAAGGAGGCCACTGATAGAGAATCCTATTCTCTTCTAGATATGTTATGAACTCACTGGTGAAGTGTTCACCTCCTCGGTCTGACCGAAGAGTTTTAATACTCTTCCTAGTTTGTTTCTCTACTTCATTACGAAATAGTTTGAATATTTCAAACGATTCAAACTTATGTCTCATAAGATAGACATGCCCATACCTAGATAGGTCGTTTGTAAATGTAATGAAATAAAAATATCCACCTCTAGCTTTTGTGCTCATTGGCCCACATACATAAGAATGTACAAGGCTTAATATATCATTGGCCCGTTCACCTTTTTCAGTAAAAGGTGACTTGGTCATCTTTCCAAGAAGACATGATGTGCAGGTGGTCAATAATTCACAATCATCAATATTGAGGATACCCTCTTGAGCTAACCTGTTTATCCTTTTCTTGCTAATGTGACCTAACCTACAATGCTAAAGGTAGATATCAGAGACACTATCTACTCTAGGACGTTTGCTTGACATGTACATTACATTAACAGGTTGTGATAACAAGTAAATTTCATTGCTCAATCGTCCATTCATTATAGTAACACCATTCATAATGACATCACAAAAATATTTTTTTATTAAAATTTCATAACCGTTCATGGCCAAAAGGCCTACAGAAATCACATTCAGTAAGAACGATGGACAATAGTAACAATCACTCAAGACAATAATATGAGAATTGAAAAGTAGTTGAAGGCTTTCTAAAGCTAGAATTGGAACAGATCTTCCATCTCCAACATTAAGGAATCTTTTGCTGTCTCCAAATCTCTCACTGACATGAAGTTCCTGCAATGAATTGTAAATATTAAAAGGACTACCAGTATCTAATACCTAGGTCGAATTATCACAAATAGAGAAATTATAAGGTGTTATCATATAAATACCTTGATTAGCAACCGATGGCTCTTTTCTCTTGCTTGATATGTTCGGATCAAGTGAGGCAAGGTACTGAGAACAATTCCTCTTTCAATGCTCCTGCTTCTTGCAATAGAAGCATTTTGTCTAACTCTGGTTAGCCTTGATTTTCTTGGTCTGACTTTGCTGAGATGTCTTAACACGTTGCACCTTCTTATTTTTAGTTTTATTTATCTTCTTCCCTTTCTTAAAGAGACGACGCCCTCCTGAAGATCCTCCTACCACATGCACCGACTCCTTCTGGAGCTGATGATCCTTCTCAAAGGTCTACAGCAATCTCAGCAATCCATAGTAATTCACAGCAGGCTTTGTCATTCTAAAATGAGTAAGGAATGGGCGGTAAGATGTAGGCAGGGAATTCAGAATCGCATCCTTTTCCAGTTGATCGTGCTGGGGAAATCCGAGTGTGTTCAGGCGCTCAATCAACTCGATCATGTACAGTACATGATCAGTAACTGAAGCCCCATCCTTCATTCGGGCACTGAAAATGGCACAACTAGTCTTGTGCCTTTCAACATCGTCGGGAACGCCAAAAGACTCGTTCAACATTTGAAGCATGTCTTCTGGATGAGCGTTCTCAAACCTGCGACTGAATTAGGATAATTTTCAGTTTTTTATGCCAGTTATTGAAATTTGGTCCTGTCATCTTATCACTATCTACTAGCGATCAGAGTGACAAATTTATGGTCATTTCTACATAAAAAGGAAAAACATGACACTTATTAGTATATGAATTAATTAAACCTAAAGACTTGGACTTTAATCTAGAGGTTCTTCCACTATTTTATACGAATTAGTAACCTCTACCCTTAATTCGAAGAATTATCCTAATCCTTTAGCGGGCACTAGAATCCACAAGATCACATATGGGCCCGAGTGTGGCTCGGCCAACCCATGTGCATCTATGGGTAGGTTCTTAACTAATTGTTTCATTCAAATAATTTCTAATATTAATTTTGCCCCAGGCACCTTTTCAGTAGGCGTGTAGCGCCTCCACTGAAAGTCCTGGTTAGGTCCAACCATTAACATGACATAATTCAGTGTAACCTACGAACAGATAACTAGGCCCGAGTGTGGCTCGGCTAAGCTGATCACCTATAGAAGGCACAACTAACTTATCATATTATGAGTGATAATTTCAATGGCTGATAAGCACCAAGCGTATGGCACCTCTAATAATTATCGTACTATTGGACCCATTATCATTCAACTTAATGGGAGGCTTTGAACTAGTTATCTCTATAACTATTTCATTTTAGGAACCTAATAATTTTAGAGAATTTGATTTAAGAGAGAAGAGAAGAAAAGAACCGGTTAATCTTGATCCTCCCACTGACTTCACTAAGTCAGATAATTAAGGACTAGATTTAAGCCAGTTTAGGAGGCACCTAAATCAGTCACACTGATTTTTCTTACAGGCATGGGTTAACTATAATCATTAAGTGATCGAATCAAAACGTAATTGACTAAGTCGGCCAGGTAAGTGAGATCGGTTGGAGGGATGCGCCATTAATTCAACAAAAATGAATCAGTGCGAGTAACTTCCAATTAAAAACTACCGGTCAAAGCTGCCAAACTTATCTTAGACGCCGACTTAACTAGTTTCAATTTGACCACTCTAATAATTCGGGCTCAACTACTGAGCCTCAATCAAGTTCTATTTGGTCTAATTAAAGACATGGACTTGATCAAGTACAACTATTGTATTTGATATAGAGCATCCTTAACCTAATCTAATTACATTTTAGTTATATTTGATCAACTTCTCTAATTAGTCCATCTTTGATTCTAACCCTAGGTCTAACCCAGTTTAAAAGACCTGATTTGAGCTAACCCAAGCCCCAAGATTTATGCAATGTAATTAGACTTTAATTCATAATTGTAGGTCTAAGATCTGATCACTTAATTCTTAATTAAGTGTAGGTTTATGAGAAATTTTAGATTATTGCATAAGTCTTAAATCACATGTTAATAACAAACTTTTAGTTCTTAAAATATATTTTCAGATCTGAGTTTTTCAAATTAACATGTTTAAATCAGATTTAATTCATGTTCTTTATATACATATATACTATCATGAATTTAACCTAGAAAATTTACATCATATGCAAGATGCAACTGATTTTCAAATCTGATTTATTATGTAAAAACAGTAATTAAATCAATCATAAATCTCTTTTAGATCTGATATAAACATATATATAATTTTCGATTTAATTACAAAGATTAAAACTACTTTTAATCTTCTTTTCTTGTTCATCTTCAAGGGATTTGATCAAAACAGCACCACTACATGCCATAGGAGACCCCATTGAATGGGAAGAGAGGTTCATAAAATTCTTCTTTCTCCTATGACCGGACGGCCTGGTGATCCACCCCATCTGATTACTTGACTACTAAGATTAGAAATCATGTTTTAACTATAAACATTTAAACATTACATGAACCTTTGGCTCTGATACCATTGAAAGGAACCCTTGCAGGCTGCATGCATGACTTTAAAAATTTTCTAGAAATCAGCAGAAGCAACTAAAAATTAAACTCTTTAATTTTCATGCATGCTTGAGATCTTATCTCTACCATAAAAATAAAAATCAAGATTTAAATATTTATGTAAAGCATGAATCTTTGATTATATGTCTAACATACAATCCTGAAATTTCAGCAATTCTAAAATTTCAGCAACTATGTTTATGATCTAATCTTAATTTCTAATGAGATCAAATCTTATACGTGATTCGCTGGAGGTCTTTGATGACTCCTTGGTCACGCTTTATAGCCGTACATGCGTCCTACCTCTATGGATTGTCCACGCGAAGCTCCAGAAAGATCGAGGTCTGCGGGAGTGCTAGCTTATGCAGAGGTACTGCAATGGCTGAACCTTTTTCTTTCGAAGCACTCAACCTTTAATTTTTCTTCAAGAAGATGATGGATGGAGATGAAGGAGAGGAAGGAGAAGAGGAGGATGACACAATCTCAAAATTTTTAGAACCCTTTTGAAAACCCAAGAAGCATATTATGAACCCTAGGCGTGGAAGTCCTTTTATAGCCTTGGACCATCCACGCCACACCTCTTTTTTTGCCAACTTATTTGGCTGATAAAATCCTCAAAATTTTTGAGAAATACAGCAGCTAAGAGGAAAATAATTCCTCTTAATTTTGTGGAACACTCCTTCTCTAAGAAGGATTACCAAGAGGATAAGGATGAGGTGTCAATTTCCTTCTCCAAGAAGGAAAGCTAGGTTCCTAAATTTTAGGGATTGATCTCTAATTCAAATTTTGAATATTTGAACTTAGAATCCTTATCAGATAAGGACCTTGGATCAAGCCCAATCCAATTGGGTCAAGTCCCATTAATTAGGTCAAGCCCAATCCAATTGGGTCAAGTTCCATTAATTAGGTCAAGCCCAATCCAGTTGGGTTGAATCCAATTCAATTAGGTCAAACCCTGATGTAGCCTAAATTGAATCTAATTCAACTTGGCTCAACTTAGGCCCAATTACTCAATCAAATTGAGTTCATTAGCAATCTAATTCCTAATAATCCTTCAATAATTTAATAATTATTTTACTGCAACTTTTGCTTAGGATAATTTGTCAATAGAATTGACCAAATTATCTCTAAATGATTCTTAATTATCAATCAACCATTTGATCAACCTAGAAACTTCTATGCATATAAAAATAACTTTCTGTACTAATCAAAATGAACATCTAGTAATGGTACCTGACGTTCGAATAGGCCGAATGATTGCAAAGCAACATTCATGAACCCTTGGATTATGGTTACCGTGTAATTCCTCCCTATGACTCCAAATGCTTAGGATGACTTCATTCACTGTCAACTCTTTAATCAATTTATCCAATATGTGTTTCAACTTTACAAATTCTGTGACTCCTCACAAGGATTACCCTGGCCAACGTTTTATTAAATTGAGCATAAGAGCATTATCTCCTGTCACTAGGAGGGGTCAATTCCATCTTGACTCACACACCAACTTCGTAAGTACTTGACTGCATCCAGTAACCTTCCGTCATTGAATTAGAAACTTAGATAGTCTAGTACCAAAGTACCGTGAGTTGTTTGCTAATCACCATAGTGATCTTAGGTCGGAGGGATACATATACCTATATCCACTTGGAATATCTCATGACAGCATAGCGTTCCGGAACTGGTCACATTCAGTGAAATGTACTCCTACACTTCACCTGTATGGTATATCAGTGTCTCTACACTCCTTGATTAAGAGGACAACCAACGATATGGCACACAACGATCTATTCTTGATAATGCTATTGTTCTAGTAATAGCATATCGTTTAGTCGCGAACAGGTTTAAGGACTCATAAACAAATCCTTCTTTATCTTTTAAAAGAGTTCTAAGGACTTTATCACATTACTAGAGTTCAAGAAGATGTACAAAATATATGCGATAAATAATGCCAAATAACCTTTTATTAATTCATTAATTTATATACAAGTCAATCATCAACAGGCTGACGATTGACTTTTAGGACACAATTCCTAACATAAATATCTTAAAATTCTATTATAAGTATTCTGATGATTCCCCAGGATTCCTTCAATTTTGGCTAACATGTTGTGGGGAGAGTTGTAATATTGAAAAAGATTTATAAAATTGAATGCTACTCTAGCCTATGTACTTTTACCTTGAATATATTCTAAAGAGCTATAGATAGTTGTAGCTACAAGTTCACGCTACTTGAATGCTCAAGCCATGCTTCTTGGTTGGTAAAGAATTATATATTCTGGTACATAAAACCTAGAAATGCATATGAATGATCTCTATAATTTAAGATGACAGTAATAGAACCTCACCAATATTTAATATCATATTGGTGTTTTCCCTTTTTCGTTAGGATTGAACTACACTTTCTATAGTAGGTCTTCTTAGGTTGCTTTCTCATGAAATTTTTATTTTATTTTTCTGAAAGCAATAATTTCACAAAATAAATGGTGTGAGATATTGGAGTAAAACCAAAATAATATTTATCTTAGTGGATTAAAATAAAATTGGTTAAATGAATTAAAATATTTGTTAACTTTATAGTAGTTATTAGGAAGACACATAGATATTGCCTTTTGGTCCATGAAAATTAGATATTAAGCTCCATTGTGTTTGTATTGTTTTGTTAAAAGATAGAGGTAAATAGGTAGAAAATGGCTTTACTGATGAATCCAAAAAATTAACTGTATATTTTTGTTGGCCAAAGCAAATAGCATAATTCTTTAATTTTTTGAAAAAAATACTTTAATCCTTTACAATTGTTGTTGATGTTCTCTGGATGTTACATTTCATTATTGCTGCTAAAAGTTGAGGCTATGCCTCCTTTTATTTATTATTCTATGCTTATGTAATATAACAAACAGTGGTGAAGGTAGCACCAATTCTCAAAAGAAATTATTTCTAGTAAAAAAGAAATTAAAATTTATTTGAAATTAAATCCTTTTTATCTATTTGCATTATCAATTTTTAGGTATTGAAACTGATAATCAAGAAAAAAATACTTTCCATTTTGTTAAAGGAAAAGAAATAACATCTTGTAAATAATTAATGATATTATTATTGTTTACTATTTTAGGAAGTTATTTTTTCTCTTTTGACATTAAATATGTCTAGAAGATAGATGCTAACTATGATATTCTATCTTCGTGGATAGACACCTAACAATAAATACTAATATCCATGATAATCATAACGACATTAATTATCCAAGGTCCAAGGTGTCTATAATACACACACACACACACACACACACACACACACACACACACTCAATATTAGCTCAAGTTTGGTTGATGGCAAATAAGCCGATCTAGAGCCAGGATTATCTCGCTCAAGTTTTCAATTATTTCTATATTAATTTCACTACGAATTAATATAATTTATATGTAGAGATTCAACTAATATATAAGAATCCATAACCATAATCAAGAAGCCTCATCTTACATTTGAGATCAGGTATGTTATAGCTAAAACAATTACCTCCTAGTATATAAATGAGAGTTTCAAAAGGCCCCAAGCTTTTCAGTAGGTCCCATAAACAAGCTGTATATGAATGGTCGAGTGCAGCTCGAAACTAAATGAGCTAGCTTGAACTTGGTAGCTAGGTTTTTCATCCTTAATAGGGCTTGAATCTCAAATCATTATTCTTTTTCCCTATGATATATTTTAAGTACAACAAGCCAAGCCCCACCAAAAGCATATACTCTCCACTATATATATAATTACAATCTCATTTTACATGGTTAAGATGAATACCATAACATGAGGATCGAGCAAAAATAATAAGGGGATTACAAATATCAAACTCCTTGTCTTAGGATCCATTAACCTAATAACTAGCCTAGGAAGGATTATTTATTGCAAATATACTTCTGGTCTGGTACTGGAAGGGGTGGTTCCATGTAGATACCAGGAAGAAACAACAATCAAATAATTGCAGCCGCATCCTTTCAAGATCCAACCACCCTTCGCTTCCATCTCTGACCGGGCACCGCCCTCTGCTAGCCTTAGGATATACTTCGCCCTCCTCCCTTCTCTCCTTCAATGTATTAATAATATCTGCAAGCACTTATTAAATTCTGTTTTTGGTTTTTGATGGAAGCAAACACTTATTAAATTCAAGTTTCAAAGATGCTTCTTTCAAGGTGCATGCATGTACCTCTCAACATAGCCGCATATGAATCTTTCCTCTGCAATGGGTTGGATACCATGGTCTTCAATCATTGACATGAATGGAGAGCCATGTGTTCCTACTGCTTTAATACTATTGGAACGTGGACACGAAGCAGAGAGGAACGAGAGAGCTCGGAAGAACAAAGGGTGGGTGGACACTTGCCATGCTCTAAGTGGGTGGGATATTCTTTGAAAAATATACGGTTGAAGGACGGCTATTGGTTCGGTTCTTTCCTATTTTCTGCACCAGTGTGAATGGAGGCTGTCACTGAAAACTATGGAGGCTCTGCCATGCAAAGGCTGTGGCAGAGAGAATCATGAATGGCAGGGGATTTAATGATTGGAGAGTAAGTTGGTTTCTGACCTTTATTTTCTTTTCTTCTGCTGCAACATGTGTTATGTGTTGGAGCTTTCTCTTTCCCAGCCAAATTTAGGCTTTTCAATTGTTTTTTTTTTTTTTTTTTTTTTGTGAGGGGCCAAGAACACCATAAAAAAGGCTTTAGACCGTACCTGTAATCTGGAAGGGCAAGCAACATTGGCCTGAAAACTAATGGCATTGACCGAAGCTTGGACAATGGAGTTGTGACATGCTAATTTTTAACATGGTTGTTATATATATATAATGCTTAGCTTTGAGATCTAAAGCATGCAGAAATAAAGTATTAGTGAAGTTTTACATACTTGGCTGCTTCTTCCATTCATTCAAGGTCCTGATCCACAAAAATAAAACAAAAAGGAAAAAAGAATTGGAAAACCTGACCCATATGTCTGTTTGGAACAACAGTTATGTTTGGTACAAATGTTAGATCCATTCATTGATCTTCATTTTTTTTTTTGTGTTTGAAAATTATAACTGTTGCAAACTTAACTAACTTGAAAATGCCAAAGGTGGGATGAGCTTGGCTTCACCAAGGCGTAATTGATGAACCAAAACACAACTAAACCCAATATGTGTACAACGGCATGCTAACTTGGCTTACTTGATGTCGGCCAGGATCTAGAACAAGAATCAAAAAAAAAAAAAAAGAAAAAAGGAAGAGAGGCTGGAACAAAAATTTTTTGGGAAAAAATATAGAAATTAGTTTGCAAAATGTGCCTGGCTCTTTCTCTCAAAAAACCAAAAGCATTCTCTACAAGTAGCATGTTGTTTTACATGGCATCAGAGCCATAAATTTTGAGATTCGTGGTTCATGTGTTTTGGTTTCACAACTTGCATATAATTAGACTACCTCCATTTGATCGAACCTAATTTAATTTCAAAGGATAAGATCTAAAAATGTTACTTGGACCAATTTTAATCTATCTTGTATTTGTTATGACTAGATCTATGGTCCTTTGTTTGGTTTTCTTTAGCCTTGAACACTTTATTGACATCTTTAACCTCCAGCAACCTCAAAATTTCACTTTTGAACGTTTGATTGAACTATGGCTGGACAAATATATTGTCCCGAAAAATCTACAAACTGCTGATTGCTATGCACTAATCCATCTTATACTCTTGGTTCGATATTCAAATAGATACTTATAACCAAAACAAATGCATAATATTGATGACTATAGATCTTATATTGCTTATATTTATACAATACACATGATGAATCGGGCAAAACCCAAATAGTTATTAATTTTTCTCATGCAGAAAGCGATTATTTTGAACCCAAGAAATGTTTTATTGGACAAAACATATTTCTGGCTTATGAGGTTCCTTAGTTGATCATGATATATTTATTAAGGGTGTGTTTGGTTTGCGACCAAAATCGAAATTGGAATTAGAATGGACGGGAATGGCAATCAAAATAGCTACTTTTCTGATGCATCTAGCTTGTGATTGGAATCGAAATCGGAGTTGGAGTAGGATTTGACTATTAGGAGAGAATCTGGATTAGAGTTTTGGGAGATTGTGGTTATTTCATTTTTCTTTAGAATTGCCATAGATGGCAGTCCTCCTGACCAAACAGTTGGAATAAGAGTCTAAAGTTAAATGTCCAAACCCTGGTCTTTCGGTTGCGCCTCTCTACCTTTTGTTGCCTCCTTTTTCTTCAAAAAGTAGGATAAAAGATAGCAAACACGAATAGACAGGGTTCTCAGTCCCAGCAAAACCATGCCACTGGCTATGTACATGACAACATTGAGCAAATAGTTTTATTGAGCTAGTGGTTTCTATGGTCCATTGGCTTGCATGACCCATTAGTGGAGCTCATGATATCAAACTTTGTTCATGGTCCTACCCTAATTATTAGGCCTTATCCACAGTTTGGTATTGGCATAAGCAGTCCCTTTTAACCATTGGTTCTTTTTAAAAGGTGACCCAAAGGTGGCATCAACTTTTATTGCAAATTCTGAATTATCTTAGGCGGTGACCTTCGCAAAAAATTAAAGTTCGCCTCACTTTGGCCTTGCTGCTGTCTTTGTTGAATCTTTTTGTTTTTAGTCCTTTTTTTTTGAAAAAAAAGGGCATCTAAGCTTTGCCACAATACACATGCAACAAATGACGAGTATCAGGTTGTCTCTGGTGGTGATTATCTGAAATTAGATCAATATCCAAACCTTGTCACCACTTGCAATGAGATGTGACATGGTGATCTGAATTGCTTCGCAAATAAAACGAAAATTTGTAATTATTATGCATATGGCTTGGTTTGATGTGATATATGTTAGCCATCTAACTTTGCTTCCACCACTAATCTCTCTCCGCGGAGACATCTCATCCAAGCAATGCCCTAGCACGCCGAAAAAAGGTTAATTTTGTAATCTTGGTAGGGTATAAAACATATGTCCTAAGTGGTTGCATCTTGATTTTTCCCAAAGATTTTTATTTTGACTGAGATCTCCATGTATAATAGAATCAGGCACCTTCTAATATAAATAAGAAAAAAAACTTGGCTCTATTGCCTCAAGCAATATAGATATGGTCAACTGAAATATGGTCCCAAACAACATATATGCACATGGGATAATATTCATTATTTATTTATTTATTTTATTAGATAAATTTTTAATTAATAAATTTTAAAATCAAAATCTAAATAATTGGTAATCCTAGATTTATTATAGGATCCCAAAAAAATATAATTTGTTTCTAAATTTTTTACTTATTACATTGGCTAAAGTAAACTAAGATCTCATTAGTCTTCATCTTGGTCTCTAATGATTTGATCAGAGATAGAAGAAAACAATTTCTTCAAACTACTGAACTTAGACCTCTCAGAAAAATAATTATAAGTAAAACTTTGGAAAATAAGGTTCCAAGTCCATTTTGTTTTCATTAATTCATCTTGCTATTATAAAGGTCCTTTATTTATATCAGTGAAGTTCAAGTGCCTAGATCTGGATCTGAGTTCCTTTTCTGCTTTGGTTGAAAGAATGGTAAAATTAATCGTTTCATCTTTTTTTTTCAATCAACACATTCGTCCTTTCAGAATTTAAGTATAATTCCTCTTTTAGTTAGAAAATATTTTTTTAAAAAAAATAGTATGATTTTATATTGAAATGAAATTTTGAGTTAGATCTCGATAGCTATATTAACTGTGTCTTCTATCGCGTCATCTAATTTTTCTTCAAATTAAAAATTACAACTTTGTAAAGTCACAATTCATGATCAAATCTCTGATAATAAGCCTGCTAAATGAGATTATAAGCTAAAAACTTGCTTGTTTGATAAGGTAACACTTGTTTATTGCCAACCCATGTGTGCACACAAATAGTAGCACACTGTTTTCAATCTCCTTATCTTCTACGTTCCTTCATTTATTTACCAATTTTTTTTAACATTTAACATATATCGATAAACTAATATTTTTATGCAAGAGATGTTCGTACTTTTCTTTTTAAAAACTTAACCATTACCACATAAAAGTGCGGGATTGTTTATGTTATCAGAAGCCGACATGAGCTTTTAAAAGGTGGTCGAGTGGTGCCGTGGTGGGTCTTCTTTTGGTATCCACCTCTTTGAAGGTAATAAATTATGGAAGCTTGTACGTTGAACAGTCCAAATAACAAACTCTCTCTCTAGTATTTTTTGGCTCTCTCCCTCTTCTACGTACGTAGGCAGCTCTCCTTGTGGTTGGGGCAGTTAACGTGTCAGTCTGTCAGGCCTCGGTTGAGCAACTCCGTTACTTACCATGCACCTATTCCAAAAATATGCATTGAAAACTTCTTAGAGCCATTAGATCCTTGGAACCCAGCAAAATCAAGGATGACCTTTGATCCAATACATGGCATTCAGGTTCCAACTTGGTTGGGTCTAGACTTGGATCCAATATAAAATAAACAAAAGTATACAAAATAATATATATATATATATATATATATATATATATATATATATATATATATATATATATATATATATATGTGTGTGTGTGTGTGTGTGCGCGCGTGTAGAGATTAGATTTGGCTAGAGTCGAATGGATCTCCAATCAGATAGGGTCAAATTTACATAGATAATAAATATTCTAAATCGATAATTTGAGTCATTGAATGTGATCTACTATTTCTAATCTGCTTACCTACACAAAATTATGTAATTTGGATATCTCTAGCTTATGTATGAAAGTGATCAAAAAATAAATATAATTTGGTATTATCGAGATAGTTCAATTTTTTGTTCGCTTCACGTATAGGTTTGAAGTCACATGATTTTTAATATATAAGTAATTTAAATATGGGTAGATCATATCCAACTCAGATCTTCGACACGAGATCTTCATTGCCTATAAATCCATGACCTAAGTGGATATGCATTTGAGTGGAGACAAGTCTAACTTTATTTGACCAATGTTCTTGAAATTGTAAGGCGGTATGCGCGGTGTTGCAATGAGTTTCTTTTTTTTTTAATCCAAAGTTTCAGATCCATCAAATCGTTATTTCTATTTTCTTAGTGTTTCCTTCAAAACAATCTTGAAATTCTTTTTACTGGTATTCTTGATTTCGTCTATATTTTTTTCAAAAATCTTGTTATGTTTTATTCACTTATTTTTGTTGCAAAACGTTCTCATGATGTAATTTTGAGGCTCGGGTAGATTCAGAACTTGTCACTGATCTTAGTCAGTAGTTTTTCCTAGAGGTGCAAGTCTTATGATGTTCCAGCTTAAAGTTTTTAGATACCTGTCACCCATTCTTTTATCACCACAAATCAAACACCAAGGAACAAAAAAGAAGAAGAAGAAGGAGAAAACAGTATTCATGTGTGATCGTAAGTTTTGCAACATGAAGCATGGAGAGGGCCTACGACATAATGAGATGAAATTTTTTATAGCAGCCTTTGCAAGAGTTTGGCTTTCATGAGACTTGGATCAGATGGGTCATGGGCTGCGTTCGTGCTCCTTCCTTTACCATTTTGCTGAATGGTACGCTATCTCAATTCTTTGTGCCTTTAGGAGGGTTGCACTAGAGTTGCTCCTTTTTCCGGCTACTGTTCATTATTTGTGCGGATGCATTGTCCAGAGCTCTGTGGCAGGTAGTGGCCACTCAAGAGTTGGAGGCTTACAAACCGGTGGCGGGGGCCACTCCGATCTTCCACTTACTTTTTGTTGATGATTGTTTGCTACCTGCCCGGTCGTCTCGGCATGCGGCTCAGGTTATAGGTCAGATTCTTCGGGATTACGGTGCAGTGTCGGGACATCATGTCAATTTGACCAAGTCAGCTATTTGTTTTGGCCTGAAGACTAGATTGGCGATGAGGAACCCTATACTAGAGATTCGGGGGGTGGGAGAGCAGGAGGGCACGATGACATACTTGGAGATCCCACTTTCCAGTTAGCGGCTGCGGAGCAGGGATTGCACTTTTCTTGAGCTCAGCATCAGGCACGGATTAGAGGGCTAGCAAATGCACACACTTTCTATGATAGGTAGGATCACACTGATTCGGTCAGTTCTTACTTCGATTCCTATCTACTTACTCTCCAATGCCCTTATCCTAGTAGCGTTTCTGAGGTCCCTTGAGCAACTTTTTAGAAACTTTATTTGGGGGAGGAGCAGCGGTAGAGATGGCATCCACCTGGTGGCATGGGAGGATGTGTGTCAGCCAACCAGTTTTGGAGGCTTGGGGGTGCAGTGCGCAGTGGCGAGGCGGAAGGCTTTAGCGGCACAACACATAGTTATGTTTGTGCTTGAGCTCCAGAGTATATGGTCCTCGCTAATGAGGGCCAAGTATGGAGCTTTGGTATCTGGAGTGCAAGCCGGACGTCGCCACTCTTCGGTCTGGAGGGAGATATATGCCAGAGCTATGGTGGTGCTTCCGGAGATCAGATGGGCCATTGGTGACGGTCGATCCATCGATGTGCTAGGATAGTTGGGTGACCGAGCAACTGATTTGTCTCCTGCTGACTATGGTGGACTCGACGAGATTAGCAGGCTGCAGGTTAGCGATTTACTGGATTTAGATGGGGGGCGATGGAGGGAGGGGCTGATTCGGGAGGCTTTTGGGGAGCAGTTGGCGGAGGTGGTCTTGGCTCTATTGGTCCCTACCGGGGGGCTCTGACAGGCTAGTATGGATGTCGACAAGACGGTCACGGGTGCGAGCTAGAGATCTTCACGTTCTGATCAGTAGGGAGCCAGCTCGACAGATCGAGGGTGGTGGATTTGGAGGATGCGGATTCACCTGCATGTAGCGCTCTTCATCTGGAAGATGACTTGGGGCTGCCTTCCAACCAGAAGCTTGTTAGTTCGGCGCAGCATGCGGGTCTCTCATTATTGTGAGGTGTGTGCCGATATCGAGGAGACTACCGAGCATGTTCTTTTGCAGTGCTCCAGAGCCCGAGAGATGGAAGAGGTCACCGATCCCACTACCCGATTCGGTGGTATCGGCATGGACCTTACTCATTTGCTGAGAGACTGCATGTAGAGTCCTAGATTTGTTGAAGTAGGGATTCTTACGGCATACTTGTTCTACTACATTTGGTTGGATAGGAATGCCGGCCTAGTTGAGGGAAGAAGGTCGTCTCCGAGGATGGTGGTGGATAGAACGACGCTACATGCGGGGGAGGTCATCGTGGCTGCCGCTCTATTTTCTTCTGGGATGGCCAAGGACGCCTAGGATACTCTTTATGCTATCACAGCGCCCCAGTTTGCCCTTGTTTCTTGAGTACCCCCATCCCTTGGTTATCTCAAAGCAAACTTCGACCGCAGTTGGTTAGTGGATGGTGTGACTGGAGGCGTTGGATATGTGATCTGGACCATCTTGGTAGGCTGATAGCAGCGGAAGGGCGACGCACGCCAGGACTTATGGTAGTCGGGACAAAGCTGCGGGCAGCCTGGGAGGGTATATCCTATGCAAGGTGGGTACTTAGTGCCGAGCAGGTGTACCTTGAGAGAGACTCATCTATGGTGATTGATTGGATCAGTGGAGCGGATAGAAATGGTGATGGTCAGCCCCTTATCCAGGAGACTCGCAAGCTGGCTAAGATGATGGGCATTTTTCAGGCAACATATGTGTTCAGGAAGGCAAACAGGGCAGCAGACCGAGTCGCCTCCTTTGTCGTCCGACACTTCGGGGATTTTCTTTGGACGTCCGCATCGGACGTTCCTCTTTCTTTGTATTTTTTACTTTTTCGTGATCAGGCAGGGTGTACTCACGTTAGAGTTATATGAAATGAGTAGCCGTTTTCACCCAAAAAAAAAAAAAAGAAAAAGCATGAAATAGAAGTCTAATATTTTAATATGAAAACTATCTCATCTCACCAAAGAAGTGCACACATGTATATGACGCGAATGCACCAACCTTACCAAATGCTACCATTAATAATATATAACAACTTCAAAGTTTTTCCATACTCCTTTTTTTTTTCTTTGGATGGTCTGCTGACCTAGAGATCTGTGTCTATAGTTTTCTACTTCAGCCCTCCACTTTATATTCCTAATCTTTGGAATCTAATCCTACGTGCCATCACAATTAACATAAAACAGAGTCTGATAATATTAAACACATTATGACAATAATCGTAAAAGAAGACTTTCTTAGATTATACAATATATTAACTCATTGGGAGGAGAGTAGGGAAGGTATGCCGGGTGCATGCCTCCCTCAATGCCTAAAATCCAAGGCTTCTCCATCCTTCAAAGTGATAACAAAACAAAAGATGACATCAGAGACAACCCGGGCAAACAACACAATCCATGTCTCCTGTGCTCTTTATTAATAGATTGATGGAGAACCAAAGTGTTTCTCATGTACTTAGCCAACCACGAAGCACCGTCCAAGAAAGGAGACTTGCCTCCCTCTTAAAGCTAAAGATGGGCAGGGTGGAGTGTTTCTTTATTAGAGTTTGGCAATAAGCTTAATTATCGAATTAATTAAGATACTTGATGATGGATTCCAGTACAGGCTATGGGTAAGCTAGGTTTTTGTATCACATCCGAGCTTAGGGAGGTTGGTAATTGACTATGTAGCCGTAGACTATTCAAATGCTGGGAAAAAGTGCACAAGAGGAGGAAGAGAAATACAATGTTCCTCTTTGTCAATAGTATTACTTAAAGGATCGAGGCTTATAGAGTAATTATCTTTCCTTATGGCTTTAATTTGTCCCACAACGTATGACTTGAAGTGAGTGTTGAATCTCTACAACAGTATTATCTACTTACCCTTTAAGTCTCTCTCTCTCTCTCTCTCTCTCTCTCTCTCTCTCTTTTTCTCTCTCTATCATCAAAGCAGTCTTATTCTAGGTATCTCGGTAGATTGAGCCTAATGCATGCAAAACTAACTTAAATAGGGACTGAGATATTTGAGGGATAACATCAAGTTTCAAATCTCCAAACTCTCACTCATAAGGCAACATATGGTGTAGCACCGAGCTACAAGCTTAGGAGCCTCATTGGATTAATTCGACTGAATACTAAGATCTTTGAAAAATATTTGGTCTCTTTTTTTGAATAAGGTGTTGCTTCTGCTTTAGAGAGAGGAAAAAATTACTAGCTAGGTTTTCAGCCTCCTCCAAAATTATTATTTTATTTTATTTTTTTGTAGAGATACTTTTTACAACAAACAAAGTATATTTTTTGATAAAAATATACTTTACTCCAAACAATTATATTTTTTGAAAAAATATTTTTTGCTTCAAAATTTTAAGAATATTTTTAAGCAACATCAGGGAAGCCCTAAAGATTCTAGAGGCAATCTTTAAAAATGGGTTATGGGACCTTCTCCACTCCATCACAGTGTGCGGAAATATTTCTTTCTTTTTTTTTAAATTTTCTATGTATTTTTTTAAGAGAAAAGGAAGCTATCATTGCATTGTTTCCATGTTTATGACATCGGTATCAGCTCTTCGAAACCAGCCTACAATGGCTCCTGTTAGGGGAAAAATCCTAAGTCATATATCCACAGAGGCGCTCGGCCGAAGAGCGCCGACCGAAAAGCTGCTCGGCCAAGAAGTGCCGACTGGAAAGCCACTCGGCCGAAGAGCGCCGACCGGAAAGCTGCTCGGCCAAAGGATGCCGACCAGGAAGGCGCTCGACTAGAGGGCGTCGACCAGAGCGCGCGCCAAGAGGTGCCCCACCCAAAGCTGCTCGGTTAGAAAGTGCCGACCAAAGACAGCGCCAAGGCGCTCTGCTAGAAGGTGCTCGCCTAAAGGGCGCCGACCAGGAGTACTTGAAGCAACCCCGCCACAGGGCGCCCCATTGGGCGACCAGCTCGGCTCGGCACTCTTGCCGCGCCGATGCCTTAACCAAATGTTCAACCTCCGCCTAAAGTCCAAGGGACTGACAACTCCTACGGCTTGCGACCTGCCACTATCTCCAAGCCATCAAGGCATAAGATCTTCGCAGGTATTCGGCACGACCTGCCATTAATGCACGAGACTCTCTCAAGTCTCCGATGCACTCAGTCATTTAATGAACACGGCCCAAGACGATCTCCGGATCACTGAACCATCAGAGCGCATGGCTCTACCTGACCGCCGGTTCATTCGGTAATAAATGCACTTACCATCCACAGACCCCAGGCCCGCTACGGCCGGCGGTTCAACCACTCCAACAGGTCCGATCGACCGTGACAACTCCCTGGTTCCGGTCTGATTCGGCCTTATTTTCCACCACGCCATTAATAGGCCAAATCGTGCCCAATAATCACATAACAGGACAAACCTCATGTCACCTCCCAGGTAACCGAATCCTCCTATAAAAGGGAACCTGGGGGGAAGAGGAAAGGGGGACCAAAAGGGGAGGAAAAACCCGAAGCTCTCTCTGTCTTCTCCACATACTCTCTTCCCTGCTCTCTCCACATACTTGCCCCCTCTGACTTAGGCATCGGAGGGCCGGCGCCGGGGAGCCCGGCCACCGGCTTTTTTGCAGGACAGGACAGGACTGGACGCACCACCCCTCTTCGGACTTGCACACCCCCCGCGGCGGAGGACGCAGCCGGCCGGCGCACCGCCGTCCGCCCCCTGCAGCAGCGGAGCTCCTCCTTCCCTGGCTTCGCGGCGGCCCCCGGGTCCAATTTCCAGCAACAGCTCCAATCACCACAAGTGGGTCCAGAGATAAGTACAAGACTGTTAAAGTACAATAGACTCAACGCTTTGCAATCTCCAAGAAGTCCAGAGCAGAAGAACATTTCCTTTTCCCTTCACAAGAATGCACCCCTTGTGTGTCCACATGCACAGATGCATGCATGGATTGCTTTGAAACTTCTAGCTCGATACCATATTTGCCATCCAATCTTGCTCTTTTGAAGCCATCCATGCATGCACTTGTGCTTCGTATTGATCCAAGAAAGAAGCGACACTCACTGGGTGTTTCATAGCCTCATTTGGTCTTTTTGGGATGGATGTAACTTGGAGCATTAGCCCACCTTTATCCAACAGGGAAGGAATTGTCCTAGGGCACTTGTTGGTCAATGAACAGTCTCTAGTACAATTGCACGAGAGATCAATGGTCATAGCTAGGGTCTAACTTGATTGACTTGAGCTGTTGGAAATTCTTATAATTAATGTTGGAAATCTCTTCATTAATATTGCTATTTTATTTTAATTATTTAAGAAAGGGCATTCTGCATGCGTGTATATCAAGCAAAAAAAAAATAAATTAAGTTATAAATGTTATGGTTCAAGGCCCACTATGGAAAGTGATGTGTTTTAGAGTAGAATTTGCTTTGTCTAAGTACAAACAGTTGATGACAGCCTACTTCTTATGTATACGAATATTCAGCCAAATCTAGATACAGTAAAATTCATCAAAAGATGTATTCCTTAGAATCATCTCATGCTTCTTTAAATTTTATCTACTCAAAAGATCAAATTATTTCGATATTTAAGATAAAAATTTATATTTTAAATATATTTGTATTTAGTTTTATATCTAATATGGGACTATTTCATACATTATTGATAAACCAAGACAATGGCTGTGCTTCTAAAACACCAAATTTGAATGTTTTAGAAAGTTGCATATTGCCACGTCTCCTCCGAAAATTATCTCAAACAAGGATCTTTACGTATCTTTGCACTTGCAAATTAACTCATATATAGGGAGCTCCATTTGTTATTACCTGGCGGCAATAAGCCACAGTGACACATTCTCCAAAACTATAGATGCTTTCAGACAAAGGGCATTCAAAGGATCGTTTGCATACTCCATGATCCTAGAGTTGTATGAAGTCGATCAATCACGGGGGTTTTGGCTTTTACGAATCTTCCATGATCTATTACTTGCGTGGAGAAATTGACCACACAACTGTTCTCACAGAAGTGGGCAGAAAAAAAATGTCCTGGGGTTTTTGAAAAGACGAGATCTTCCGTGGTTCTGCGTTTAAGCCTCGGTGCAGCTGCCTGCGCGTTCAGCGTGTCCTTGGAGAAGAAGCTTTTAGACCAAGAGCTAAGGTTGTTTCATTGGGTACTCAGGCAGCACCACTGTTTTAAAGCTGAACTGATGTATGACAAGCCATGAATGAACCATTGCTGATGGCAAGTCGTCACCTTTTAGGATGGGACCCTTCATACAGATAATACAGTAACGTCTTATCTCACCATTAGCTGCTGAGGTCCGAATATGAGATCTGCATTTTGTGGAATGGGGGTTAAAAGGGAACAACTTGGCAATGATTTCCTTGGGGTTGGAAATTTCATAGTTGGATGGCGAGTACGTGCAATGCATTGATAACTATACCAACGCGTTGGGAAATTATAATGATGTCCAAGTTCTACGTACCGACATATGAAGACCTCACCCACGTACCCTCTTATGATTTCAGTCACAAGTTTCGTATCAGGAAAATTAAAATTTGGTGCAAGGGGAGACAAGAAGAAGAAGTTACCCAAGCATGGGATATGATTAAATATATACAAGTGTATGCAAAGAAAACAAAGGTGGAAAACATGCAAGAAGGAATGGTCAACAAGAAGAAAAGAAGATAATGTGCACTTCATATTTTGCACATGTTTCGTCAACAAATCATAATCTTGTAAATTAATAAGTAGTTTGGCAATGATTTGACATGACTTTTGGATGATGATGATAATAATAATAATAATAATAAAAGGAATCATGAATAGTTCAATACTTTTTCCAGCAATTAAGAATAGTTCAGACAATGATGCAGCAAATGTTCTGCAGAGAAAAAAGAAATTAGTTTGCAAAATTTCCAAAGTATTGCTTGATGATAAGCTGAACAACAAGGAGAAAAAAGCATCCAAAGCTTCAACCTTTGTGTTAAAGGCACAGCAATCCAATATACAAAGATTTGATGACATCTGACCCACTTTAAGATTTTGAACTCAAGAAAAAATTATATTTCTTAGTTTTGTGATTTCTAACCAGCCCACCATATATAAGTACAATTCCTTCAAAAGGAAGATGCTTATTGAACAGTTTTTCAGATGTCTTATTTAATAGTAATCATTCACCATAGATTGCTCAAGTATGTATTAATATATTACTTGATTTGTCTCCTTTCTAAGCATCTATGCATCCAGGTGCTTCAGCCATTATTATTATTTTTTACATAAAATTTCTGATTGATTTTAAAAGTAAAGTCCATCAAGCACAAAATGTGGAATATATAAGGATATCTTCACAAATTTTATATGCTACAAATTAATACATGAGGGCATTAAAGTGTACACTTTTCATATTTCAGGCAATTAACAGCCAATACTACCAACCTTC